>NC_082669.1:83786905-84411905 GCF_025265405.1 Mesoplodon densirostris
TGGGGAGAGCATGAAATGTGCATCTGCAGGGACAAAAAGAAAACATTCCACATGATCAGTGAACTTTTTCTCCTTCAACTTGAACATAAAAATATAATGATAATAACAATAATAACAGCTTATATTTGGGTAGATCTTTACTTAATCTATATGTATGTTTAGAGAGTTCGGACTAGCTTTTTTATGATTTCTTCATCCATTACAATGTGATATGATATCCAGAATGGAATTTAATTTTCGAGGGGCTCACCAATTCAAAGTCTCCTAGATTTCCAAGAGTAAAGTCAGAAAATAAATTGCTTTATATGTTACATTTGTTTAACCAGTGAAGAAAAATCTGTATTTTTAAGGGTCAGTTTTACTTGCTGTCAAAATTATTCATGTTAATAAGTCAGTTATATAAAGTTTTCTGTGAAAAATAATAGTTCCCACCTCCACGCTCCTCAATTATCCCTTTCTTTTAGAATTTATTTATCTTCTTTACTCTATGTAACATTCTAGTAATGTGACTTTTTGATTGTTCAATTTCAGGTATTCATTTATTAGTTTTCTAGCACTGCTGTAGCAAAATGTCACAGACCTGGTAGCTTAAACAAAAGAAATTTATTTTCTCGCAGTCCAAAAGACAGAGCCTGACTGTCGGGGTTCTAGGAGACAAGTCAGGGGATGAGGAGACGAGAACTGAAATTTGTTATGTGTGTATTTCCTTAGCTCTCTTGCTTTCAGTGCAGTATAACAACCCTCACTTATCCTCGTGTGCTCCTTCCAAAATTCCTGCCACTGTACCTGCTCTTCTGGGGGTCTGGGAAGTCACCCCAACTGTGATGAGTAGAGATCTATGGATCTGACTGCTTGTGAAACAGTCTTAAAGAAATCCTCCTTCATTCAAATTCCTTCCACTTTGATACCTGGTTGTGACAATTCCTGAGTTTGGGAGATCATGTGATCAATTTGATTCCTTTTGGTATTCCCCATTGCTGGATTAATTCTCACTTTTGACAATATGCTGAATAATTTACCACTTGTCTTTGCATCTCAGCTTTGAAAATTGTGTTGCTCAAGTTTCTTTTCCTTTCCTCCTGACTTTGTGAATCCGTGTCTTAGCAAATACATCCTTTTATTGTTTTAGTGGGTCTTCCAGAGAAAGCAAAGTCTGCCAACTTTAACTGAATGTCCAATATTTTTTCTTTCTGTTTTCTTAAGAACTAAATAAATTCATAGTTAGCAAAACTGCTAAAACAATTTTGCAGTCCACTCAGCAACTACCATCAATGTTTTATTCTGTTACTAATGTAACAAAGACCTTCTTTAAAAAAGGGGGTTAAAATGCTCTCGAGTTCATCCTGCTTCTTCTTCTTACTTCATTCCTAATATGGACCAACTCATATTTCCTGATAACATAACCAAATTATTCAGAATTACTGACCTGAAACTTAGTAGAGATAAACTGTGACTCAGTTCTTTTTTCTAATACCTTCATCTTTCCCTCCTCAACAATATACTTTTACTCTGACCTCTGCTTTCCAGGGTCTCAGTTTTTTGGCCTCATTATAATTATTTACTTGAAAACTTGTCACTTCTTTGTGTTTGATTTTCACTTAAGTATGGATAATGTCATCACATTTATATCCCTGCCCTCTCATTGGTCATTCAACTTTATATTCTCAAGGCTTACATGCTGTTTCCATATTCAAAATAAGCTATTGAATATGCTATTTCAGAGTAAGCATGTCCATATATTAACTCTTCTTCCCTCCCAGGATATGTATCTTTTCCCTATTCCTCAATTTTCCTTTAAGAAACTATGTATTCTTCTGATTACTGAGGTTAGATAGTAGACCTTTTCCTGTCTGCTTCATCATTTTGCTTCATCTAACACGCCAATCAATCCTACCATATCTTTCTTTAAATAATCTCAAGATTTCCACTGCCTCTGCTCTCTTGGTATCTCTTTTCTAGTTCATCTTCATGTCACTGAAACCTCCACTCGGTAAACATGAGGCCATTTAATAAATTTGTGTTAGATTGTCCAAATGATAGATTTTGCACACACAATAATCCAAAATGAATGTTGGAAATGTTTCAACCTCAAATTAAGGTAAAACCTGCTTCTATTAATTTAATCTACATAAGTATCACAAGTTATTGATATCTGAAAGTGAAAGGAGAAGAAACAAGAACCAAGTGAATAAATAGTCAGTGTTTTATTATTATTACATCATCGACTTAATTCATATGGACTTTGGAAAACACTTTCCCCAATATCTATTAAGGTAAAAGCATATTAATATTTATTCAACATTGATTAGTTTATTTAGCACCTACTATGTGTCAGTTATTGTGCTGGGGTTTGGTTGTGCTTGGATAAGGATACAAATTTAAATAATGAAATGAGAATGTGGCTTCCCAATGTTCCAAGCTGAGCTGGATGACAAGCTTTTATACAACAGGTTGTGATAAGTGCTAAAATAGAGGTAGGGACAAGGCAGATGGGGATAGGAAGAGTAATTTTCAACTCCGTCCAACCATGTCCTGCTGTTAAGGAAGGCTTCTCAGAGGAGGAAGAACTTGAAATGGGTATGGGTTATTATGGGGGAGGACATTCCAAGCAAAGACATCAAAGAGGCAAAAGGACATGTTTAAGCAGCTGTGTATTAATTATCTTTTCACAAGTTATCTTTGTATTTCTAACACCTGGGATAGATCATAGCTCATACTATGTACTCATTAAAATGTTATTGAAAATTTATTATGTTTTATTAATTTAAATGGATGCACTATACATGTTAATTAAATATATATATATATATATATATATATATATATATATATATATATATATATATATATATTACAGGGTAATGCCCTTGGGCTTTTGATAGGTATGATTTATCTTTGCTCTTGGAACTATGCTTTACATACTGTAGTTCCCTCCTTCTGAATGATGAATATCCCTGTTGAAAATAACTGAGACTAATGCAAATGGCACATAATAGAACAATCTGTATGTATGTATGTGAAGTAGGAGGCTTTGTAAAAAGAGCTTTGAACCAGAAATCAAGAAATCAAGAAACCTAGGTTCTATTCCCAGACTTCCCTCTAATTAGCTGTGTGACCTTTTTAGAATCAATTATCACTTCTGTGTCCCATGTTCTTAATTTAAAGAGTGACTTGCACTAGATAACAACTATGTTTCTTTTCAGCTTCTAAGTTATACATGTCAGTAAAATGACAAATGGACAATTTCCTCTGCCTCTATTCCTTCATAATTGTGTCTGGCAAGGTTTGACCTTTGTTTATAAGGTCAGCACAGAAGCCAACTTATCTCTCTTCTGAACTCCCATAGAATTGTATTTCTAGCTCTCTTAAGGTTTAGTGTAGAATAAGATTTAGAGTGTAGGTTCTGGTGCCAGACTGCCTGGTTTTATGATCCATTTTTGCCACTTACTAGCTGTATGATCTTGAAAAGTTTTTTTAATCTCTCTGTTTATTTGTTTCCTCATCTATTTATGGGGATTCCAATACTATCTACCTCATAAAGAGGCTGAAATAGGTAATGCTTTTAAAGCGTTTAGAAGAGGACTTGGCACAGAGTAATTGTTCAATAGATGATTAATTATTACTTAAGATATTTACATTCCCAGTGACACCCAGCCCATCCCCTGCAAAAAGAATTGGTAAGATACAGGGCAGATAAACTGCTGCTCTTTTGCAGGTGTAGAAATCCGTGAAGTGAAATCTTGTCTTCTCTTGCTCTGTAGCATACATCTTCATTCTTCTTAGATGTCTGATGAAGGAGTATGGAATCCTAACTCCTTTGCCACAAAAAAAAAAAAAAAAAAAGCCTTGACTGGGGCACTGATTTCTTTGTGTCCCTTATAGCATCTAATAAAGTGCCTTCATCTGATCCTTCATCCCTGTAAGTGAGGAAAAGCTGGGAAATAAGATTAAGTGAACAGAACCAGCTACATAATTTGTGGGCCCTTGTACAACATGCAAATATGGGACACTTGTTCAAAAACATAAAAAGCTACTAAATTATAAAACTTTTTCTTTCTTCTTCATACCTCCTCTGTTCATGCATATGCACCAATGTTGCATCAGATTTCACTGAAAAAGCACCAATTCAAAGATAAAATTAAGAATTTCAAAACAGTTACAGCAGATCATTAAACCAGAGAATCAAAATCTGTAAATCTGTACAGGTGAGACTCCCAGAAAGATGAGTTTATAGCTGAGAAAGAGAGAGAGAGAAACCAAGAGAGAGCGAGACCCAGAGATGAAGAGAAAGACAGGGAGGGGGGAGAGGAAATGGAGAGGGAGGGAGCTGATTAAGGTATTCTCTACTCCATAATGTAAAATCAAACCTGGGCCTCCCTGGTGGCGCAGTGGTTAAGAGTCCGCCTGCCGATGCAGGGGATACGGGTTCGTGCCCCGGTCTGGGAGGATCCCATATGCCGCGGAGCGGCTAGGCCCGTGAGCCATGGCCGCTGGGCCTGTTCATCTGGAGCCTGTGCTCCGCAATGGGAGAGGCCACAACAGTGAGAGGCCCACATACCGCAAAAAGAAAAAAAAAAAAAAATCAAACCTATCTATTGCTTTAATGTTGCCAGGGCCTTGTGTTATCAATGATAATTTAAAGGGAAAAAAGATATAAAATTAAACCTAGCATCTAGCAATTAATTTCATCATGTAACTCCTCCACTGTTCAGTGGTTCCCCAACATATCTGGGTAAAAATCTAAGTTTTTGAAATGGTTAAAACACTCTGCTGATCTGGACCTGTTCTACCACTCTGTCCTCAAGCCATACCATTTCTTCCCATTTCACTCTATTCCAAGCACGCTAGGTTCATTTCTGTTGCTAAAAAATGTTAATCAACCTCTTGTCTCCTTGCCTTAGCATTTTATCTTTATCGGCCTGGAATTTTTTCCCAAATGTCCACATGATCCATTTGCTTACTTTTCTCTTATTTCTTGAAGTTCTCTGATTAACCGGCACATATTAGAGGGGACCTCTCTGACATTCCTAACAAAAAAATCTGTCTTTCCTTCTCTGCTTCTTTCTCTGTCTCTGTCACTCTCCACTCCTTCTTGCTTCATCTCCTTTGTAGCATTTATCATTACTTTTCATACTTTGTTTATTTATCTATTGCCTTATCACAGTATACTATACCACCATGTAGTATATGGTCAATAAATATTTGGAGGCATGAAAAAAAGGTATGAAGTAGTATAGTCTATAGTCACTAGAGCTGTAGAACAAAGAGATAGACAAAAGAGGTAGAAAAATTTAATTAACATTAAGTATCAGGTCCTGTGAGAGATATTTCATAGATACTGTCTACCTTAAGATTTTTTAAAAAAGCAAATTAAATCCAAAATAACCATAAGGAAAGAAATAGTAAAAGCAGAAATCAAAAAAATGCAAATGGACAAGTAATAGAAAAAGACAATGAAAACTCATTTTCTTGAAAAATCCACGAAGTTTATAAACCTGTAGCTAGAATTATCAAGATAAAAAGAGGTAAGACACATTTCAATATCATGAGTGAAAGAAGAACATCACTACAGAGCTTACTGACATTGAATGAAATAAATACAAACACATTTATGCCCAACAAAGATTTGATTAACTTTGACACTATAATTTCCTTGAAAGACATACACTACTACACAACAAAAGTTCACTCAATATGAGAGAGAAGTAACAGCATTATATCTTTTTAAAAAGTGAATTTTTAATTAAATACCTTCTCATAGAGAAAACTCCATACCAAGATGGTGTCACTGGTGAATTTTATCAACATTTAAGGAAGAAGTAATAAAAATCTTATACAACTCTTATAGAAAACAGAGGAAGAGAAACCTCATTTTATGAGGCCAGCATTACCCTGATAGCAAAACCAGACACAGTCAGTATAAGAAAAGAAAACTAAAGATTAATATCTTTTATGGTCATGGGTACATAAAATCTTTATTAAAACATTAGCAAATCTAATCCAGCATTAAGTAGACAGGAAAATAAACCATGAACAAGTGTATTTTGGTATGGCAGGTTTAGTATTCACAAATTAAATAGTGTATTTCATTATCTTATCAATACAAAGGAGAAAAATCATATTACTTCAAAAGATACAGAAAAATAATTTCAAAAATTGAATATTCATTCATGATAAATAAAATACCCAGCCTATTAAGAATAAAAAGGAATTTCTTCAACCTGGTAATGGTAATCTAGGAAAAATACACTGCTAACAATATACATAAGAGTAAAAGACTGAATGTTTTTTCTCTAAGACCAGTGACAAGGTAAGATATCCATTTTCACTACTTCAACTGAATATTGTGTTAGAGACTCAAACCACTGCAGTAAGGTAAGAAAAATAAATTAAAGTTTTACAAATTGGAAAAGAATTCAAGTCATCTTCACATACAGACCACAGCAACATTGAAAACCTAAATCAATCAATCAACCAGTCAAATAAGCAAGCAATCAAGCTACAAAAAAGCTACTAGGCTACTTAGCTTAGCAAGGTTGCATGACACAAGTCAAAACAAATTAGATTGTGTTTCTATATACTAGCAAGGAACAATTGAAAATTAAAAAAAAATTAAAAAGCACTGTACAATAGCATTCAAAGATATAAGGTAATTAGGCATGAATTCACAAAATACTCTGCAAGTTACAAAACACTGCTGCAAGCAATTGAAGGAAACAAAGCAGTGGAGAGCTATACCACATTCATTCATCATAAACTGGCAATTATTCTCAATTGATCTATAAATTCATTGCAATTTCAACAAAACTTCTACAGGCTTTTTATGTAGAAATTAATAAGATGATTCTAAAATGTGTATAGATGTACAACAGATCAGGTGTAGAAAAAACAATTTTGAAATTATGAACACAGTAGGAGGACTATGACTACCTGCTTTTGAGACTTATAAACTATCTATTATAAAGCTACTAGTGTAGCCAAAGAAGTGTAGTACTGATGTAAGGATACAGCTATAGATGAGTGGAGCAGAACAGAGAATCCAGAGATAGACACATACATATGGGCAATTAATTTTCAAAAGTTACCAAGGTGCTTCAATGGGGAAAAATGAGTCTTCAATAAAGGGTCCTCAAGCAAACTACATATTCATATAGAAAATAATAAACTTTGACCCTCATCTCTTGTAATATATACAAATTGACTCAAAATGAGTCACAGACCTAAATGTAAAAGATAAAACTAAAATCAAATAAAACTTTAGAACAAAATATAGGAGAAAAACTACAAGGTTTTGGGATAGGCAACACTTTCTTAGGACAGAAAAAGCATTAACGTGAAAAATAATTGATAGATTGAACTTCAACAAAATGACAAACTCTTCAAAAGAGTCTACAAAGAAACTGAAAAGGCAAGCATAGAGTAGGAGAAGGTATACACCAGGGGTCCCTAACCCCCAGGCGTGGCAGTCCAAGGCCTGTGAGGAACTGGGCGGCACAGCAGGAGATGAGCGGCAGGAGGTAGAGCGAAGCTTCATCTGCCTGCCGCTCCCCATCATTCGCATTACCGCTGGTATACACGATTCATGTATCAAACTTTGAATTTGCATAGTGAATATTTTTTAAAATGTTACAATTGAAAATTGAGTAACTAACCCAATCAAAATAGGTAAGAGATTTAAACAGACACCTGGCAAAAAAGTTATTTAAGTGGACAAAAGGTACATGAAAGTACTCTACATCATTTGTTATTAGGGAAATGCAAATTAAATCCACAATTAGATACCAATACATATTCATTAAAATGGCTAAAACTGAAAAGATTTACCATGCCAACTGTTGGTGAGGTTGTGAAGCAACTAGAACTGAAGGGAATATAAATTCTACAACTACTTTGTGAAATGTTTTTGGCAGTTTATTAAGTAACTAAACACGTATCATAAAACCTAGCAATTCCTATCCTAGGTATTTATGCAAGAGAAATGAAGATATATGTCCCCAAAATACTTGTGAACAAATCTTCCTAAGACATTTATTCAGACATCAAGGACATGCCCCATGATTGCTTTTACTTGAAACTTCAGAAAAGAGAAATTTAATTTATAATGAAGAAAAGCAGATCAGTGGTTTTCTGGGGTTGATTGTAGGGGCTTGAATTGACTGCAAGAGTACATGGGAAACATTTTTGGGTGCTACAAGTATTCCATAGTTTGACTGTGGTTATTCATTAAAATACACACTTATATGGGGAAATTTTATTGTATGTAAATCAAACTGAATTAATTGTATTTCAAAAAGATTCCAGGGTGTGTTTTTTGTATATGATCTTAAATGAAGTCCACTAATCATCTCCGAATTTATCACATCCTTCCATATCCTGTGTGTGAACTCTACCTAGGCAAGTCCTGAAGCTGAACTAGTCATCTTAGCCCCATTCTCAAGCAATCCTTCTCTTTACTAAAATTCCAAGATGCCTCGTAATGGAAGCCTAAAATTGGGGAGGAAAAAAAATTCTGTCCTCACATGTAGCAGCACTTCTGCTGTCATATTTCTTCTGGAAATAACTTTGCTGATATTAAAGTTTGTATTTAGAAAATATATTCTGTTTAAGCTATTCATGACTCTACTGTATTTCAAATGAGAATTATATAATTGAATATCTAAAAAACTGAAATGCTTAGAACTCTAGAAATAACCTATGATTATATTCTATACAACCTGAAGCATGTTTCAAGAGGATTTAGAGAGATTTATAAAGAAATTATATCAAAAATATAAATTTAAATTATTTTCAAATGTTTGCCCCTCCTCTTTTCTGTTCCCAGAAATTACCTTCTCTGCTGGGTCCATAAGCATGGAATTAATCATGAGGCAGTAACTATGGCAATATAGTCTAGACTAGACAAGTCACAAAATTATTGATCGATTTCCTGTACAAAACACTAAAGTTTACTTTTATTTCCATCAAGTCAAAGACATTATAGTATTTTTTTTTAATGATCACGTTTGCCTTTATTAGAAGTGTTTGTACTCTACTGTAAAAGTCAAAACTCAGGTAAGTCTGACTGATACTCCATCGGAAAATGATACTGGGATTAATGTAGAATGTATACAGTTTTACATCCCATAAAAGTGAGAACTACATGATATGTGAGGCTGGCTGACTCCATTCTTTAACAGGTTATCTAGACAATTCATTGTGGTGCCCAGCTAAATGATACACATATTAAAGTGACCTTGTTAGACTGGTTAGCTTACAATCTACTGTATTTGTTTATATATCCAATTAAAAACCTTCAGTAAATTTAGGGAAAGTGGGGGAGGGATAAATTGGGAGATCGGGATTGACATATCCACACTACTATATATAAAATAGAAAACTAATAAGAACCTACTGTATAGCACAGGGAACTCTACTCAATACTCTGTAATGGCCTATATGGGAAAAGAATCTAAAAAAAGAGTGGATATATGTATATGTATAACTGATTCACTTTGCTGTACACCTGAAAGTAACACAACACTGTAAATCAACTATACTCCAATAAAAACTAAAACAAAACAAAATAAAACCTTTGGTAAATTAAGTATAAATCATGATTTTCTTGTCACATATTTTTTAAATTTACATTTATGACTTAGTATAGTATCCATTTGTTCAATTATTCAGACTCCAACATTGCCATTTTTGGTGTTGTAAATTGTCTGCAGAATTTTTATTTTACTCAAATAAGTATAAGTAGCTGGAGATATCCCTATTGACTGTACATATGAACAGGCTCAACAGCTTACTGCAATCACTCTAAAGCTGATAAGACTTTGCCTAGACATAAAAGTTCAATAATGAACATGTTTTATAAACTGAAATTGATGAGAGAATAAATCCAGGTAGAGTCTAGATACTTTGCAGCTTGTTACTTGAAGTCAAATTCTCTTTCCTTTCATAAAGTATATTTCTTGACTATAAGTGTCAATCCACTAACAATATTCTATGCATGCACTAGAATAATGCCACCAGAATGGTGAGGAAAGAGAAGTATCTAACAGTCTAATGAATTTGGAAAAGTATAGCATCACCATTTACCATCCCTAATTCCATTTCCAAGTAATATAGCTACTTATATAGCAGAAATCCATACAAGCAATGTTTTAAATATATACTGGTAAACGATTTTTATAGTGTGTTTTAGGTTCCTCAATCAATTCTGAAATGTTTTGTTAATATCTATGCCTACAAACATGTCTTTAAAATGATGGATAAACTCAAAGTTCTTCTAAGATGGAATTTTATTATCTTTTTGTAACTCAGCTTGTTTTAAGTTATGTTTAGTCACTGTTTTTCTTTTCTCAAGAGTAATGAGTAATGGAACGGTAAAAAAACACTGTATTTAGGGGTTGAAGACAGCACCTACTACGGGTCGATCAAGTGAGATGCAAAGATAAATTGAATCCTATTCCATCCTTGCAGAATTTAAAACAGGGTAAATACTGTCACACAGGTGTAAGGTTCTATGAGAGTAAAGAGGAGGAAGCATGCAGCTTATGGTTTTGAAGAAAACTTTTAAAGAGTAGGACATACTTGAGTAAGAAGTTACCAGATAGAGACGGGGAGGAACGGCATTTACATCAGAGGATATGGAAACAACAACAAAGAAATACAAAAAAATCTGGAAATGGCAAGTATTCTGACAACATATGTCTGTGTAGGTGATTGTTCCGGGTTATGGGGAGGGGAGGGACGTGCGTAGATTGCAGGAAATGAAATGGAACCATTGCAGGACCATGGTAACTTTATGCTCCGGATAATGATGAGCTCTTCAAAGTTCAGCAGAGGAGTGAAATACATGTTTTGTTTTTAATTTCTAATTTCCAATATATCACTGTGCACTGTAGACTTTGGGTGGAAAGAAAACTTGTGGGGGCCTCCATGGCAGTCCAGTGATTAAGACTCCAGGCTTCCACTGCAGGGGGCACGGATCCTATAGGCCAGTTGGGAGTCTATGGCCTTGGGCCAATAGACAAAAAGAGTTTATAGAAAGAATAGGAATGAAAAGGAATGCATGCAAAGATTTGAGATTAATTTTATACTTTGTTATAAGCACTTTACTCACAAATGTAGCTAGTAAACTTTTCACTGACTCAATACAGAGACACTACAAGTATTTCAATTCAAATTCTTATTTTGCCCTATGCAAGTAAATTTTCTCATACAGCCAAGGGTTACATTGTTACCTCAGGAAGCAATGCCATTTTTTTCTCATCCAAGCTTTCCACCTCGTTATCTAAAAATGACTCATCTTGTTAGGATCACTCACACTCTAATACATCATTATGATTCTCTTCATTTTCCCACCTAGGTCAGAAGTTACTTCTCCTTCTTTGCTTTGTGTTGTATTACTTATACCTTCTGTTCTAGCTCTTATTTTCTTTGCTGCCTTTACTATCTTATAGAATCCTTGAGGGTGGGGATGATGCTGTATTTGACCATCTGTGACAGATTTCTTTGATCATAAACACTGGATAAATGTATGTTGAAAAGAAAAATAATTGACTCAAGCTCAACCATAATTTCATAATTTTATCTTCAAGTGATAAGAAACTGCCATGTGATACCTGTCATAACATAACACAGAATCCCTAGTCTATGATTTTTTATGGGTATATTCATCTTTATTCATGTTTATATACAAAAGATAAGCATGCCTTTGAATTCCATCTATAAATGTGAGAGATAATTCTTATCCTCAAATATATTCGTGTACAATATTTCAATTTTATTGTAATTTTGATTATGAAGAGTTTTATCATAACATCTAACTTCTAGGTTGATTTATTCAAGTTATTCATTACTACTAATAGCAAACTATTGGTCACAGAGAGTTTGACTACATTTAAATAACGTCACCTCAGTGACTAAAATAGAACACTAGAATGAAGTTTATACTTTATTGGTCTATAGTTTTTTGATAAGACTGAGTTATGAGTCCTGACGAGTTATTCTAACTGTACCTCCATTATTAGGGTACTTTGATGTGAGACCTTGATTCTTAAAAAAATTCAAGTCTTTTTTTTTTTTTTGCGGTATGCGGGCCTCTCACTGCTGTGGCCTCTCCCGTTGCGGAGCACAGGCTCCGGATGCGCAGGCCCAGCGGCCATGGCTCACGGGCCCAGCCGCTCCGCGGCATATGGGATCCTCCCAGACCGGGGCACGAACCCGTATCCCCTGCATCGGCAGGCGGACTCTCAACCACTGCGCCACCAGGGAGGCCCTAAAAATTCAAGTCTTTAACATGTGGTCATCCATAATTTCATAAACACTACAACACTTTATACCTCAAAAGTATGATAATATTTCCCCAGACATTACAGTTATGATAGATGGTACTTTTCAAAAATGGCGGCAACAATATTTCTAGCCCCACATGATCTAGAATCTTGCCCCTCTTTCATCAGAGGTTGGAGTTTATGTCCTCTTCCCTTTACCTTGGAAGAGCCTGTGGAGGCAATAATAGTGGCACTATGTGACAGCCAAGTTTAGACATGAAAGCAGTAAAGCTTCTGTCTGGGTCTTGCTCTGGATGCCTGCCCTGGGAATGCAGCCATCATGCTGTGAGGAAGACCTGGCTACACGGGGAAGTCTGCGTGTCTGAGCCCCGACCCAACAACTAGCACCAAACGTCAGCTGCATGAGTGTAGGTCACATGGCTTAGAGACAAGCCTTCGTTGCCAAGCCCTAACCACGTTACAGATTTATGAGCAAAAGAAAATGACTGTTGTTTGATGCCATGCAGGATTGTCCAAAAGCAATAGTCACATGAGCAAAAGTAAATAAAGCATTTGTAAGAGGTACATCTTGCTTTATAGAGTATTTCCTTGTAATGTGAATGTGAACGTCACCTCCAGAACAGCAGTGCTTGCTCTGTTTGGTTGGCTTCTGTATTTCTGGTGCTTAGAATAGGACTTAGCTCAGAGTATTCTGAAAATAATAATAAATTTATGATGAGATCCATATAAATCAAGGATAATAAAGGCTTTTGAAAAATGTATGCAATCAAAAATGTTTGCAAAGTGATATTTGTCAAAATGTTCCCCAAATTTATGAAAATATTAGTATACTTAAGAATTAGCAAAAAGAAATTTTTTTGTACATTTAGAGCTATAAGAAACTCAAAATATAGTACATACCCTTTTTTTCACATTCAATTCTTGTTTTATTTCAAATATGCGTTACATATATTAACCTTCAACACTACTGCTAATTTAGCAGACAAATTTTTGACTTAGCTGTCTGTAGTTGTTCATTTAATTTTACTATTACCTGAAGTACAGGAATTTATTTAATATCTCAAAAATATGACACTATATTATAAGCTGTTGACACAGTATTTCATATTGCATACAATATATAAGTGATATTTTTCATTTTGTAGATGCATTATATTTTGAAACATATAGGGTAGTTCTTAAGCTGACAAACACCCCAAAACATATAAAACAAAATGCTGATATCACTGAATAAAGAATGCCAAATTTATCGCCTCTTCTAATATTTATCCGAATTTATGAATAGGATAAAAGTGTTTATTGCAAGGAACTGTTAAGTTGAAGAGAATTTCAACATGATTTTCTTTTGAAAATGTAGAATACCAAATATCTAATTGGTTAGTAATTCTCCAGACTAATAAGTTACTAATAATAACATAAATAATTTTACTCAAAAGTATGAATAATAAGGATAAAAACCTATCTTATTCTTTCACTTTCCCAAATATCCATTGAATCCTTCAATTTTATTTATTCCTCATCTTGAATACTTCCTAAAGTATTAAAAAGTGATACTAAACAGAAGGGCTTCTGAGATCCACCTTCTGCTTGTATTTTCTGACACTGCTTTCCTTAAACTTACTGCTTAGGAAACAATGAATGAGTTGTAGATCCCCATTTGATTCCTATTTCCATGCCTTTTTTTTCTTCTTTTTTTTCCCTGCTGTATCTTCTGGCCAGAAATGCTCTCAGTGCCATCTTCACTTGACAAAATTTGGCTCAGAGAACTTAAAACTCAGTTCAGAGGTGTGTTGGGTATCCCCAAGACCAGCCCCACTATCAGAGATTGGCTGGAAAGACTCACAGCAGTCAGTAGATAGGTGTACTCACCACTAAGATTTATTACAGCAATGGAGTAAGACTACATGGCTGGATCATATGGGAAAAAGGCACAGTGTCTGGAGGAGTCCAATTTCCTACGTCTCTCCATCACATGAGGTGTCACACAGAGTGTACTCTTCCTTCAGTAACAAAATGCAGCAACATTTGTGTGATGTTTCTACCCAGAGAAGCCCATGAGAGACCTAGCTGGGGGCTGGTCATGCAGGCACCCTCTGCCTAGCATGTACTAACATTCCAGACTCCCAGAAGGGAAAAATAAAGTGTTCAGCATAAACCATATGGTTTGCATTGTCTAGGCAGGGTGAACCTTCCTCTGTTAACTACTGACTCGGGGCCGAGTTTCCAGGTGCCAGTCAAGGGCCAATCTTTCAAGCAGGCCTTTCTAAAGGTCGCTGCCTCCGGCCTGCTGTGGTAACTCTTGTCTGCACATGAAGTAACCTGCAAAGGATTTAACTCTGATTCCTGGAGAGGGAGATGCTGATCCTCAGTGCTCCAGGCCTGGATATATATCTCTTACTATTTCCTACTTTGGAGCATCATTACTCAACCTTCTAGCCCTCTCTCCCACATTACTCCTGATACTTTTTCACATGAAACTTTGATGAAAATCTAAATAATAGAGCATCAATTTCCCTTACTTGAAGGTTTAAAGTCTGTGCAGTTCATCCCCTCTCCCATCCCCTTTCTATCCTGAACAATTCATTCCTAATATCAGTAAGTAAGGCTGAACAAATATATGTCCATGTGTCAGGTGGAAAGGAGGCTGGTTGAGCTGTGGTGCCCCCACACAGGGTGTAAGGGATGCATGAGGAAAGGAGGGATTCCACAGGGTAGGGGAACCTGCATAGGATGTTGCAGTCCAAGTATGATGAGGAAGGTGTCCCAGTGGGGAGGTAACCCAACATGCAGTGTCCCAGCCTAGAGGGGTGAGGAGGGCAGCCAGCAGGGAGAGGCCCAAGAGAGGATTTGGGATCTTGGGGCAGGAGCAGGGGAAGGGGGGAACAACACACAGCGGGAAGGGGCAGTGGCAGCTGTGTCTGGTAGACAGTATTGGAAGTTCAATGGGGAAGAGTGGCAGAAATGAGTGATTGGCTCCATAAAGGAAGATCAATAAAACAAATAAACCTACCTAGGATAATGAGAGATAGGACTCTCATTGTCAGAGAAAGGCACTCCAACCATGGAAAGGAAGATAACAAGAAGGTTGGATTGGGAGTATTGGAATGAACTCATGTTTTTTACGATGGAGAGAGACAGAGACAGAGGGAAAGAGAAAGATTTACATGTATATATTTAAATTATTTATAACAATAGGCAACATGTATGTTGCTATTCTCTGGGGTCCTACTTTATGAGTACAAGAGAATCTTAAATTTTTTTTAATGCTCTTTAACCAAATAGTCCATTGGCTATTTTGATGAAAAATATATTCCTCTGTTAGGGAGAGAGAAGTTATTCAGGAAATAGAATATGAGCACCAGTGAAATGTATTATGGCTCTTGACCGCTAACAGGTTCTTACAGATTTTTATTTTCCCTCTTTCAGGAGTAAGTCACTGCACCTAAGAGAACTAGAAGTGAAATTAGAGATCCAGAACAGGACACTAGTGTCCAAATGTTTAGTATCAAAATATAAATTTGTAGAAGGACTGGAACCGTAAACTTAGGGCTTCCATTAAAGCCATACTATCTTGTGCACATAACGTTTACTGCAACATCTGCCTTAATAATATGCCATTGTGGAAGGTAGCTCCTTTCCCTAAATAAGTTTTCCTTCTATTTCCCTGTTTCTCATACTTATTCTCCCAGTCACTGGGCTAACAATTGGTGGCACGTTATCTTTTTCTCCTTAGCTTTCTATGGTCAGCATTCAAATAATCATACGTGCTGCATTTTTTCTCATAATTTGTCTTAAGTTCACCCTTCATTTACCTTTTATTGTACACTTTATTTGAAGTAGCTGGGTTTTTTTTTCTTTTAGTCTTTTCTCTTTTGGCTTTCTCCTGCATGCAGCTATAATTATAAACATATTTGTTATTTTCTCTTTAACTCAATGAGAGAACTAGACATAGACAAAAAGTCTTGGAAAATCTTTTCAAATTCCTTTCTCCTCTAACTTCACAATTTATTTTCCATGCAAGCAATACCTGCTTCCCCTACAGGACCTTCACCTCACATCATGTATTATCCCAACTTCTTTTTTCATAGTTTATGTTTTTAATGTGTTTATATATCGTAAAATATATTTTAAATACTTAGGTCATTCTTTACACCTCCTTTTTACTATGAAATGTTTTGCTAGGGTAGAAAAGCTGAGCTTTCCAAAATGTTCTATTCGGAGTACAATTCATATTTCCAAAAAATGGTATTGAAGATTAGACACCTATAGGTCAAAACATCAAAGGCAATTACTTAATTAGCATTCCACACTTGCTGCCCTCCCCAAATCGATATGCACAGAACTCTTTTGAAAGTCAGTAGGAGTTCTGTCCCAACAAAGGCTTCACCCAAGGGGAAAAGAAAAAGAAGTTAAACACAAATAAGTAGAACAGACTTTAGTAAGCTCTCTCACAATGAGTATGTACCTGAGGGACTAGAACAGCTGCAATATAAAAACCTGTTTAATAACCCTCTATTAAATAGTTTTCTTTGTTTAAATTAAAATCCAATGCAGGCTAAGTTGTAAACAAACAAGATTTACATAATATCAATTTCTAAAAGTAAGGTAATACAGGGATCTTCTATTAACCAAATATTTTTAAGTACTGTATTGTTCTGCTTTTCTTTTCACTCTACTATTTTGAATGGTTTATTAAAGTCAACTACATAATTGTGTATAGAAATAATGAAGCAAACATACTTTGTGTAGCAAAGTGGCTTGCTAGAGCACATCAAGTACTTTTAAAGAAAGTAAACAAATTAATTGCCAATTTTCTCACAGAATGTGGCTTCTTAAATGATGAAAACCTTATAAGACTTCTTTAAAATTTTCAACAACCGTAAACTATTGAAGAGTAATTTACCTTCTTTGCCAATGTTAGTAACATATGCAAGAATTTACCTTCCTCCGGTTTCAGAAACATAAGGCTTTTGTTTCTTCAGAACTCTCACTGCTTCTTTCTCATTTGTAGTCACAATTCTCACTTTATAGCACTGGAATTATTCCATGGCAATTAATCCAAAGTTAGAAATATGGTAATGAGTCCAAGAAGCAAATTTATACGGTCCTTCTTATCTTCCCTCTTTTCCCATCTTTAACAAATAAACAGTTTCTCAGAATAAAACACTTAGGGAAAATATTCTGAAGTGAAACTGACAAGCAATGCTATCTTCGAATTGAAAGAGA
Organism: Mesoplodon densirostris; assembly: GCF_025265405.1. NCBI lineage: Eukaryota > Metazoa > Chordata > Mammalia > Artiodactyla > Ziphiidae > Mesoplodon > Mesoplodon densirostris. The sequence goes on from NC_082669.1 coordinate 83,804,413, forward strand.
TTTCCATGCTCTTTTTCCTCATCCCAGATATCAAGCTCCCTGACGGCAGGCTGACCTTGAACAGCCTGGTTCACGCTAATGTCCAACTTGGCCTTGCACATCTTAAGCGATCAGTAATAACAATGTGTTAAAAACTGATTTTTTTCCCCTCTTCTTCTATCATAGGAACAACATGTGCATCACCATTTATGAGTTCATGAATATTTTAACAACAAAAGTATATTCTTTATATTAAAACAACCACTGTGTTCCTTCATAATGACAGCCATCCCATGAGGCAGAATTGAAGCTATAACATGAAGGTTAGACTTTGTACATCTATTTACAAAATTTATTAGCCTTTCGGAGTTCCAATCACATAGAATGTGACAGGGTCTCAGGGCAGCATTGTGGGAACTTTGAAAGTCTAGTCCATTTTATTATATAAAATATATTTAAGATTTTCTGTATATGAGGAATAAAGCTTCTGAAAATGGGTTATTTTTAATAGGAGATGTTCAAAGTCTAAAACCTAAAGAAGGAACAATTCTTTGAAGAGGATTTTGAAAAGGACTTTGACAGTATTAATAAAGGGAAAAAGAAGTTAAGCTCAGGTTGCCAACTTATCTTTTTAATAGTGGTCTAAAAAAAGACACAGGGTCATTGCCCTTTCCTTGATGACCATATTCTAGGGACATTGAGGTATCTGAAATCTCAAATATGTTTTAGGCATTTAACTAGCCTTACCTATGCTGTGACTTTCTCATGTCCCCTATATATTTCTAGTATGTCATATTTTATTTCTCTGAGGAACAAAAGCCAAAGAGAGAGAGAGAGAGAGACGGCTTCTGTACATCTTCCAATGAATAAAGAATCCAAACCAAAATTACCATTGGAAAAGTACGTTTGCTAAACACAAAATAATATGGAACCTAGAAAGTTAATAAAAATAAACAATATATTTTTCTACGGAATCAGTTTTTGTGAAATGTTTGTAATTTATGATCCAATATTTGAAGGTAAAAATGTTGATTTTTTCTTAATATTTAACACTAAAACAAATGTGTTGTTTTAAGAAAAAAATATGATACATAAAATTTGAAGTTGCTAGACCTTAAGGTGTAACTCACAAAATTTCAATTACTGGCTAAAGGTTTTGCTTATTTTTCCAGTTGATTGAATTTCTTTCTTAATTCAGGACTTTTTTTTTTTCTAATAAGAGTATACTATGTTAAAATAACCTAATACAGGGTATTTAGGAAATGGGTGAAGGTGGTCAAAAGGTACAAACTTCCAATTATAAGATAAATAAGTCCTGGGGATGTAATGTACAGCATGACGACTATAGCTAACAATATTGTATCATATATTTGAAAGCTGCAAAAATACAAATATTGCATATTTGAGAGTAGACCTTAAATGTTCTCATCACAAGAAAAAAATTGTAACAAAGTACAGTGATGGATACTAACTAAACTTAAAATTTTATTGTGGAGATAAATTCACAATATATACATATATCATATCATATATCAATCACACTGTATAACTAAAACTAATACAATGTTATATGTCAGTTATATCTCAATAAAAACATAAAAATAAAATAAAATAACCTAATACAAACTCTTAGAGTTGTCTGAGAAGAGATTCTAAGAATGTAGTTAGATATACTAAATATATATACATATATATAATCTAGATATTAAAATTTGCTTATAACTGTGAAAACTGTTATAACTGATTAAAATATGGGTTGAACAGATGAAGTGCTCCCCTTCTCCATGGTCACAGACTGACTCCCTGCCCTGGCCAGAGACCTCCCAGAGATGTGCCATGGGGGATGAGTAAGACAGTATGTATTGAACACCTGTCTGTGCAAATTCATCATCAGTACAAAAAACAACAAACTGGCAAAGAGAATTAACTATTGCAGATATTGGTGTGTTTATAGACCTAAAGGGATATGTGATTTAGGGTCAGAAGACCTGGGAATGAGAAAGTTCTTGTCACTCAGATGTACAATATAATCTTGGAAAATCATATAACCTCCTTGAGCTTTGTTTCCTATTGGCTAAAGTAAACATAAGAATAACACCCACCTCACAAGGCCTTTTTGAGAATCAACTGTAGTAGGTACATTGAGAAAGCACTTTTTTAAACAGCTGTACACATGTGCATCATTTGTCTCATTGGTAAAGTAATTTGTTTTCCACTGTTCATCTTGGTATTAGATCAGCTTGATTCTCTATGAATCTTTTAGAGAGTTATCATAATAATCTATAATGGAAAAAAGTACATATTAACCATCTAATTACTCATTCATTCACTCAACAAACATTCACTCTGTTTCCACCGTGTGCCAAGTACAATGGCAGATACAGAGGTTACAGAGATAAAAGACCACTGCCTTCTCTTAAAGAGGTTACAGTCTAGTGGCTAAGAACAAGAAGGAAAGACAAATCTCATCTAATCTATTACAGCCTCTGATGGAGCACTTGAGGTGGACATCATTTTGAAGAGGTTAGAAAATGGTTCCTGGCTCTTGAGCTGGGTACTTGAGACGTGGGAAAGAGACTCATGAATCAAGACCCAGAATCAAGATAAAATACACCCAATTGTGAAAACTAAAAATAGCTGACCAAGACTGTGACTAAGCTAATATTAAGATATCATGAGATGAGACTTAACAGTTAGAAGTTGAGACACTGAAGGGTTCTATATTCTCTGCTAAGGACTGATTTCTGAAAAAAGATGGAAGAATACTGAAAGGGGTAGTGACATGATTACAAGTGCATTAAAAAAAAAAAAAAAAAAAAACACTGAATAAAAGACATACAGGGGCTTCCCTGGTGGCGCAGTGGTTGAGAGTCCGCCTGCGGATGCAGGGGACAAGGGTTCGTGCCCCGGTCCGGGAGGACCCCACATGCCGTGGAGCAGCTGGGCCCGTGAGCCATGGCTGCTGAGCCTGTGCTTCCGGAGCCTGTGCTCCGCAACGGGAGAGGCCACAACAGTGAGAGGCCCGTGTACTGCAAAAAAAAAAAAAAAAAAAAAAAAAAAAAAGACATACAGACTGCAAAGGAAGAAATAATATTGACCCTATCTTCAGGTAACATGATTTTCCACATAGAAAACCCAGGAACTAATAAGGAAGTGCAACAAAATTGCAGCTACATGGGACGAAGTGAGAGAGTGGCATGGACATATATACACTACCAAATGTAAAGTAGATAGCTAGTAGGAAGCAGCCGCATAGCACAGGGAGCTCAGCTCGGTGCTTTCTGACCACTTAGAGGGGTGGGATAGGGAGGGTAGGAGGGAGACACAAGAGGGAGGAGATATAGGGATATATGTATATGTATAGCTGATTCACTTTGTTACAAAGCAGAAACTAACATACCACTGTAAAGCAATTATACTCTAATAAAGATGTTAAAAAAATTTTTTTTAAATTGCAGTGCAAGATCAATACACAACAACCAATTGCATTTCTATATACTAACAATGAACATATAGAAACCGAAAATTTAAAAACGTACAATACTATTTATAATTACGCCAAAGAAAATGAAACAGTTATAGATATAATAAAACATGTACAGGATCTGCAAATGCTGATGAAAGAAATTAAAAAAAAAAGAGACCTAAATAAACAGAGAGACATACTGTGCTCATGGATTGAAAGACTCAACATAGTAAACATGTCCATTCTATTAAATAGATTTATAGTTGTAATGCAGTGCCTATTAAAATCCCAGAAAGGTGTTTTGTAAACTTAGACAAGTTAATTCTAAAATTTATATAGAAAGACAAGGACCTAGAATAGCTAAATCAATTTTGCAAAAGTATAATTAAGTGGACTGCTTCACATTAAGAGTTAAGATACAACTACAGTAATCAGGAAAGAGCAGTGTTAGTGAGGGGATAACACATATCAATGGAATAAAATAGAGAACCTAAAAATGGACCACAAAACTATACCCAACTGATTTTTGACCAAGTTGCAAAAGCAATTTGATACAGCAAGGATAGGCTTTTCAAGAGATGTTGTTGAAGTAACCAGCTATCCATAGGCCAAAAAAAAAAAAAAAAAAGAAAGAAAAAGAATCTTGCCCTAAACTTTATATCTTATACAAAAAATTAAGTCAAAAATAGATGGACTTAAATTTAAAGTGTAAAACTATAAAACATTTAGAAAAAATAGAGAACATCTTTGGAACCTAGGACTAGGCAGAATTGTTAGACTTGACACCAACAGCATGATCCATAAAAAAAAAAATTAAGAAAGGGAAAAATTCATTATACTATTCTTTCTGTTTTTATGTATATTCACAACTTTCCATAATAAGTTTTTGCTGTTTGTTTTATAAAAAGGAAAATTTGATAGACTGGACTTCAACAGAGTTAAAAAATCTTTTGCTTTGCAAAACATCTTGTGAGGAGGATGAAAAGACAAGCTATGTATTAGGAGAAAATATTTGCAGACAACATATCTGACAAAGAACAATTGATAGAATATATAAAGAGCTCTCCTAAGTCAACAGGAAAAAAAACCCAAAACCAAAACAAACAATCCAATTAAAAAATGGGCAAAAAACAGGAACATACATTTTGCTCAAGAGTATACAGATGGCAAGTACGCACATAAAAATATGTTCAACAAAATTAGCCATTAGAGAAATGCAAATTAAAACCACAATAAGATGTCATTATACACTGTCAGAATGGCTAAAACAAAAATTAGTGGTGATGCCAAATATTGGTGAGGACGCTGAAAAACCTTAACTGGTGGTATATAAAATGATGCAGCCACTCTGGAAAAGATTATGGCAGCCTCACAAAGCTAAACATATACTGTCCTGTCCCTAGGTTCTTCATAACCCATTTTTTTTTAGATTCCATATATATGTGTTAGCATACGGTATTTGTTTTTCTCTTTCTGACTTACTTCACTCTGTATGACAGACTCTAGGTCCAATAAAGACGCAGACGTAGAGAATGGACTTAAGGACACAGGGAGGGGGAAGGGTAAGCTGGGACGAAGTGAGAGAGTGGCATGGACATGTATACACTACCAAATGTAAAATAGATAGCTAGTGGGAAGCAGCCACATAGCACAGGGAGATCAGCTCGGTGCTTTGTGACCACCTAGAGGGGTGGGATAGGGAGGGTGGGAGGGAGACCCAAGAGGGAGGAGATAAGGGGATATATGCATATGTATAGCTGATTCACTTTGTTATAAAGCAGAAATTAACAGACCATTGTAAAGCAATTATACTCCAATAAAGATGTTAAAAAAAACCTAAACATATACTTATCATACAGCGCAGCAATTGCAACTCTTGGTTATATATCCCAAAGAAATGAAAACTTATTTTCACACAATAACTTGTACGTGAATGTTCATAGCAGCTTTATTCATAATAGCCCCAAACTGGAATCAACCCAAATGTCCTCCAGTGGGTGAATGTTTAATCATAGTGTGGTACTTGTCATCAATAAAAAGGAATGAGCTATTGATACATGTAACAACTTGGATGGATCTCAATATAACTGGACTGAGTAAAAAAAGACAATCTCTAGAGGTTACATATTGCATGATTTCCTACATATAACATACTTGAATTGATACATTATAGAGGAGAACAGATTAGTGGTTGACAAGAGATAGGGGGCAGTGAAGGAGATGGTTATGGCTATTAAAGGGGATACTTGTAATGGAAATCTATATGTTTACTGTGATAGCGGTCACATAAATCTACACGTATGATAAAATTAAACAGAACTAAGTATAAACACATAAAAATTAGTGTATGTAAAACTGGTGAAATCTTAATAAGGTCCATGGATTCTAACAATGTCAATATCCTGGTTGTGAAATTGTACTATAATATGCAACAGTTCACTTTTGGGGGAAACTAGGTAATAGGTATAAGGGATTCCTATTATTTCTATATGAATCTATATAGATTCATATCTATATAGAATCTATATGAATCTATAATTATCTCAAAATAGTTTAAAAAATCACTCTAGGTACAGTATAAGGATAGAACGGTATTGAGGGTGGAATACACAAGGATCATTGGATGAGTGTGTGTATTTGTTGGGGGAAGTACTGAAAAACAGGACATGGACCGTGAGGCCTGCCAGGTTTCTTCCTTGGGCTTTATTCATCCCAAGGAGAGGAAACAGAGGAGGAGCTGACTGGAGAAGAGAAGTGATGAATTCAATTTTCATTTTGCTGAGTTTATTTTCAATCAGCCAAGCAGAGTAATGTAAAATGATAATACAAGAAGGAAAAACAGGAATTTCTGGGCAATGGAAGAATATAGTGTTCTGCTGGATTCTGTACGCATACTCGTCATATAGCATTTCAACACATGAATGAATAATTAAAATATCAGTTACCTGAACATCATGGCACAGAAATTTTTGAACTCAGAGGCAAGAGTAAATATACTAAAATAGCTGAATAAAATGAATTGCATTTCCATTATGCATTAAAGTGAAAAGGAACTGAGTTACCCTCCATGTGTGTCAAGTTCTACATTGGTGTTCAGAAGTATTTTTCTGCTTAATCTTCATGATAGGCCTCAAAAGTTAAGTTTTATTATCTATAATTTCTAAACAGAGAAGTTAAGTAATTTGCCAAATGAAACAAAGGCAATGAGTAACTTATTGGGCTAGAATTTGAATCTAGCTGTGTTTAACTTCTAAGCCTACATCTTTCCACTATCTCAAGAAGCCTGTGGAGAGTCAGGGAGAGCAGACCATAAAACCTTCTTAAAAATGCAGGCTCTATATTATTGCTTATTTAGACGTTTTGTAGGGTTAAACATATACATTTAGATTTGTAAGCGTTCAGTTCCCTACAGGCAAATTTTAAAGGTTCTGTTTAGGTCACTTGTCTCATCTTTACAGGATGGCATGCCAGTTTGGCATCAATTGATCATTCATGGCTTTCCATTCTCTGGATGCACCTGTCATGTCTGGGTTAGGAAGGTGTTAACTTTCTCATACTAATTGCTAAGTAGTCCCCTTCTTTTTATTTTCCAGTTAACAGGTTAGGTCGTTGCTGTTGTTTTCAGGTATACAGGCTATACAGATTCTTTAACAAGCATCTTGCTGCTCAACTAAGACAAAGAGATGAACAGCAGATATCTTCAGTTCTGTGATACCAAACTTACATGATCCGTTAGCTACGACTTCATTAACTACTAACTTGGGATTCCCTAAGCCTCTACACCAGTAAACAAGTAAACAAACCAAAAATACCTTTCCATCTCTACAGAAAATCCTGTGCATTATAAGGTTTGTTTTTCTGCTTCTCTGGTGACTTTCTATATACTCCATTTTTTTAGTTCATGTCTTTTCTTTGAGGTATTCTATTTCAAAATTTTAAGGTTGACACATCATGCGTAAGATCTCTAGGGCCTGAAAGTTGATTCAATTTAAGGCTATACATCAGAGTCCACTTACTTTACAAACCGAGAAGAGTCCAACCAGATCTTGAAAAGGTAATTTTCAGGTACAAATTGGGCTTCTCTCCTTAGTCAACATAGATGAAGCTTCACTGTTTCCAAACACTCTTATTATTGTTGTTGTTGTTATTATTATTATTACTCAGTAATCTAGATTTAATTTTGAAAGGCATTTCAACAGAAACTCTCCACATTACATCCCATATTCATCAAAATGCAGGCGTAGACCTGAGTAGCAAATCTCCTATAAATACTAAAAAGGTGGGTGGGGGCTGGATTTGAGGATATTTCTGTGATCTGATACTCTGTTGGGTCAGTTCATTTTGATCCTTCACCTTTCTAAAACATCCACACCTGAGGTGTGGATTTAACTTCTCGCCATTCACGCCATCTAGTGGTTATAAATGTTAGATGCTTGGTTTTAAAGAAGATTTCTAACGACTTGGGGGCGGGGTACCCGAAAAACAAAACCGTTGAAAGCGACAATTTCCTAGTCTCCCACATTACTTACCCCCCACAGGGACCCCTTTACGTTAATCATTTTACGTGTGCGCATGGATGCGCAGAGAAAATGAACGGGAAGGCACACTCAGTGAGACGCACGCCCCTCGACGCTGACATTTAGAAAAGGGTTCTAAATCCTTCCTGTCATTTGCAAAGGACAGGAAAAGGAGTTGTGGCAAGACCCCGACCAAGGAGGCTGTCTGACTTTTCAGCAAGTGGGACACATGACTTATTAACTCTTGCAACGTTAACATCTGGTTCGAACAAACCGAAAGACCGAGAAAGAGGAAAAAGCGCTTAAAAATTCCGCTGCGGGGCTTTGCAGGTCTTGCTACCCAAGAGCCCTCAGAAGACAGCCAATTCCTGCGCTTTCCGCTCTGCTCACCCTCCTACCCAGCTTCTCTCTCTTTTTTTCCTTCCCTCCCGCCCCCCGCCCCCCCCCCCCCCCCCCACGCTCGCCTTGAACCGGGACCCAGGGAGGCAGAAGCAAGGCATCGGTCCCCTTCCTCCTCTCCTCCACCAAACCACCGCAGGCGAGCGCGTGAAGCTTCCCTTTGTTCAACGAGGCTCGCACTCCTCCTCAGCAGATCCACCTGGATGCTCTCCCTCGGTGACATTTTGCGCCGGGGCTGGTGCGTGGCTGGGGTGGAGCGAGAAGAGCCCGAGGGGGCGGGGGCGGAGAAAGGTCAAGTCGAGGGAAAGGCAGGAGACGCCTTGCATAACCTGCGTGGCGGGGCGTGCGCGCGGTTATTTATTTATTTTCTCCTTATTTATTGATCGCACGAGCAAGAGCGGAGCGGGGAGCCCGGGGAGATGCAGGACCACCCACTGGCGGGGAAGCAGCGAGCAGCCCTCCCGCGCCCCCGCGCTGCCGAGCGCCTCTTGCCTCCGCGCTCCGGCGTTTGCCCGCGCCGGCCCCGGCCCCGCCGCGCCGCCGCCGCCGCCGCCGCCGCCCGCCCGGCCGCCCCGCAGCCCCGCCGCCCCGCCGCCCCGCACCGCGCCGCTCGGGCCCCGGCAACCGCCGCGGCGCAGTAAGTTGGCAGGAGCGAGTCCCCTCCGTTCTCGACTCCCCCGCACCTTTTGAACTTGTTGCTGCTGCTCGGCTCGCCTGCGCCTGGCTTTTGGAAGGTGAAAAGGAGGAAGGAGGCACGGAGGAATGGGGGAAGGGGAAGAAGAGCTCGCTTGAGCTTTATTTATGCTCCCTCGGCGCATCGGATTCGGCTGCTCGCGAGCTGCTTTCTCAGCTTTTCCCGTTCCGGGTGCACCGCGAGGAGAAAGTCTCCGCAACTCAGCCCCGGCGCGCGCTTCGCCAGGTATGTACCGCGGCCGAGGCGCGTTCTGCGCGGAAGCAGATGTTGCTGCCGCGGCGGCAGTGGCGGCTGCCAGCTCCCGGGCTCTGTAGCTATCACACTGCACCTGAGCTGAACTTGACAAGAGAGTAAAGGGGAGATTGGGCGAATGCTTTTGGCAGACACGGCGGGTGCTCGAAGACGTGAGGGAGGAGGATCTATATTAATGCCCTCTAGCCGCGTCCAACGCACAGCACTTCCGTCTCTGCAAATACATCCCGAGGAGTAGAGGTGGCGACCGGACTCCCAAAGAGACGTGGGGCAGCGGCTGTGACCGCACCTCGGAAGCTACAACAACAGGTCTCCTTCTTGAGATTCCTTTGGCGGGAAGGGCCACTTGAAAAGGGAAGGTTTGAAAGAGCTGAAAGGGAAGGTGGAAGGGTTCCCTAATTCTTCAAAAGAATACCACTGAGTGTGTGTCCTTCGTCTCCTCTATCCTACACGACACACACTCCAGACTGTGTTACGGGAGAAATCAAAGACACCTGTTTGAAGAAATTGCGGCATCTAAAGCCACCTGTGTACTTATTTGTGCCGGGGCTAGCCTGGTCCGACTGCAGGAAGAGGCTTGATTAGCTTTTGTTGGGTGTGATTGTGAGGACATTGTATTTTTATCCCCGTTACTCCAAATACCTGTCTTTGAGGGAAACTTGCCCTTCTGAGAACTGTGACTTCACCAGGAGCCCTACCTTGGAATAAGGCTGATACCTCTGGACCACGTTTCTCAGTAGTATTTGTCTGACGGGAGGAAGTGGGTGATTGTGGCTACTTTGAGTGACCCATTGTAGAGACTTGATTGCCCTTCTGGCCTGCACTTGAAGGAACCATGGCGGCGGGGGTAGCAGCGTGGCTGCCCTTTGCAAGGGCAGCGGCCATTGGGTGGATGCCTGTGGCCTCGGGGCCCATGCCAGCTCCCCCGAGGCAGGAGAGGAAAAGGACTCAGGATGCTCTAATTGTGCTGAATGTGAGTGGCACTCGTTTCCAGACATGGCAGGACACCCTGGAACGGTACCCAGACACTCTGCTGGGCAGTTCGGAGAGGGACTTTTTCTACCATCCAGAGACTCAGCAGTATTTTTTTGACCGTGACCCAGACATCTTCCGCCACATCCTGAATTTCTACCGCACTGGGAAACTCCACTACCCTCGCCATGAGTGCATCTCCGCTTATGATGAAGAATTAGCCTTCTTTGGCCTCATCCCAGAAATTATTGGCGACTGCTGTTATGAGGAGTACAAGGATCGCCGGCGAGAGAACGCGGAGCGTCTTCAGGACGATGTTGATCCCGACAACACCGGAGAGAGCGCGCTGCCCACCATGACGGCTCGGCAGAGGGTCTGGCGGGCTTTTGAGAACCCTCACACCAGCACAATGGCCCTGGTGTTCTACTATGTTACCGGGTTCTTCATTGCCGTCTCAGTCATCGCTAATGTGGTAGAAACAGTGCCCTGTGGGTCTAGCCCAGGTCACATTAAAGAACTGCCCTGTGGGGAGCGGTACGCCGTGGCCTTCTTTTGCTTGGATACAGCCTGTGTCATGATCTTCACCGTTGAGTACTTGCTTCGCCTGGCAGCAGCTCCTAGTCGTTACCGTTTTGTGCGTAGCGTCATGAGTATCATCGATGTGGTGGCCATCCTGCCTTATTACATTGGGCTGGTGATGACAGACAATGAGGATGTCAGTGGAGCCTTTGTCACACTCCGCGTCTTCCGGGTCTTCCGGATCTTTAAGTTTTCCCGCCACTCTCAAGGCCTGCGCATCCTGGGGTACACACTGAAGAGTTGTGCCTCTGAATTGGGCTTCTTGCTCTTCTCGCTCACCATGGCTATCATCATCTTCGCTACGGTTATGTTCTACGCAGAGAAGGGGTCTTCCGCTAGCAAGTTCACCAGCATCCCTGCTGCCTTCTGGTACACCATCGTCACCATGACAACACTAGGGTAAGTGCCATCAAGGGAAATGGGATGGAGGTGGAATATATATGTGGTGGTTGTGCACTCATTAAAGTTATATACTTATTCAGAGCAAATAATCTTTCGCTTTCTTAAATGGGTTCAGGAAAATATTATCTAAATGGTTTTGAAGAACTCTTTTGATCTATGAAATGAGTATGATATAGTGATTGAAGTATTTAGGGAGTTGCTGGCCAGTGTTGAGTATTGATGCCTGAAAGTGATAAATACAGAAAGAAATTTAGGAATTCCCGAATATAAAGATCATCGATATTATATGTATGAAGACATAAAAATAGAATGACAATGAAAAATACAAAATTTGTGTCCAAGTAAAGGTATGAAAATACACACTGTATATTGAAATGCCTAGAAAGTGCTTCAGTGTATTGAACTGAAAAGTTTCCATGTACATTTGAAGTATTATTTTCATATGAATACTTCTGGCATGCATTTTCCCTCTAAGAACCATAATTCTCATTTTACAGCATTTTAAGACATAGATTATAGATATTATCAAAGGATTTTGTAATATGTATGCACATATTCATATATATGCATTTTCATTATGGCTGATAAGTTATGCAGTGTTTTAGAATATCAGGGCTGAAACTGCTCAACTCTACAAAATGCAGTGGAATGATATTTGCAACATATTTAAGTTTCTACGCTCATAGCTTCAAATAAAGAAGCAAATGACTCTTATCCACACGTTTTTTTAAGAAACTACAGATCCATCAGGCAATGGGCCCATATTCATTAAATACACATAGAGGGCAGAGCAGTATCTGATGAGATTGATGGTCACCAAGGGCTGGTTGCATGAGAGAATTTTGGGCCCCAATTTCCTTTTAGAATTCTTTTCTTCATTATTTTATTTGGTGGTAATCGTGTTTTGTGACCAAAGGGACATATTCTGAATTAATATTCTTCTTTAAAATAAAATTTAAGCTAGAGTTAAGATTTTTAGACGATTGAAGAAAGATATGACATTATTAATAATGTTAAACTGCAGAAAAGTAGCAGCATTTATATATTAGAGTATATAGTAAAATAAAATGGTAAGAGCCTTTTACTTTTATGAGTTCTTAGATAAGCCAAGTAGTGATGTTAGTGCCCTTTCTTCAGCTTTATGCTGCTTTTCTTGCATGGTTAATCTGTTCAGTAGGATTTGGTAATGGCTGTAAGAAAAAAAGTTATTCCCAAGGCTGCTTTTTAAATTTCGTGTTTCAGCCTAATTTAATTGCCTACTTTAAATGACAATGTGGTTAAAGTCAACTTCATTTTATTAGACATATTGTGTTGAACAAAATTCTCATGTGGTCCTATGGCTAACTAATGAAATATTTTATACGTGAAGAATTTGGGGCTAAGTCAAGAAATTATGTTAAAGTAAAATATAATGACTTATGATTTTGATTTAGTCTCACTTATTTTTGAAGGCCTACTGGTGGATTTTCAAAAATGAATCAGTGAAAATTCTATAACCTACTGCTTATATTTCCCTTTTATCCTGTTGGTAATCTTGTGACACATTTTGAAGAAGATTCAGAGTACCTTAGTAGTGCAGGTGCTTAGTTGTAACCAAGAGGTTTGTGTCTTGTTGTCTTTATGTCATTTGAAGTCTTTATTAAGGACAGTTGGATAGTATAAATCACTATCAGGACTTCAAATTAGAAGTACCTATGAATAAAAAGAGGACTCTATGTTAAGAGGAAATGAAAGAAGAAGTATTAAAAGGAAATATATTTTAAAAAATTAGGTGTCTGTGGCAGTGTTTTTCATGAAGTATCAGTAAGTCATTTTAACACTATATGCCCTCTATCTGATTGAATTTAAGCATTATTATAATGAATGTTGATGAGATGCTAATTTCATCAGGCTAGAAATGTCTATTCTAGACTTGAGAAGTTAGTATTATTTTAAACCTTGTTTTCTGAAATGACTTTCAAATTTTTATTTTATTATGAAACCTATTTTTGTTTTCAGGAAAAGATGAGGAATTGTTAACCACTGATGACAATTTTTATTATATAAATAAAATGCTTAGAAGCATCTACTTTTTGAAATGAATTAAGAAACTAAATCACAATACCTGAGTAAAATCTATGAAATGGTTTTAGTTCACGTGTTCTGAATGTTAGTATGTAAGAAAAATGAAATACATACACTTTCTCAGAACTTGGAAGCAAAATGGGAGTTACTTCTAAGACTTAAGTTCCACTATAGATGAAAATTTTAATTTTCAGGAAATTAAGGTAATTAATGATCCTGGTGTAATATAGCAGTCATGCTTTAAAGATGTAGAAATGTTGTTGCAATCAAGATACAACCCATTTATTGGAGAATATATACGAACATTTAACAAAGCATATGCTTTATAATACAGCAAAGTTTTCTCAAAAAATGTCTTCTGTTTCTCATCAAAATATATTTTAAATGTATTAGACTTTTCTGAAAACATAGATTTAAAAAAAAATCCTGCCTTTTTGGTGTCTTAACTTTGGTTGCATTGTGACTCAACAGCTTCATTTAAGAATAGAAAGTATTAACAAAAGCCATTGCTTGAATTTATTTTTTACACTGTAGTCTTATACGATGAAGTGTAAGATACAAACTTTTTGGAAAATACTCAGTAGTTGAAGCTAAAATCAATCTGATAGATGTCTGATAGATGATCAGGAATTTCCCATTACAGTCAATGAACTCTTTTTATGTGGCTGTTATTTTTAATGCAGCTAATATTCATCAATTAATGATAATAGACGTGAAAATGCAATCCTAGACAGTGGTTTTTGAAAGTTCCAGCTCATACAAACATTATCTACATGAAAAGAAAGAGCCAAGAACTTTGTAATTCAGGACTGGCAGAATTATCTGCTACCTCTCAGGTCATTATAGACAATATTCAGTTGGCTTTTCGGTCTGAAGAAATGAGTGGGTCTATTGTGTATTCATCTAATCATTTTTGTGCTCCTTGAAATAGCAAATATATCATTATTCCATATTTTAACCATGCTTGTTACATAAGTAATTATTTAATTTGCTAGTAAAGTGAATGCTTTAAAATGTAATTTGAAGCCTACCCATTTCCTATTAATTAAAGTATGAAACATCAAGAGCACAATTTAAAAAATCAATGAAAGAATGTCAGAAAGGTTTTTTTAAAACAATGTTTAAATTGGGTGGCCCTGTATATTTCTTCCTCCATTCAATCCTTTCTTTCTATGCATACTTGTTGACCTGCACTGGGCCCTGATGACCCTTTTACTCCTGGCCTCCCTCTTTTCTGCAATGTAACCTCTAGTTACTACCCTAAACTGCCTTGGAAGAATAAGAGCCTGGAACTCCTCTTTTGTCTTAATGACCTCTGGGCAGTAACATCCTGTTGTTATTTTTCATTTAGGTGGTAGTACTTAAATGGTGTCAAATTTAGGAAATTTCCAAATGTTCACCCGTAATCAAAAACGATTTTACAAACATATATTTAGGTTCAGTTTACCATTGAACCTTAGGCTAATGACTTGTGAATCAGAAGAGGTACCAGGTGGCACATTAAATATTTGGGGACCTATTATTTTAGGCAATACCTGCATTCTTGGTTTCCCTGCAAACCTGGGAAAACAAAAATTTCATTTATAGTGTACATTCATCAGAAACAAATATGGTAGAATTACAACTATGCTCATAGAAAACTTAGTGTAGTTGTCTATTTATAAGACTATCAAAACTAAATCTATAATATTTTAATTTTAATATAGTTGGTAAATTGCTATTTTAAGAAACAAAAAAGCAAAATACTTTTATTGTAATTTTCCTAACAATGTATGAGGAAAATTCCTCTTTTTAGAATGGCACAATTGTAGGGGGATTATATAGTTATATAAAATATATCATATGTATGTCATATATGTTCTATTTCATATAACATACAAATATGCTGTATATCCCATACAACATATACATATATTAACTGTGTTGTATATGTTATATACTTTATATAGTGCATGTTATAAAGTATAATTAAAAAGAAGAAGAAACTTTGAAATATCTTCCTTCTATTCATCACTATTCTGACTACATAGCTTTAGGGAATGTTGGGAGTGTATCTTGTGGAATCATTTATGTAGAGACTTCTGGTTTACCCAGCAATACTGAAAATGGGTGGAATTATAGTTTCTCCTGTGCCAGCATCTATGCATGAATATTGCTAACGTGTTAATCAAATACATCTTCACAAGGTGCCAGGCTGCGGGGCGGCAGGGGGACCAAAATTTATCTTTTGGGTGAAGAACCATACTATGAGTACCATCCATTTTTATTTTGGCATACTACACCACATTTTTTACAAAGTTCTTTATAGAGCATGTTAATTGATGAGAGCTGAAAATGAACTTTTAAAGAGATGTAGAAAATGTGATATGTATTCCTCCTTTAGCATTACAGGGAACCAAATCTTAAGGGTCTTCATCTTGTTTTAGTCACCATTTGAATTAGAGATAATATTTGACGTGACGTATGTATTTTTTGAAAGTGTGTTCTCCCAGCTTTCTATGTCTTTTTCTATAAGCCTTTGCTTGGTTGCAAGACACAGGTATGCCAGGAAGAGGTGAGATGTGTTCTCTTGGCACGGCATCCTAGAAAAGGGACCGGTTTCTAATTTTCAGTGGGTCTGTTATGATTTTTGTTTTTCTTTTCAGGATTTCCCTTTAGAGTACAGATAGACTTGGTCTTATATATATTTTATTTGTATAATTACTTTATTTAATTCTGATGTCATGTATTTTGTATTTGTCTAAACTTTCCTCCCAATTATACTCATCTTTGAAAATGAGTTAATGAAGTTCAGATTTCTTATTCCCTAATTTCTGAATTCCTGGTGGAAGGAAACTTAGCTGTTGTTTATTTAAAATCCGTCTTTTTACACATACACGATTGTTTTTGGCCTGCCCATAGTTACACAATTAAATATCAGTAGTAGTTTTTGAGATTTCAATTTTTTATTCTTTTTTTTGCCCTGAAGACCTTAAAACATTATCTAGAAATGTGCAGTACTAATTAGCTGGGGGTTACTACGGACGCTCAGGGATAAGAAAGGAATAAATATGTTCTTTATTCTATTATTTTAATGCATTTCTCTCTTAGTTATACTCCCTGTGACTTACTTTTTCCACATCCCTCAGTATCACTGCTAGCTCTGCATTTATTCATACAGTACTGGAGTTTATCATGAGGTGCCCAGTTGATATAATGCAACCCTGTGTTTCTCATCTGGTGAACTCTTAGGCCATTTGGGGGGAAACTACTTAATGGTGAAATTTTACCTGGCCTGATGGAGAAGAAAATAAATCAGTTACTTTGTCTGAATTATCTATAAAGGAGTTGGCCTGTAGATTGTTAAAAACTGTACAATTTAACTTCTCTTTCATTGAAAGAAGGGGAAAGGTGAAAAGAACTTTCCCTGAAAAGGAGGTATGATTCTTCCTGCAGAGCTGTAAGAATGATTTCACTCTTTTTTTCCCTACTCTCCATGTGTCTTATATTGTTTTCTGAGCATGAGTATATATATAGAAATAGGCATTGTTCTCCCGCTAACTTCAGCAGCTAGATTTGACGGTGTGGGATATGATCTGGTATTGAAAAGAAACCCAGAGTGAAACACCGTCTCTACATTTCTGTGTACATTTGCATATCTCCTTGCATTAGTAGATTCCACTGGATTTTTTTGTCCTTTAGTTTTCTCCTTTGAGAGCCAGCCTTTACACTGACCTTCTCCATGAAGCCTTCTCAACCTCCCAAGCCTACATCTTCTATAGTTGGAATTACACTTGACATTAGTAAGTGCTATTTTTTATATAATTTATGGTTTTACTTCTTGCCTGCCTAACTACATTGAAAGGCTTTTGAGTTTTGGGTCTATACCTTTTGGAGACTTATTACCTGGTTACTGTGTTGCTGGTCATGCTGTGAGATGATACATGCACACCATGGAGAGCTCCTTAGCCATGGACCAGTGCCATCTCAACATTAGCAAGAATCGACTAATCTAATCACATGCTTTGTTCAATGTTAACAAATTTCAAGTTTTTTTTTTATTTGAACGCTTTGTCTTTGAATATACTACAATCCATCCTTTTTATTTTTCTGTTTTAACTAGGGAGAGCTGTAACTCATTCTTCTCTGCAAAGGTTAGAATTAATGGCTGTCGATGGCTATTTCCTTAATCAGTTTGCTTTCTGGTGAAGGCTGGGTAAATTGCAGGTGCCTTTGGGAAGCATATGGAGATATGTTATAATGTAAATGAATCTGCATAGAAATGTACTGCCTTCTCTTTCAAGTTCAGTCCCCTATCTAAATATGAGTAGCCCAAGTGACACATGGGTCAAAAAGATACCTGGGTGACAGTCACTAGAAAGGTGTTCTCTTTCTTACCCAGTAAACACAAATTGGCACTTTTTTCCTTTATTCAGGTGCACTCATTTCTGCATAGAATGGAATTGTTTAAAAATAGAGAACTATTGTCTGTAAATGACACATGAGATAAATGTATTCTCTGTTCAGGAAGAAGTTTTCATTCTAAGCGGTTAAAAGGCAGTTTTACAAAATGTAAATATACATGTAGATACATATCCTGGTATGGTGCAATCCATTTTGCATTGGAAGTTTTGACAAGTCTGTTATGTAAAGAAGATCATAATCCTAAAAAGTGTGCGGAGAATAAGTGAGTTATCAGAAGTTAATAATGAGAAAAAAATAACGTAAAAGAGTAGGAAGACAGTTGAAATAATGTCAAATAGAAGGCGAAGGTTTTGTTCTAAAAGTAAAAGGTCTCGTCTTTTTTGCTCTTATGTGGGCCTGATTCTTCCATCTTCCTCACTTTCCTCACTTTTAAGAATACCAGTAATAGTGCTTTGGGAAACCCAAAGTCTTACCAGTAACTTATGCTCTCAGGAAATCAAAATGTGACTCATAGCATTCAATTCCATTTAACAGACTTTTGTTGATCACTTACTACCCGTCATTGACCACGGCAGTAAGCATAACTGCCAACTTCCAGACCTTAAGAACTGTGTATTCTAGTAGGAGAGGCAGAAAGTGAACACAGATATATAATTCCAGGCAGTGATGGGTGCTATTAATAAGATAAGTCAGGGTAAGAAGTGTGTTATTTTGTATAGAGGACAGACAAGGCCTTTCCTAAGGGAATATCTGAGCTGATGGCTTTCTGAAGGGATGAAGGGAGTCCTGTGAATATCTGGATGAAGAGTTTAGAAGAAGAGAGAAAAGAAGTACCAAGACTGCAAGGTGTATTCTCCCTAAGGCTACTGTAATTGAAGTAAAGCAGGGGAGGGGCTTAGTAGCAAATACTGTCTGAAAGGTTGTTGGGATGAGATGATGTAGGACATTGTGGACCATAGTAAAGATCTTTGGTTTCATTTGAGACATAATAGGGAGACACTAGAGAGTTGTGAGCATGGTAGGGATGGGATATAGTTTCTGTATTACAAGATTCATTTGAAGAGTTTAGAAAACTCTGGGTGATGTTTCTTAATGTGGATGGAAGACCATCAGAATTAGGACCACCTGGGACACTTACAAAAATGTAGATCCTTAGCAGTCACCTAAAACAATTGAAATAATGTCTGGAGGTGGGAACTATGACAACTGCATTTTCACTTCTCTCATAAAATTTTAAGAACCAGTGATTCTTAAAATTTCCAGTGATCTGGAAGATTGTATGTTGAGGATAGCTCTA
Source organism: Mesoplodon densirostris (assembly GCF_025265405.1). Lineage (NCBI taxonomy): Eukaryota > Metazoa > Chordata > Mammalia > Artiodactyla > Ziphiidae > Mesoplodon > Mesoplodon densirostris. The sequence continues at coordinate 83,823,438 of NC_082669.1, forward strand.
ATATTCTAATCTAGGAATATTTTTGACCCTGAGCTGGTAATATTTTGAAAGGAGGTTAAAATACACTGTTTAAAACAATGACTCTTGGATCCATGGGTGAATTGAAGTGCATTTCTAATATGCAAGTGGGTTTAATTTCTATATAATTTTGTAACTTGTCTGTAAATAAGGGAACACTGAAAAATGACACTTTGGTACTTGTTTGTTTATTGTACTGGCCTCCTATGGCAAGTACTCGACATCCCTTAGGCATTATATACATATTCCACCTTTCTTTCTTAAGACAAAACTAACTTTTCATTGGTCTGAAGAGCTTTATTCCATTTCCTTGCTAACAAATTGTTGGCATATATTCGTAAGTATGCAAAGTTCATCATACAGTTTCATGTGAATTATTATTTTCATCTTTGTCCTTAATTATTTGTCATTCCTTCTGGCTGGGATTTGGGCTGTGGAATTTGCATTAAGAGAGACCTGTGAGGGGACAATAAAAACTAGAGCTGGAGATGAAAAAAAACCAAAACAAAACAGCAATCTAGACGAAGTAACAAAAGTGCTAGTTTTAAATATTACCTAATGAATATATATGTAGGAAGATAGATAGAAATTAAATAATCTTCAGTGTAGGTGATAAACGGATTCTTTTTTGCAAAAGCCCTATCTTATCTTGTGCCAAGGAACAAGGTGTTGTGGATAATGGACATTAGTACTACTCTTCTGCAGAGCAACTAGAATAAAGATGATACAGCTGCTTCCTTTCGGGAGTTTGGGATTGTGAGCTTTTAAACTTACTGATTTCCTAAACTGTCAGGCATGGGTGGGCTGAGCTTTCCTCAGTGGGGGCAGAGCTAACTGGCCAACTGATCATAAAGAACATAAGGAATATGGAGTCTTAGATCAGGGTCTGTGAGTTAGGGAAGAGCTTATGAGAAGCCAAGACAGCACCCAGTGTAAATTCAATCTAAATCTCATGAGACCAGAATTTTCTTAGAGTATATTTTTTTCTCTTTTTCCTCTTTTTTTTTCTATATAAGCAGAAAATTGATTCAAAAGGATTTACTTTTCAAAGAGGATAATTTTTAATCACATGTCAGGGATTTCAACTGTGGAGGACCTAAAGATAGAAAACAAATTACTAGTGCATTCTTAGATTATAATTGAGCATAAGGGAAGTTTTGTGTAAAAATCCACAGAATGGCTGACTTGATGTTGAGCTTTTTAATTGGCTTTTCATGGCTGCTAGCCTGTCCAAAATGACTTCATAGTCTTTCCTGGTAAATATAGGGAAGTATATAATGAACCTTTTCCCGTGAGGTCTAGGTGCAAAGAGAAGGGTCTTGGGAAGGGTTGATTGAAGATTCCTATGGCCAGGAATTGAAATTCACTTCCTGCTTTGGAGGATGCTGTCTGATTAGCTGTGGCTACAGGATTTCTGGTTATTAACTTTGGTAAAAGGAGGAAACTTTTGGTCAAAAGTTATGATTCAATCATAAAAGTCCTGATAAATGTAATCTCATGGAAACTTAAATGTCTCTTAGTGTCAAGATCAAGAGACCTGCCATGACATTTCAAAATCTTGGTTTGAAGTGAGATTAGTTAGATGATGCAGGTTTATTCCAAGTCAGATAAATAGGAAAGACAGTCTTATCAACCCTCTGTAATGCCACTTTTGCTGAACAAAATATATTTTTGGAGAGAGAAAAAGGGAAGAAGGGAAGGAGAGGGAGGGAGAATATGAATGAATGAATGAATGAATGTGTGTATGTGTAAGGAGAGAATCTGACTTATAATAGGGCAAGGAAGAGTCTAGATTTACTGGGTCCATACCTTCTGGCAGGCACCACCTCCATAGACATAGCAGTGATATTTTTTCATACCATGCATGGGCTGTCCTTGCTTTGCCACATTTTCATTCCCATTGTCAAGAATGATCAATGAAAATAAGTTAGATAATTATTCAATAAAATGGGAGCAAGGACTCCAAAATACGGCCTCTCCTTTAGAAACATGTTTTAGTTCAAACAGCTAGAACTGTTATTTAAAAAAATCAAGCAAATTCTTTTAGTTAAAATAGGAAGCTGGAACCGAAAACAATAGAACATGTTTGAGAAACAAGTCTGAATTTGGATATGAAGTTCTTCTAGGAGAATATCAGAGAATATTCAACAAAAATTCACGATCCTGATCAGGTATCCCAGTAAAGGAATCTTAGGCTTCTACCAAAGATTGGAGCCAGACAGAAACATCAGCCAAATACCACTCGCACCGTGCTTCAAAGTTCTGACCTGCTACTGAAATCTGAAATATTTTAAAAAATGGATTTAAAAATTTTAATCCAGAATATATTTTAATTGGGTCTATAATTTTTGTTCACTTTTATTTTAGTTGATTTAGAAGGATCTTTTATTGTAGAGCTACACATGCAATTTATTTATTTATTTATTTTATTTATTAATTTTTTTTGTGGTACACGGGCCTCTCACTGCTGTGACCTCTCCCGTTGCGGAGCACAGGCTCTGGATGCGCAGGCTCAGCGGCCATGGCTCACGGGCCCAGCCACTCCACGGTATGTGGGATCTTCCCGGACCGGGACACGAACTCATGTCCCCTGCATCAGCAGGTGGACTCTCAACCACTGCACCACCAGGGAAGCCCTGCAATTTATTTTTAATAATTTGTTTCTAAGCTCATATTGTATTTCTGTTTATTTGCAGTATGCCTAGGAACCAATTAAGAAAAACAATCCACAGATCTAAAATGCTCCCCCTGTAGCCTTGTTGTGTTTAAGGTGCCTCAATATGCCTGCTGACAAAAGTTCCCTCTTCAAAGAACCTCAGACTTCAGTTGAAATCTCCCCTGCAGGTTTTATAACAATGCCTAGAACATTGCTTTGTGGATCATGGATGCTGCATAAAGATTTTTTTTTTCCTTTTTACTGTAGAGTTAAGTGTCCAACCCACTTTAGGTACTTATATCACTCATAATACTTTGTAGCTCCTTCTCTCTCAGCTACACACATTCTCTGACACACAAATATCTGCATACAGAAATAAAATTCCCACAGATACAAAGTCTTCAGCTCAACGTACATTAAAAAATTACACATGAAATAAATGTCTAGAGTTTTGACATGCTGATTTTATTCCTCTGTAAAACTGTTCTCCAAATCCTTATTCATGTTCCTTAACCTTCTAAAGAAATCCTCTACATTTCTGTATTATTTCTCTCATCTCTGTGCTGTACATATCTATCCTGGGCCATTCTTCTGAGCTTCAACAAAAATTTCCAGATTTATGCCATCAGGAAATATTATGGCCTTGACTTTTATAGACAATCAGCATAAGAAGTGGTCATTTAGAGAATATTTCCAAATCTAATGCAAAACCATTAGACATAGACTATTGTCTAGCTAGCACATTACTCACTATCCCATATACTAAGAGCTATGGAAGTGTATATGTATATATTTTTTTCTTGTATGCTAACTCCATTAGAATTTAGATGTTTCCTGTGTGACTGATGAGAAGAATTTTCAGGCATGTCTAGGGTCACCAGTAATGGATGGCACGGCCAATTAGTGATGTCAACCATGGTGGGGCATAGAGGAGGGTTTCCTTACCTGGCATAAGCAGTCTCAGTGGCAGAAAAATGCAGAGTGTATTCTGGGCACGGTGCATAGATTCCTTTGGCACTCAAATATCTGTCAAATGTTGACTGAACAAAAATCTGGAATTCCTTGTCACGTTTTAAATCTTAATAAATTCTGCTCTGAATTAATTTGAAAGTAATTATTGTAACACAAATAATAATACCTTCACTTATAAGTTATATTTGTTCTCATATTTGTATTTTTTACTTTTCTCATGTGTTTTGACCCTCATAAGTGATCAGTAAATATCCCTGGAATAAATGAAAGTAAATTAAAATTGTCTTTCTGAATACAAAAAAATTCAATTCATATTTGTGAAATTAGAGAAACAATTCTAGCAGGAGGATGGAATAGAGATTGAATTAGGTGACATTTGAATCTTGTTTTATGGTCTTAACACTTGAGCACCCTAAATAATCTGTGATACGTGACATATGACTTTACCTCTCTATAATATTGTTCTCTGTAACTGTCTCTCACCATCACCTTAGAACTGGTATTTATTAATAATCTATGAAATTGATGTACATCAGGTGTTGCATTCAGTTGAACATGCTGGAACATTACTGTTTAACAGAGAACAATATGATGCCTGGAAAAACAGAACAATAAATGCACAGTCATATGCAAAACCTAGCAAATAAACATAGAATCCAGATTTCATTTAACTCAATTTATTGACTATCCCTATGTGCCAGACAATATATGCTTGGCACTGTGAAGAAAAGATATAAGTATGAGAGAATAATTTCTATGCAGAACTGGAATTTTAAATCCTGGCTCTTCTCACTGGCTGACTCCACAGAGCCTGGATGCAGTTTAAAGATATATTTGTGTTTGCACTGTATAAGATGTGTGAAGAACTTTTTAATGCTCTGAAATGAGTAATTGTTTGCCTGAGTTGGAAAGAACAAGAGTCAACCATCAATTCTTGTAGTCAAGTTAGAGACTGTGGAGCCTATGAAATTACAAGGGTATTTGAACAGGGTTATTCTACCAGCGCCTCCTTTCCTCCTTTGAGGCCTGTCCTAGTAAATAGGAAAGAATGGCTAGGATGCATGTGAGCTAACTTTTGAGTTGGTTTCTATAGCTGTTGGTTTTCTCTTAATTTTTTTGTTGGTAAAATATAATTGGTATTTGCTTTTTTTCCAAATGGTTTAAGATTGCCTATATCCATTGTAGTTTTAAATGATTCAAAACATCAATTTATAAATAGTTTAGTATTACCATTGAAAATATTATAATATTTGCTCTTTAATATAAATATGTTGATTCAGAGATAAGTACACTGAAATATATTAAATGTCTTTACTCTAAGTGTTCTATATTTTGAAAGACCCATTTCTATAATAAGAAAGCAATTAATTTAAATATTACCTCTCAATTTTCTTAGTGCTTTTGCTCCCTTTGTTCTAATTAACTTTTACTTATTTGCAGCAGTATCCAAATCCCATTTGATTTCATGTTATTTGTTTAAGCCATCATATTCCATGAGACTTACATAAATTCAGTAACATGTTCATAGATATAAACACTTAAGTGAGATTTTTCAAACAGTAGTTCTTTATATTCTTAGAATCATAGAATCCTGAAACTAAAAACTTCTTGTAGATCACCTGGCTCAAACTTCCACCAGTTGAAAGCCCCTCTTTCTAATATATTCTCTATATTTATATGGCCTTCTATGAACTTTTCTGAATATTCTGTGTAATTGGAAGTTTAAGACAGCACAACTCACGTTTTTATCAAGTTTTAAAAAATTGCACTGACATGGAACACCCTTCTCTATCACCCATTTATCCAGATTAGGTTTTAGAGACTGAACAGAATATGTTTTCTTTTTCACATCTTTTCCAGGGCTGTACTTGAAGAGAGATATCATGTCCCTCCTTAGGCTTTTCTCTGCTGGGGTGACTTTCTTAAGTCATTCAAACTTTGTCGTATAGTGTGATTTCTGGACTCCCCTCTGACTGGAAGAAAGTACATTGAGGTCATGACCTACAGTGACACTAACACTGTGTATCTCTGAATAGGGCCTAAATGCAATGACTTCTATCGATCTTGCGGTAAAATAACAGGTCTTTTATTTTTACTGGAAGTGCTATAAAACCTTTCTTTCTTCTCTTTCCTCATACTGTTTACTACTTGAGCATAAATTCTATCAGATTTTTAAAATCCTTGCGAGATTTCATTCTGTGAGCTAATAAAAATGCATTGTTTGAATGTTACCTAGCTACATGGCTCAGATTTCTCCATGCGTCTGTTTAATTGTATTATAAAAATGAAACAGAACACACAATAGACAATGTTCTTCTGGAAAAGCTATATAGGAGTCCTTCTCATCAATGGAAGTGTTTATCCATATCATTGTACCTGAAAGCATCTACCCAGTGCAAACAGACATTTCAAATCTAGTAGGGAAGGGAGAAGAGAAGGAGAGAGTATATTAAAAATCCTAACTGAATTGTTCTAGCACCCACAGGCTAGTCTGGTTCTGTTTGACCAGAGGCTGAGGTTCATTCAGGTTTCTGATGATTTTTCCCATCACTCCCTGGGAAGATCATTAATAATGAGCCTATTAAGACAACTGGGATGGAGAGAGGAAAAGGGTGAGACATGCAGCTTTCCTGTTCCTCCTTATTTGATCAGATTAATTCCATGGCATTAAAAAATGGATCACCATCATCATCATTATAACAGAAGCGTTCATTTAATAAGTAATTACCCTGGGTCAGGCACTACACTAAGCTCTGCTTTACATACATTGTTTCTTATAACATGTGATTCTGCAATATAAGCTTTACTTTTGTTTCATAGGCAAACAAAATGTGACTTAGAAAGAATTGATTAGTTCTGTCTCCAAAACATGTACACTATCCTCAGAAACATGTAAGTCTAGAAATTATTTATATTTGTCAAGTAACTAGTAGTAGGACTGTAAACTGCTTTTCTAGAGGCAGAAATGCTGTAGAAAAGGCTTGGTTCAAAGTGTGTCAAGACCAGCAATGACAAAACTAGATTTCCTGCCCTTGAAGTGTATTTAGAAAGACTATTATAATAGACTGTTCTAGCATGTGTTGTTTGTGATTTGCACCATTCCTAATTGAAGTCACTCAAGACAAAACATAATCCTTAACACAGTCATTCTAAAATAGTTTAGTGAAAAGGCAGGCAGGTTGTGGAGCCTTGTTTATTTTATCTTATTGCAGACGGAAAAAACCTCTAGGATGTTTTCTAACATCTTCTGTTTGAAGTTATCCAAGCATCTTTGAAATGATACATGACTGGATAAAATACACATTCAGTACAGCAGAGAGGATTGATTGTGTCACTACTTTAGAAATAGACTTTATATTGGCTACAAGAAGTTAGTTGTAGACTCTCATCTGACTTGCTTATTAGTATGTCAGTGGTAATGAACATATATTAAGTCAGAAAATGATTCCAGCTTACACTTGATAAATGGACAAACAATATTTTCAACAATCTTAATCTCTTTTTTCTTCCTGGAAGTAACTTATTACATTATCTCTCATTTATAAAATCACTAGATTATTAGTGCCTTAAAAAATAAAAAGGTATGATTACAAAGTATATATTTATAAAGATATTTTTATGTAACTTAAAATTTAGAGACAACATACATTTAGGTTATAATGAGCATCTTAGAATGATTTCATAGTTTACTAAAAATTAATTAGGACTTGACTGAAAGCCATTCCTATGATGAAAAATTTATAAAACTCATTAATATGGTGAAGATTTCTAAGGAAAATATGCTTGTTAGGTAAACACTATGGCCTGTTATTGTGCATTTAACTTCTCTGCATTTCTATTTTGTATATTATGTAGCTATGTACATAGATATGTACACATACATACATACAAAATATATTTGAGAGGCATCTATGTTTATTTATCTTGTACTTTCTCTCTTGTATTAAAAACTTTTAGAGGTCAGGAACTGTATCTAACTTAATTTGATATAACACTCTGGGCATTGAATACATTATTTTGCTGATGTATGTTGCTGATGTTTATGTTGGTTTTGATTAAAATATGCAGCATACTGTTTATAAAGGGAAATTATCTCAGCTTGGAGATAATGATTTTCAATATGTAGCACTAAGAATTCATATTGAAAACAAGGAAGCAAACTCAATAAGACATCAGTGTAGTTCAGCTTTGGCTGCAAGAATATTAAAATGTTCTGTTTCAGTAGCTGTTAGAAAATATCAAGATTCTATTCTTTCATTTATTCAGCAAATATTTGCATGCCTACTCTGGGCATGCCCTTGCTAAGTGTTAGGGATACAAAGATGAATGAGGCATAGTTTCTGCCTTGAAGGCATATGCCATAGTGTAGTCTCTCTCTCTCTCAATACATACACACACACACACACACACACACACACGCACGCACATTACAATGTGAAGGGTACAGTAATAAAGTTATGCCAGGGAATTATAGGAGCCTTGGAGAGGGACACCTAATCTAGCTAGGAGTCTCATAGAGGGCTTGCTGATAGTGAGTCTTGAATGAATGATTTAAGGATGAGTATGGGCTCTTAAAAGAAATGAGGATGAGAATGGGAAGATCATTCCAGATAGAGGGAATAACAAAAGCAAAGGTCTAAGTAGGGTATTTTAGCAATAATACAAATATTAGATATTATGTGTTCAGTATTTACTATGTATTAGTAATTGTGCTAATGATTTTACATGGATCCTCTAGTTTTTGTCATACCATAACTTTATAGAAATTTGCAATTTCTATCAGTGTTTTGCAGATGAGTTAGTACAAACTCAAGAGTCCAAATGTGGGAAAGTTAGGATTCAAGTGCAGGCATCCTGACTCCAAAATCCCTGCTAGCCAGCACCTTTATACAGTCTTGACTTTTGGGCTGGGATACTCTCAATGCTTTAGAGTGGCTATAAACTGTACTCCAAAGAAGGATTCACAACAATTGGGCTGGACTCCCTACAGTGAGAGTTCATGGAAATTTTTGAGGTAAACACTGAATACTCAAGTATAACCTAAAACAATTGGACTTCTTTTTCATGTGCAGTACTAAAGACTTAATTCTGTTTTCCACACATTGGAAAGGTTGGCACAACTCTTCTAGTGCTGGAGAATTTGTCTATAGTCATTCAGTCTTCTTTTGGCAGGTCAGGATTGCATTCGTGTACAGTATTAAGAAGTGTTAAGTGTTGCATCTGAAGTTGACATGTCTTCCAATTCTTGAAAGCTGTGTTTAAAACAAACTGTTTTCTTCCAACTGACGTGTTTGAGGTCATACTTCAAATGTGGTGACTTTTGTCCCACAAAATTTTCAAAAAGTTTCAAAGTGCTGGATCTCATCAAGTTTAATTCCTAGGACCATGGAGAAAGGAAATCTCTATTTCAGTTTAATCTCTTAAAAGTGGATTCCTGATTTCAGATAATAATCCTGAGAAACACTTCATCCTAATAACTAGCTCCATATCATCCTTCACTTTTAGAAAAGCAGAACTGAATATGTGCCTATTGTGTGATCATATGGGAATATTAATTATTTTTTTGAAAAAGCCTCTTTAGTCCATAGTGAAGTAGTCTAAGAGTGAATTCTTTATAGTCATCCTAATTATCTGGGTGGTGCTCATCATATAAATTTGGAAGAATACTTTAAATGCGATACTGTACTATACATAGTTACTGAGAGAAGTAGTTTTCCAATACTTAGAGAAATGAAGAATCAAACATTTGAAGTAGTCTTTGGATCTTCTGGCTAGGTTAGAAGAAACCAGAGCCAGAGCTGGAAAAGAGACATCATTACAAAGAGCCGAGAAAGAACAATTAGAATTCCCAAACACTAAACCTTCCATCCAGTTAGCAATTATTTTCTAAGAATTTTTTAAGCTATTGGTTTTTAAAGAATTATAACTTTGATATGATAAGGAGACTGATTCCATTGTTTTTATTAGTTGAACGCTCTTACTTGACATTTATATTTCCATGATGCCTCTTTTAAATCAGATTATTTTTAAATAGCTTCTCTGCATTAATCTTATTTTCCAGAAACTCTATTTTTTTAAACATTTCTAGTCGTGGCTATTTTATGAATAGCTATCATTTCCCATGGAGTTTCAAGCCTCCTGGCCTCTAACTGAAATCTTTTGGACATTTTTCTTTTAGTATTTTCTAAATTTGTTCTGTTGAGTAAACATTTTTAAATTAATACTCTTTCAAAGTGTGTTGATACACGAAAATCTAGTTCAGTGTAGTAGAACTTTCTGTGATGGTGGAAATGTTCTATGTCTTTTTTATTCAAAAGAGTAGCCGCTAGCCAACTGTGTCTGTTGAGCACATGCAATGTGGCTAGGGTGACTGAGGAATTGCATTTTTAATATTATTTAACATTAATTATTTAAAATTTAATAAGTCGCACGTGGCTAGTAGCTACCTTGTCGTGTAGAGCAATTCTAGTCACTATATTTTAACTGTGTGGCTAGTAAACTTTTTTATTACTAAAGACGTATAATTGAGGTATTAACTTAGAAAGGCAAGCACATCCTAAAAACGTCTCTATACACAGGTGTCCCAGGCTTCTACAAGGACTGTCTTCTCCATAGGTAATTTTATTGTAAAATTAGAACAGTCACCAAAAACGGGAAACTCATTTAACTAGAGCACCTCGACCGTGCCACTGTGCTACGATGTTGTTGAAAACAAAAATAAGTTTTCACATTGAGAACGACTGGAAATATGAGCTATACCAGTCCACTGACTAAAACTTTCTGGCCACTGATACTTTTCAGTCTAGCTATTTAGTGATTGATGAGTTCGTGATTTTAAATTGAATACTCAGTGTGATTCAGATGATGGATGATTGGGAGTACTTCCTTATCCAGCCATACATTTCTGGTGCTCCTGCTAATAAACTCTAAAAATAAGTGTTGAGAACCAGCATAAAAAAGTTTTCTGAGAGAAAGATGTTGATTTAAGCATTTCTTTTCATTTCTGCTTTGATGAATTCAAAACAATATATGTCAGAGCAAAGTAGGGAATGTTTCTCTCAAAGCCTAATCTTGGAGAAAACACACAGAGGATTAAGATCCATTTTTATTCTGCTCATGCCCAGTAATAATCATTGAGCACCGCTATTAGAAAGTATAGCTCTTAAGCTATGTCCGATACGGCTACTGGCTCTTGATCCAAGTAAAAGGGTTGAGGACAGATTCGCTGGTTAATGCAACATATATCGTTTAGCCTTACTTGTTATTACTGTTTGGTTCTGTTTCATCTTGTTTTCTGGGTAATACTTTGTACTGTCAGTAAAAGAAATAGGCAAATGCCATTCATAAACAAAAGTAAATAAATGAGTTACAATCAGTGAGTTAAGAGTTTGATAAGGAGACTGTCATAGCTTTTACACTTTTGTCCTTCTCTCTCTCTGTGTGTGTGTGTGTGTGTGTGTGTGTGTGAGAGAGAGAGAGAGAGAGAGAGAGAGAGAGAGAGAGAGAGAAAAAGAGAGAAACTTGCATGAGAAAATTCTCCTGGATATCTGAGGTTTTCACTATCTTGTTATTTTATTAATATTCACTCATTTTTAAACACCACACTTAATGTAGTTTAGACTTAGATTTAGCTATGAGTAACAGAAAACCTGAAATTAAAATGGCTTAAACAAGAGAGACATTTCTTTATTTCTTAAATAAATGAAGTCAGTATTCCAGAGCTATTTTGGCCATTTCTTCATCAGAGACACAGGCTTCTTTTATCAGGTTCTCTACCAAGTTCAACACAGGGCTTCTACCTTATGGTCAAGGTGGTTAATTGAGCTCTAGGTATCACATCTGCATTCCATATAGTAAGAAGAAGAAAAGGAAAAAAAGCGGGCAAAGTCCTTGTATTAGATGTCTTTCGAGAGGTTTTTTAGTAGTTTCCATAGGCAATTCCAGGCCTGATATGACCATGTCTCCCTGTGAGGTAGCTCATCCAGGGTTTTTTTTATTTTTTATTTTTTTATTTTTATTTTTTTAATTTTTTTAATTTTTATTTTTTTTTTCATCCAGGGGTTTTTGACAGAAGAGATGAAACATTTAGGTTCCAGTAGTAAGATTTCCTTTTTTTTTTTTTAAAGGTTTTTTTTTTTTTTATTATGTGCAACACAAAGTTACTTAAGTCAATAAATTTTTAGGGAATTTCACACGGTCTGATTCTTTCCACTGCCAATCACCTTAGTTCCTCCAAACTCATAATCTTCAAGATAAAATAGCCCTTTCAAAAAGAAGTTATCATGTGAGTCAGCCCACAATTCTTTTAGTTAGGCTTCTTTGATCGCCAATAAAATATGGACACACTTCAAAATTCCCCACCTACAGAAAACGATTGTAATGGCAACTGGGACTGATTAGGTTCCATTTTCATTCATACCTAAATTTAGCTGATTGTTTCCAAACATGCATGTTCCAGGCAACTTTCATCTTAGTGCTTTCATGTTTTAAAACATAGCTTTATGTAAGATGGATTGACAGTCAGTAGATGACTTTCCTGCCTTATTGTAGAAATAGACAATTATTTTGGCACATACTAGAAGTATGATATACACAAAGCTCTGCAAATGAAAATCCAGAACTGGTTCTCTGTTGCAGCAAAGTAGGCATTAAGGAAGATCCACAGTAAAAGGGGTTGGTCCCATTGAGGGAAACATTAGTGGTCCCAGGCCCTGATAAAGATATACTTGATAAGTGACAAACTTCTTTTAGAACAGTTTGGAAAAGATTCACTTCACTAGATTGAATTAACTTAGAATGGACTAATTCATGTTAGTAGGACATTTATAATTTTATAATTTCATTGTATTTTGTCCAGAAAATAAGAGGCAAGTGATAAAAACTCATAATGAACTCCTCACAACCAACAAGTAAAATAACTGAATGGTGTTTCCACAACAAGGAATCATAAATTCATATAATGTCCTTGAGTACTGGATTTGCATTCTGATGCTGAATTGGCAGAAAGACTTAGAGAATAAACTAAGAGCATTTGGATTGCTATTTAAGAATACTGGTATAGGTTGTTTTCATTTTGAAATTATCTGAAGCATATTGTTTATCTTTAAAATATGTAATGAACATGGATATGACTCAGAAAAAAAAAAACACTGAGTGGTGAACATATGCTAAGATTATATTGTCTTTTTGATTAAGTTATTTGTATAGTGACTGATGCATTGTGAAATATTCTCACAAATTTAACAAAACAGATTAATTATGGTTAAATGAAAGTCTTCATTATCATCCAGGAACTTAACAGCTAAGAACTATTCTCCCCCGTATACTCCAAGTTCACTAAGCTTCTGATATCCACAAGTGAACTTCATATTAAGCACAGTTTCTATAGCCCACACTACTTTTTGAGGGTCCATGAGAATGGTTTACTTATTTTTAAAGTAACAGGAAAAAATGAACTTTTAGGTAAAAATTTTTAATATTTAATATTAATGTATTCATATTTATACCAACACAGTTGTAAAATATCATTTTTAATTTTTTAAGGGAGGAAGGCCCCACAAAAGTTATAATGTCCCCTTGGATAGCCAATAAGAATCTGAAGAAATACCTCCATTGGACATGAAGAATTGCATATAACAATCACACAATAACACATAACAAACAATAACTTAAGCTTCTATAGTATTAACTACGGAGCCAGTGCTCTTGTGTTTTATATTAATTAACTCATTGAATCGTTACAGCAAGCTTCTGAGGCAAGTATTGATATTATAAACGTTCCCATTTTTATGTGGTCGTTGCCACTCTTTCACTTCTAGGCAAGATCTGGAAATATCTGCTTCTGAGCAGTAAACATAAAAATGCTACAGCCACTACATTATTATCTGCTTAGTAAAACAATGAAGCAGAATTAGTCATCAAGTGAACGTTGAGTTTCTCCTGCCACATTTACCAAAGATCTCCTTATTTTGGGGGTGCATTACCATCCAAAAGCTTAAACAGGCTTTAAAGGGTTTTTTTCTGCTGCCGTAGTTGTTTCTGAGCTTAATGAAATGTTAGATGATTTCTGCCAATTTATTAAATCTTGGAATCACTTACTTTCTTTAAAAATAAGAACTACATAAACTGCCACCATATTGGCTCCAGTTCCATGGCAGCTCAGTTTCTTCAGAGGAATAAAATTTGGCAACCTCTGAAATTATATTATTCCAATGTTATCTTTGCTGGCAATAGAATATGAGTTTTTCCAACTTAGAAATTTTGCTTGAGTTATGCACATAAAGGCAGCTTTTGTATAAGCTAAGATTCAAATACAGACTATAAATTGAAAGTAAATTAATCAACAAAAATGACAGAAATTGTGCTGCCATCATATTTTGCATAACCCCACCAGTGCTTACTTGAATAAGGGAACAGGGCAAATGGAAACAGGTAACTAGATGACTATTTCTTACTAAAATGCACGTTTGCTAGAATTGTATGTATAATTTCCATATTCCTGCATTACTTGTTTCATCGTTAAATATGGCTTTAATTTACTTGTTAGAAGTTAGAACAAACTACACACAAGCTAGTATTTTGACATGTTGCTATTAGATTCTTTCTATCTTATATATTTATATATATGATATATACAATACAGAGAACTATTTACCTAGTTAATTTATCTGCAATAACCAGTATCACTAGTGAAGACTTCCTATATGTTCACACCAGTTCTCTCTAACAACTTATCTAGCTATATTATTACTGTAATAAAATGAATTATTGCATATTCTATGCACCTTAAATAATGTTAATTAATACACTAAGCATGCTATTAAAAAGCATCTTAAATGTTTTATGTATAGTTGAAATGTTTGGATCTAAAAGAGTGATATAAAAACAGCTTATTAATTTTATTCTACTGGAGAATATAATGTCTTCTTGTTAGAACTCATGCACAGACTGTATTTAAAAGCATATTTCTGAACTAAGAAATATGGAATGTCTTTTAACCAGAAACCATCCCAGGACCATAGACAGTTTATCAGAATAAATCATATATTTGGAGAGCTTGAGTAGATTTTAGAGGTTACCTCATCTAATGCTCCATTTTACATATGAGAAAAATGAGATGCACAAAGGTGAAGTGATCTTTACAAGGTTGCTCAGCTGCTTAGAAGCAGAGATAGAGTAGAAATAAAAACCAAGATATTAGAACCTCAGTCTCCTCATTACTATCCTTTACAATACACTTTGTTACCTGTGTTACGTGTAGCACAATTCAAAGTTCTGTTGCTAATATATTTTACATTGTTTGGCAAACACATGTTCTAAAGAAAAGATGGGAGATGTATATTACAAGTCAAAATGACTTGAGAGCTGTCTTTTGGCAATAAAATTTCCATAGATTATAGCAGGGAGAGATCAAGCAATTATTTCATAAAAGAAGATACTATAGTTTTTGAGAAAGAGTAGATGAGGTTTATTCCCAGAGATCTATGAACAGACTCACCTATAATTGTGAAAAACACAGCTAGTCTTCCTCTGTGGATTATGAAACAACAAAATTGGGGATCTTTTCCCACAGAAGTTGAGAATTGCATTTCCAAACAGAGCTACTATTTACTTTTTTGGAATAAGAGGTTTTAGAGGTTAAAGATCAGATCATTAAATACTTGCTCTTGAAAACTCAGAAAAGGCATTACAGTCAGACTTTCATATCCATGGGTTCCACATCTGACTGTACTATGCCATTTTATATAAGGGACTTGAGCATTCTTGGATATTGGTATCCACCGGGGTCCTGGAACCAACTCCCCAAGGATACTGAATATAAGTTTGCTTATTGCTTCTTGATATTTACCAAGGACAAAGTTTTAATTTTGGCAGAATTAGGGGAAATGCCTTTTATGACTTCAACCTCTTTTTGGACATAGCAAGATTTAGAACTACTTTCATGGATGTTCACCTGGAGCAGGAAAAAATAAGTTCAGACTGTCTTCCTAAGCATCCTGAGGTGGGTGAAATAGAGAATGTACCTTTCTACTCTCATTCTGAATATGTGTGTGTGTGTGTGTGTGTGTGTGTGTGCGTGTGTGTGTGTGCATACATATATATGTATACACACATCTTTCTTCTGTGTGTCAATGTCTCTTTTAAAATAGTGTCTGCACAAGTGAATAACTAAAAAATTGATCTGTCCAAGAAAAAGCACAGTGGGATCCTTTTTTTCTCTTAGGGCTGTTGGGAGAATTAAATATTGTAACACATGTAAAATAAAGCACTTAGTCAAATGTCTGGCACAGAGTAAGTGCTCAATTACTGTTATTAATTGTGGGTGCAATGGTACCTTTAGCTGTTGAGTTAGTAAGGCTTTTTTCCTATAGCACCAAAAGATATTCTGAAACAACTGGGGCAAATCATACTTGCACCAGCAATGAATGAGAATGCCCATTTTTCTGTCACTACCCCATCAGCATAAATGTGCACTGCTTTCTTGTTTCTTTTTTTTTTTTTGCACCTCTGATATGTAGTGAAATATAAAATAAATCCATTTAATCATAGCACAAATATAAGTAATAATGATTCTATCATAGGAATAGGTAGGAGAAGTTCAATGTCTTAAAACAACACAACACATAGAAAGAATAATGACTTTTAGAGATATGGTTATTGAGACAAATTTTCTTAATGATGTAAGGAGCAAAGTGAATGACACCTGTTCTTTTCTTGATAAGATTCCATATAGGTGGAGGCCTATAACAGTGTTCTCAACGTGTGGTCCCCAGACCAGCAGCACTAGCGTCACCTGGCAACTTTTTAGATATGCAAACTCACATGCCCCACCCCAGACAGTCTGCATTAAAAACTCTGGGGGCGAGACCCATCAATCTGTGTTTTACTGTTGTGGCCTTTACCGTTACGGAGCACAGGCTCTGGATGTGCAGGCTCAGCGGCCATGGCTCATGGGCCCAGCCGCTCTGTGGCATGTGGGATCTTCCCGGACCGGGGCACGAACCCATGTCCCCTGCATCGGCAGGCGGACTCACAACCACTGCGCCATCAGGGAAGCCCTGATCTGTGTTTTTAAAAGCCCTCCAGCTTATTCTGATGCCCGTTAAAGTGAAGAACCACTAATATATACAAAAGGCCTCTCTCACCCTCTTCCTCCTTCCATGTCTCCCTTTCAGTCTTCCTTCCCTTTACCACCATCTCTTCCTCTCTCTCTCATTCATCTCCCTCTTTCTCTCCCCAGTCTTCCCTTTCTGTTCCTCCTACCCTCCCTCTACTGTGAATAGGTGGTCGAAAGTAGGCAGTGAATTATTGTGAAACTAGAGAAGTTGACTAGTTTGACCTAAATACTCAGCTGATAATTAAATGAGCCTGATAGGAATGCCTGTCTCCTTGCCTTCAGCCTGACATTCTTTTCACTATGCCACAGTCTGCTAATAGGTTGAAATGCTCTTGAAGAAACCTCCTTCTATTGTCAATATTATTGTCCTCAGAGACACTGTCTCCCTGAATATAATAGAATTTCAAAGCTTACTGATTTAATCTTTCATGCTTCAGATCCAGACACTGCGCTATACTCTAGGTGAAAGATTGCTATTTCTTTATTATTAAAGGAGGAATTGTGTCTTCTTAGCTATAACTAGTTACATCAGCCTTCACATCAAAAAGGTAGTAATTTTCTGAACCAGAGCTTGGAAAAGTAGTAAGAAAATAATTTTACAAGTGTCTTTTTCAAGAGCATGAAAATTATGAGGCTGTAGGTTCAAACTGTTCAGTTGAAAATGTGTCCAAGTTAAGCCAGACATAAATTTATATTCTTTCTATCTTTTTCTTTTCTTGTGGCCCTTCTCCGTTGCTATGACATTTTATCTTACCCCAAAGGCACCATGAGGAGATGGCTAGATAAGTAAAAAAGTAGACAACCTGTAATAAAGGAAATTAAGTAGATGACATCTTCAACCCAGAGGTAATAAGGGATTTTTTTTCTTATATCTTAATGAAGCAATGATAAAGCCTTACCTGATTCTCTGCTTCCAACTTCAGTCTCCTTTATCCTCAACCATGAACTCATCGTTCTCCAAACCGTTCCACTTGCATTTTCCTGCTCCTCAGTGGCTTTGCAGAGTCTATGGGTTCATCGCTCTTTCCTCAACACTCCAAATATTTCCTCCCTCAATTTCTACCTTTAAGTTCTATTCCCCTAAATGAAACCAAACTTGTCTGTACCAAGTTTAGCCCAGGTTTTCTTGGAGGCATCCTGTAGAATTAAAGTCATTATAAGCTCTTAGTAAGAAACTTTCTTACTGCTAACTTAAACATTTTTTTATAAATTCTTTTTTTTTATAAATTAGTTTTTTAATATTTAATTTTGGGTATGTTGGGTCTTCGTTGCTGCACGTGGGCTCTCTCTAGTTGCGGCGAGTGGGGTGCTACTCTTCGTTGCGGTGCGCGGGCTTCTCGTTGCTGTGGCTTCTCTTGTTGTGGAGCACGGGCTCTAGGCACGTGGGCTTCAGAAATTGTGGCACATGGGCTCAGTAGTTGTGGCTCATGGGTTATAGAGTGCAGGCTCAGTAGTTGTGGTGCAAAGGCTTAGTTGCTCCACGGCATGTGGGATCTTCCTGGACCAGGGATCAAACCCGTGTCTCCTGCATTGGCAGGCGGATTCTTAACCACTGCGTCACCAGGGAAGTCCCTACTTACTTAATTTTAATTTCATGAGCAGGGTCTTAAATTTGAATGCTTTTTAAGGGCCCGGCCACTGGTAGCAGATCATTTTGTGAGAATATTCAAATTTACCTGGCTTTCATCTTTGTCAAGGTTCTTAACATGTATAAGAATGGTACTAACCTTAAGATGTGGGCAGAAATGCGTTTAGGGTAGAGAAGTTTGAGGATTTGTTGAAATGACATATGTAAAGTGACTAGTGTGTAGTGGACCCAGACTTGTTCCTCCAGCTAGAATTTTGTCGCTCTTCTCTTAGCATCGGAAATCCTGTGTTGCTTTATGGTCTCTCTCCAGTGCCTCATCCATGAAACATCACTTAGACGTTACTCTCAAAATTTACATATATTTTATGACCATGCTTCACTCTATTTGTTAATAGGCAACTATCTTCTTTTCTTAAACCCAAACATGATTTCTTGTTAAAAATTAGTATTTTTGAACAGTTGTTTAGTCATTTTTTTGAGCTCTTTATGGTGCCCAGTTTATGGAAAATATTCAATAACTTCTGATGAATTTAGTTTTAAATTTTAAAAAGTAGAAATTAAATAGCAAAGTTTAGAAGAGGGTGAAACAAAACAAGTTGAAATATTACTTGTCACACTGTACATAAATAATATTTAACATAAGTCCATTGCTTATGTTTCTTACTACCATTGTAAAAAACAAATGTTTTTGCAAGAAGTATCCCTAACTTTATGAAGCCATGTTCTTCATCAACTTATAATTGCCAGATTACTCAAAAACCTCTATAAAACAACAGGTTTCTCTGTGTGTAAGTGGGGGAGGGAGTTGTGTGTATAGAACTTTTTCAAATATTGACTTCAACACCTTCTGCTTTTTTCCTCTCTTCTTCCACCCAAATATTTTATATTTCCAATAACTTAAAAAATATGATGAGGCATGAAAAATCAGGGATAGCTAGAGACAGGGGAAAGAAGAGAAGAAATACACCTAGGAGTAGGATAAAGCAGAAAAATAGAGAGTATTTACACCACTTTTTAGACTAGTAGCTTAACACTTTACCTTCCAGGACATTGTATTATCATAGAGTAATCTTCAGCTTAATAAAAGTGACTAGAAAGTGAAAATGTCACAGATTGATAAAAATAGTAAGTCACAAATCATATATGATTAGCAGCTATTAAAATCAGGGATATATATATATTATATATATATATATATATAATATATATATATATATATAATATATATACACATACATTTTAAATAATCCTATTTTATGAACTTGGGTTTTTTGTCAAATTGGTCATAACTCCGGTAAATGGGGAAGACCAAACTGTCATAATAAAAAAGCACAAATCTTCCTCCCAGATAAGTGCACACTGGAGTAGCTTCAGGTGATTTTTGGGCTTGGAATACCTCTCAGGTTGTTCTACCTTAAACTAAGACCTTATGGCTCTTGATATTTCGAGATATCTGAGATAGAGTACACAGAAGAGAATTTTGTAAAACAACAATTTCAAAAATACTTTTAAAATGAATTAAGGGAATTTAATCATGGTTAACTGTCAATTATTTAAATTTAAATTGGGGACTCTGAAGAACATAACATAATAAGCTGTAATACATAAAACCATTCTATATTAAGTTGTTAGGCGATCTAGCTGATTTTTGAAATGAGTTAGGTAAAATGTTACTAACA
Organism: Mesoplodon densirostris; assembly: GCF_025265405.1. Classification (NCBI taxonomy): domain Eukaryota; kingdom Metazoa; phylum Chordata; class Mammalia; order Artiodactyla; family Ziphiidae; genus Mesoplodon; species Mesoplodon densirostris. Next base: position 83,843,468 of record NC_082669.1, read on the forward strand.
TTTCTATGGTAGAAGCTATACAGAAATATTAATTATCACCCTGATGAAAGTCTTAATCAAAACAACCTTTATGTTAATGGCTATTATTATATCCAATGATAAGAAATACATATTTTTTTACAATTGCCTAAATGTATGTTTACAGCTATTAAAATAAAATAAAGGTGATAAATATGCATTTCGTATATAACTGACTTAAAAAATTTTTAGGGGTTTGAACATTACCTACCTACTTGTTAATACAATTAAATATTTAAGAAAAATCCAAGGGAATATTATTAGTTCATAAATATTACTTAGCATCAAAATTACTGAAACATGTATGTACTAAATATCCCTCAGAGTTTTGCACTGTAGTCTTTCATACAAATTGTGAATCTGTGCCAATACCCTACCCCAACCCTGGCAAAAAATAAGATATTTATTCTTAGAGGAAATTAAACTGCACTTTAAATAGTGAACAATATACAGACGTAAGCATCATCCAGTCACTCTATGGTTTTGATTAAAGTCAAAATTTATTCATAGGTTCACTTTTAAAATCCACGCTGTGTTTAAGATTAGGAGAAAGTTTTCATGTCTTATATGATATGTTTCTTTCCTTTACTAGATTTTTTTTTCAAAATCTCATGTCATCAGATAAGAGGCATATATCCTTTTGGGGAGCTTCACTTTTATGGGAAAAATAAAACTTTCATAGCAATTAAGGGGAGCATATATTATTATGACTAGTCTTTTCCTTGTACTTATTTCTTTCAACAGTGGGAATTGTCAGCAAAAGATGAATGTTTTTAGAAATTGCATGTGAGAATTTTTGTGATTGTTCTTTTAAAGGTGGCAAAAATATACAAATATGGGGATAGTGATGTACCTACCTACTCTGTGCCTCTCTTACAGGTTTCCTATAACTTGTACCAATACAGTCTTATCTCTTGAACATAATGCATTCATAATGTCATGATATTTGGGTAAAAACTATGACAAGCATGATTTCTTTCTCTTCTTCTTCTTGAAAATGGTTTCAAGAACTGGAAATTTGACATTTACCTCATTTCTGAAGTGAGACAGTCTTCCCAGTAGTAGAAGGAGGTTGAACAAGTAGAGAGAAGTGTTTAAACATGCCTGTGTGGTCAGATATCTGTTGTATCACAGCACGCATTACTCATGTTGCGCAATCCACTCTGGAAGCATGCCTCAGCCACCTGAGTGCGGCATATCAATGTGTAAAAATTGGAGTCACTCTGTAGAACGGAAGCAAGCTTTAATAGATGCTGCGCAAGCTTCTGAGACCAGACACCATGAAGATTCTCTGGGTCATTTCATTAACAAATTGTATCTCTGCAGCCTGCATTTCTCTACTTATCTATTGAACAGATAATAGGAAACAACTACTTTCTTTGTGAAGTTGTAAATAATATGACAGAAGGATATTAAATGCACTGAGATGTGACAGAAGAGCTAAAACTTGTGGGTTTTAGAATTTTATGATGCAGCCTTTTTTTTTCTTCATGAGTACATGTAAAGTAAACAGATATATTTGAGTTGTTTATGTGGGCAATTACCAATTTAACATTACAGCAGCTGAAATGCAACTATCTTAAACTCAGAACTTCTTCTTATACTTCTTCCTGAAATACCACTTGCTGAAGGGCTTTACTAAAGAGAGAAAAAAAAGTTATCTCTTAGCCTTATCCATAGTCCAACTTCAAATGATGTAAAACCTTTTATGATTATAAAGGTGGTTTTATGTCCATGCTTCTCACAATCACTGTATGGCTCCTATAAAGGTGATAGGAGGGCACCAGCTCTTCTGGTCTAACATAGCTTTATCCTGTTTACTGAAATAGTTCCAAGCAGTACCATGCCGAGATGATACATTACTATTCTTACTGCTATCATCATGAGAGCTCTTTTGGTTTGTCTTTTGAGGGCTTAGTAGGATTTTACAATTATTTTTTAACAGTAAGTGAACAAAAACTCAAGTAGAGATAAAATTGGAGAATTAAGATTTCAAGGGGCCTAGGCATTGTATTTCTTATTATCAAAATTATCTCAAATTCTATTGGTCAATATACTTTGTTGATTCAGACATTGTTTTCAGTTACTACAGATTACTGAAACATGTCTTAGGTATGATCATTTTGGTTTCCTTATCAAGAAGTCGTATTTGTTTTGTCTAAAGAAGTGCAGGGGGCAGGAGAATAATGGCCTTGGAGGCAGATCCATCTAGAATTAATTTTGTCTTTGACCAGTTATCAGCTGTGTAAATGACAAGTTACTTAACTTCTCTGAGACTCAGTTCCCCTACCTGAATACAAAAAACAAACGTTTCTAGTTTACAAATTAACTTGAACATACTTATCTCTACTCCTTTCTGAGACCTCATTAAACTGAGAGCAAAGACTAGGAGAGGAGGTGACAACAAATGAATGTTTACCATAAGTTTTTTTTTTCTTCTCCTTTTTTTAATTAGTTTCTGCTTTATAACAAAGTGAATCAGTCGTACATATACATCTGTTCCCACATCCCTTCCCTCCTGCATCTCCCTCCCTCCCACCCACCCCATCCCACTCCTCCAGGCGGTCACAAAGCACCGAGCCGATCTCCCTGTGCTATGCGGCTGCTTCCCACTATCTATCTACCTTACGTTTGGTACTGTATATATCAAACTCTTAGAGGAAAACATAGGTGAAGTACTTAGAACAGAGCTGGAGACATAGTGAGACAGAGCTGGAGACATTGTTTTGTCTAAAAAACAAACAAACAAATACTTAATATTATATTTTATCTATTCCCTAGAGAAACTCTCTTATTCTTATGCATGTTACTTTCTTTTTTCTCTAGGGATCTATCCAGTTACATATAAAATAGTATGTTGACCTTCTGTAAATGTCAACCTTCTCTTATTAATATGGTGTCTCACCTCTATTCTCTGTTGCACGAAGCTTCTCTTTCTATAAAAGTTTTCTGGTTGAATTTCCATGAAGAATAATTCTCTTACCATTTGTCAGGGTCAGGGAAGAGTAGTTGCTTGGATGCAATGGGTGAAACACTGAGAAGGAGGTCTATCCATCCATGTAATGCCCAATTCATCCATATGAGGTGGTGTTACTGATTCATCTCCTGCCTTCAGATTAACCTAGCCCCTCTATCCAATCTCTGATCTTGTCATTCTCTAACTTAAAACTGTTCAGTAACAACTCTCTGTAAACAAAAATCCAAACTTTTAATTTTGGCCTTCAAGAAAGGCTCTTTATTGTCTACACACCAATCATGGGAAATTCTTTGACACAAGGAAAATTCTCTCGTACGTTTTTGCCTTTATGCATTCTATTCCTTCTGCTTTACACTCTTTAAACTCTTGTGTACTTGAAGGATTTTCTACAGTTTCTTCAAGTCTTATTTCAATTGTTACTTTTCTGTGACTCCTTTGGACTTACCCAAAGGAACTGTTTTTCTTTTTCCCATGTTTGCAGAGCACATGGAACATTTCAGAGAAAGGGAGAGAGAAAATGAGAAAGAGAATAACGTTAACAACACACAATGTTAATTTTAGGATTAAGAAGAGCTTTAAACTATGTAAATAATAATGATTTATGAGAAGCTAAGTCACTTGTATTAACCTAAATTTTAAAAAATTGCATATCTTTCATAATAAATAAGTGAATTCATAGAACTTGTAATTATCTTTCAGTTAGTAGCACACCATATATGACAGTTTCTAAGGATGTTGAAGAACAATTGAACTTGATTTATCCTCCCTTATATTTTCTTTAAAAGAAAAATTTTCCAATACATAGATAATTGACACCTGTCAGCTATTATTTGCAGAAATCTCACATTGATATCTGGCTTAAAACATGCGGATTGACACAGAGTATTGAGTCTGTTTTTATTGCTTTATTTCCCCCTATAGAATTATTATTAGTATATATAATTGTGTTTAAAGTGATTAAAGGAAAGCTAATATATATTATAGGAAGTTAAAGTATATATTGCAGTTTATATTTTGCTGGGTTGGTGGGTACCTTAGACTCATTGTATTCTTACTTTCATAACATATACAGTTTTTTCTTTTTCCTTTTCTTTATTTAGGCTCTTGATAAAGAGCATAGAGGTGTGCCCTATCCTCTTGTTAGCAGAACTGTGCTCTTTGGGAATTTTTGCCAACATATCCATAATTCTTAGTGGAGGTTTCAAGAAGCTGAGATAACAATGCACATTTTAAAGATCTTTTAAGGGTTTTGTAGATAATTATTCAAGTGGCCTTTGTTATAAAGAAAAAAATTAGAGAGAACAATATAAATATTTTAAATATGTCAGAATTTCCCATTACAATGATAGTAGGGATTTTAATTAATTACAGAATAATTGGGGTAGAGTGGGACCTTTTCATGTGAAGAAGACTTGGGAATGAGCCCAAAGTTTCTAAACTGCCTCCTTTTAGTAATAACAATGACTGATATTAGTACACACAATATTACACCTACAGTATTAGAGGAACTATCGTGAATGGATTATCTCCTTATATCCTTAGAACTCTTAAGGGACAGGGACTTATTTTACCCACATTTTTTAGATGGGTAAACTGATACAGAATTGTAAAGCAATTGCTAAGTTCATGCAGGTAGAAGATGATTGTGTAGAAGATATTTAGAAGGAATATTTGATTCAGTTGTGGATATTTAAAAATTGACATTCATGGGTATGGCAGTGAACATCTTTACATGCAGCCTCAGAGTATTACATAAAGGCTTAACTAATTTTCCCAGGTTTTATTCATTTCCTAAATCAGTAAATGATAGTTCTAGCTTAGTCTTGAATGGATGAGCAAGAAGAAGCATTATCATCATTGGAATTACAGAAAATAAACACAAATGAATGGATTTGATATTAGTAAGGATAATAACCACAAAATAAAGTTGAATAAATGGATATATGAATGGTAAATGGACAGGTGGATGGGTCTCCATCAACTATTTCAAAAAGATCCAAAAGGAGCTGTTTTGGTGGGTTTTTTTTTTGTTTCTTTTTTGGTCTGATGGGATCCTTCCCAACATTTTCACAAATCTTGGGCTTCCAGCTCTGATGGAATTACCTGATCTAGAAGGATCTAACATGGCACAGGGCATGGCACACTTAAAGACATTCTAAGGGCTTTTCCATTGCAGAAATTTGAAAAAGTGAATTTACTTACGGTAGTTTTTTTGATCATTTGGAACTTTATTAACCAACTCTGCACCCAGGAAGCCAAGAATTGTCTGTTTACTCACACATTTCCATTTTTCTTTGTGTGCACATGAAAACTTCTCTGGAAATATTCTATCTGGTTCAGCAGAAGGTCAGTTTGAAGTAAACATACATAGAGATGCTTGTGGAATAGAAATTTACCCTCTGTTACTGCTGATTAGGAAATTACCTTAAATGAATTGATAAAGACAGTTTTTCATCTTATTATTCTAAGAGATATGGTATTTCTATTGTATATGTGTATACATGTATGCATGAAAATTAGATAGTGGGTAGCTTGTTTCATTGTTAAGGTAAGGACTTTCGGGGGACTGAGAACATTTGTTGTTAAATGTTTTCTTGTGAAAAGAAACATTGCTAAAATTTAAAAAATACACTGTAAAAATATTAAGTATAGAAAGCATAACTATAGTTAATTGAACTCCAACCACATTTTCTGTCCCTTCTGTTTTTCCTTTCAGTAGTAATTACAAGAAGTGGATGGCAGAGATAGGAAGACTACTTGAAGTTGTAGCAGCTGAGTCTTTGTTGAATGCCTGTTGGCTTCTAAATTGCTTCTAGGTCTGTCCCTGCTGGTGGAGTACCTAAGCTTTGTCGTTCTTTAGAAAACTCTGCTCAAGATGTCTACAGGGATTTTTTTGTAAATTTAAAGAACAATGTCCTTCTTTGGAAACATGCAATATTTTTAGAATCCTGTGATATTATACTGTAAGACATAAGCCAACAGTTTACACATCCCTGTCCAGGAAGCTGGATAATAAGTAATCCTGGGAATTTAAACCTCTATTTTAAGCCTCCTTAAGGATACTCTCATTTCTTTTGTATAAATTCAAAAAAAGCAGAGTCTGATCTTTGACTCACTTCAAAAATAGCCTTATAGGGCTTCCCTGGTGGTGCAGTGGTTGGGAGTCCGCCTGCCGATGCAGGGGACACGGGTTCGTGCCCCGGTCCGGGAGGATCCCACGTGCCGCGGAGCGGCTGGGCCCGTGAGCCATGGCTGCTGAGCCTGCGTGTCCGGAGCCTGCGCTCCGCAACGGGAGAGGCCACGACAGTGAGAGGCCCGCGTACCGCAAAAAAAAAAAAAAAAAAAAAAAAAAAAAAATAGCCTTATACTAGGGTAGAAAAATGAACAAGTGCAGGTGGAAAGAGCACTATTCACATTGAGTGAACATATTTCCTATTTTTTGAAATTACTTCTGTGAAAGGTTATATATAACGTGGGAGATATATTTATTATTTTCCAAATGCATTTTTTTGTGTGTGTTACTTGATTAAGGTCAAACAAACAAGATCAAAGACCATATGGACCTCTGCTTTTTCTCTAACTCTTGGCTTAAAAGGCTAATTAGTAAGATGAATAATTTATAAACAGTATGAAAGAATAAATGCATAATCAAATTAGTACTTAGTAATTCTTCGGCATTTAATATATTTTATTCTTATTATCCCACAGTACCATAAAAAAGAAATTATAAATCCCATTTTATGCATAGGGAACCAGATTTTAGAAGCTTGACTGGTCATTCATTCAACAAATGTGTGTCAGAGCTGGGATAAGCAATGGATCTATAAACGACATAAAGAATGCCAGAGTAATTACAAATTTGTTGCCTGTATACATTACAATGCAAACCAGTACATAATTATAGCCAATCACCAAGATATATGATGTGTAGCTTGCAGTTCATAATAATCTCTACATACAACACGAGCGGAGAAATCTACACGAAATATGAAAAAATAATGAAATGTTATTATAAAAAGTTAAGTGTGTTAAAATTGCCTCTTCCCATTAGCTACATTGGAAGCTTATGTCATAGAGCTATTTCTTTGCTGAAATACCTACATTATCATCACTGATAATCACCACTTTAAGGGAAATACACACACACACACACACACACACACATACACACGATCTGCAGAGAATATGAAAAGTTCAATGATTGAAAGATATATTGAAGTAAATTATCAATTTATTAATTGTTCAAAGCTTAGTCCAATGTGAATTGCTTTGTAAAGGGGGAAAAACATTAATAAGATTTATTTCAGACCCATGCAAGCTTGAAGAAATTGAACCTTGCTCAGCATTTCATTAGAGCTTCTGCTGCTTTCTCCTCTCCCCTCCACCACCACGTATACATGTGACTCACACTCACAAAAGCAGAGTTTCAGCAGACCCAGAATTTTCTGTGGAACTTGATGCATTCATAGGAAACAGTGTTCGAGTTAATTATATAATTAACTATATATAATAACTATATATAATTATATATATAATTAATTATATAATTATGATAATTAATAATTATCATACTTTAATCTGAAAAATCCTGGTTACGCATAGTATGGGATGCTTCTCAGGGTCTCTAGGAATATAAGCCTTTACAGGTTATTTTACAGTGACACAGCAAAACTAGAAAGAGTGGAAACCTGTGGTACTTGAGTTTTTCAAAGCAAAGTGGAAGACTCAGAAGCAGAATGGTACCTAAAGCTTTCTACTCCTGCAATGAAACTCAGTATCTCTTACTTAGCTAGGCATAGAAAATAGCACATTTATTGACTACGAAATATTTGACACATTTTGGTGCCACTCTTCTGCCACATTCTATTCTGGAATAGTCCCTGAAGCCCCAGATGTGGGAGTCACTCTGACTCTGATAATGTCCCCTAGACCAGCATGTTGTAAATTTCCTGGTCTCAACTGCTATTACAAATGTAGGGAAAGTCAAGCAGTGAGATATTGAGTGCCTTGTGGTTTTTCCTTGAACTGTTTTTTGTCCTTTTTTAATAATTAGTATTTTTAGAATTAGTGACTACCTTCAACTTGGGAGTAAGCAGATTACTAAATCCAATGATGGTATACATTTTAGAGTGCACAGATCTTTAAATCGAAGGAAAGTATGTGCAATAAACTGTGGGTCTTTGGCATCTCTTAGCTGTTTGGTTTATATCGAACAAATGGCTTTTGCATATTTGTTATATAAATGTTTACACACATTGTGCTTAACTCTTGAAGGAGTATTTCTAGACATGAAGATCCAGTTATAAGATATAATTTCGATGATATTTTAAAAAACAATGGCTATATTTAGCATAATATTTATAATTCCCCTTTCCCCTTACATATTCATATAAATTACCCTGTTAGGTAAATTGTTAGGTAAATTTTCAAATTATATTATATTCACCTTAAAAATTAGATAGTTAGGGCCTCCCTGGTGGCGCAAGTGGTTGAGAGTCCGCCTGCCGATGCAGGGGATACGGGTTCGCGCCCCGGTCTGGGAGGATCCCATATGCCGCGGAGCGGCTGGGCCCGTGAGCCATGGCCGCTGAGCCTGCGCATCCGGAGCCTGCGCGTCCGGAGCCTGTGCTCCAGCGGGGGAGGCCACAACAGTGAGAGGCCCGCATACCGCAAAAAAAAAAAAAAAAAAAAAAAAAAAAAAAAAAAAAAAAAATTAGATAGTTATTATCTTACTAGGTTTTTTAGGTGAATAAACAAATTTAAACTAAAATCTTTGGGGTGAATTTCCAAGACTAAATGATCCTATTTAGATTGCTTACAAATTATGTTTCAGTAGTGATGAAAAGAATGAATGAATAGAACCTCAGTTGTCTTCCAAAATAATACTTGTTAAGTTTTATTGTCAGAAGTAACATGCGGGTTATGACACTCCGCAATTTGGGAAGTATAACAAGAAGTTCACAATACTGAATTACGTGATGTAGTACTCAAATAGAAAACAAACTGATTCATCAATCGAAACTAATTTAAAAAATTTTTCCAGACTCTGAGCATTCATACATCTATCTTTGAGTTTTTTTTACCACCATCAAGTGGCATTTATGACCAATAATAGACTATTCTAATTTGTAGCTGACTGAGAAACAGCAAATATTGGTAACTCTTATAAGTAACTCTTACTGGGATCCCTATGACCAATGAGTTTCATGATGCTCTCTCCCTAATAATTGGGAGAAAAAGATTCTTAGAATTGTTTTTTGTTATCTGGGCTTTCATATCCAAGAAGAATGAATATGGAGATAAGTAATGCTGACACATATTCTTAGATAAGACTTCTTTCCCTAAAAGTACAAATCAAACCACTAGGAGAAAGAGAAGTTATCAGGACAAATATAGTTTTAAAAATAAAACACAGCTAAGTTACTTTCTCTTGATGTTACATCATTGTACTTCTTTATAATGGTAACAATTTTGATCTATTTTTGTCTTTTGATGTTATAAGAAGTGGTTTCAAGGGATTGCAAAAGTGTGTCAGCACTCAGGACATTTTTACTTCACTATTTGGACTGAACTAGCTAGGTTGAAGACTAGCTATTCATTACTGAGAAGTGACCATAGCATAGATGAACTTTCCTCTCTCATACTTGGAGAAAATGAATTATTTGAATTAGTGTCATGCTTAAAATGTTTATGTAGCTATTTTTTTTTTCCCTTAGGGGAACTTCAGCAGTAGTGTTTGCTCAGCTCTACCTGTTAATGTCGAGTCTAGAGGGCTGATAGTTGAGAAAATGTTGGGATTTTATTATATTTGGCATGGGTTTCTGAAGCATTCCTCAACATATTGGAAATTAGATGGTTCAACAAGACCTGGAAAATTAGTAAGATTTAGGACTGCCAAATTAATAGTAGGTGAGATGAAGAAAACCAACTAGAGAAGTCAACAGACTACTTGATAAACAAGGAGTAAGAAAGTGCATTAGGGTGTGAACAGATTTCATCAGCAATAGGACTTCCTGGAAAACTATTAATCAGAAGAGAATGTGTGCACTCACCCAATCTTGGGCAGGTTCATCATAGGAAGTGCAGCAGACTAAGTACAGAGTACGGAATCTGCTAAAATCATCTCCTAGAATAGTTTGGAAGAAATAACAACAACATAGTTTTTTTTCTAGAACTGTCCAGAATTCTTTCTCTTACTTGAACCCTCTAAGACTTAGTCTTTCAGTTTGTCATGCATGATGCATGTGTACTTAATGGCACAAACATATCCAATTATTTTAATCCACTACTCTCTGTGTCTATTTTTCCTACGCACTTTTCACCTAAGCACCTATGACAATACTTGTTGCTTATATTAGCTTTCTCAAACCCAAGGAAACCTAGCAGCTATCACACAGCCTTGCTGATATTTTTGTGTCCGTTTTTCCATTGCTGTCACAGTTATTATAGTTAGTGAACCTGGGTATTCAGCATCAGACTAAGAAATCTATCCATTGCAAACTGATGAAAATTGAAGATGATTAAATCATTGGTAACATTGCCAAAGCAGAGTTTTTATAGATGCATCAAAATTCCAGACATCTGGAAGGAGTAGGCATAGCTTGAAACAAAAAAAGAAAAGTATAAAGAAATAAATGCATAAATACATCAATAATCAGTTTATGTCATTTTGAGGGGGGACCGTTGGAAATATTATTTGTTTATTCCAAAAGTTTAAATATATCCACGGCTGGTAGTCATAGTACATTATAAAAGAAGAATAGAAGTATCTCCAGTTTTAGAAATTTAAAAGCTAAAACCATATTCTTTTTCATCTGCCTTAATGTGTTTCACAAGATATGGAAATCCAGGTACTTCTGGTTTCCATACCACTTTTCCTTGTACCTATTAAAATTCCAATTTTGCTTTGAGAGAAAGAAAAATGATTCCATTTCTAGGATTATTTAGCTAGCTAAGTGATGCAAAGACTGTTTTCAGATTTACATTCTTATCACTGCTCTGTAAGCTCAATTATTTTAACAAGATCTTTCCAATTTCCCCTAAAGTTTTTCATAACTACCTCAAGCTTATGTTTAAATCCAAACTCCTTTTTGAAATAACTTATTTCTCCTAGACTTTTGAAGCTTTCAGCATTGTACTTGTATGAAGTTCCTGCTTCTACATGTGAAGTTTGGTATAAAGATTTTCTTTTTCTTCCAGTTGGTTTATTTGCACTACAGCCAAAGTCATTAACGTGAATTTTAGGTTTACATTTTATGGGATATTTTCAAATCATGTTGATGTATTGGCTACTTATTCTAGTTACTATGAAGAAAGACTAACCAAACTTCAAAACAGTAAAATTTCCATTATATATGATAAACAAGTTCTAGAGATCTGTTTTACAGTATCGTACTTATAGTTAATGATACTATATTGCACAGTTAAAAACTTGTTAAGAGAGTAAATATTCAGTTAATTGTTCCTAGTAGGAAAAAAAAAGTATGTGCAAAGCTTTATATTTGGCAAAGAAATGGTATAGCTTTTTATTGTACTAAAGTATTGTGCTTTATGTTCAAGATTTTTACAAAATCAAATCGTGACATACTACTTGCAGATCATTTTTGTAAATCATTTATATATTCAGTGCTTTATTGATCAGAAATATTATATATCTCAAACTTCTGAAAGAAACTGTTAGGACTACTTTTATATCAATCTATTTTATGATGAATGGTAAATGTTCTGAGAAAAATAAAGCCATCAAAACATGGCATCACATCCTCTAAAAAATGCATTAATTGTAAATTAGAATATGTTTACATTAATATTTCATTAACCTTTAAGATATTTCAACCACAGTGTATATTTGTCATACCTATGTAAACACATAGCAAGTTTGTGTCCTTACTTGTAATTACATCCTTCTCCAAAAAAAGGAATGCGTTATGCTTTCTGCATTCAGATGTGCACAGCCTGAATTACATATCTTTCAATGAGAACATCTCACTAATTTAAAATACTCATTTACAATATTTGGTCCTAATATGACTTGCAAGTTACAAGTTACCAAAGATTTAAAGATAGGTTTGGAGTCCTGCAAAGGGAGACAGATTGGTTTTCATCCTCCAACTTCATCCCACTTTGATTTGTGCGAATCTATGATTTGGCTGAGATTACAGTACATAGCTTAGAAATTAAATTGCCTTTGGAGATTATTGCTACCGTGCATGTGTAATTAAGTGTTCTCGTTATTTGCTGTAAAACTGTACAAACCTGCAGTTTTATGGGAAGAGTGTAAAGCCAATGATTTCAAGTCAATCAGTTGGAGAGAGTTTTGACATGTTCCAACCATTAGTTTTGTGAAAAACTTTAAGAAACACAATCTTCCTGCAGTCAGCCTAGATGGATAAAGTAGTAAAAGCTATGCCATGTTAATTAAACAAGCATTTATTCAGCACCTGCTATGTGTTTGCCGCTGTGTACGCTAGGGTGTGAGGGCTGTTATGAAAGATGTAAGAGTTAGGGAATGTTATATTTGGGAAGAACTTTAGAGAAAATCTTGGTCCAATTTTTTTACTTTATTGTTGAGACCTAGAATATGTTAGTGACTTAAGCTCTCATATCTAAAATTAGTGTCAGTACTAGAATTAGAATGCACAAGAGAAAACACAATTAAGCAAGTGAACCTAAGAACGCAGAGTAGGTGTTGGGTTGACTAAAGATAGTAAAGTGTAACTGTTCAAATAAAAGAGTGATGCCATAGGAGGGAAAGTCAAGGAATGATTAAATATAAAATTCTATTTTATTGTTATATCTAGATCATAGACCTTATATTTTTCAAATGCAATCAACTATCACTGATTCCATATGAAAGATGAATTCTCTGTTGATTAATTCATAATGACCAAAACATGTGGTGAATTAATTAACACTTTCATAATACTTTAAATTTAATCGTAACATTAACAGAACTCTTCCATGTTTATGCAGCATATCTATTTGCTCTAACGGCAATGCTTGCTGCTCATGTGGCTTCAAAATACCGATACCTTGAAATAACTCCCTAGTGGTCTAAACCCAGAGGTTGGGAATCAAATAAAAACTGATGAGAAAGTTTTTCCTTCAGTGGTGTATGTAACATTTTTAGGGCTTCAAGGCTCTCTTCCAGGCCTCACATCATGAAGAATAAGGAAATACTTTTTATCCATCTAAACAAATAAAATTCGTAGTCAATACTAGCACGCCAGATTCAAAAGATGGCTTTCAAAAATTTGTATTGCTCTTTGAGAAAATGCTTTAAATGTTTATAAAGAGATCATCATTACTATTTCTCATAGCAATCTGGAAATTCAACAAAATAACCTTATGTCGACATATGGTAGACTTCTCATTGTGTAAAGATTGTTTGTATTTTAAATTATTCACCTATAATTTATGGACAGTTTGATGCTATTGTTATCATACCTGTTAGATAGTTTTCCTTTCACCCACTATTTTTTTACCCTTCTTGTTCCCTATAACGTTACTACATGGAAGCATCAGAGCATTTAGTTTTATATTTTCTGAGCCATGGTTCCCTTCCATTAACCTAGTTAATAGAGCTGATTCTAATACCTTTCTTCCTGAATGAGCCCTAAATTTGCTGTTTGGTCTTTTTCTTATTTCTTATAGGGCTCTAAGTATAATCTCTGGCATTCCTCCAAAATCACCATGGAACAACAAGGGACTAGCTATAGAGCTATTTTTATTTTTAAAAGAAAAATTGTAGAATAGTAATACACTGTGCCACATTATACTTTTCTTAAACAAAAATCTAAGCCAAAAATAGGACACAGACCTTACATTCTATATTCTGTTCCATAAGCTTCATATGTTATAGACTTTATTATTAATGTTAGGCACAGGTTCTGGGCATTTAAATTTCTTTGTAAGGTAGAAAAGCTTTTCAAAATATTGGTTATGAAATTGAAGGCAAATGGAATATAGAAGCAAATTCCTCTCTCTGCTTCTAAAGGTAGGTCACAATAAATAACACTATTGTTAATTCACATAAATGTGCCATGTTTTTATACCTTCTTGCTTTAAGCCGTTGAAGAAACAAAATCATGTCAAAATCACTTTGGAATTATTTAAAAATATCCTTTAGATAACTGTATTGCTAAATCAATACTTTAAATATTTCAAGAAACTAGAGGTAAGACTTAGTATAATTATATCCTTTATTCCATGAAGTCTTACTTAACATTTTTGCCCTCCATTTAATGTAGAAGTCATATAATCAATATTATACTTCATGTTTCTTGCTATATATTCTAATTAGCATCATGTTATCTTTTAAGCAATGAAGTATTTTCCTAACATTCAGATTTTAGCTGGTCAGCATTTAAAAGGTCCTGACACGAATTCCAATGTGTGAAGAGAGGGGTTTTCCCCAAACATACATCAAACAATGCTACAGACACCAGCCTGGTGGCCTACAATCAGATTCCACAGGTTAAGGGAGAAATAGTACAAGACCAGCCCCTTCCCCTACTTTTTTGATGCCAGGTGCATGCTTGGCATCACCTGTATTTATGACCAACTGGCTATAAATCAGAGGTTCCCACGACCCCCTCTTTAGGTTTGATTAATTTGCTGAAGTGGCTCACAGAACTTAGAGAACATTTTTCTTACTAGATCATCGGTTTATTATGAAAGAATGTAATTCAGGAACAGCCAGAGGGAAGAGGTGCATAGGGCAGGATATGGGGAAAGGGTACTGAGCTTCCATGCCCTCTGCAGGTGCACTACTCTCCCTACATCTCCACATGTTCACCAACCCAGAAACTCTCCAAACCTAGTCCTTTTGGGGATTTTATGGAGGTTTCGTTACAAACATATGATTGATTAAATCACCGGCCCTTAGTGACTGAACTCACTCAGCCTCCAGCCACTCTCCCTTCCTCGGAATTCAGAGGGTGGGACTGAAGGTTTCAACTCTTTAATCACATGACTGACTCCACTGGCAACTAGCCCCCATCCTTGGGCACTTTCCAAAAGTCACCTCATTAATATAACAAACAAAAGATACCTTTATTTCTCTCAACACTTAGGAGATTCCAAGGGTTTTGGGAGTTGTGAGCAAGAAGCCATGGAGGAAGACCAAATATATAAGAGGAATATACTTTGGTCATCTGAATGAACAAATATGTATTTTTCTTATGAATCACAATATCACAGTATTAAATATTAAAGTACATATATTACTTTAGGCTACAAAAATACAAAAGTAAGAAAATCATTTTTTAAATTTTAACAGGAAATATACTGAAATTAAAGTCTGTCTAGTCAGTTAGCCTGCCTGAGTGATTCTGTCCTATCTAGGGCTCCTTTGGCAGTTGGTACTACCTGCATAATAACAAACACTGAGTAGTTTTAGAACTGTATGTGCCAGGCACTAGAGTACACAGAAGTTGAGTAGCTCACAGACCCATAACATAGAGAAATGTAAAATGGGTTATATAGAGATACAGAGGTATTAAAAAGGAAAGAGTAATCATATCTGTAGAGGGGACTTAAGGAAAAATTCACAAAGGAAATGTCACTTTAGTCTGGCCAGGTAGAGTGACTATGACCCTGCCAGGTGTTCAAGATTGAAAAGAACATCCAAGGACTATCAGATGCAAAACCTAGAAGTATGAGAATTTGGTATGTCTGTATGGTTCAGTGTGTGTAGGTGAAGCATGTAATGCAGTCAGGGTGAAGTCATGTAGGCTGCAAATAAGGGAAATGCCTCTGTGCTCAACAAAAGGACTTCAAAGACAGGGGCTCCCTAAGGAATTTCAAGTCAAGAAGTACGATGTGGCTGCACTTTGGAAAATTGAGTAAAGTGGGTTGAAATTGAAAGCAGAAAAGCCAGTTAAGAGTTTATCATAATGGCTGAAAGGGAAGAAAATGAGAGGGAAGATTGTTATAAAGGAGAGAGACATGGTTAGAAAGTAGAAGCAAAGGAATATAGTGACAACCTGAAAATGGGAGTTGGAGGGAGGAAGGTGACTGCTGTGCCTCTGACCTGGTGGGGTAGAACAAGACAGAGAATGCAGGAACAGCAGGTCTGTTGAAGAAGAAGAGTTCAGTTTTGGATATATTAAAACTAAAGGGTTTGTGGAGATGCTTGGTACCTATAACAAAATACTTTATAAATGAATTAAGGATTGTTCAGTAAGCCTATGTTGCTGTGCTTAAAATCTATATCCAAAGTGTAGTGTTTGAGAGTGTCCAATCCACAATACCTTCTAGTGTTAAGTGCTATCATTTCCATTCACTATTCATGCATTCATTAGTTAGTTCATTCAAGAGATAGTCATAGATTTTGCTGTGTAGGCATGTTGCTGCATCATTAAAGACCACAGTCCAGCCTTCTACTATTTTAATTTAGCAGGAAATACTAACAGATAAACTAACAATTACAGTACTGTGTGACTTACTCCATTGGAAATGGTAGTTTGTTGTTTAATTTGCATGTATGTGATTATTAGGACAAACATTTAAATCAATAGTTGTGTTTCTGTCTATGGTTTTTCTGTGTATATCTTTGGACCATCTCTTTGTTAAAAAGGAATGAGTTTAAACATCATTTGTCTAAGGCCTTTATTTTTTTAATAATAATAAGCTTTGTTTATTGAAAATTGTATTGTCCACCTTTTATATTTGATTATTTGTTGATTTTATTCTATTATTAAAACTACAAGAATGTGTTTACACTTTAAATTTAAAGATATCTCAGGTAGAGATGGAGACTACATGTGTGAAATGCATTACATTGTGCCTTACAGAAAACATACACATCAACACTTTTCTTCCATTCTTTGACTTTTCTTTCTAGTCCCTTTCTTCCCATATACTGGCTAATGTTCTAGTTATGTCCAGCACACTCTCTCTTCCATGCTTCAGAAATATATCTTGGAAAGAGAAAACCAAATTTTGGATATCTTTCTGTGTTCACCAATCCCCATCACAATCACACACACAATAAGCATTTATCGAGTATAGCATTCTGGAGATGTTAACATTTATAAAATATGCCTAAAGTGCATTATAGAAGCTCAGAAGAGGTGACATTTACAGTAATGAGAAAAGATGAGTAGGAAATTGCCCCCAAAATACCCAGAGAAAGAGTAAGGATATTACAAGTAGAAAGAATAGGTTCAAAGATTACTAGGGGGGCTTCCCTGGTGGCACAGTGGTTGAGAATCTGCCTGCTAATGCAGGGGACACGGTTTCGAGCCCTGGTCTGGGAGGATCTCACATGCCACGGAGCAACTAGGCCCGTGAGCCACAACTACTGAGCCTGTGCATCTGGAGCCTGTGCTCCACAACAAGAGAGGTCACCATAGTGAGAGGCCCACGCACCAAGATGAAGAGAGGCCCCCACTTGCCACAACTAGAGAAAGCGCTCGCACAGAAATGAAGACCCAACACAGCAATAAATTAATTAATTAAGAAACGCCTACCCCCAACATCTTCTTAAAAAAAAAAAAAAGATTACTAGGCATTAAATGGTAAGTATATTGGAGGCAAAAGATGGTTCAGTTTGGCCGGAGAACTGCACACATAGAAGAAAGTCATGCAGGGTGGGAAAGGTAGCCTAGGTCAGATTGTGAAGGGTTTGTTGTGCCTTACTAAGAAACTTTAAGGTTCTTTTGGATTTTTGTTTGTTTGTTAGACATTGAGAGATGCCAAGCATTTAAATCAGGAGAATGATATAGACACACATTAAATGTTAAAAGGTGCCTCTTTTCATATTCAAGGGGATGACAGAAGAGGAGAGATGCTGAACATATTAATACATAGTGATTTACTGCTAGATGGAGTTTTAAACTCTTTTGTTTGTGCCTGTGTTGTGTGTGTGTGTATGTGCTTGTGTCTGATTTCTGAAAAATGCATGTTGAGTATGCATGTTTGGTAGGGAGGGATAGAGGGTATATGGTAAAGATGAAGAACTTTTATAGAAAGTATATCGAATTTAGACAGTTTAATGTCTGTCTGTGTTGATGAAAAATGATTGTTGAGTATTGGGACATCTACTGAAGAGGAATGGGAAGATTAGAGTCATTTTTCAGCTCTAAAATTCTATCCTTGATTCTAACAACCATGTTTTGTTTTATTTTTTCATTATTATCAGTACTGTCAAAAGATAATTACTAGTAACAGGGAGAAGTTTGTGTTAAAGGAGTTAACTTAGACATAGTCACTGAAATGTATGTTTTAAAAATTGAAAACATACTGGAATTAATAAAGTGCACACTAGCTATTGATCTGAGAATTAACAATAACTAACATTAAAATAAAACAAAACAAAAAGCAAGTATTTGTCAAGCAACACAGTGATAGGGTTTTATGTTTTCATTGTGGGCATGCCAAATATACTTTTTGTGAGACTTTATATTTTCAGATCTATAAATGACCAATTGAGTTTGAACAAGTGAGTATAAGGACCATTTTAAGAGTATCATTTGAGCTGAAGAAGCTACAAATATGGGGTAAGAGATTAAGCAATAGAAAAAGGCAATTTGGACAATGAAACAGGAAAATAATAAGGCTGATGGATTAGTTTAATCCACACTATAAAGATTTGGGGATCTAATCTATTACATGGCATTTCTAAAAGGTCCTAAAGGAAGCTATCATAAAACATCTTAAATATCTGTGAAGTAATCATTTACTGGAAAAGGAACTAGACGTGGGAGGAGGTATTTCATAGTTAAGGCTGATGGCTCAGATTAATTGTTCCTATTTTATTTATTTGGTCATTCTTAAATTCTTCAACATAGTAACTTGGCAAAGAGTCTTTACTTCTCTAGGAACCAACTACAACTTTTATCGTAAACCTGGGTGAGAAGCAATCTATAATCTCCATTTTACCATTAATTAGTTCTTGTTACAGAGTAAAGAAAACTTAATTTCAGGTGAAATGAATCAGTATTGCAGCGAAAGAATTCTTTTAAAAAAGCATACGTGAGGGCTTCCCTGGTGGCGCAGTGGTTGAGAGTCCGCCTGCTGATGCAGGGGACACGGGTTCGTGCCCCGGTCCGGGAGGATCCGGCATGCCGTGGAGCGGCTGGGCCCCTGAGCCATGGCCGCTGAGCCTGCGTGTCCGGAGCCTGTGCTCCGCAATGGGAGAGGCCACAACAGTGAGAGGCCTGGGTACCGCAAAAAAAAGAAAGAAAAAAAAAAAAAACATACTTGAAATCAATGGGGTATATAAATTAGTCTAGTTCATAACACTTTTTACGTCAAATATAAGCTACCTTTATAGGCTTTTAAGTTTTAGAAGTATAAGAAAATTCAACACTGAATTGTTCTAGATTCCATACTTTGCAAGTGGGGAAACTAAGACCCAGGGGTACTAAATACCTCACGTGAGGCAGCATTTCCAGTCAGTGACAGGATTAGGAGAAAATCCAACTCCCTTCCCTTGTCCTTGGCTCTTTCTGCCATGCAGCAAGGACATGTTATGTCATATGTTAAAGTTTAGAGTATTTTAAAGGAAACAGGTCATAAAGCAAACAAAATTATTTCTAATTATTATAATGTAACTTATGTGTCTTGAGATTGTTGTTCTAGTCTCATAGCTTAAATAAGATGTTATGCGTACTTCAAACAACTTATCCATTTAAGGAAGAAAATATTTATTTTTAATTTTGCTACTGACATCATCTAACATTTAGAAAATGTCTGTGTACTGTTCCCTGGGTGTTACATCACTGTAAGAATGAAAGATGACACTCCTCTCTTTGTTAGCTAGTTAGCTGTTAATACTGTCTATGATTTGCGTAAAACTCAGTAAGTAGTATTATTGGCAAGATAGGTAATGGCTGTCTTTTGATAACAGATAATTTGTTCCAATAAATGACTTTTAGGTGTTGGATCGATGAATACTTGGCTTTTTATCTTGTGCCATTAAACTGAAAGTTTTAAACTAAATCCTAGATATTACTAAAAGTAGTTTTTTAGTATAAATGTAATTTTCTGATTATTTTTGGCTGCACCATGTGGCATATGGGATCCTAGTTCCCCAACCAGGGATTGAACCCACACCTCCTGCAGTGGAAGTGTGGAGTCTTAACCACTGGACAGCCAGAGAAGTCCCAATTTTCTGACTTATTAAAAAAAAAATCAAAACACAGTTCTGAAACAAAGTCATTGATCAACACAATGGCTTTAATTACTGGATTCAAATAATGACCTGGAAGAAAAACTGTTAGTATTTAAAAATAGAATCAGCATTTGAGAATTACAGTGTCAGCTGGGTGTGATATGACTGGCGATTCGTATCGACGAGGTGGCATTGACCTGTAATGCCATGTGGAGTCGACCTTTGGTCATAAAGGAGCCCAGTACCCACAGCAGGAAAGGACAACTGACATCAAAGGGAAAGCAGGAGAATAATAGTTCAATTACCAGTGAAATTAGGAACGCTGGTTTTCAAAGTTTTTCTTAATTGCATACATTGATTTCTTTAAAGACACAAGTTTGATGAGTTTGATAAATGACATGGGGTTGGGCCCACATAAAAACTTATAAAAGAAAGCCTCTCTGGGCACATTCTACTTTCTTAATAGATTATTAAAATATTATTTGTATATACATTTAAATATTTATATTGAGTAAATATATGACTCATGTTAAATATGCACTTCCTTGATTGGGAAAGACTGATACAGAATACATCCATGCACAGATGCTGCCTACTCTTCTTTTGAGCTACCTGAGAGGAGCACTCTGATAAATTGAATGTAGCCATTTTAGTACAGTTCATTAATAAATGTTTCATTACTTTATGACAGAGTGGAATAGAAAAATGACACTTGTTTTATACTTTGATCACGGACATCTGCTCAAAAAAAAAGAGTGGAAACTTCTGACTTAAACCAAAAGGTTCAAAAGGAAAGTGATTACATTGAACATTCTCATTAATCTATTTCTTTAAGTGACTTGTTCAGTCACAGCAATATGCATAAATGTGCATAAACATCCATGCATATTTATAGATACAGAAGTTAAATCAAGAATAATTGGTAACCTACTATTGTAGGAAAATTTTACTTCATTTTGTCTTTAAAATGGAGAATTGGGGGCTTCCCTGGTGGCTCAGTGGTTGAGAGTCCGCCTGCCGTTGCAGGGGACACAGGTTCGTGCCCCGGTCCGG
Organism: Mesoplodon densirostris; assembly: GCF_025265405.1. Classification (NCBI taxonomy): domain Eukaryota; kingdom Metazoa; phylum Chordata; class Mammalia; order Artiodactyla; family Ziphiidae; genus Mesoplodon; species Mesoplodon densirostris. The sequence goes on from NC_082669.1 coordinate 83,864,635, forward strand.
GAAGATCCCACATGCCGTGGAGCGGCTGGGCCCATGAGCCATGGCTGCTGAGCCTGCGCATCTGGAGCCTGTGCTCCACAATGGAAGAGACCATGACAGTGAGAGGCCTGTGTACTGCAAAAAAAAAAAAAAAAAAAAAAAAAAAAAATGGAGAATTGGAAGAACTCTTCTAGAATATTTTACAGATAATTACAATCAGATTCCCTCAGAATAGGAATATAAAATAATAAATCAAAACAAATATTTATTCATTTTGTTCTTTCACATGGTCTACAAATATGTATTCAGAGTCTATTTGTTTATCTTCTGTCTTGCCCACAAGAATATAAACCACAGGAAAGCAGTAATATAGTCTGCCTTGATTACTGCATTATACCCTGCACTGTGCCTAGACAGTAATAGACATTCAATAAACATAGATGAATGAATGAATGCCTGTTAATGAATGATAGGTGTACGCTGGTGACCAAAATAGGCCTAGCCAGCTGCCTTAATGTCTAGCTGAGGAAGTGAGATAGGATGGAAAAATCAAATACTTACATCAATAAATATTTAGTGACAATTGTGTTAAACACTATGAAAAAAATGACATTTTTTTCTGATTTGAAAATGTTAGTTTGTTGATAATAAATTTCTCTTCTGTGTTGTCATAAAATATGCAATCTACAAGGCTTGCTAAGTTACTTAAGTTTAGACTCAAAAGGAGAAAAGAAAAAGAGAGTAGAATCTATGACTTTTCTGGCAGTTTACATTCTAGAACTAAGGGCATGAATTTGAATATTGTTACCCATGGTGACCTATTAGCATAAAAGGTCTTTAGAGAGTGCAGGTGGTATTACACAGGAGCTACGTCAAAGCTTTAAGATACAGATGTCCCAACATGAGTTTTCACACACCCTAGGAGGAAAGGTTAATGATCACTAAATTCAGAATGTGTTTGCAAATGTTTTTATCTCTACATTTATCTAAAATATTTCTTACATAGACTAGTTAACGTTTAGAATTCCATCTCCCTCTCTTCCTGTATCAAGAATTACTCTCCCAAAAGTGTAAATAGGAGGATTTGCTATTTCAAGACTATAGACAAAACTTTGTTTGCTAGAATTGATCCCAAATTACAGAACCTAAATAAATTTATGAATTAAAGAGATTATAGGAAATAATTAATTATTATTATTATTATTTTGCGGCACGCGGGCCTCTCACTGTTGTGTCCTCTCCCGTTGCAGAGCACAGGCTCCGGATGCTCAGGCTCAGCAGCCATGGCTCACGGGCCTAGCCGTTACGCGGCATGTGGGAGCTTCCCGGACCGGAGCACGAACCCGTGTCCCCTGCATTGGCAGGAGGACTCTCAACCACTGCGCCACCAGGGAAGCCCAGGAAATAATTTTTAATACGAGGCACATAATACACTGTTTGACATCTTTATAGCCTTCCTTGAAATTGACTGAAAAAAAAAAGCACAACCTAAAGGATGAGAATTCTGTTTCATTTGGTGGACTTGCTGAGAACTTAAGCCAAGGAGACAGTCTCTCAGATAGCTCTGAGGGACTAGTCTGAAGAAGTAAGGGGGGAGCCAGGATATATAGGAGTTTCACAACAAACAACCCCAGATAGTCAGAACATCAAAAGATGACTGGTAATTAAAGAAAAGTCAGATCTCTGTAGTTAATGTATTTAGCACTTTTCTATGTATGGGAAGGTGCAAAGGTCTGGGCTTATTGAAATCATTCCTTAACTACCTAGGGCCTGTATCCTGTTTTTCTCCATCCTGAATCCCCTCAGGTTATACAGGTGGGTGTGGCTGCAGTGACAGACTGCTTGATGGTCACAACATGCTTTGTTTACTGATATGGCAGCGATAGACATTCTTTGTCCTGTTGCACTTATTCAACTCTGTTTCATCATAAAGGAATGGAAAATATATAAACTCAGGTTTTTGGAAAGTACATTACAGAGATGGTCACTCTTGGTGTAGAAGATGTCCTCTTTTAGAAAGTTTTAAACAAAACCTTTTAGGTTTTTTTTTTTTAAATTGAATCTTCCTATCCAAGAATGTGGTATAATGCTTCACCTATTCAAGTCTTTATTATTCAAGTCTGAATAAAGTTTATAGATTTCATGTAAAAAAAATAAGAGCTAGGCGTATGTTGCTATTTCCTAATTATTTATACTTGTTATTATAATGTAGGATTTTTAATTACCTTGTAACTGGCAACATAACCTTTTAAAAGCAAACTGTCCCAGGTCATCAAGAATTCTTGGCATTTATTTTTTAATTAAGTTATGTAATATTTGTGAAAATATCCATTATATAACATGATGGAATTCCCACTGCGTCCTTTCTTCCTTGCGTGAGTTTCAGAGCATGCCACAGCAATTAGGTTCCTAAGTCTTCAGCTTCAATGTTGTCCCAGATCTCATTGAGCACCTACTAAGATCTATAACACATAATCACCCACTAAGACATATATCTTAATTTTGCTCAATTACTTCCTATAATTTTTCTGCCTGCTACAGTTCTTGTATTTTATTTGTATTTCATGATGTAGTGTCATGGCATTCCCAACTGGACCTTGTGGTAGCATCTTGCAATAGTCAGTCTTTATTGATAGAGGTTTCATTGTTTATTTCCATAGAACACTACCCAGCTCTTATGAGGTGTTACAGAAAGATTTCCTAAGTGCTTCAGTAGTCAAAGTCATTATTTATTTTTTACTCAATGTTTGATAATATTTTTTGAATATTAACTTTGTGCTAGGCTCTGTACATTATCTCTTTTAATTTTTAAAACCACCCAATTGAGTAGATGCTATTATTATTCTCACTTTATACGTGAGGAAGCTGGTGCTTAGAGAAAGTAATTTGCCAACAGCCATAACTAGTAAATAGCAAGGTTGGGAATCTAGGATTATCTGTTTCCTAAGTAAGCATACTTAAGGACTGTGCTGTGAATAGATGGATCTGTTCAATTATAGCATTAAGAGGAGACATTTTATCTTAAATAATGAATGAACGAATGAATGAATCAGTGAGTAAATTAGTACATAAAATGTGTCTCAACACTAAAGAAAGGCAGGAAAATATTATTAAGAATGTAGCAAAATTTTAATCTATAGGTTGCTTATCTATCATTTTCAGGTTTTGGTTCTGAACTTTAAAATAGGAAAATAATTTTCCAAGCTTATATGTAAGATGCATAGGCATACTACAGTCTTAATTTTCCTCAAGTATTGAGTCTACATATACATTCGAATTTGTTTTAGTTATATATTCTTTACCTATAAATTATGTGAGTTAACAGATGATATTTCAATAAGTATGCATTTAATGTTTGTGACACTCAGCTTTCAGTACTTTTTAACAATCATGTTTTTATCTCACTGAAGTCATCTGAGAAATACCATAAAAATATCTCACTATAAATTGTTCAATTGGTTACTTATTTGCCCGGTCTTAATTCAGTTATGAATCCCCTTAATCTAGCTAATGGGCAGCTACTGCAATCTATTGTCATGGAAATAAAATAATGTCATGTGGTAAGATGAAACTACAAGATAATGAAAATATAACTAGCTTAGTATGTATTTATACTCACGCATACTTTCTGATTCAGAACCTTAGTATGAATTTTCCTTGCCATTTCAAAATTAAGTTACGTCTCCCAAGAGTTCATTCTGATGCTGTTTTCATGAAAATTTCAAAATTTAATGAATTTTAAAGGAAAGAATTCTTGCTTTTCCCAGCAGAAAATGATGGATTTTTGTTCAATAAAATGAAGACATATATCTTTTAATTGTCATGTTGTCTTTTCTGAACTGACCTCCTGCTTGCTCAAGGCCTTTTTGACAATGAATGAACTATTGTGAGCTTCAGAATTTGCAATGATTTGATTAAATTTTTTCAGTTTATTCTTATACTGGCCACACTGGGTGCCAAATAACTGATTCTGTATAGGGAGTGAAGGAAGTTCTCTCTGCTATTATCCACACAATTAAGAGTTTTTTTTTTTTTTGTGGTTTGTGGGCCTCTCACTGTTGTGGCCTCTCCCGTTGCAGAGCACAGGCTCTGGATGCGCAGGCTCAGCGGCCATGGCTCACGGGCCTAGCCGCTCCATGGCATGTGGGATCTTCCTGGACTGGGGCACGAACCCGTGTCCCCTGCATTGGCAGGTGGACTCTCAACCACTGCGCCACCAGGGAACCCTGTTTCTGTTTTTAAGAGTCCAGTAAATTTCAGAATTTCAGAAAATGTAAAAAATGCTTGTTGATTGTGCTACAAATTTGTCCAGGTTATTCATGACTTTAAAATTCACGTATATTACATTTTATTTTGCATCCCAAATGATTAAATAAAATTCTCTGTTAATATTCACAACTGAGAAGTGTTTTCCATTTGTTAGTTTCTTTTGTTTTACTATAAATAAAACAAGATCTATAGAGGGAGTATATTGATCCAGTCTCTAGAACTATATGGCCTGGGTTGAAACCCTAGCTCCCATTCACTAGATAGGTAAACCTTGGGCAAGTTGCTTAAACTTTTTATGTGTTAGTTTCTTCTTTAAAATGAGAATCACAAAATACCTCCTCTAGATGGATGTTGAAAGGACAAAATGAGTCCATCTATTTTAAATATGCAAAAGAGTGCCTGGCATATTAAAAAAAAATCAGTTGGCATTTGCTAACATTACTATTCTCAATATAGACTTTTTCATCAAACTCAGACACAAAAGCTGCTGAAATAAGAAAAAGGCACAAGAAACTGGTCATACACTCATATCAAAAATGATGGATGAGTTCCACTTCAGAATGTGAAAAATGATAGAACAATCATGCACGTGCAGAGAAATTAATATATATAGATATTTGGCTGTTTCATTATTTTTATGCTACTGTTTCTAAGTAAAGCATGATGCTTTCAATACCTCAGAAAGGATTTTAAAAATAGATTATTAAGCATCAACGTTGTTAACTATGTAAAATTCACATACGAACCTAAGTGAAATTGAAATGAAGAATGAAACAGGTTCCAAACTGATTTGAGGATTAAAAAAACAAGAATATTGGGCTTCCCTGGTGGCGCAGTGGTTGAGAGTCCTCCTGCTGATGCAGGAGACACGGGTTCGTGCCCCGGTCCGGGAAGATCCCACATGCCGCGGAGCGGCTGGGCCCGTGAGCCATGGCCGCTGAGTCTGCGCGTCCGGACCCTGTGCTCCGCAACGGGAGAGGCCACAACAGTGAGAGGCCCGCATACCGCAAAAAAAAAAAAAAAAACAAAACCCAAGAATATTAAGTGGAAAATAACCTTTTAATGAAAACTGCGTAGTGTGACTTTGTGATCAATTTCTTTCTTAATCAATTTTTTAAGATTTCAAAACAATATTGTTTTCCTGTGTTTTAGCTTTTCACACTACTAGAGTTAACAGCCATATAGCATGAAACATTTAAGGAAATAACATTTTTCCAGATTTAAATTTTAAACATATGTCTTATTGAATGTACTCATTTTAGTATTAGATAGTAATATTCAAGTAAATTAATATGCTTTAATTATAATTTAGTCACTCTTTATGATTCAAACTTGTAATGAAAAAGGATCAAGGTAAAGAACCTTTGCTTTTCCTTTTTTACCTTATCCTTTTTTAAAAAAAATATTCTATTTTTAATAGTTGAATATTTTGATCTTGATAGTTTTCAAAATTGTTTTGTCCTTGGCCTGGGCTCTCAGGAGTGGTTTTTCATTATGAAAAAAGAAAGAAATAGAGACAGAAGGAGAAAAATACATGTGTAGTCGAGGAGGGATTAGAAAGGTAGATTTTGCTGGTTTTTTTTTTTTTTTTTTTTTTCGGTACGCAGGCCTCTCACCACTGTGGCCTCTCCCGTTGCGGAGCACAGGCTCCGGACGCACAGGCTCAGCAGCCACGGCCCACGGGCCCAGCCGCTCCGCGGCATGTGGGATCCTCCTGGACCGGGGCACGAACCCGTGTCCCCTGCATCAGCAGGCGGACTCTCAACCACTGCGCCACCAGGGAAGCCCGATTTTGCTGGTTTTAACCCTATTAACAGAAGTAACAGAAAAGTGTTTTTGCTTTGTTTTAGCTTTTATAATACCACAAGTAATTGAATAAATTAACAATGGTTATAAAGTAGTGACTACGCTTATAATTTATTTTCTGGAAAAACGTAAGAATATGTCATATTAAAAGAAAAATCCCACTATAATAAATTGTCTTACGGTTCTTCTGAGGTAAGTGAAAGAATCCAAAGAACTCAAAAATCACCCTGATGCTTTGGCTGCATGTTTAAATACCATATTCTAAGACTTTAGAATACCTTGATTTTATCCCATTCTCTCTAGCCAAAGGTCGCTCTTTTGCTTTTTGTTTCTCCTTTTAAAATTTCATTTGTGTCCCATTCTCTACTTTCAGTGTCTTTACCCCCCTATAGCCAATACCTACTGCAGTGGTATTAGTGAAATGTAAAGTAGTAAGCGAGTTAGTATCAGAAGCAGCCTTTACCTTCCACCCAATAAAAACAATAATGAAATAATTACCCTTAAAAATATCAGAGAAAGGCAAATGTCCACTTGTTGGATCATTTTAAGTGTTCATAACTTTAAGCCAATTATCAATCCTATTGCAGCATATCGAAACTGACTTTTCAGCACTGCCTAACGTGAGACATAAGGCAATTTGCCACATATACATTTTTTTGAATTTTATTTTATTTTTTTTATACAGCAGGTTATTAGTTATCTATTTTATACATATTAATGTATACATGTCAATCCCAATCTCCCAATTCATCCCCCCCCCGCCCCGCTTTCCCACCTTGGTTTCCATATGTTTGTTCTCGACGTCTATGTCTGTATTTCTGCCTTGCAAACGGGTTCATCTGTACCACTTTACTAGATTCCACATATATGTGTTAGTATGTGATATTTGTTTTTCTCTTTCTGACTTACTTCAATCTGTATGACAGTCTCTAGGTCCATCCGTGTCTCTACAAATGACCCAATTTTGTTCCTTTTTATGGCTGAGTAATATTCCATTGTATATATGTACCACATCTTATTTATCCAGTCATCTGTCAGTGGGCATTTAGGTTGCTTCCATGACCTGACTATTGTAAATAGTGCTGCTGTGAACATTGGGGTGCATGTGTCTTTTTGAATTATGGTTTTCTCTGGGTATATGCCCAGGAGTGGGATTGCTGGGTCATATGGTAATTCTGTTTTTCATTTTTTAAGGAACCTCCATACTGTTCTCCATAGTGACTGTATCAATTTACATTCCCACCAATGCTGCAAGAGGGTTCCCTTTTCTCCACACCCTCTCCAACATTTGTTGTTTGCAGATTTTCTGACAATGCCCATTCTAACTGGTGCAAGGTGATACTCCATTGTAGTTTTGATTTGCATTTCTCTAATAATTAGTGAAGTTGAGCAGCTTTTCATGTGCCTCTTGGCCATCTGTATGTCTTCTTTGGAGCAATGTCTATTTAGATCTTCTGCCCATTTTTGGATTGAGTTGTTTGTTTTTTCAATATTAAGCTGCATGTGCTGTTTATATATTTTGGAGATTAATCCTTTATCCGTTGATTCGATTGCAAATATTTTCTCCCATTCTGAGGGTTCTCTTTTGGTCTTGTTTATAGTTTCTTTTGCTGTGCAAAAGCCTTTAAGTCTCATTATGTCCCATTTGTTTATTTTTCTTTTTATTTCCATTACTCTATGAGGTGGGTCAAAAAAGAGCTTGCTGTGATTTATATCAAAGAGTGTTCTTTCTATGTTTTCCTCTAAGAGTTTTATAGTGTCTGGTCTTACACTTTGTCTTTAATCCATTTTGAGTTTATTTTTGTGTATGGTGTTAGGGAGTGTTCTAATTTCATTTTTACATGTAGCTGTCCAGTTTTCCCAGCACCACTTATTGAAGAGAATACCTTTTCTTCATTTTATATCCTTGCCTCCTTTGTCATAGATTAGTTGACCATAAGTGCATGGGTTTATCTCTGGGCTTTCTGTCCTGTTCCATTGATCTATATTTCTGTTTTTGTGCCAGTACCATATTGATTGTCTTGATTATTGTAGCTTTGTAGTATAGTCTGAAGTCAGGGAGTCTGATTTCTCCAGCTCCGTTTTCTTCCCTCAAGATTGCTTTGGCTATTTGGGGTCTTTTGTTTCTTGGAAGAGTTTGAGAAGAATGGGTGTTAGCTCTTTGCTAAATGTTTGATAGAATTCACCTGTGAAGCCATCTGGTCTTGCACTTTTGTTTGTTGGAAGATTTTTAATCACAGTTTCAATTTCATTACTTGTGATTCGTCTGTTCATATTTTCTGTTTCTTCCTGGTTCAGTCTTGGAAGGTTATACCTTTCTAAGAATGTGTCCATTTCTTTCCGGTTGTCCATTTTATTGGCATAGAGTTGTTTTTAGTAGTCTCTTATGATGCTTTGTATTTCTTCAGTGTCCATTGTAACTTCTCCTTTTTCATTTCTAATTTTATTGATTTGAGCCCTCTCCCTCTTTTTCTTGATGAGTCTGGCTAAAGCTTTATCAATTTTGTTTATCTTCTCAAAGAACCCGCTTTTAGTTTAATTGATCTTTGCTACTGTTTTCTTGGTTTCTATTTCATTTATTTCTTCTCTGATGTTTATGGTTTCTTTCCTTTTACTATTTGTTCTTCTTTCTCTAGTTCCTTTAGGTGTAAGGTTAGATTGTTTATTTGAGATGTTTCATGTTTCTTGAGGTAGCCATTGTATTGCTATAAACTTCCCTGTTAGAAATGCTTTTGCTGCATTCCATAGGTTTTGGATCATCATGTTTCCATTGTCATTTTTCTCTAGGTATTCTTTGCCTTCCTCTTTGATTTCTTCAGTGAGCTCTTGGTTATTTAGTAGCGTATTGTTTAGCCTCCGTGTGTTTGTGTTTTTTACATTTTTCTTACCTGTAATTGATTTCTAACCTCATAGTGTTGTGGTCAGAAAAGATGCTTGGTATGATTTTAATTTTCTTAAATTTACCAAGGCTTGATTTATGATCCAGGATGTGATCTATCCTGGAGAATGCTCTGTGTGCACTTGAGAAGAAAGTGTAGTGTGCTGTTTTTGGATGGAATGTCCTATAAATATCAATTAAATCTATCTGGTCTATTATGTCATTTAAAGCTTGTATTTCCTTATTCATTTTCTGTCTGGATGATCTGTCCATAGGTGTAAGTGCGGTGTTAAAGTCCCCCACTATTATTGTATTACTGTCGATTTTCTCTTTTATAGGTGTTAACATTTGCCTCATGTATTGAGGTGCTCCTAAGTTGGGTGCATATACATTTATAATTGTTATATTTTCTTCTTGGATTGATCCCTTGATCATTATGTAGTGTCCTTCCTTGTCTCTTGCAGTATTCTTTATTTTAAAGTCTATTTTATCTGATATGAGTATTGCTACTCCAGCTTTCTTTTGATTTCCATTTGCATGGAATGTCTTTTTCCTTCCCCTCACTTTCAGTCTGTATGTGTCCCTAGGTCTGAAGTGGGTGTCTTGTAGACAGCATATATATGGGTCTTGTTTTTGTATCCATTCAGTGAGCTTGTGTCTTTTGGTTGGAGCATTTGATCTGTTCACATTTAAGGTAACTATCAATATATATGTTCCTATGACCACTTTCTAATTGTTTTGGGTTTGTTTCTGTAGGTCCTTTTTTTCTCTTGTGTTTCCCACTTAGAGAACTTCCTTCAGCATTTGTTTTAGAGCTGGTTTGGTGGTGCTGAATTCTCTTAGCTTTAGCTTGTCTGTAAAGCTTTTGATTTCTCCATCAAATCTGAATGAGATCCTTGCTGGGTAGAGTAATCTTGGTTTTAGGTTCTTTGTTTTCATCACTTTAAATATATTGTGCCACTTCCTTCTGGCTTGTAGAGTTTCTGCTGAGAAATCAGCTGTTAATCTTATCGGAGTTCTCTTGTAGGTTATTTGTTGTTTTTCCCTTGTTGCTTTTAATAATTTTTCTTTGTCTTTAATTTTTGTCAATTTGATTACTGTGGGTCTTGGCATGTTTTTCCTTGGGTTTATCCTGTCTGGGACTCTCTGCACTTCCTGAACTTGGGTAGCTATTTCTTTTCCCATGTTAGGGAAATTTTCGACTGTAATCTCTTCAAGGATTTTCTTGGGTCCTTTCTCTCTCTCTTCTTCATCTGGGACCCCTATAATGCGAATGTTGGTGCATTTAATGTTGTCCCAGAGGTCCCTAGGCTGTCTTCATTTCTTCTCATTCTTTTTCCTTATTCTGTTCTGCAGCAGTGAATTCCACCTTTCTGTTTTCTGGGTCACTTATCCGTTCTTCTGCCTCAGTTATTCTGCTATTGATTCCTTCTAGTGTATTTTTCATTTCAGTTATTGTATTGTTCACCTCTATTTGTTTGTTCTTTAATTCTTCTAGGTGTTTGTTCTTTAATTCTTCTAGGTCTTTGTTAAACATTTCTTGCATCTTTTCTACCTTTGCCTCCATTTTTTTTCTGAGATCCATGATCATCTTCACTATCATTATTCTGAATTCTTTTTCTGGAAGGTTGCCTATCTCCACTTCATTTAGCTTTTTTTCTGGGGTTTTATCTTGTTCCTTCATCTGGTACATAGTCCTCTGCCTTTTCATTTTGTCTGTCTTTCTGTGAATGTGGTTTTCATTCCACAGGCTGCAGCATTGTAGTTCTTCTTGCTTCTGCTGTCTTCCCTCTGGTGGATGGGGCTCCACATACATTTTATTCATGCTTAAAAATTAGTGATACATTTATGAAACAAGTTTGAGGGGAGTAATTATGTCGAGTAAGGAAAAGTAGGTAGATGTGGGTGACAGTTTTTGGAAGGTTCTTTATTAAATGTAAGAAACCCAATACAGTTAGATTTTCATTTAATCAAGTAGTGTTTCCAGTACAAATGAATGGCTATTGATGCCTTTATATCCCATACTTTTTCTTAAATGCTTCACTGAAATTTTAATACCCTGGCATCCCAGTTTGAAGCTTCTTTTAAAGTAGTCTTTCAGAAAACTTGGGACGGAAACCTGCTCTAGATGACCACATGGAGAGTTTTACAAAACAGCAACAAATTATAAAAGCTCAGTGTTACTTGGTTGCTTAAAATGTGTCTTTCCTCTTCCCTCTTTCTCCCTCTTTCATTTTACAAAAAATATTGATATTAATCACTGATCTACTTTAGCTTATGGAGCCTAAATTTGACAATTTTATATAAAGGTTCACATAAAATCATTTTATAATAAGTGAAAAGAGAACTAGACAAGTCTTTTGAAATTAAGCAATCAGAAATTTGGCCAACACAATAAAGACAACTTATTTAGCAGATTCAAAATCATTTCACTTCACATGCTATTATAAATTATGTAAATCAATAAATGCATCCAGATTTGCTGTGGACAGTCTTTGGTGTTTTGGATATCTTCTAGACTTTATCTTCATAACAGGTATTCCTTACAGTATTGTCTGATAATTGGAAGAGCATGGGGCTGGGGAACAAATACCTGAGTCTGATTCTGTTTCAGTCACTTACTTATCTTGTTATTCTGATGTGTTAAGAAAATTGAGGTTCAGCAAGATTATCTGTAAAAGAGGGTTAATAATTCATTTCTTGAATTCTTCATAGGTTTATTGCAAGAATTAATGGAAATATTGTTTGTTTTCAAATTATAAAGAGCTTATAGTAATCAGAGATTATTATAACTACAAATTAGTTGATGTAATTATGTTCCAATGTATTTTTACTAGTTGGCTGGGTTTTACGAAGGCTGAGTTTCATTTTCCACTCAGATCAGCCACCCTGCAAATGGTTGCTGTCAATCACCAGAAGAAAAAGATGATAAAAGATGGACAGATTCTTAGCAATTCAACCTCATTTGTTGAAAAGTAACCTAAACTGTTCTCAAACGAGCAAACTCAGTTTCTAATGAAGCACTTCAGGACCTTTGCCACAATGGCACAGTTGGTAGGGTAAGAAAAATAAAATTTGAAAGTTGTGCAAAGAATTTAAATATATATTTTTTCTAGAATGCAATCCACTTGTTGCATTACTTTTGACTCTCTGAAATTTAACTGATTATATTATAATTATTCTTTCATTTTGATCAATATAGATATTTTAACTAGCCAGTTCCATCCATAATAACACTTTGATACTGGATTCAGTAGAATAGCTATTAGCATTAATAAAAATAAATTATTGTTGCCAAAATTCTACTCCATTTCATGTATTTGTAGACAGTCTTTGGGGACCATCTTCCAAAACACTTTTCAAAACATCTCTCAGTGCCTTAGATCTTTACAACTTGTTAGTAAGTTTAAAATTTTTTATTTTTAAATGTCATGTAAATGTAATTTTTATTTCATATAAATTAATCATAATCAGAATTTTGTCAGTGTAAGGGTGGAGAGATACTAGGTTCTTGAGATAATATATCTGTTTGACATTTTAAGCTACTTTTATCTTGGTTTTCTGTTGCAGTGGACAGTTCTTTAAGAGGAGCAGAGGAAACTCTAGGTTTAGAAGAAGAAAAGTCTTAAATCCCTGTCACGGGAGCATCAAAATTGGTAAAATAGCCATGGCAGATTAGCCTACAGAATAGAATATTTAAGCAACAAAATAGAAATTTCAAAATAGTTGAATGGATGACATTCTGAAGACTGATGATAGGTATTCTACCTGTTTACAAAGGCTAGAACTAATGGCCGTCAGTGGTGATTCCAGGGTCACTCATTTCATCTTGTCTCTTTGGAAAAATGTTCGATTTTCTAATCATTTTAATCACATACCTATAGAATTAGTTGCTTTCTTCTTCTGATCATTCTCATTTGTTTGGGCTAGGTTCACTATGTTTCTACAGTAACTTATGTGTCCTTACTAGAGAGATGATAATTGTTTCTGACTTGAAGAACATACATTTCAATCCAGGTCTGGAGTAAAAGTTAACCGTCTGAGAGCCTACAAACAAACCAGTCAATGACATTCAGCAAAACCTTACTTTCCATATTTTAGTGTTTGTCCTAAGAGTCTAGGCAACTTGGCTCATGGGTAAAAGGTATGCAGAGGTTCCACTTCGAAAACTTGGAGAAGGGAATATGCGTGTCACTTCATCTTTAAATTCTAACAGGCCCTGGGGTCAGCAGTAGAAACTGTTTATTTGTGTCACTCCCAGGACCCACCATGCTAAAATATCATGAGTCTTCCTAGTATGTAAGTTTTTTAGGCATAAGATTTTAATCTGTGATGAAGTAAATAAAGAAAAACTAGCTTTTCCTTTTTTCCCCCCAATTCTTTTCTGCACAGTAAGATACTGTCACAGTTTAAGAACCTATTGTCCAAGGTGGATGTGACAAGTCCTCTGGAGATGACTCCTTGAAGACTACAGCCTGACTGTGCTAAGTCCCCATCAAGTCACACCCCTCCTCCCACTGATGAGGTGAGGGTGGGGAGAGTAGGATTGGGTTTCAAGAAGTAGTACAGATAGGAGACATATAAATGACCCTGCTAGCAAGTCAAGGTGTGTCCATGTCTTTTATTTTTCTTTAATTTACTTCTTCCTTGCCTTGCCTGGCAGCAATAGTATGGGGATTGCCATTTATAGTAAAACTTCCCTAAAGTTACTGCATTAGAAGCACAATTTAATTGCTACATTCATTTTAATCATGGGTTTTTCCTATGTGGCTCAAATACTTAATCAAACTTAGGGAAGCACAAAGAAGCAATATCACAACCAATATTGCTAAGAAGTAAAAACTTATCCTAGTGTAAAAACTCGAAGCCATATATTCTAATTATTTTTTGCTAACCCTATTGTTTAAAATGGGATAAACATAGTTACATTTTAAAAAAATTTCCTGTCTCATTCCTTTGTCACAGGAAGTATTTAATCAGAAACTATCAAGGCCTTGTCAAGAATATTATATAATTAGGACAGGGTGGGTAACTATATTGGATAATATCTTCAGCTATCTCTAAATCTGATAGTCTTTGATTCTGTTAATAGTCACCCTGCTTTTTCACTTCAGTCTCCTAACCTTGAAACTGCCCCTAAATTGGCCATATTGTCATCCAAGATGAAAGTTCCACCTACTTTTTTTTTTGTGGTTAATATGTTAGCTTGAGTTATTTCCAGATCCCTTGACACATTCTGTCATGTGCTTGCCTATGTAACTTCTTCCCTAGGAAGACCTTTGAAATCAGGTTCCATGAATGGTAAAAATGTTTATATCTATTTCCTGCAGTTTAGTAGCATAAGGATATACTTAGTGGCAATAATATTCCTCTTAAAAATGGATAAATAATTACACAAATCTTTCAGATTCTGAGTTGTGCTCAAGCCAAAATAATTCTCTGTATGTCAAGGCAGTTAGAGTTATTCCAGTTCTCGAATTAAGTACTTTTGTGAAACAATCTGTATACTAAAGGTCGAGGGCAGACAGGATGAGAAAAAATGTTTCCCTTAACCTTACAGATACACCCAGTGCCTTAGTATCAGGTAGGATGCTTATTAAAATCTCCAAGTAGGTAGAGGTTGGGGTTGGATTGACAGGAGAGCCTAGATCTGTATTTTGAAAAGGATTACTAGGCAATTCTCATAAACACTAAAATAGGAAAAGCAAAACAAACACTGGTCTAAGAAATTATCTTCTCACCAGCAAGGATTTGTTTACAATCCCAAACTCTGTTCCCACATGAACAGTCACAACTGACTATGCACCGCAAGTAATTTTGTTAGCACTGGTTTGGTCTGCTTTTTTGTTGTAGTTTTTGTTTTCTTTGTAGAACTTATATAACAAGGAAAAGAAAGAAAAATAATAGATATCTTCACGAATGTACATACTTACCATACTGCAGGGTGTGACCCATATCTTTAAAATAGTATCTTTTTTAGCTTTGAAATAAGAGCAAGCATATAATATTATTTCTCTTTACCTGGCAAATCAACTGTGGTTCTTACATTTATTTAACCTTTGCAGGTAAGTAATTTAAAACATGAAGGATATTGTGAATGAATTTCCACGCAGGTAGTAATCTTTGCAGTTGAAGTCATTTTTTTATTCTATTCAAGCAAAGATCTTCAAACCTAATATGTATATGACATAAAACATAAGGGTCCATCAGAGATTCTATTTAACCTGGATTCTGTTGATGTGTTTGTTTTTAAATTTTGTTCACTTCTGTTCCTCTGTTGGTAAAATCAAGAGGTTGGAGTAGATCCCCAGTAAATTTCCTTAGAATTCTAAAGTCCTATTCCCATAACTTTAACTTTCTAGACCTAAGAAACTAATATATACATTTGTATAATGTATATATAAGCAAATGCATATATATATTATATATGTATATAATATGTATGTAATGACAAAACAAGAGCACAAGTAGATATAGAGAGTCTTTGGAGGAAAAATACTCAAGAGAATCAGTTTACAAATATTTTAATGTGGTGTGGTTTTTGTTTTAAAAACAAAGTTTTTCTGTTTTCTAACATGATAACAAGAATTTGCTCCTTCTGAGAAATGATTCTAAGACACTGTTCTTTTGAAGTTTTAAAAGTTTTTTTTTTAACATCTTTATTGGAGTATAATTGCCTCACAATGGTGTGTTAGTTTCTGCTGTATAACAAAGTGAATCAGCTATACATATACATATATTCCCATATCTCCTCCCTCTTGCGTCTCCCGCCCACCATCCCTATCCCACCCCTCTAGGTGGTCACAAAGCACTGAGCTGATCTCCCTGTGCTATGCGGCTGCTTCCCACTACCTATCTATTTTACATTTGGTAATATATATAATTGAGCTGCACAGAATAAAGTCTATTTGAACATGATATGCTGTGACATGGTGCATCAAAAATGTCAAGCTGTTTTACATTTCAGAGTCTCACAGTAATAAAAATTGTCCTTTTATCCATTAAATATAACATCTTTACAGAAGAACTCTGACAGGAAGATCTTTAGAAATTTAAACAGTTTAATGACACCACTGAGCACTTTGTTATTCGTGATGGCTGTGTTGTCTTTAGACATCCTAATGATGACCATTTCATTGACTCTTATAATTTATTAGTTTTTTATTCCTTTGTATCACAGCGTGCTATGGTGAGCAGAGTTCCAAAACATAATTAAAATATGAAAAACTCACAATTCAGACATACTCTGTGGGTTTTGTTTCTTTTTAGTACCTCTTTCTATTCACCTAGTAGTAGAACGTACAGTGACTTTTCTAAGTGATAGAGTCAATCTTTGCTTGAGTTATTTTGGGAGGGAAACTTTAAAGGGCTTTGTTTTATCTACATTATTTCTGTTCTTGCTTTCATTTTTGTCTTCCTCTTTCTAACATGAAGGCAGATTTCTTAGAGCGTAGTATAGTGGCGTTTTGAAGTTACCAGTGGAATTCTCTCCCTCAGATATTTTGTGAATTCTCTTTCCCTAGGCTTAGTATCACTTGATGCTACTATTTTATCAGCCTCATTGCCTGATAATGAGAAAACTTACAAAATAATTTCAATTTTAAAATGAGTGAGTGTTTTTCAAGTTTTATTTTGAGGGTTATCTACATACCTAGACACTTGATAATGTTTTTAAATTGACTGCAATTATATAAAAATTTTGTAACTGCCAGTTTAAAAGAAGTCATTTGGTTTATTCAGTAAACATATATTTAAATGCACTAAAGGTGTTCTATACAGAGTTGAGTGTAATGAAGGGCACTAGGAGGCAAGAGACCTGGTTTCAGATTCTATCATTCCTACTGTCTTTAATTGCTGTAAAATATCAGGCAACATTAACTAACCTTGAATTTCAGTTGTCTCATTGCAAACTATGCAAAAGGTCCTCCATTACTGCAGTATTCAGTAATAGACTAGAAAATTATTATGGGAAAACATGTAGAAGAAACATAAATATCTCATACGTGACTGGATTATATGAGCTTTAAGGTTCTTCACAATTTTGAGACTCTATTATTCTGTACATAGAATTATTAATTATCATTTAGATGTATATTATCATCGTATTTCAATTATAAAGGATAAATTTCCAATTCTCTTTAGAGCCCTGTGTGTGTGTGTGTGTGTGTGTGTAGGTTTGATAAGCTTATACTTCATTATTTGATCCATTTATTATTTTATATATTAATTGAGCACATACCATGTGTCTACTATTCTAGGCACTAGGGTTACATTAGGGGAACACACAGACACACAGACACACACAAAATATTTAGGTAAGAGAAAGTAATAAATGCTATAGAAAACAAAGCAAAGCTAAGGAGAGGGGGTCAGGTTACATTTTTCACTTAAATGGTGAAAATTGATGTAATTGAGAAGATGTTATCTGAGCAAAGACTTGATGTAGTTCAGGGCCATAGGCAAGCACATATCTGGAGGACAACATCCCAAGAAAGAGTTACGCTAGTGAAAGCCTTTAGAGCATAAGTATGTCTGGTGTGTTCAGTAAGGGGTTCAGGTGGCTGGAGGTGAATGAGTGAGGGAACAATTAGATCAGAAAGGAAGTGGAGCCTGATCTTGCAGTTACTATAGTGCCTTGTTGGTGCTTGTAATGACTTGAGTTTCACTCTAAGAAGAGGACTGGTAGAGGGTTTGTAGCAGAGGAGAGATTTGATATGATTTAGATTTGACAAGGATCACTGGCTGTTGTGTTGAGATCATTTGCACATAGATGGAAGCAGGAAAACCAGTTAAGAGATGATTTCAGTAATCACTGGAATAATAATAATCATGGCTTGGTATCAAGGTGGTAGCAATGAGAATTGTGAGAAATGATTAGGTTCTGGATATATTTTAAGATATTACAACAGGATTTCCCCAGAATTGGATATGGATGTGAGAAGGGAAATATCTGGAATGAAGCCGAGATTTTTGTCTGAAAGCAACTGAAAGGATGGGTCATCCATTTAAATGAAAAAACAAAACAGACTGAGTGGAATAGGTGTGCAGGAGGAAGGGAATGAGAAGTTCAGTTTTGGGCAAGTCAGTGGGAGGTATCTATTTGGCAACTCAATGCATCTGGCAGGTAGGCAGTTGTGTATAGGAGTTTGAAGTTCAGAAAACATGTCTGGGCAAGAAGTTTAAATTTGGGTGACATGGTTGCTGTTATTAAAATGTATATGCTGATTGAGGCCACGGTGTAGTGGATGCAGACAGAGGAGAGGGAGAGAATAAAGGACTGAGATCTAGGGAACTCCAACGTTAAGAGGTGTGGAAGAGGAGGAGAAACCAACAAAGAAGGTTGAGATGTAAAAATAATATTGTTAGAAGAGAATCAAGAGTGTGGTATCATGGAAGCAAAGTGAAGAAAATATGTCAAGGACAATATACTTGATGTTGATAAGTATGATAAGAACTGAAAAGTGACCATTGGATTTAGCAATTTGGAGGTAATTGGTGATCTTGACATGAATAGTTTTGGTGTAATGATCAGGGGGCAAATCTGACTGGAGAGGATTAAGGAGCATTAGGAGAAATGGAATTGATATTACTGGGTATAGTCAAATATCTGAAGATATTTTGCTGCAAAAGGGAGAAGATAATCAGTTATAGCTGGTAGGTGAAACGGGGTTTAAAAGATGATTCTTTTAAAATGGGAGAAAAATAACATTTTTGCTGGTGGTGATTTTCTCTACTACATAATAAAAAATTAATAATGCAGAGAAAAGGGAATCAATTCCATTGTGCAGTTCTTGGATAAGTGATGGAAATTGTATTTAGTGCACAAGGGAAGGTTTTAGAGAGGAGTAAATAATCATTATCCAGAAACTTGAGAGAAAGCAAAGTGTACGGGTTCAATTGTGGGTGAATACATGTTGCTGTGAGAGTTTCTGGAGATTCCTTCTAGTTGCTTCAGTTTTCTCAGTGGAGACAAAGCAAAGCCATCAACTGCGGGTATTAGAATGGAGGTGTTAGAAATTTAAGAAGAAAGGAGGATGTATGAAATCGTCCTCAAGGAGAGTGAAAAGTACATGTACTAGTGAAATATAGTATGATTGTGGGCAGCCTTCAGAGTCCTCCAACACTTTTTAAAATTGAATTTTTGAAGTGAGATCATTCAGAGTTGCTGTGTGTTTCTACATGCATATTTAGCTGTACAAGTGTAGGTGTTGAAGAGATTTAAATCCAAGCAGAATTGTAATTTTGCCTAGTGAAGGGAGTTGACGGACTGAGATGTGTGTCCTTCAATAGATTGAAGGTCCCAGTGGGCATATGACTGTTAAGATTGAGATACTGCAGCAAATGAGCTGGAAAGAGAGATGATGGTCGGAGAACTGAGACTGCATGAAACAGAATTGTAAAAGTATGGGCATTACTAACAATGAATAGGTCTAGAAATGGCCAGGCAGTTAATTGGCTGAGATAATAGGGAAGACAAGATATTTAGAGGGAAGAAGATTAAGCAATCAAGAGGCCATATGTCAGGAAGGATCATATATGTATATATTGAAGTTGTCAATTAAATCAAGAGGCATGTTGGAGCATATCCGGCCGCTGCCACGAGAGGAGCTGCCGCCACGTCAGCGCATCTGCAATGGATGATCATGCTGAACCGCACCAGCTTCTTGATCAAGAGGAACAAGCAGACGTATAGCACCGAGCCCAATAACCTGAAGGCCCGCAGCGCCTTCCGGTACAACAGGTTCATTCATCCCCAGACTGTGGGCGTGGAGCCGGCGGCAGATGGCAAAGGGGTCGTGGTGGTCATGAAGCGGAGATCCAGCCAGCGAAAGGCAGCCACTTCCTACATGTGGACCACCATCAACAAGAACGCCCGGGCCACCCTCAGCAGCATCCGGCACGTGATCCGAAAGAACAAGTACTGCCCAGGTTTGCACGTGGTCGCCATCCAGCAGGCCTGCGCAGCCAGAAGCCTGTGATGGCGAAGAGAAAGCGGACTCGCCCCATCAAGAACTCCTGAGCGATCTATCCACTTCCCCAATGCAATAAAGCTGTCAGCTGACTTGCCTAAAGAAAAAAAAAAAAAAAAAAAGAGTCATGTTGGAAAGAGTGACCATTAGGCCAGAGCTAAAATAGTTGGGAAACTTGGAGGAGTTAATTGCAAGGTCATTAAGTGACTTCAACAATGAAGAAAATGAGCAAAATAATCTGGTGACAGGAGATTAAAAGCCAAGATTTACAAGGAGGAGAGGAGAAAAATAGTATAGAAAGGATCATCTATAATGGAGGTGGACATCTTTCAATGTGACCTTTCATAAAAGGCAAACTTTTGCATGAATTTTAAAACTTTATTCTGTCTAGCATAGTGTTGAAACTCACTAAATAATTATAACTGGTTGAACTTTTATGTTGATACTTAGAATAGAGAAGTAAAGTACTTTAAACACAAAGTGTCGTGAAAAAGTACATAGATGAGAGATGCTGGAGAGAATTCTGTGTTAGAGAGAAAAAGTATGAAAGAATAAGGCAGATGTGGGTTCCAGTCAGGGCTCTGCCATTTGTGAGCTGCGTTCTTTCTTCATTAAGGTATTTCATCTCTGCAATGGGTATAAAAATAACTATCTCAAGGAGTTGTTGTGAGGGGTAAGTACAATGATTTATGTAAAGCACCTGGCACAGAATAAGCCTTCAATTAATGTTAGTTCCCTCCCTAAAAGTAAAGATTCAAATATTGAACATATTTACAGGGTACTGTAACAAAGATAGACTTCTGAGGGAAATAATTTCTATTTCTGTCACCGCTGATAAATGATTCATGAACTCATTCATACACCAACTGTGTGTTATTTCAGTGACTTGAGAATGTGTTCATGGACTCTTACAGATTTTCTTTTTTCAATTTCTAGCTTTATATTACTTATTATAGTACCTATAGAGAACAACAATCAGAAGAAAATCTGGCCATTATTCTCTTTCATAGTGAATACTAAAGCGTTAATTTTTTGTTTTACTTTTAAAAATTATACAGATATATGATTAGCATGATCATTGAATAGTATGCAATTTTTAAAAATAACTAAATATTTAGAATATTTTATGAATATGGAATGCATATTATTGAACGATGAGAGTATAAATCTAAAGACAATATGTATTTTCTATTAAAATATGCTCATGTTGAATGAATGTTATTAAATAATTGTATTTGCTTATATACAGAATTTCAAAAAGCATTGAGGTATATCCTCAGTCATTTGTGGTCAATGAGGGGAGTAAAAAACGACCCAAGAAAAACAAGGATACCATATAAAGTTGTATATTGGGGCAGAGGGAGGAGCTTCATTCCATCCCTTCATTCATGGAGGTACTTAGGACCTTTGTGATCACCTAGAAGCTTATAGTCCTTATTGAATCCTCTGTGTACAGCCAGAAGAAAAGTACAGAGGAGGAAAGTGCATGAAAGATTTTAAAAGTGTCATAGGCCAGGCATCAGAGTAGTTGAACATCGTATTTGCCCACATGGCATTGGCCAGAACTAGTCATAAGGTTCACCCAGATGCAAAGAGCTTGGGCAATGAAGTCTTAACGTGTGGCAAGAAGGAGGATACGGGCTTATAGATGAACTATGGAGTTGATATATTACTAGGTGTTAAATTAGAAGTTAGGTATGAAGTCTGTGGTACTACAAAAATGTAGAAAATGGATAGGTCATTTTAAGCCGCCTGAGTACTAGATAGCCCGATAATGCTTCACAGAAGATGTGAACGATCCAGGTCAGCCTTGCAAAACTCAGGGTATTTGGTTTGTCAGGAAAGGGTCTGATATGTTTTTCAAGGAGCAAATAACAGTGAGAGTAGGAATAAACTTGCAGTATATTTCAGCGATGAAATTAGTCTGAGGGGGAAATTGGCTTTAATTACTAAGGCATAAGAAATCCTCATATATTGATTGGATATTTTGATTGATATTTAGAGTAGAGAACTAAAGTACTTTAAACACAAAGTGTCGTAAGTTGGACCAGACTAATGTCTGTACTGGATACCAAGATGAGAAATTGTGTGATTATTGAGAAGCTATATTTGCAACTACATTGTATTGAAAGTAGTATAATGTTGACAGTATACTTAATTAAGAAGTTCATAGCAAATGCAAGCATAATCTGGCATTCTACAGTTTGAATTTTTTATTTTATGTTAATCTGAATAAAGAACTATTTTAACATGATATTCAGGGTAGCTTCTTTTTATAGAAAGCATTGTATAAACTGATGAGTACTTATACTTATTTCCAGGCAAGGGCTTAGCACCTCAACTATCATTCTAGACATTACTGATAGATCCATAATTTTAGACTTGGAAAGAACTTTTGAGGTAATCTAGTCCTAAGGAGTCAAAAGACTTTTCTAAAGCATCACAGTTTATCCTAAATCTAAATCTAGATATAGATCTCCTAAATTCTGCAGTTTAAGATTGTTATGAAGGAAATCATATTTTCTGTTGTCCTAATTATACCAACTAAACTGTGCATATCTTACATAGAAAGGGTCTTCATTAGGTTGTCCTATTACTTTGAAAAATAGCTTAATTTAGCTGCAGTTTAAGGAAAAATAGAATAACTAATATGACACACAAGTGGATATACATTAGAAAACAAATTATGGAGAACAGACTATACCGCCTACTCAGAACTGAACCAGACAAGATAAAGCATATAAGAACAGATATTGCAGTAATGAGAGCACAGCTGTTTAGGATTCTACGGAAATGTGGGAGACATTATTCATGGAACAAAGAAAAGAAACTAAAGACAACTTTAAAGCAGCTCCTTCATATTTAGCCTTATATTGCATATTTTACATATTTTAATCATATCTCACTTCCTTCTGAAATAGACTTGAGATAGTTTATAACAAGATAATGTTACAGTAGCATGGATGCAAGGATAAGACAGGATGGGGTATTGGTGTAATAATACCAGATTACTCATACTAGGTTACTAGTGCTAGGGGTAAACTTTTATTTAGGACAAACTTTTGGCATTTAGTTTCTTGACATTCAAATCAAAAAAGAAAAAATTATATTTTATTTTTTGGTAAAATAATATTTAGTAAGATGAAGGGGCAAGTGGGCTTTTATCCCCCCATAGTTCTGATCTCTAAGAGGAACTAACTTCTCAATTATTTAAGATGGTTTTACAAGAGTTAGCTTCACCATTATCCCATAAATAAATACTAAACTTTTATGTCTTGCCTGGCTCTCTGCTGAGTTCTTGGGACACATAGATGAAGAAGAAGCATGCTTACCCTTAAGGAGCTCACACCTTAGGAAAAAGGTAATTGGGCAGTAAACTCAATAAATGAGTTACCTGTAAGCCATAATGGTAGCCCACAGGAAAGGGTGTTCAGCACAGTCATAGAGAGAAGACCCCCCACAGGGTAAGAAATGTTGAATTGCTCTTATAGTATGAATAGATCAAAGATTAAAAGAGAAATGAGCAGAACTTTCTCTTATCTTAAAAAATGCATAATTTTATGCAGATATTTCTGAGAGAATCTTTGGTGAACCAAAAGGTATAGTTCAGACGCTTAAAACTTAGGAGAACTGGCTGGATAAAAAGTACTAAAATTTGAGGAATGATCATTTGATTGATCCCTTCGACCCTATTTGAACATAATTGGTCATATATTTTTCACCTGGCAGTATGTTTTTCTGCCACATAAGTTGTAAGATTGAGACATTTCAAATTTTTTTTTACTAAAGTCTGGATTATTTTTAATTGTGGTAGAATACATATTACATTAAATTTATCATCGTAACCATTTTTAAGTGTGTAATTCAGTATTGTTAAATATATTTAAATTATTGTGCAACCAATCTCCAGAACCTTTTCATCTTGCAAAACAAACTCTATATCCATTAAACAACTCCCCCTAAATGCCCATCGACAGACGAATGGGTAAAGAAGATGTGGTACATATATACAATGGAATATTACTCAGCCATAAAAAGGAATGAAATTGGGTCATTTGTAGGGACGTGGATGGATCTAGAGACTGTCATACAGATTGAAGTAAGTCAGAAAGAGAAAAACAAATATCATATATTAACACGTATATGTGGAATCTAGAAAAATTGTACAGATGAACCAGTTTGCAGGGCAGAAATAGAGACACATGTAGAGAACAAACTTATGGACACCAATGAGGGAAAGTGGCAGGGGGGTGGTGGTGATGGGATGAATTAGGAGATTGGGATTGATGTATATACACTAATATGTATAAAACAGATAACTAATAAGAACGTGCTGTATAAAAAAATAAATTAAAAAAATTTAAACAACAACAACTCCCACTTTTCCTCTCCTCCGTTCCCTAGCAACCACCATTCTACTTTCTATGAATTTGACTACTCTAGGTCTCTTGTGTAAGTGGAATCATACAATATTTTTTAATTGGCTTATTTCTCTTAGCATAATGTCCACAAAGTTCAGCCATGTGGTCAGAATCTCCTTCCTTTAAAGGCTGAATGATATTCTATTGTATGTATATACCACATTTTATTTAACCATTCATACATCCATGGACATTTCTACCTTTTAACTGTTATGAATATTGCTGCTATGAAGATACGTGTACAGATATCTCTTAGAGACCCTACTTTCAGTTCATTTGGATATATACCCAGAAGTGGAATTGCTGAATATATGGTAATTCTATTTTTAATTTTTTGAAGAATCACTATACTGTTTTCCATAGTGGCTGCACCATTTTACATTTCCACTAGCAGTGCAGAAGAGTTCCAATTTCTCCACATCCTCCCTAACATTGATTATTTTATGTTTTTCTGGTCGTAGCCATACTGACGGGTATAAGTGGTATCTCATTGTGGTTTTGATTTGCATTTTTCCAACAATTAGTGATGTTGAGCATGTTTTCATATGCTCTATGTTTTCATATTTATAATCTTCTGTGAAAAAAATGTCTATTCAAGTTCTTTGCCCATTTTTTAATTGAGTTATTTGGGGTTTTTGTTGTTGTTGGTTTTAGTTCTCTATATATTCTAAATATTAACAGCTTTTAGATATATGATTTGCAAATATTTCCCACCATTCTTTAGGTTGCCTTTTCACTCTGTTGACTGTGTCACTCAAAATGTTTTTTGAAAAACATCAGAGGAAATCCAGTAGTTGAGATGTTAATGGAATAGGGAAGAAGAGTCTTTGTCCTGGAAGGAAAATGAGAGTGTGAGTTACTAATTAATTCTATTTTAAAATATTAGTTGTTAATGCTTATCTTGACAAGGCTGAGATTATGGCTTTCAAGTCCATAAACCCAGAACAGATTATGTTGCCTCATGCCATATTTAATAAAAATGAAAAGACAATTTCAACTGTAAAATTTTAACTTTTCCAAATATGAGAAAAATGTATAATTATTATGAAAGTAAGTAGTTTCTTCAGAATTTTCTGCCTTTATTTCTCTTCTTCTCATCTCTCTTTCTCAATCTCTCTTCTTCTCTGTTTCTGTCTTTCTCTCTCTAAATTTCTTTATACTGCTCCTGCCTGGCTGGTGCCTTGATCTCTCTATTATGTAATCTAGCACACTGTCTTGATGAAAATGTGAGAGAAACTTCTTTTAGATATTTCACTGACTGATATGAGCATTATTAATAAGAGCTGTCATTTCTGTTGTACATGCTAAGTGCTATTTTTGCTCTGCTCTGGAAAAGAGGAGGATATGAGAGGTTATTTCCCACATAGTTCTTTCCCTCAAATACATAGTTCAATGGGGAAACGTGAGGCAATAAAACTGGATGAAATATGTTTGTGGCCTTCGGTGTCCCATAACTATTTTTCATTGAAACTATAGTATGAGCGACATTTACCCAAGTAGTTAAGTCCAGATCTTTACACTGTTTTGAATAAGTTGTTTCTAAGAGGGTTTAAACTCAAAAATGTTAACTAGCATCTATATGATCTGTTGCTTTGAAGATTTTCCAAGCCTTTTTTTGGTCTTCAGTAAATAGTTCTTAAACTCATTATCAGGGTCTTCCAGCCCTTAAAATACTCAAGTAGTCCTAACAGGTTTGGGGCTGTGTATATACAGTTATGAAAACAAAGAGCCCTCATTCTTACCCAGCATTTTTTTTTTTTTTTTTTTTTTTTTTTGCGGTACGCAGGCCTCTCACTGTTGTGGCCTCTCCTGTTGTGGAGCACAGGCTCCGGACATGCAGGCTCAGCGGCCATGGCTCACGGGCCTAGCCGCTCCGCGGCATGGGGGATCTTCCCAGACCGGGGCATGAACCCGTGTCCCCTGCATCGGAAGGCAGACTCTCAACCACTGCGCCACCAGGGAAGCCCCTTACCCAGCTTTTTAACTTCTGCATCTGGGCCCTTCAGTTATGTGGATTTGCAAACTCAGCAGCAACTGCATTAAGGAGCTGAGTAAGCTCAAGAAGGAAGCGCTCATGTTTGACACTAAAAAGTACATTTTCTAGATGAAGATAAATAGGAAATTATTGAACACTATAATGCTGCCTCTTTGATTTCAAATATGGTGAAGATTTCTCTTAGGTGTCCTACAAACCACCATTCTGCAGAATGAAGTGATTGTTACAGATGAGTCTGGCCACAGTTTTCCTCCTGTTATGGACTGAACGTTTGTGTCCGCCCCCCCCCCCCGCCAGAATTCCTTTGTTGGAATCCTAACTGTCAAGGGGATTGGTATTAGGAGGTGGGGCATTTGGGAGGTGATTAGGTCTTGATGGCAGAGCCCTTATAAAAAGATACCCCAAAGAACTAGTTTGCCCCTTCCACCACGTGAGGTTACATCTAGAAGGTGCCATCCCTGAACCAGAAGGCAGGCTCTCACCAGATAACGAGTGAACTGTGAGAAATAAATTTTTGTTGTAATAAGCCACCCAGTCTGTGGTATTTTGTTATAGCAGCCTGAACAGACTAAGACACCTCCCTAAAAGGGCTAACAGAGGCATGGCTTCTGGGGATGCTGGCAGCTCTTGGAGGTCTTTCTGAATGGAACTTTAAGAAGCCATTGCTGATTGTGTTACTAAAGCCTCTAATGATTATTTTGTTGTTCAAATGATATTGAAAAGGCTATCAATTTAGAACCAAACAAAGTAGGCTCGTGTGCCTTGACAAAGATAATATATATCTTGCGAGATAAAGGTCAGGTCTTATCTGAGTCAGGAGTTTAGCATTAACCATTTTTGTACATGCAAGGTAGCTGAGACATAGTTCCTCTGATATAAACAGACATCAGAGCAGCCAGCCTGCTCTATCCTCCATAAAACCTGATCAAAACATACCTCACAACCTCATTGTGAGTAAATGCAGTCTCCTAGATCCAGCATTCTTTCTAACAAAGAATATGAAAGACCAAAGTGAAAGGCTCCTATCTTGCTGCACCTTAATAGATGTGCTTTAGCCATTATTAAAGGTATGTTTAGGGATTAATCATATCTGTACTTTTTAGAAATATAAGATTGTATCTTTCTAACTTTATGTGTAGTAACTGTTGCTTCTTAATTCCTGTAGTTTATTATAATATCCTTAGAAAGCAGATGCCATGCCTTACTCATCGGCATATCACTGGCAGTAGAGTAGGACTTGAACATGCGTAGCCTTCCTAGAGGGCCCATAATAATATACCAAATACTCAATAAATATTTGTTGAATGTGTGAATAAACAAGTTGGCATATATATTTGTGCTATAGGTTCCAAAGAATAATTTTAATTGACCCACGCTAGAATGGGTATCATTCCACTCTGTTAACATCTCACCGTGTCTCCCATTTATGGGAGGCTTATACTACTTGCCATTACCTCTTTCTCAATCCTCTTAAGAGATTTAATTTTGTCCTTTTGCATCCACCTAAGGAAGACTCACCAAGCTTTCCTGATGCTTCTCAGGGATTAATTAGATGAACATCTCAAGTGGTGTGAGAAATATGAGACCATCATCATCACCACCATCATCACCAACACCACCATCACCATATCATGTATGAGCTACTCCCCCACCCCACACACATGATGCTTTCCAAGGAAATGTGATCATTTTAATAGTGTCTTTCTGAATTTAATGCACCTACCTTCGATGTCTATCCCCATGAGGTAACTATGAGTAAAATAACCTGAAATGCAGCCACTAGTCTCAGATAATATCCTTTGATGGATTTTCATTGTGGAAATACTTGATTTTGTTTGTCTTTTTTTTTGGGGGGGGGAGTGCATAGTTGCTATGCTGGTTATTCAAATTTGCCCTGCTGTTAAACCTTGCTCAAGGACTTTCACTACCTATAAAGAGGAGCTTTTGAACTTCTGTATTATTGAAGATACCATCCAAGTTAATTTATTCAACAAATGTTTCTGAGCAGCTATTATAGCCCAGATACTGTTCTATACACTTTATGTATCACTGAACGAACCCTGCAAAGACTCTGGCCCTCTTGGGGGGTTTAATTTTATTTTATTATTTTTTTAATTTAAATTTCACTTATCATTTATGTTTGTTTTTCTATCTTTCATTGCTCTTAGTCTGTAGTTCATTACAGACTTCATAAGAACAATGGGATCTTATTTATTATTCCTTCCATCAAGTGCTTTTTTAGTTCCTTTACAAATGCAATAACAGTAATTGAATTAATTATATATTTGACAGGTAGATAACACTATACTGTATATGAATTTGTCTCCATTATTTAATGGATAAGAATTTTGATAACTTGATATAACATTATTTTACAGATTTTGTAGGTATATACAATAATATCATTTTATGAGGTAACTTTATCAGTGTTTATAAAAACTACTAAATTATTAAAGTTTTCATCTGTTACCATTAAATGAGGTGCTCTAAGTGTTCCATTCAAGAAAACAGACAGCATTTTTATTGAGTGAGCATAGTTCATTTTCTCAACCAGTTTATTTCATTAAATTGCAGAATCTCATGCTAATACAATGTTAAGATTGCAGATTTCAACCTTCATAACTCAAGGGAGTGAAAAGTTAGAGTTTTAATAACAGCATTAATTTCTTTACATTTCTTATGCCTTATAATAAAGTGTATACTTAGAACACTAACCAGCAATAGTGGAATTATATATAATCAATATCGGACAAGTTAAAGTTACTAAGAGGAGCTTAACTTTCATATTCTCTGATTTGTTTTTATCGTTTTTTTTTAACATCTTTATTGGAGTATAATTGCTTTACAATGGTGTGTTAGTTTTTGCTTTATAACAAAGTGAATCATTTATACATATGTCCCCGTATCTATTCCCACTTGCATCACTCTCCCTCCCACTCTCTCTATCCCACCCCTTCCCCCTGCCCATAGCCTCAAGTCCATTCCCTAGTAGGTCTGTGTCTTTATTCCTGTCTTGCCCCTAGGTTCTTCATGACCTTTTTTTTTTTTTTAGATTCCATATATGTGTTAGCATACAGTATTTGTTTTTCTCTTTCTGACTTACTTCACTCTGAATGAGAGTCTCTAGGTCCATCCACCTCACTACAAATAAGTCAGTTTCATTCCTTTTTATTGCTGAGTAACATTCCATTGTATATATGTGCCACATCTTCTTTATCCATTCATCTGTTGATGGACACTTAGGTTGCTTCCCTGTCCTGGCTATTGTAAATAGAGCTGCAATGAACATTATGGTACATGACTATTTTTGAATTATGGTTTTCTCACGGTATATGCCCAGTAGTGGGATTGCTGGGTCATATGGTAGTTCTATTTTTAGTTTTTTAAGGAACCTTCATACTGTTCTCCATAGTGGCTGTATCAATTTCCATTCCCACCAACAGTGCAAGAGGGTTCCCTTTTCTCCACAGCCTCTCCAGCATTTATTGTTTGTAGATTTTTTGGTGATGGCCATTCTGACTGGTGTGAAATGATACCTCGTTGTAGTTTTGATTTGCATTTCTCTAATGATTAATGATGTTGAGCATTCTTTCATGTGTTTGTTGGCAATCTGTATATCTTCTTTGGAGAAATGTCTATTTAGGTCTTCTGCCCATTTTTGGATTGGGTTGTTTGTTTTTTTGATATTGAGCTGCATGAGCTGCTTGTAAATTTTGGAGATTAATCCTTTGTCAGTTGCTTCATTTGCAAATATTTTCTCCCATTCTGAGGGTTGTCTTTTCATCTTGTTTATGGTTTCCTTTGCTGTGCAAAAGCTTTTAAGTTTCATTAGGTCCCATTTGTTTATTTTTGTTATTATTTCCATTTCTCCAGGAGGTGGGTCAAAAAGGATCATGCTGTGATTTATGTCATAGAGTGTTCTGCCTATATTTTCCTCTAAGAGTTTGATGGTGTCTGGCCTTACATTTAGGTCTTTAATCCATTTCGAGTGTATTTTTGTGTATGGAGTGAGGGAGTGTTCTAATTTCATTCTTTTACATGTAGCTGTCCAGTTTTCCCAGCACCACTTATTGAAGAGGCTGTCTTTTCTCCATTGTATATTCTTGCCTCCTTTATCAAAGATAAGGTGACCATATGTGCGTGGGTTTATCTCTGGGCTTTCTATCCTGTTCCATTGATCTATATTTCTGTTTCTGTGCCAGTACCATACTGTCTTGATTACTGTAGATTTGTAGTATAGTCTGAAGTCTGGGAGCCTGATTCCTCCAGCTCCATTTTTCTTTCTCAAGATTGCTTTGGCTATTTGGGGTCTTTTGTGTTTCCATACAAATTTTGAAATTTTTTGTTCTAGTTCTGTGAAAAATGCCACTGGTAGTTTGATAGGTATTGCACTGAATCTGTAGATTGCTTTGAGTAGTAGAGTCATTTTCACAATGTTGATTCTTCTAATCCAAGAACATGGTATATCTCTCCATCTATTTATATCATTTTTAATTTCTTTCATCAGTGTCATATACATTTCTGCATACGGTCTTTTGTCTCCTTAGGTAGGTTTATTCCTAGATATTTTATTCTTTTTGTTGCAATGGTAAATGGGAGTGTTTTCTTAATTTCACTTTCAGATTTTTCATCATTAGTGTATAGGAATGCAAGAGATTTCTGTGCATTAATTTTGTATCCTGCTACTTTACCAAATTCATTGATTAGCTCTAGTAGTTTTCTGGTAGCATCTTTAGGATTCTCTATGTATAGTATCATGTCATCTGCAAACAGTGACAGCTTTACTTCTTGTTTTCTGATTTCCTTTTCTTCTCTGATTGCTGTGGCTAAAACTTCCAAACTATTTTGAATAATAGTGGTGAGACTGGGCAACCTTGTCTTGTTCCTGATCTTAGTGGAAATGCTTTCAATTTTTCACCATTGAGGACGATGTTGGCTGTGGGTTTATCATATATGGCCTTTATTATGTTGAGGAAAGTTCCCTCTATGCCCACTTTCTGGAGGGTTTTTTTTTATCATAAATGGGTGTTGAATTTTGTCAAAAGCTTTCTCTGCATCTATTGAGATGATCATATGGTTTTTCTCCTTCAATTTGTTAATATGGTGTATCATGTTGATTGATTTGCATATATTGAAGAATCCTTGCATTCCTGGGATAAAAACCCCACTTGATCATAGTGTATGATCCTTTTAATGTGCTGTTGGATTCTGTTTGCTAGTATTTTGTTGAGGATTTTCACATCTATGTTCATCACTGATACTGGCCTATAGTTTTCTTTCTTTGTGACATCTTTTTCTGGTTTTGGTATCAGGGTGATGGTGGCCTCGTAGAATGAGTTTGGGAGTGTTCCTCCATCTGCTATATCTTGGAAGAGTTTGAGAAGGATAGGTATTAGGTCTTCTCTAAATGTTTGATAGAATTCGCCTGTGAAGCCATCTGGTCCTGGGCTTTTGTTTGTTGGAAGATTTTTAATCACAGTTTCAATTTCAGTGCTTGTGATTGGTCTGTTCATATTTTCTATTTCTTCCTATCTATTTCTTTCTTTCTATTTCTTCAGTCTCGGAAGGTTGTGCATTTCTAAGAATTTGTCCATTTCTTCCAGGTTGTCCATTTTATTGGCATGCAGTTGCTTGTAGTCATCTCTCATAATCCTTTGTATTTCTGCAGTGTCAGTTGTTACTTCTACTTTTTCATTTCTAATTCTATTGATTTGAGTCTTCTCCCTTTTTTTCTTGATAAGTCTGGCTAATGGTTTATCAATTTTGTTTATCTCCTCAAAGAACCAGCTTTTAGTTTTATTGATCTTTGCTATCGTTTCCTTCATTTCTTTTTCATTTATTTCTGATCTGATCTTTATGATTTCTTTTCTTCTGCTAACTTTGGGGTATTTTTGTTCTTCTTTCTCTAATTGCTTTAGGTTTAAGGTTAGGTTGTTTATTTGAGATGTTTCTTATTTCCTAAGGTAGGACTGTATTGCTATAAACTTCCCTCTTAGAATTGCTTTTGCTACATCACGTAGGTTTTGAGTCGTCATGTTTTCATTGTCATTTGTTTCTAGGTATTTTTTGATTTCCTCAGTGATCTCTTGGTTATTAAGTAGTGTGTTGTTACTAATCTTGTCTGGATCACAGACCTCATTTGAGAATGTGAAGAAAGCAAAAGACATTCTTCTCTCCAACATGCATACATGATATTCTCTAAAAATTACATATAATTTAATGAGTTTTATAGACCCACCCTACCCTTCCTCAAGCTCATCAATGGACATGTTAAGACTTGCTTTGACAAGTTTTTAAAAGACGTGTTTCAAAAATGGCTTAGGATTTTGCCAATTGAGGACAATATGTCAGCAGGTCAATCCTAGTATATAACTTAGCTTGTATGTGTTTATATATTACAGTATATTTTCATCTGGTAATTAGGTAGAATCTTCAAGAATTGAGACATAAGACAAAAAATTCAAAGTCTACACTTTTAGATAATTCAGAGAACACTTTGCAGTCATTAACTGATAATTATTAAGTATCAACTATGTTTCAGACACTGTGCTATGCCCTGGGATAAAGTGATAAGGTAAACTTTCTAACTTCAAGGAGATCATAGTCTAGAAGTGAGAAAGACATGTCGGTTAATGTTTACAATCATATTGGGAGAATTTTAAGGAGGGAATTGACAAAATAATAATCCTTAATGTTTATTACTAACTCGCTAGATGTCAGGCTATGTGATAACACTCTCTATGAATTCATCTAGATAACACTCTGTGTGAATTACCTCATTCTGTCTTTGCAACCATATGTGATAAATACTTTTACTAATTTTGTCTTTTACAAAGGCAAAAGTATAACAGAGAGAGCTTGAGTAATTTGCCAAGGTCACTCAGCTGAGAAGTGGCAGAGGAGGAATTGAGGTCAGTATGTGTGACACAGAGCCTCTGTTTCTCCATATTGCATCATCAAAATTTGCTTTTTCAAAGGCTAACTTTAGTAGGAGAGTAGAGGATGCATAGGAGGAGAAGGAGATTAGGGGAAGAAAACTGGTTATAGGGCAGTTTTTTGAGATGCTAAAGGCTTGAACTAACTCAATAGTGTTGGACAGAAATGAGTAAATGTAAGAGATCAGACTTGGTGACTAATTAGATATAAAAGGTTACAGAGAAAAACAATCAAGAGTGATGCCCAGGTCTTTAGCTTGAGTGACTTGTGTAATGATGGTGTCAGAGACAGGAAATGAAAGAGGAACAGCTTGAGGGAAAAGGAAGAACTATGACCAATAATCAGTTAAGATCCTTGAAAGAGCAGTGCCTATAAGACATCTACTGGACTTTGAACATATGGGTCTAGAGCTCAAGAAAGGTTTTTGAGCTTGTGCAGTGTGCTCAAATTGTGCTCCATACCCCACTAAGGGTCTCTTACATACTCTTAGGAAATCCATGGGGTCAAACCTTCTAAATACCATTCAAAGACTTTATTTGCCTTTTTCACAGTATTGATATTTGCACTGATGCTGCAAAAGCAATACTGAATAGAGATGCCTTAGCACAAATGAAGGCAGGGATACCAAATTTTCATATTCTTCATCACCACATTTCCACTGTTTAAAAATAAAGAGCCAGTTTCAGTTAAGAATGTGGAAGTGGTAAAAGTTATTAATCTTATTAAATTTCAACCTTTGAGGGTTTTAATATTTAAATATTTTGTGTGATGAAATGGTAAATATCCACAGAGCCCTTCTGCTTCAAACAAAATACTCTTGGTTGTCTCAAAAAGAAACACTTGTGCACTTGATCAAGTGGCAAACTGAAGTAGCCACATTTTTCAATGCAGTATCATTTTTTTTGAAAGAACAATTTACATGCCTCCTGTGATTATTGAGATGTGGGTGTTCGGTAGACATTTGCTCAAAAATGAATGAGGTGAGCCTGTCATAGCCACTACTATGAGTTTTCCAGCTTCCTAATACTTAGAGACTTTTAAGATAAGGTGGGGTCTATGTTGAAAATGTGGTTTTTTATATATTTGGTATATAATGTGGCAACATTTGAAAAGTGAGTATAACTCAGGGAACTATATTTCACAAATGTTCAGTTCAGGGTGTTACAAAATTATGCATGGGCAAAAGATCCATTCAAAGCGCAAAATAGAGGAATGGATTTTAATGTAAGAGAATATGGAAACTTCATTGATAGGCTTTCAGATTCCACCTTGCAACTACTTTTAGAAACTGCCACTAGTCAAGATTTGGTATAGTATCAAAGGAAAATATCCACAGTTATCTGAGAATGCTATTAAAATGCACCACCCTTTCCCAAATATATATCTTTGTTAGGCGGAATTGTCTTCATATGTTTCAACCAAAAGAACACATCTTAACAGATTGAATACAAAAGCAGGTAGGAGAATCCAGCTCTTTTCTATTAAACTGGCCATTAAAGAGATTTGCAAAAATGCAAAACAAAAAGGCACTCTTTTAATTCATTTTAGAAAGTATAGTTATTTTTAATGATGAAGATGTTATTTATGTGAATAATGAGTTTATTATTGCTTTTTTAAAGTAATAAAACCAAGAAGTGACCCTCTCTGCCTTGCTTCCTTGTTTATTGAAGCTCACTGGCATACATGTATCTTCTAGTAGGAAATTCATGAAGCAGAAACCACATCTTTATCAATTTTTATCATTATTTGTAATTTCTGAGGAACTTCTACTTAATAGTATTTCTAAATCCTCCATGAAAATTTCTTACAATAAATGAAAATATCTCTATCACTCCAGCAGATTTGCATAATTAATTTGTACTTAGCTACTTGGAGAACATTGTGTTTTTGTTTGTCCTAAATTCTTACAGTAAGGAGCTTTTAAAATGTTATATTTTAGAGGTAAGAGCTCCTAGCATATCAAATAACTCACTTAGATGAGGAAAAGTTATGAGAAAGAGCAAACCAGTCTCAATGGGAGTGTGAATTCTGTGATTCCTATGTGTTAACCTTGAACTGAGGGAGGGCACCTAATTCTTTATGCCAACTCCATATCAGTGATGCTCTAATGGAAAACTGCTGAGATGTTATATGCTCCCTGAGCAGACGGAATGCCATCCCTGGTGATTATATAATTATAACATTTTTTACAAAGCCATGAAATAATGTGTGCTCCCAGAGGTATGCCATTAACGTCATACAAACTATAATTACACTGCTGAGAGTAGCTACTCTAAAGATAACAGCAAGTAGTAGGCTCTATCTTTATAAACATAACATCTTAAGACATTGTAAAGGCAATCCTATATCCTAGATGAATATTTTGAATGACCACAGGTCCTACAGTAGTGAAATCATGACAATAGGTAAGAAATGAGATGATGATAAAATTGCAATTCTGTTGCCATGACTTAATTGAAAACAGGTGATCAGAGTAGAGGACCCCCCCCCCACACACACACACACACACACCACCACCACCCAGTGTGGCTCACTGTTTGGGTATAACCAGGTGTGGAATTTTGAAAAGCCAGAGTTTTGGTAAAGTCAAGAAATAACTGAAATGGAAGCAGGATAAAAAATCATGATTTTCATTCCCACATCCTCCCTTGCTGTCAGGTCCTTTTTGGCTTGTCATATTTTCTTGTCCAGCATAGACTAAGAATCTAATATTTCTCATTCTCTCTGTATATTCTTTTATTTTGGCCACACTCTCCAGACTGGTCTCAAGCTCCATGTGAATCCAGTCATTCTTTTTTATTTCCAGGCTAGTTAGCAGTGCTAGAAAGAACTATGTGCCCCTGTGGATAGCTATCTATAAAAAGTTGGGGTAACAGACCGCGCTGTGCTTTTCAGCACTGCCTTGTCCCTAGTAAACTCTTTATTTTTTTGTCCTCTGTACTTCACCTGCATCTATCAGACCTCTCATAATACATTTACCGCCTTTTGTCAGGTTTTTCCCTACCTTATTCTTTTTCTAATTGTACTATGTAAAATTGTCAAAATAGCCAATGTTTATTAAGCAAGTGTCACCAGAAATTAGTCAGTGCTTAACAATTTCTTTTAATTCTAATAATACTGAAAGTTAAGTGTTATTATTATTCAATTTTTAAATGATTAAACTGAAGGCCAGCCTACACAGTTATTAATTGGAGGAGTCAGGATTCAAAGTCAGGGTTTTATGATTCCTAAGTCAAAATCATTTCCATTACAATGCACTCTTCCTGTTTTATACTGGGATTCTTAAGTGATTTTAACTCTCCTATCCTAGCAGTAGTTTAAATCTTCCTTAAAGAGTACTTTCCTCTATAAGAATCTGAAATTCACTCATTTGTGTTATACAAACATTTAATCATCTAAAATTATTGCAACAAATCAAATATCCTGAGCAGTATAAGAGATTTTTTAAAAATTGGATAATTTTATTTCCTGCCCTGCAGAGTATCAAAGTCAAATAAGGGAGATATGAAAAGTATTCAATAAATACAGGTAGTGTATTAGTTTTCCAGGGCTGCCATAACAAAATACCATAAACTGGGTGCCTTAAACAAAAGAAATTTATCTCTCACAGTTCTGTAGGCTGTCCGTCCAAGATCAAGGTGTGTGCAGGTTTGGTTTCTCCTGAGGCCTGTCTCCTCACCTTGCAGACAGCTGCCTCTTTGCCAGTGTTCTCACATGGGCTTTCCCCCATGTGTGTGCTCCTGGTATCTCCCACTCTTATAAGGACGCCAGTTCTAGGATTAGGGCCCCACCCGCTGACTTCATTTAACTTTAATTACCTTTTTTAAAGGCTTTATCTCTAAATACACATTGTTGGGGAGAGAGAAGTTGGGCTTCAGCAGATGAATTTTGGGAAGACATAATTCAGTGTGTAACAGGCAGCAAATATAATAATTGTCACCAGTGAGTTTTTAAAAAAATGCCATGGACGTTTAGAAAATTGAGAGTTAAGTATAGTACGGATGGAGGTGATCGTGACACATAGGCCGGAGAAAAGGAGATACAAACTAGAACTTAAGTGGATAATTATAATCTGAAGAAAATTTGACACAGGAGAAACAGTACTTCTTATGATGGAAACTGACTGTAAGAGCAAAGTTACTTCTCTAGGGATTAGCGAGGTATGTATAACTGGTGTATACAACAGGCTTCAGAAGATATGCCAGGACAGATGGTGATGGCTTTGAAAAATCCTCTCTGAGTTGGCATTAGGATAGTCCTTCTTCATCCATAGCAAAATCTAGCAGACTTCGGGTGTTTTGTTTCAGATATCAATACATAATCCAAATTGGATTGATTCAAAGCTAAAATGATCTGTTGGT
Source organism: Mesoplodon densirostris (assembly GCF_025265405.1). Taxonomy (NCBI): domain Eukaryota; kingdom Metazoa; phylum Chordata; class Mammalia; order Artiodactyla; family Ziphiidae; genus Mesoplodon; species Mesoplodon densirostris. The sequence goes on from NC_082669.1 coordinate 83,902,251, forward strand.
GGTAGATGAGGTAAATAATTACCATTGTTGCACTGAGTTCAAACTTTTCATTTTAGTGCTGTAATGCTTGCAATTTAAGGTTTCATTTTGTCTTTCCTGCATTATCTCATTCTTTCTCCCACATGAACCCTGAGTTTCTACTAGCTCAATATCAGCAGTAGCCTTAATTTATAGACCCTGTATCTAAGTCTGTCCTTAGGCCTTTGCTCATCAGTTTATCTTACTTGAAGCATTCCCCCCAACTCCTCTTCATTATTTTAATTGTTTTGTAAAGGCTGTCTTTAAGTTCAGCTTGCATAGGCGTAAGCCTTGCTTGAGGTTTGTAATCAGTGAATTCCTAAACTATGTTTAGGGAAGCATTTGATAATATGCTAGCCATCTTGTATGTAACTTTGGATATTCCATGCAGGTAAATTTTGTCTCACTGTTAGAAGCAAGGATCTCATTTGGGGCCTCTGCATTGCATTGTGCATACAGCATATACATTGTAAACTTTTTTGACTACAACAGCAGGGTCTATTCTGTGGCATAGGTCAGATACTTAAAAAGAGAGAGAGAAAGAGACCCTCCCTAGCCACAGGGGGCATTCATTCATTACTCCTTAGTGTTTCATCTTTCCCATTATGCTTCATGAGGGGTTAGTAGTAGTGGTATTTTACAAACTGGAATAAATAATCAGGTTATGATATTCAGTGCTTCCGATAATGGAACATATTGAGCTCTGTCTGAAGCCTACCTTATGAATGGCAACTTTGGAAAAGATTCTATACCCTGTGCTTAAATAATTTCTTGAATTTTCTGCCAATAAAGGCGTCCTTCCTCTCTTCGTAACAGCACACATTCTGCACATTAAAAGTAAAGTTGTTTAGACAATATGTGGTAGGAGGGGAAATTGTTTTATATTTGCCTCTCTGGTGACCTTCTGAACATACCGTGGCTTGTACCACCACCAGCGTAGGCCACAAAGTGTTTAACGTCTCTGAGCATTTCAGATATTATGAGACCTCATGATATTTTAAGATGTAATGTATGTTCACAATGTTAAGTACCCGTACAAATTAAAAAAATATAACACATTACATCTATTTTGTATAAATGGCAAGGTAAATTTTAATTCTCATTGTTCCCTTATCTTTTCTGTAAAAATAATTGCCAGGATAAATAAGGGAGGGAAACTTTAAGAACATCATCTTTGATAATGAAAAGTGCTTAGTTTGGGAACAAGTTCTGCATCATAAAAGCTTTTAACCAGAGAATCTAAGTGTGGAAATTATGTAAATATGGCCTTTTCCTTTGGGGGCAGTATAACTCTCCATTCAGAATTCCAGGTAGGCTACTGAGAAAGATGGTAATGATTACTCCCACCAGCTCAATTTCACTATGTCAATTCAATACATTTTACTGACCTTTATTATGTATCAAATCTCTGATAGGTTTTGCAGGGAGAGGACAAAGAGGTACCTGTCTTGATCTCAAAGAGCTATATAAGGTTATCTTTTGGTCTAATCATTTTTCTGACCAAAGATTTCCAAGGACCTTCTAATAGAGATAAAGTTTATCAAAGTCATCTCCACCTACCCTTCATTTTACTGTGTGTGCTATACTCTTGTCACATTATATCATACTTTATTTTTTTTTATTTTTTTATTTTTTTATATCATACTTTAATCTCTGATCTGGAAGCTTTTGAAAACCATCAGATTTAAAAGTTACAAGAATTTAACAGAATATACCCAAGCCCTGTATAAAGATGATGCCTTTGTGCTTTAAATGTAAAACCATTATTTGGCTTTATATGACATTCACTTTGAAAGTAGACTGAGTGGCTCTAAATAAATTTTTAATTAAGCATCTGATTTAGATGATTTGGGACAGAGTGAAGCTTAATTTCTTTTCCGTGTCTCATTAACCCTTTTTTCCATATCCTTTCTTCATTAAAGGGAATGTGATTTGGTGCTTACCTCTCAGTATTGATGCTATTATTGCATATATTTCAATTTAAACAAAACTTAAATTTTAGGTACAAGAAAACAATAAATGGGACACAAATAAAATTCACAATTTTCAAAAAATGGAAATGGCTTTTAATCCATTTTACTTCATCAAAGCCTTAAAATGATGTGTTCATTTTGTTTTTCTTTTTTTTCCCCCCACTTTGTGTTATTTATGAGTCTACTGTCTGTAAGCAACAGGTAAAATTCTTTTAAAACATTTGTGCAGACAATGTCATATGTCTTTGTTTAAATAAAATTAAGTTCAGCTCAAATACTCTTTTTCTATAGATACACGTATTGGTAGGACTTTCAATGTTGTACATTTATTGTGGCAGGAGAATCCACGCTTGTCTGTGTGACTACATACGGGTTTGGTGGTGCTTACATGAATCCCCAGAGTGGTCCCCCTGTTTTGACTTGCACAGTAGCCTTTATTCCTACAGGCTGAAAGTTACTGTAACCCAAGTGTACAGTGAATGCCTGAATTAAACCTTGAAACCAAGGGCTGCTTAATGAGTTGCCTTTAGCCCATCCTATCCTAAAAATGTTCCTGTCTCGCTCTGGAAAACAAAATAAAAATCTCTTTCTCACTCCTTCGTATAAGCAGAGCTCAGTCCCTAGAAATAATTTCTTACTGCATTCTGGAAGATGAGCCAGATTCCCTTTTGTTCCCTAATGAATATAGCTTAGAAATAATACATAAGTTAATCTTTCAGTAGATTATCTGCCTGCATTAAATTTCCAATAAATCACCTTCCTGTGCTTATTAAAAGGACAATTTGTAAAAGCCATTGATTCGGGGTGGAGACTTGGGATTTGAGGTGTTCAGGACAGATGAGAAGAATGAGAAACACCACCACACGGTGAGTGAGTTGCATGTTAAGTATGTGTGTGAAAAGGAGAGAGCCATGATCGAAGACTGAAAAGCAGAAAGGCAAAATCAGAAGTGGTTGGAAACACAGCTTAGACAGTTACACATACTGATTTGCTATAGTCACATTAATCCCTATTTGGCTCATTAATGTAATGAGAGAACCTTGTTGAAAGGAAGTTTCAAAATAAGTTCTAATTCTCTTTTAAAGATTTTTGTGTGGCTGTCTATTTAATTACCTTAAGGAAGTCTAGTCTATTTCTACACTGGCAGAGCTAAATAGCATGTACAGTTCCCAAAGAATCTAGTACCTTCTTTGCAAATCCAGTAAACATTATGGCTGTGTGAGGATTTCCTGAAAAAGATATAGAAAGTACGGCTGAAAAATGATAACCAAACCAATAAAATTCCATTTTATATAACTATAGGAGGTTATAATTAAAGCTACACAGTATTACCTACTTGCATGGTATTTAATCTGTCATTTATTTTCATTTGATCCCAGATTCTTCCGGATGAAATTATAACTAAATCTGTAGTAGAAGAAAGTGCTGCTGTAAAATCTTAAGAAAAATTTTTTTCTGAATTATGATAGTCCGGCACTCTCTCCATAAATAATTTTTTGGAACTATTGTAATGTCATGGTTTTTATATAGCCCAACTCTACTCATTTAAATGTCTTTCAAAGTGAAAAGTTACATATTTTTCTGGTTTCAATCCCAGACCATCTTATTGGTGCAAATCATTTATCTGCTTGACGTTTTACAATCCACAGTCCTATTCATCTTGAGGTTAACTGAAGGTCGGAACAGTCATAGAAAAGGAAGGAAAAGAAAAAGTTTTGTTTTCAAGGCCAGGAAAATAGTGAACCTATGCTAATGGTCTGGTATTTAATTATATTTCCAAGTACAAATATGTAAGTAGACTGAATGCTGCAGCATATGAATAATGGCAAAAGCAGGAAATCAACTGAGAGCCCGTGTGCTCTAATAGCTTACAGGATCTCTGGGTTCTAGCTCTAGCTCTGTAATAACTAGACGACTGACCTTTTGAAAGTCATTTATCCTCCCTGGGCTTCGGCTTCCTCAAGTATAAAATAAGAGGTTGCCTTATAACTTATTCTGCATAAGTTTCCTAAAAGTCATTAATTCTCTGACATAGGCTATATATTATATGGCTTCCTATCAGAATCAGTTCAACAACGAAATATATTTTATCTTGGAAATTACACAATATATTTTCTGCTTTTCTACTGAACACTACCGTAGGTTGGACCAATGGTGAACAGAAGCAGGAAAGATTCCAGCAGAATATTTTCCCAATAAATTATGAATTGGGAGATAGGGAGGGGGAGGAGTGAAAGGGGAGAAGAGAGTTGTTTTTTTGTTTGTTTGTTTGTTTTGCGGTACGCGGGCCTCTCACTGTTGTGGCCTCTCCCGTTGCGGAGCACAGGCTCCGGACGCACAGGCTCAGCGGCCATGGCTCACGGGCCCAGCCACTCCACGGCATGTGGGATCTTCCCGGACCGGGGCACGAACCCGTGTCCCCTGCATCGGCAGGCGGACTCTCAACCACTGCGCCACCAGGGAAGCCCCCGAGAGTTGTTTTTTAGGGTGACTCTGATATAAATCCTTGAGTGCCTAGTAAATCTCTCAGACTACATATGCGCAAACTTCAACTTCTGATCTTTTGCACAAAATCTCCTCTAGCTACATCTTCGCTATCTCAGTTAATGGAAAACCATGTCCTTCCAATTTCCAGGTGAAACATCTTGGAGCATCCTTGATTCCAAGCTCTTTCTCACATCCCACATGTTATCTAAGACTTTATGTTCTAAATTTATCCAGAAAGCAGCCACTTCACATCGCTGCTGCACTGGCCAGAGCCATTGTCATCACTTACCTCCATCATCCCACCATCCACTTAACCGGAATCTCTGCTCAACCCTTCCCGCATTCAGTGGCCAGAGTTTTCTTGTCAAAACCTGAGTCTGATCATGTTACTTCTCTACTCAGAGATGTGTCATAGCTTCCCATTTGAAATAGAGTAAAATCCAAAGTCTTTTTAATAGTCAACGTGGCCTTACATGGTCTTCTCCCATCCTGGCAGTCTTCCCTGACATCTCCTTACTTTTCTGCCCTTCTGATATGTCTCCGCCAGCTGTTCCTCTTGTTCACTTTGCCTCAGCCTCATTGGCCTTTTTACTGCTTTTCTTATTCCTGGAGCACGTGAGGGGCCTTTGTACTCACTGTTCCTTTGCCTGGAACACTTTTTCCCAGATATCCACTTGGCTAACTGCATCACCTCCTTCAAGATTCTGCATTATCATGTTACTGAATCCTGCACTTTGGTCTGGTTTATTCACTGATGCATCCCAAGCATCTAGTACGGTTCCTGGCACAGAGTAGATACTCAGGGAATATGTGTTGAATGTATCAATCTTAGGTGCTGTATTTCTACCACTGGAACTTGTCTTACTTTCTTAGTTGCTAATCTCATCCACGGTGTGTCTGGTTTATAAATTCAACCCTGATATCAGCTTCGTACTTTGTTTTGCCAGGTTCTTTAAGGGAGACTTCACCATTGCCCAGTGTGCCACCTACAACGATGTACTAAATGTTCTCCAGAAGGAAGCTTGGTTTAGTAAATGGAGGCATTTTTGATATTCAGGTTTCTCTGGAGAAAAGCAGTGAGAAAAGAGATCAGCTTTCAAAGTAAAACCATTCACAGACTAGGAGACGCGCCTTAAGGCTTGGATAAGTTGAGGTGATGACAGGAGGGGAACAGAGATTGTAAGAAGCAAAATAGAAAAGTTACAAACTATTACAAAGAACATATTGGCATGCACAATTGATATTGTTGACAAAGGTATAAAACTAGGCACTTAAAGATATAACAAGATGGTTATGCTTATGATAAAGCTAAGGTAAAATTCACAGCTGTTGCTTATCTCTTCATATTTAGCTTTGAGATAGGAAGGAAGGAAGGAAGGAAAGTAGGTGCTAATTCAAGAGTACTAACTGACAAAGCCTGCTTTTGAGATGTATCCTGAGCCAAGGAATCACTTTTAGACGTGGGCAGCAAGAGTTCAAGGCTAGGTAGACAAGTCAAGACCAGGTATCATTTCAGACTGTGGCGATCCAGCAGGTTTCATAATGGGTCAAGACCCTAGAGACTAAGAAGACTGAAAGGCCTGGTACAACATAGGCCGAAGGTCAGTGTATCAGCTAGAGATCCTGTTCCTCTTTTCAGTCTCTACTCAGAGAGCTCAGAAGAGTGCGTTTGCCTTTATTGTGGCCATGGGTTTAGTCAGTGCCCCTAACAATCCTGCCTTCACCTGAGGAAGGTAAGGGCAGAGGTGCTAAGCCTGTAGGGGATGAATGCAGAGATAAGAAAAATACGGGCATGTCAATTGTGCAATTACTTAATACTTTTTGATGGGCATGGTTAAGGCTACAGAAAAAGAAGGAAATGGAAAATGTACCTGCAAGAAAAGAAAAAGGAGTTTTTTTTCAAACTGAATGCTCATGTTCTAAATAGAAGCTCTATGCACAGTTTTAATGTAAATTTCTTTAAGTATGAAAAACAGGTGTTTAGGTGAAGAATCATATATGTGTTAAAAACAACTTGTAAATAAGACAGTTATGGTGGTCATCACTGTGATAGTTAACATCTCCTTCTAAAGTGCCTCTGGGACAGCCCAGCCCAGGAGACTTTGCAGGCTGCAGACGGAGCATAGCATGGCTGCAAGGTGAGTGACAAGTCAGGAACCTGGGCAGGGATGGGTAGAGAGGATTGAACTAACCACCGTTACCGAGCCTCAGACACGGTAAACCGAGAAAAGCTGTCTTTGGCCCCATAACCAGGGCTGAAAAGAAATCAGTCAGCAGAACTGAGAGAATTCAATAGTGGGCCTATTGTTAAGAGTTATCACCTGGGCTTCCCTTGGTCTGTTTTGGTTGGCTTTACTGGCGGATAACTTTGTGTGAAGAGGATGAGTCGCTGAGGGTGACCCCATCTGCTTCCACTCTACAGCCACACCGACCCTTCTACAGGGTTCTGAGCACCTTCTCCAGCCTGATGGAACATAGGCCACACACCCACATCCATGCAGATTCTAGAAACCTCCCAGAGTACACATCTATGTGTCCAGGCAGGACCAATGTGCTTGATGCTATATGACATTGTGTCTACATGAAAGAGGAAATATCAGAGAGTCCAGGATCATATCCTGCCTCCTCACATCTTTTAGATGATAAACTGAATGAAGGCCGGCAGGACGAGGGGGTAACCCTTAGAAATATTGGTAGGTTTAAGGCACATGAAGTTCTGGGCAGAACTTCATTGGTTTAATTTCCATGCAGACTGGTTCTTAGACACTTTCTAATGAGATGGACCGAAGGACCCTCATGGGACGTTCCTCCTAGGACTCCCTGCCATCACCTGTCTGCTGAATTCTACCCTCTGTGAAGGCCCCACTCAGTTCTCACCTACCTAGTGAAGCCTTCTCCAAATATTTGCTTCTAGAGGAGATTCAGCCTGTCCCACGCCCTTGGCAATAGTCACATATGCTTTCAAAAGAAGTATTATGGCCTTTGTTTTTTCTCCCAGTACAATGCACTGCACATAGTAGGTGCTCAATTAGTATCTGTTGATCTGTTTTGTTTTTGTTTTCATGGGTATTTTTGGCTTTTGCATTAACAGTCAATAATACCACATTGATTTAGCCCCTAAAGTATTAGAAAATTTAGATGTGGTTTGTGGTATAAAGTGATTGCTATTCAGCACAAATTAGAGCTTTTTATTCTAACTCCAGTAAATAGGGCTTTTGTGTTTAAAAATATATATTTTTAGTTTGCAATGTGTGATTACATAATGGAGGCCTAGTAATTTTTTTTTTACATCTTTATTGACCTAGAAAATTTTTTGTCATTAATATTCATTTCACTTAGCAGTTCCTTTCTGTGTCTTTGTTTCTGATTCAAGCTGTGGTTCAATTTATTAAAATGACATTCCTTTAAAAGAAGTTCTGTAGCAGACTTTTATTTTTATTTATTTATTTATTTATTTATTTTGCGATACGCGGGCCTCTCACTGCGTGGCCTCTCCCGTTGCAGAGCACAAGCTCCAGACGCGCAGGCCCAGAGGCCACGGCTCACGGGCCCAGCCGCTCCGCGGCACGCGGGACCCTCCCAGACCAGGGCACGAACCCGTGTCCCCCACATCGGCAGGCAGACTCTCAACCACTGCACCACCAGTGAAGCCCTGTAGCAGACTTTTAAACTGGCATTCCCCACCCCTGTATTTCAGACTGGCCTGTGCCTGGGGCAGGTAGCTTGGAGTCAGTGGATTCCTCTCCCATTTTACAGGTGGTTAATAAAGCTCTGTAATCAAGCAGGCCACCCCCCTCCCTGCCGCCCCGCCGCAAGGGGTCAGCCCTTTGTAGGAAGACAGTCTGGTGCAGAGGGATCAACAGCATGGGTGAGGTATCTGTGATGTCGGTGTCTATACCAGAACTAGAGGTGTAAACTCATAATTTAACCTCTCTGAGCCACAGTTTTCTCATCTTTAAAATGGGGATGCTAAGTCCTAGATTAGAAACTGCACCTGGCACATGGCAGGCACTCAATTAATTATCTTATTGTGCATGGAGACCATGTGAACATCATTGGGTGCCTCGCTGCTTCTTCAGCTGACTTCATTCCAAGAGTTAAGCCATATCTACCAAAGCCAGAACCCCGAGCTCTGAGCAAAGACAAAGCCCCCAAATCTGAGTACAGGGCAACACAGCAGGAGCTAGTGCAGACCACAGAGAGGGTTAATGAAAAGCAACAAGAAATATGCCAGAGAGACGCATTGCAAAAGATAAAAATGCTAGAAAGAATGCCAGCTGGAGAAATGGTAAATACACTTGACCATATTTGAGGTCAGGACAGCCATACCCTAGGAATAAACTATTTTGTCCTTAGTAAATGTAGAGTCCAGCTACAGCAAGACACCCAGAGAGCACAGAAAAGCATAATCGATTATGATCAAGAACAAGAAATGAAACTGTGACCAATCCCCTGCTGGCCAGGGAAGATTCTCTCCCTGGGGAGGGACCCATGGTCAAAGTTAAACTCACACTTTTAGAGTATGTGTGTAATTAGTGGAAAAGCTTAATTTAGCAGTTTGGTAAATTCCATTAGCAGTTTATCTAGGGTATGAAATTAAGCCATTTTCAAGCAAATTCTTTTGGGCTAAAGGCTCCATTTGAGAATCCCGATGGAAGATGGTTCATAGAATACATACCCAAATCCATGCAGATTCTAGGAACCTTCTAGAGCAGACACTCACGTAAGAGTCAGGGCTGGCTGTACTTGATTCTATGTGACATTCCCAACGAGATGAAGGAGGCAAGATCAGAGAGTCCAGAATCAAATCCTGGCTCTGAAATCACTATGACCTGGAGTATGGTACATCTCTGATGCTGCTCCCTCATCTGGAAAGGGTGGTTGATAATAACTGCCTTATAGGACCTTTGGGAGAAATATATGAGGTGCTGCATAAACGGCTTAGCTCAGAGCCCAGTCCAGAGGAGGGGAGTCTCACAGAAGCTCGTTGGCTGAAGCAAGAGAATTAAACCAAAAAATAACAAGAAACAGCAGCAGAAGGATTGCCCGAGTGGAGAGGGCATCTGATGGCAAAACCAGTGTGCAGAGGAGGGAAACTGATTAAACAATTAAACAGCAAGATTGTGAGGGTCTCTGGAGCCAGGGTTAATACCAAACCCTGTCAGCTGAGAAGGTGAAAAAAATCCTGGTGGTGGTGATGGTGCTGACAGTGGCACAACACTGTGACTGTTGCTAGTACCACTGAACTGTACACATAAACATGGTTAACACTGTAAATTTTATGTATATTTTAGTACAATAAAAAAAGGCCAAGTTAAAAAAAGCTTGTAAATTGAAATTGAAAAATAAAATATAGCACTTTGTACTAATTTAAATAAGAGTAAAATAACAATGTTTAATAGAAGTTTAAAATGATTATTCCAGAATTTATTTAAAATGTTCAAATGGAGAAAGAAAGTGAAATCTAAGAAGGCTTGTAGGGGTTGACAGCTGTGCCCTTACTCGTAAGTGATTTTAGACAACTGTTAATTAAAGTAGAGATGATTCCAATTAGTGAACAGCATAACAGTGAATCACATAGTCCCATGAAAAGTAAACTGATTTACTGAGAAATAAACTGAGAAAACCTTGAGTTGTGATGATTAAACACAAGCAGGGCAATGTGTATAAGGAACAGTAGGGTAGGAGTCAAGGAGATTTTCATTTAGAGTTCATTACAATTTGTGAGGGAGGAAGGCCAAGGGATGGTGATCTAGTAAATGTATCTCTGGCTAGCTGACTTTTATATTCCTTTCCCATGGAATTTTCTGAATCCAAACTTCCAAAACCAAGAAGTCACTTGGTGTCCTGAAGTTAAACTTTGCTACTGAGGATTTACAATGTAATAACTACAACTGGACACAGTATTTTGATGCACTATAGGTAACTTCATACCTTCACGATTTTATCTTTTGAAATCCTGTTTCTATGAGACAGCAAGTCCCTCAATCTGGATATGGCCCTGGGATTGGAAAGGTTGGGAGTCTTAATGGAATCAGAGGCAGAAAGTGTGAATGGAACAAATAGTGGGACTAAAGAAAGAAACGGCCTAAGAGAAGGGACTCAGCCCTAGTCCCCACTATGTAGTCAGTGTTCAGGCCCTGCAGACAAATATGTGGGCAGTTCTGAGCTGTCCAGTTGGCCAACTGGGTGTGTGATAAGGGCACCAGTAAAGCTGAGATTATTTTAAAAATTAAATTAACTTTGTGTTTAAAATTTCTAAACAAGTGTTAAAATGGTCACGCTGGGTAGAGTTCTACGTTGGTCTTCTTGGCCTTATTTTAGGGTTTAGTACTCTTTTGTTAATGTTGAATTTTGCAACATAATTATGTGTGTGGGGGGCATTATTCATATAATCACTTTTTCAGTTCTTAGGGCTGGTAATACAGCCCTGGGTATGGACATGGAAAGTAAACAGGGCTTAGGATTTGGGAAGAATCTCCTGACTGCTCCAGAATAATGTACAGGCCTTTTTTTCCCAAGCTCCGGGCGCAGTACATTCACTATATGCTTGCTCTATCCCTGCTCTTTGCCTGGAACCCAACATGTGAGGAAACTAGGTGTAGTTAGAAGACAGCTGTCCTAGAAAATAGCACACCAGTTTGGTTCTTTCTCACTTGAAGTTCTCTGAACTTTTATCTATTCATTTGTTAAAAGCACAGATTGAGCCAATTATTTCCAGAATCTGAATCGTTATCATTACTGTGTGACCTTGGGTAGTTTACCAACTTTTTGGTCTGTTTCCTCATCTGTTCAATTAAGTGGGATAATAGTTGTTAGCCTCACACATCTCTCCCTCCTTTCCTTCCTTCTTTCTTTATTCTAAGAAGTGAATGAGACAATACATGGGAGAGCATTTTAAGAAGTCAAAATGTGTTACATAACCTCAAGGCATTATTTCAGTTTCTAAGGGAGTATAGGTTAACAGCTGTTGAATGCATGTTATGTGCCAGGCACATAACATGTGTTTATAATGCATGGGTTTATAATATTGCATATTATAGTATATAATTTATAATGTCTTATCTCATACAGGCTTAGTAAATTGACAAGGTGGTTATTATACCTTTGCTAGCTGGCATTCATGGATGTGAAGGGATATGTTTAAGGTCAAAACATAAATAGCACAATTTAGGATTCAGACCCTGGTGTGCCTGATGCCATTCTCCCAAGCTTGTTTCCTGTGGTTTTTAGAGAAGCAGATTCATGAGGTGAACCAAAGGGATCAAGGCAGCTGGGGTTTTCCTGTTCTGTACTGTTCTGACAGAATATAATGACTACTCTTCTGTTTTCTTTGAAAAAAGATAAAGGGGGTCTGAATAGCTTCTTCTATGGCGTAGAGCTGGGAGATAATTTTGGAAATAGTGTTTCTTTCCCTTGCAATATTAGCATCACTGCAGTATCTCATCACTAGAATGTTGAAGTTTTAATAATTGTTCTAAAGTCACTGTTGAAGAGGAAGTGCCTCTATGGGGAATTTCAGGACATGAATAACTTTAAAAAGCCCCACAGGTGATTTAAACAGACCTTCTTTCCAATGAGAACGTCTATTCTATGGTTTAAAGCATTTAAAAAAAAAAGTGGAGGGTGGGGAGAGGTCCTTGGCAAATTTTAGAAGTGTCATTCTGATTACTAAATAGCTGTGGGTTTGCTTTTCAGAAGAAAGCCCAGAGACTCAGCTTGTAGGGTCAATTAGTTTCAGAAAATAGTGATCAATTAATTTCATAATCATTTTCAAAAGGAACACATACCAATGAGGACACAGCTGTTAATAGCAAATCTTTCTCTTTCATTGTCCTATCAAGGTGACCAGGGAAGGGCTGCATCAATCCTGACAAATATCTGCTTTAAAGGTTTAAGTTCCTTTGGGATCTTTCTTGCCGGAGTGTAAAAAGGCCTGGGATAGTTGTTTTATTTGATATTAATTCAGCCGGGCAAGCCATAACCAGGAGTGTCACATCTAAATGTCTGAACACACTGCTCATATTCCACCGTGATTGGTCTCAGATTATAGTACTGTGTCAAGGTTCATTTGATCCAAAGCATTTCAGCTTTAGCTTTTGCCTCTCGCTGGCACCAATGAAAGAAATTTCTAGAATGTAAAGGTCGAAGATTTCTTAACCTTTACTAATTTTATTATATTACTCTTCAGAATCTTCTTGCAGATCTTGAGATAATTTTCTCATTAGTGGTGAAACTGCTAATTGTTGAGAATAGGATAGAGAGTTTTTATTTTTAGTGTAACTTCCTTGGGTTTCAACGTATTTCTTGACAGTTATGTATTTTTTTGTGTGGAAGCCAAGCTACTACACTGAAAGAAACCCATTGATGCATCCTTGATGTAAATTTTTAAAGTCTACTTAAAGTGCTTCTTAGTAAACACGGTAATGACCAAATTATCTTTGTTATTCTAAAAGCTAATTTTGCCTGCTAGAGGAAATCTGATTGTAACTTAAGAACAGTTGACAGCATTTTTATTTCTAATAAAATGTACAAATTTATCCCAAAGTGTATAAGCTCTCTATACATTCTATTTAAATTTTCAAGAGCAATCATTTTTACTAATTCTCCTTTATCATTTTTAGTTTGGTTAGTAATATGATGGTGTTTACAGGAAATTTGACTGTAAGTCAGATCCCTTGGATGTAATTATTAGTTTCCATTGAAAACTGAAAAGGGAAGAAGACTATAATGGAGACAGAGAATGCTTTCCTGGAAGATGAAAGACAGAACTAAATTAAAGAGGGCATTGCAGAGAAATTGAACCACTAAGTTTCTCCTCAAATATTTTTACTTCATCAGATTTCAGTTATTCATTGTCCTTAATTCTGAGGATAATCTACAGCTGCTCATTTCCCAAGTAAAACTGGAGTTACTCTTTGGACACACCTGAGTATGTTGATGGGCACTGCAGTAGAGGTGGTATTTGGTATTGGTTTTATTATTTTTGCTCCTTCTTCTTTGATCAATGTACCTGAGCTAGAGTTTGAGAGTTGACAGTGTTTTGGGGGCTGAGGTAAATTGGTTAAAATAGAAAGGAATTTTGAAAAGTATAATAACTTCAATTAATATTGGATCAACTAGGATCAACTCAAACTATCCAAATGTGCACCAACCTGCTCTGTTGTCATCTCAAAAAACCCCCCAAAACCCACAAACCCCGCAAACAACCTGCAAAGCATGTGGCTAATTAGTTATCTCGTATTTTGCTTCAGTTTATTTTCAGCTCTGTGAAGTTAGAAAGATGTCACATCAGTGACTTGTAAAGAAGCAAACAGAAAAAGAAAAAAGGCACTATTTTAATCTTCAAAACACAACAGCTTGCGGGGGTCAATCTTTTAAAGTATATGCTTCACTGGTTGCGATTATTAATCAGTTTCCTTCAGGAAATGTATGAAATTAAATATTAAAGTAGAGATCTAAACAGTGCTACAGTCTCAGGGCTTCTGAGAGCATGATTTTCTTATTAGCCTGAAATAACTGACCTTCCTCATTCTAAATGTAGACTCTGCATGAATATGAAATCTCTCATTCTGCCTCATCATTTGGGCTTTATTTACCTGTTAGCACTTCCTCTCTTTTAATGGGCAGAGTTTCTTAGAAGTTAACTTTCCCTGATGGCATAGTTAACTGCTAAATAAAGATTTTGTTTATAAAAAGGAAGCGTTCACATTATGCTCCTTTTGTTGTTGGTTCACTCAGCTGACAATATTTATTTTCCCCCTATCCTGTGCCAGGTGCTACTCAGATTGCTTGGAATCAGTGAACACAACAAAGAACCCTAGCCTCCTGAAGCTTTCATTGTCATGGAAGCTAAAATATATGAATATTAAGCGTATATCATAAGCAAATTGCATGGTGATAAGTGCTGTGATAAAACTAGAAAAGAAAACGTAGACAAGTAAAGGGAGTCACGAGTGCCGATTGCATGTGTGGCGGGGAGGAGAGTTACAGTTTTAAAAAGGATGACCTGTTTGCCTTATTAGGAAGGTGGCATTTGGACAGAGGCTTGAAGGAAGTGAGGAACTTAGCGGTGGGAATACTTTGAGGAAGAATATTCCAGGCAGAGGGAGAAGCTAGAGCAAAGACTCAAGAGCAAAAGCATTTCCTGGACTGTTTAAGGGCCAGCACAAGACAGTTTGCCTGGAGGAGACTGAGCAAGGGGGTAGCAAGAGACGAGATTAGAGAGGGACCAGAAGATGTGGCCCTGTGCAGGTCTCAGAGGGCATAAGTGGCTATGCGAGGACCTAGTGATTCCTCTGAAAAAAATGGGAAGCTACTACAAAGGTTTGAGCACAGAGTGATATCATCTGATTTATTTGGATTCTGGATACTTTCTGAAAATTGAGTCAACAGGAATTTCTGCTGGATTAGAACTGAGTTCAGGAAGATGCACAATTACATGTATTACCTGTGGAAAGCAGAAATATCTTGGTAAATAATATTCATAGCAAATAATAATAGTAATAGCCACAGTCACAGTAAATATTAATATCCAAAACATTGTCGTATGTCAGATACCTCCTCTGTTTTACACGTGCAAACTTCATCAATCCTCAGAACATACTCTTGGGGGTAAACCATTATTATTCCCATTTTACAGAAGAAGAATGTGAGGCACAGAAAATTAAGTTCCTAGTCCAAGATCACACAGTGGAAAAGGGACAGAGTTGAATTTAAATCCAGCATTACAGAGTGCCCTGCTCATAACCTGAACTTTTTATAAGTTGAAGCAAAGATTATTTATAGGAAAAGCCCCAAATAGGAAAAGGTAATGAATACCTCTTATTTTAGAATGGATCTTATTTTGCTTCTTTACAAGGAAAAGATTACAAAGCTGGGAAGTATTGACAACGCTGAAGGGGAGTGATTATATTACATCAGATAGTAATATCTTATGTTTATGTTGAGGGGACAACCACAGTTTCTGAATGAAGGTTTATTTCTCCCTGGTGTGACAAGTCTCTCAAGAGCCAGCTGCAGCTTCACTTCTTACTATCTTCATTCTTGGACTCAGGTGGAACGAACAGCCCTTATCTGGGACAGGTCCATATCATAAATGATGGCAAAGAGAATGTGCCAGGCCACAGGCTCCCTCTTAAATCTGTCAGGAGACACACGTGGCCTCTGCCCACCTTTCGTTGGCCAAAGCAAGTCACATGACCACTCCTAAACTCAACAGAGCAGTGCTATACACACATCCCACAGGGACAGGCCCCATAGAGAGGGACATGAAATTAGGAGTAGATTGTAATCTACCACAGTGGCACTGGCTTCAGTTTAAGCCTACTTACATACTTTGCAGCTCCCAATCTGCTGGCATTTTCCAAGGCTGGACCAAACCTATAAATAAAGCAACACACAGCACAGCTAATGGATTCCTTAGGTTGGGAGATCTCTGAGACTATTTAAATCAGTGCCTAGGCAGAGAACGCTTGTGAAGAACTGTGGCAGGTTTCCTGATTGGGGCTCAGTGGGGGAACGGAGAGGAGGAGTGTTCTTCTGTATTTTTCTCAGCAAATGGATTTTAAGATTCCATGAAAACCGTTTCTCCTGAAGGAAAATAAAAATACCATACCCTAAAATGCTGGGTGGTAATCTGAACTTCAGCCAGCTGTACATATCTCATGAAGGGAGAGAATTAATAAGAGCTAAGTAAACTATTATTTCACTATCATATCTTCTTCCTTTTATTAGAAGACATATGTAATCTCATAATATATCTGTTTGCACATTTCTCCCATGCAATGTGAGCTCCTTGAAAACAAAGCCTGTATATTGTCAGCTTTCTCTCTAAAGAGAAAAAGCTTTGTGTACTATTTGGCCTAGTACTTAGCAAATAGAGAATAGTCAGAATTCATGGAATGAATAAGTGAATGAATGAATGAAATGGCTAACTCGAAGCCAGGTGACTTTATTTGATCAAAGTTATCCTGAAAGCAAGTGGTATGCCAGTGGTTCTAATAATTTAATATTTGCTCTTTGTACTTCACTTCATGAAATCTTTTTTTAAAAATCTTTTTATTGAATGCAAAATTCTTTAAATTCTATAGTATGTTACAATTTTCAAAAGTTTCACACACATGATTTCGTATAGTCCCATAATAACCCTTTTTTCCCCTACCCCTGTATTGCCCCTCCCTCCTTCCCTCTCTCCACTCATAACCACTAGTTTGTTCTCTGTATCTGTTGAGTCTGCTCTTTTTCATTTTATTCACTAGTTTGTTGTATTTTTTTAGATTCCACATATAAGTGATATGATATCATACAGTATTTGTCTTTCTCTGACTTATTTCACTTAGTGAAATGCCCTCCAAGTCCATTCATGTTGCTTCAAATGACAAAATTTTATCCTTTTTTATGGCTGAGTAGTATTCCACTATATATATATATGTGTGTGTGTGTGTGTGTGTGTGTGTATATACACACACAAATGAACTTATTTACAAAACAGAAACAGACTCACAGACATAAAAAAAACAATCTTATAGTTACCAAAGGCAAAAGGTGGGGCACGGAGAGGTAAATTAGGAGTTTGGGATTAACAGATACATGCTAGTATATATAAAATAGATAAACAAGGACCTACTATATAGCACAGGGAACGATACTCAATATCTTGTAATAATGTATAATGGAAAATAATCTGAAACAAATATATATGTGTGTAAAAACAGATTCACTTTGCTGTACACCTGAAACTAACAGAGCATTGTAAATAAGCTACCCTTCAATTATCTCACACCTTCTTTATCCATTCCTCTGTTGATGAACACTTAGGCTGCTTCCATATCTTGGCTATTGTAAATAATGCTGCTATGAACATTGAGCTTCATGTATCTTTTAGAATTACTGTTTTTGGATTTTGGGGGATATATACCAAGGAGTTGAATTGCTGGGTCATATGGTAGTTCTATTTTTAATTTTTTGAGAAACCTCCATAATGTTGTCCACAGGGGCTGCACCAATTTACAGTCTCACCAACAGTGTAGGAGGGTTTCCTTTTGTGAAGTTCCTCATCAACATTTGCCATTTGTGTTCTTTTTGATGATAGCTATTCTGTGTGAGGTGTGAGGTGATATTTCATTGTGGTATTGATTTGCATTTCACTGATGATTAGTGATGTTGAGCATACAGGTCAACATCAAAAAACAAACAACCCAATTAAGAAATGGGCAGAAGAACTGAATAGCCATTTTTTCCAAAGAGGACATGCAGATGGCCACTCCATGAAATTATGAATGGATCTACAGGATTGATTTTTCTCCACAGAGTTGGACTGTGTGCTAGAAAGCCTTCCTTAGGAATGGGCTGCTCAAGGGGAAGTAGCCACTCTTGAATGTCATAAGAAAGGCCTTTTATATGTCAGAGAACATGTTTTTTGTTTGTTAGTTTTGCTTTGTCCTCTCAGAGTCTCTGGTATTGTTTTAGATACGAGTTACAAACTGTGTGGTAGAAAATTTCTACCACACAGATTTAGGATAAGAGATTTAGGATAATTTTATGATACTTTTATGAGAGTAATTTACCCTGTTTATTTCTTGAAGTACTTGTTTTGCTGAAGATTCTCCAGTGTCCAAATATTCAGTCTAATTTCTCTATAAGCCTCATGCTCCCCCCCTGCCATTTTGTATACATCTAGAATTGCTATAAATCAAACTGATCTGGAAAGGGAAAAATGTGGAATTCTCTCATGAACAAATACTTTCAAAATTTAATATCACTATTATTATTCTACTATGCAATGAATAAAGGTTAATATTTTGAAACCTGAATTTATTTTATTTTTGTAAAATAATTTACTTCTATATATATGTATATATACGAACTAAATTGGTTTGCTTTGTTTTATTTTGCTTTGTTTTTGAAGATGAAAATGTCCTTTTACTTTGTAGATCTAGGGAAAAAATATCACACAATTTGGAATGATGTTCAATTTTTCACAAAGAAAAAACTGCCTTATTGAATTGTAGACCCATTTTATAACAACTCTCGTTTCTTTCCTTTTTTTAAATTATTATTATAGAGCTTTTGCCCAAATGGTCAAAACGATGAGTAGAAATTTATCTTTTTGTTTTACTGGTAAACTTCTTTCGAGATAGGTGTGTTTTCCCATAGAGGAACAGGATTGCTAAGTTTGGCGCTGTCAAATACTCCAGGATCAAAGCCTCTGCTCAGTCTCCAAAATGGAACAGCTGCCACCAGTCTTTCAACTATAAGTCTTTATGAACTTGGACATTTTGGACGCAAGTTAGAAGTCTGTCAGCTGAATTCCCTTTATAAAGTTTTACTCCAGTTAGGTGCCCTTAGCTTCATTTCCCCTCAGGGATCCTGTAACTTCACTAGAATATTCTCTGAAAAAAATGATACCTTTCAGTGACTTATGCCTGAGTCCTGTTGGAATTTTCATATTAGTTGCCAATGCCCTAGTACTTTTTTCCTTCCATGTCTAATTAATTTTTAAATTCAGGATGTAATTTACTTGATTTTTATAGAGAGTATTTCTACCCTGGGAGTTTTTCATCTTATATTTGCCTTCCTCTGATCTAGTACTATATTTTTTAATATAACATTGATTTACTTCTTTTTTCCTCCTATAAAGAAGGTAGAAAAATACAGTAACCTTCTGACTAGTATTAACTGTCATATTTCAATCCAGAATAACCAGTGTACATTTATCATCTCAAATTAGAAAGCAGGAAACTCTTTTATAAGAAATGATTCGTATGCAGATCTAAAAAGCTCTTTACCTCCTCCTTACAATTGACTCAGCTTTCACTTGCTTCTTCATTTTTGAAAGTGATAATGAACTTATTTGTTCTTCATGCCTGTCTGTGCTACTGGAAGGAGGGACATTCCATAGTTTTTGGGTTTGGTCAAGAGCTGTCTCCAGACAGGGAGGAAGTGGTCATGAGTATAAACACTTAAAACTTTAAATATCTAATACCTTCAGAATATGAACATTTAGATCTATGGATACTAGACAAAATTAAAAAGTCTATATGTTAACAAAACTTGTTTGACTGGCTTTTCCTTTAAACATTTCTTTATTTGTGTGGGTATTGTAGGGAAGAAAAAACATTTTCCCTCTATGCTTCTAGATTCTTGGCTGAGGCACCCCCCCCTACCCCTCCACCCCTGTAATAAAAGACAGATTAACAGGAGAAAAACCCACAGAAGTTTAATAACATGCATACTCCGGTATACATGGGAGATACCCAGGAAAACTGAGTAACTCCCGAAATGGCCTAAGCCAACTGCTTAAATACCTTCTCCAACTAAAGACAAAAGAGGATGTTGTGAGGCAGGGATCCAGTTATGGGAGGTTTTCAGGCAACAGCACAGTAAACACAGGTATGGTTGTTATGTAGGTTTAAGTCTGTGTCGTCTCCATTGATAAGAGTTTCTAGAGATTGTCATCTTCCTCTTCTGGTACAGAAAGGAAGACACCCTTACACATGGAAATTTCCCTTATAAAGGTAAATGTCTTTTACAAAAGGGTAGCTTTTGCTTGAGTCCTGTGTCTTCTGTTTCCTAAAAAATAACCAGCTCAAGATAATCCCTACGCAAAAGAGACATATTTTGGGGTGGCAAATTCTGCTCGCCTTCAGTATCAAATTTGCGCTCAGAAAAATACCACAGGAAACTTGCTGACATGTTTTCCTATCCACTGTTAAAGAATGAAGGCAATGTCATTCAAATTAAACAACTCGGAAGTTTCTCGATCTCTATTATGAATATGTCAGAAAGATTTGAAATATCATGAAAATTAAATATAGACAGTAATTTTATATTCTATAGTTCTATATCTTCTGGCTGGTTAATAAGCTCAGAAATATAAACAATTAAAATAGTTGATCCTACTACTAGCTTATTTATGGTTAAAAAAGTTGGATTCATAATTAGCATAATTTGTTGAAAGTGCAGATTGAAAGTATTTTTTAAAATTGCTTAAAATTGCCTTTTTGAGTAAGCATTTACCTTATGTCATCTATCCTAAGGAGAAGCTTGTCTATTCTAGCCTGGGATTACATTAGTTATATTTTGATTAAATGTAATTTTTGGCAATTAAGTTCATGATTATCATATAATTGTTTGACCTTTACATTTGTTTATTCTTATTACAGAGGTTACTCCTTAGTAGATATTCAAGTAACAAATCTTTAAACAAAATATTAAAGGGAAGTAAAATGTATTTGTGATCAAAGATATTGCATTATAAATGAGCATTTTATAATTCTTCTTAGCTGGTTTACTTCCTTATACAATACAGTTTAGTGGGGGGGATGAAAAAGAAGGTAGATTTAGACTAAAGGCAAGCATAGTTATATTTTCTATTACTATTTTAAGATGTTCCTTAGCTGAATTACTGCAAGTTCTCTCTCTGCCTTGCCCTGTTTAAAGATCACACATTGCTTTTCAGATAAAATTTAGAATGTGTAATGGGCAACCTCAGTCCTTTGTCATATGGCCCTACTTTTTCTTTCATCCGCAAACCCTTGTAGGGCATGTTCTAAATTGCTAAAGCACTTCTCCCAAAAGAACTTTGCCCTTTGGTATTTCCGTACCTTTAAAATTGTACTTCTTTTGCCTGAGTGAACATCGCCCCCTTCACCTGCCCTACTATATTTTAATAGTCCTTTAAGATATAAGTCTGATGTCTGCCCTCCACATCCCCAGATGCGGAAACCATGGATAAGGAGGGCCAACTGTGCTGTGCCTTTTTATACAAGGGACTGGAGCAGCCACGGATTTTGGTATCCATGGGGGTCCTGGAATACAACATGGGGGTCCAGGAACCAATCCTCTCCTCGACTGTGTATGTTCTGATGAGCTTCACCAATCCTCATCTATTCAGATCAAAATACTAGCTCTTTTCAGTGTTTACAGACCTTGCACCTTTCTGGAAAAGAAACTTATATCCCGTTGCGGAACGCAGGCTCAGCGGCCATGGCTCACGGGCCCAGCCGCTCTGCGGCATGTGGGATCTTCCCAGACCGGGGCACGAACTTGCGTCCCCTGCATCTGCAGGCGGACTCTCAACCACTGCACCACCAGGGAAGCTCTATCCCTGCCTTTTAATCATTTCACACATTGGAACCTAAGCTTCTTTAGAAGAGTAGTCACTTGCCTCGTGCTCAACATTGGCATAGTGCTGGGAACATATTAGG
The DNA here is from genome assembly GCF_025265405.1 of Mesoplodon densirostris. Lineage (NCBI taxonomy): Eukaryota > Metazoa > Chordata > Mammalia > Artiodactyla > Ziphiidae > Mesoplodon > Mesoplodon densirostris. Next base: position 83,923,939 of record NC_082669.1, read on the forward strand.
TGCACAATGCATGGTTTTGTTTTATTTTTCATTTTTTATTTTGTTGTTGTTTAATGAGTATTCCACAAACTCTGAATTAAAATCTTGAAAGTCTCTTAGACTGTGGTATTTATGATTTGTGTAGATATTGTTTGTTTTCAGTGGAACATACATTTTTGAAGGAATATGTAAAACAGCTATCTTTTTCTTCACAAAACACTATTAAAAATAATAGCTTATTATGAATTATTAACTGAGGGCTCCTGTCCATGCCACTTCTAATCAGAATATACTTGGAAATTCAGATTCCCTCAAGCTCCTGTATGTAAATGCTGTGTGGCATAATGCTTATCACATAGGATAGAAAGTCTTTTTAGAAGGAAGAATCACTGTTCAGTTCTATTCCTTGTCAGTTTAAATGTACCATAACAATGGAAATATGCCTTTTCAATATGCTACATGAATTTATATCAAGGCTTGATAACTGAACTGTCAGAAATCCTAAATTCATCAGAGACTGCATTATTTTTATGTAGATAAAAAGATACGGTTCTCCATTCTGTTACATGAATTATCTTCACAATATTACGGTTAAAGCTAATGAACCATTCTCTGGCATTTGAAAAGCCAGTTAACGTAGAGTTTTCCTGCCGAAGCTCAAGTTTATAAATGAATTAAGTCTGTTTGTATGGTCGTGATAATGATCATGGAATTATTTCTCAACATTATGAAATAACCCCTTTTTGCTCCTAACTCAGGCTGGCATGACATACAAAAAGTAACAAGTCATTTATTTAATCAAAACAAGTTATGTAGGGCTTTAAGGGGGGCAAATAATCCAATAAGGAAAATTAATTGTCATAGCAAATGTATCTTATTGAAATCTGAGTATTTGGCTTAAAGCAAAGTTTTTGTTTTCATTTTCTTTCCCTAATCAGTCAATCCTAATCAAGCACACACACTATAATGCGTTTGGTATACTTCTACTATAAGTAGACTTTCTTGTCTCTCAAACAAACAACTATTGAGACTTTCTTGTCTCTCAAACAAGCAACTATTTTTTAAAAAGTATCACATAAAATTCCCAGTGAGTTTTTAATCTGTATTCTGCTCCCTCATCTTGAAATTCCATTGAATTTTAGTTGAATTTCAGATATCAAAAGAAGGCAGTTGAATGGGGGGAAGTCACACTTACATTGTGAGCCAAGAACCCAGTTAAAATAGACAATCCTTGCAAAAACCTCTTAGCAACTTTTGAGGAAATAATTTCAGATTTTCTTTGCCTTATTAAGAGAGTAAGTTATTGAAAAACATCATTTATGTTCACTTAATGGTAATTGACATTTCCCTATTGTTATTTTTTAAAAACTTTCTCTTATTTTCTTTTTATATAAAAATAAATATATTTAAATACAAAATATTTTATAACATGAATGTAAATATAAAATAAGATATTATATGTATGTATATATATGCATTCTATTAGAATCCCTAGACCTGAACTCACCCTCTTTAAAATATTTTTAGCCTATTGACACCATTTATTTCAATTCATTAGCTAATACTGCCTTTCAAGAATCATGAAAAACTTGAGGCTCTATCAGTTGTAGCTCAACTGGATGCTAAAATGACAACATAAAAAATTCATCCATACTGAGATTTTTTAAAATTTCTACATGTTTATTGTCCCTTTTAAAACATTTAGATGACTCTAAATTTTTTATTTTTGTTCAGCTCTTCTGGTAGTATTGGCAGAACCTATAGGTCAGGTTTTTTCTCTCACATAGGAGATGGGCTTTTTTGTGTATGTCTTCTATTCACAGTGTCTCTTAATGTTTTGACTTAAGGGAAAATGTTTTCAAATTAGAATTAGGGTTTTTGGTTAACATTAGATGTGGTATTGAAGAAAATGCTGAGATTGAACTCTGAAAAACTGGGTTCAAATTCTGGCTCAGCCATATATCAGCTGTGAGATTTTAGACACTTAACTTCTATAAAAGTTAACTTTGTCCTCCTAAACCTGAAAGTAATCATCTTGACTTAATTCCCTCTGAGAATTTTTAGAAGGATCAGAGAAATATGGGGTATAGATTTAATTTTAAAAGCAAATTTTGATATGTAGGTGAAGCATTTATCACAGTACATTATAATTCATTCCATAATTTGATGCAGGAAAATACATCCGGGGAAGGCAAACAACTAGAAACGTGGTGGACTCAAGGTTCCAAAGCCAGGAGGAGTTTATGTTAGCATTATTAAAGTTTGATTTTTTCACCCCTTGACTAGTTTTCTAAAATATATCCTATTTAATTTCCAAAATCAGAGTAGTATGTTAGTAGTTTTCCTAGACATGACAGAATTTTTAAAGATACCAATTTTGTATACCTGTCATTCCCTACGCCCTGACCTTAATAAAGAAGAGAGGGACTTCACCGTGGCACAGTGGTTAAGACTCCGCATTCCCAATGCAGGGGTCCCAGATTGGACCCCTGGTCAGGGAACTAGATCCCACATGCCACCACTAAGAGTTCGCATGCCACATCTAGGGAGTCCACCTGCTGCAACTAAAACCTGGCGCAACCAAGTAAATCAACAAACAAATATCTTAAGAAAAGAATATATAGGGTCAAGGCAGTATATTAAGGAGTCAAACATAAGTGTATATTCAGGCTTCCCACTAAGAGTCTTAAACTCTCTGTCTTATCTTTATTTGTAAGAATGGGAGCCAATATATTTATTTTGTACTATATTTTTAAATGACACATATTCTAGGAACTTACAATATTCTATCACATTTCCATGGTTTTGCACATGCTGTCCTGCCTGGAATGCTCTTACCCAGTCTGTCCATGTAGAAAACCTCTGTATATCCTTTACATTTTATCTCCAAAAGTGTGATGTCCTCAGCAATGCCTCCTGGAGTGCAGTCAGACAGCTTAGGTGTCCCTCTTCATATGCTCACCCTACATATGAAATGTGACCCCCAATAGAGTTGTTAAATTATTGGTTCATTGCTTTTTTTTTGGCCTACCCTTTCCCAACTAGACTGTATACTTTTAGAGGAAAGAGAATGATGTGTAAGAAGTACTAGATAATTACTTAATAAGTGAATGAACATAGGAAACACCTAAGCCTAACATTTAAGGCAAATAAAAAGTGTTAGCTTAACATTTCCCTCCCCTTTATTTTTTTTTAAAAATGGTTTATATATATACCATATATCTGTGGTTAAAATTATATATACACATATGTATATATATATGTGTATATATAATTTTAACTTTAAAATAAGACTTTAAAATTATTTATATATGCAATAGTTAAAAATTTACCTTATGATTACCACACGCCATGATTAACATTTTGAGGAATAAAAAGATGACTTGTTAAAGGTGCAAAAATACATCAAAAAACATGTATTATATTGCTTTCTTTCAGTAAGTACAAATTTTGACAAAGACATTTGGAATATAAACTTAGACCAGCAATCCCAAAGTTTGTAGATCTCCTTTGATGGAACTCACATCAGCTGAAATGGAAGTTGTTTCTCATGCAATATTTTGTGGGAATTTAGGAATAAACTATTCAATTAAGGTATCTCAATAAATTATATATCTAAATTAGGAATTTCTTTAGTGACCCTCTATTTTCTCTAGTGACACAAACACAGAATTTTAAGTACAATAACTTAACTGAATACAATACAATAATAATTGTATAAAAGTCTTGTGTTAACTCTAAAAGATGTTTGAAATAATAGGTATTGTTATAAAACAAAACTACATGCAAAGCAGGTTCACAAAAATGTGATTTTTTTTTTTTTTTTTTTTTTTACTGCATTACCTAGCCATATAAATCTTGGATAATTTCTGCTTTCAATATAACTTTAAGAGCTCATTGTTAAGTACCAGCTCAAAAATGCCAACATCTCAAAAATGTAGCAAGAAATATAGAAAGTTTCCTTGAATAATTTGCTTTTTTTTGTTTGACTCTTACTTTTTAATATCATGAAATATCATATACTAGAACAATTGTAAGGATTAAAAGGGTGATAAAATCTTAGTTGTAATATTACTTTTCTCAGTAGCAAATGGCTCATGTCTTCCGTAATCTATGTGGGAAATTTATATGCATGTTTAAGAGGAGAACTCATTTGTTACTGAAAATACAATAAAATGGAAATAAGTGGCCAGGAAATTTTAATAGTTGTTTAAAAGCAGTCAGATCTCTACCCATGCATATATTTGATACAAGAAATGTTGAATGTGCTTTTTCTTCAAGGTTAACTCTTTCTTAAGAATGGAATAAGAAAGATGATTCTGACATACAGCATAGTCCAGGAAAGCAAGACAGTGTATTTTCTATGAACCATGGAATTTCCAATCTTGGTAATGCAGTTAAGTTTGAAAATATCACTGATAATATTTTGGTTACTGGCATGCAGCCATGGAAGAAGTCCTTCATCCATATGTAATAACATATGTCAGGGAAATAGAAATGATTACCGAATTACTATTATTACTGTTATTTGGTTGATGGAATGATGGCACAGAAAAATTAGGTCAGGTGTTAGACTTTAAGGTCACAATTGATCAATTTCAACTTAAATTTCATGACCCTAGCTTCCTTGCCAATTGGTTATACTGCTTTGAAAAATGATATGTTAAATATTGTTTATTTCAATGAAATAAAATACACTCAAAAGTCTTTGGGTGGCTTCCAAAGGAATTTCAAATTGGCCTTTCTTGAAGTCATCCTTAAAATCCCTGCACACACAATCCATTTCTGTCTGTGGCCTAGAAACCTTTCTAAAAGATTTGTTTCTTATTCCTTCTGTTGAGTACACATGAAAGTAGACTTTCCAAATGTCTTGAGTTAGTCAGACTATATAATGTTCTGCCCAATAAAATGTAATTGGGGGAAATATGTGTGACGTCTGGGTAGGGGCAGGGAAACACCACTACCCAAGCCTCTTGTCCAGATGGGGGATGCACAAAGTCAAGCCGTCCTAGATCACTAGGTGTATCACATGTACAATAGCCCTGGAGTACTGCAGATACCAACTTTATATCAATGAAATGTAAATTTTTCATTGATGCTAGTTACGATATTATGATAAGATACTGAGCTTTGGGGTTTGTTTGTTCCCACAACATAACCTATACTATCCTGATATATATCTTTTTTTTCTGAAGGAAATATGACATATGATATCTGCAATAAATGCAATTATCTACTATGTGAAAATATGAATTTATGAGAAAAGTATGGCAAGCCTCATAATGCCAGTTCAAACTGTAGATAGCTTTTAGAAATACTGCACAAAGAAAAGGACATCAGTGGTCATGAGTATTTTATACGGGAATATTATAAAACCTTACCAGAATTGCTTTACCAACATCATCATTAATAGTATTAGAGGTCTTCCCTGGTGGTGCAGTGGTTGAAAGTCTGCCTGCCGATGCAGGGGACACGGGTTCGTGCCCCGGTCCAGGAAGATCCCACATGCCGTGGAGTGGCTGGGCCCGTGAACCATGGCCTCTGAGCCTGCGCGTCCGGAGCCTGTGCTCCGCAACGGGAGAGGCCGCGACAGTGAGAGGCCCACGTACTGCAAAAAAAAAAAAAAAAAAAAAAAATAGTACTAGAAACAGAACCAATAGGGACTGCAATTATGTGGCTAATCGGTGTATTGCAGGATAGCATTGTCTTTGTCCATTCATCTATGTCTTTTCTCTTCTTGTTTATAAAGGACTGTATTTGTTCTGAAGTGAGTAGGATCTCTAGGTCGGGGGAGTGTGTGGATGGAGAATTGATGCCTGACAGCTAAAGATCTGTGGTGGCTTCTGGTGCAGCACAAATTCCTAAGTAGTATGACTTTGGGAAATGACCAAGAAAAAAAAGAATCAATTAATACATTTTCAAACTGAACTCATCATCAGATGGAAAACATTTAATAAATTATATTCCTTTTGTGGTTTTGCTATGAGCAAATTTTAGAGCTACAGACTTACTAATGATATCACATTAAATATTTTTGTAAGGAAACTATTCAGTTTTATATAAGTATTGACTACTTTAGGGACAAATCATGGCCACAATATATAGAAAACACTGACAAAGAAAAATAGGGTAAGTCCTTTCCCTAAATCCAAACTGAGACAGCATTCTACCCTACAGTATATAACCAGGTTTGGAGAATTTAAGTATGCATATTTATATATTATTAAAATTTTTTTAGATGTAATTACCTCAAGAGCACTGACAATTTACCAACAATAGTGGGTTAATTAGATTATTTTAAACTCACAAAATGGTTTCTTAAGGAGTTGTCAAAAACACCAAAAATTTAAAGGTGTTACCCACAGAAAGTTTGAAGATATGAAAAAATTTCAGAATATATTGCTAAAGAAATCAGGTAACAAAACATTACACATAATACAATTTTTATTTCATGAAGGTAATTATATACTGTAATTGGTTTTTGCTCAAGGGAAGTGATCTCAAGTTTTATTGTTAATAATATGATACACAATGAAAATAAGTTATGGCAGATTTATTTGTGGCTACATTCTGCCAAATTCTTTATTATCTTTTTAATTTGCTATAATGAGAGGGATGAAAGAAAGCCTTTTTTTAGTGCTAGATGGAAAAATAAGTAGTAAATTAATGGGGATAGAATAATACATAGAAGTATTGTTTATAATTTCAAATATAACTGAGGAAGATTCAATTACCCTCAGAGATAAGATATTCCCAAATATTATGAAGAAACAAGGAATGTCAAAATTATGACTAAATGGTTTCTATGATGTGTAATTGTAAAGTTTGATTAGATTTAAATTTTATTTCTGCTAGAAAGTATTTTTAGGTAGGTAAAAACAATTTATATTTAAATGTGACTATGCCGTTAAATTTTAAGAATCAGAAAGGAGGGAACTAGTACTTTCTTATTAGGTTTAATGGAAAACTAAACAATGATAAAACTCAAAAGTCATATGCATAATTTTTGTTTTTATAGAGATAAGAGTATAGTCAGTGGTTTTATATGATTTATTTACTTGACTTTATAGTTCGTCTAGAATCCAATCAACTTTGTCATGCTGAACACATTTTTATTTTTCCTTAAGGAGTTCAAAAAATATGTAGCTGATTATGAAGCATATTCCAACTAGGAGAAAGCATTTTTTCTTTCTATTTTAATTCAAGAAAATAGGGAAATGTTTTAGAATCTAAAAATATCCAACCTTCTTTTACTGTCCCCAGATAATCTTCTCATTGTGTAAAGAATGAATATGAGGGTTTCCCTGGTGGCACAGTGGTTAAGAGTCTGCCTGCCGATGCAGTGGACACGGGTTTGTGCCTCGGTCCGGGAAGATCCCACATGCCGCGGAGCAGCTAGGCCTGTGAGCCATGGCCGCTGAGCCTGCGTGTCCGGAGCCTGTGCTCCGCAATGGGAGAGGCCACAACAGTGAGAGGCCCACGTACAACAACAACAACAACAACAACAAAAAAGAATGAATATGAGACCAATCCTAATCGGTTAGATATTGATTGGGTCATTTAAGAACGCAAATGAAAATTTTATATAGCATACATTTCCATGCTGGGAACAAGAACATGGTAAATTTGTTAAGCTACTGGGAGAGTACAAGCAGAGAAAGCATTTTATTCATTTTAGAATATTTATAGTACATTTTCTGTCCCAAATGAAATAATAATGTTTACCATTAATAAAACTGAAATACAAACATAATGACTTGGTGATTTTTTTTTTTTTAAGTCCTACATGTTGCTAAAATTTCACTTTGGAACAGAAGTATCTGCTCCGATAATTCCTGTTAATTTCTTACCTTTTGCTACTCTGAGTTAATGATTAACATTAACAGGCAAACTTAAGTTTCTTTCCTTGAGTGTATTTTTCTCTTTTCTTCTTCCACTTTTATTGAGATATAATTGACATACAGCACTGTATAAGTTTAAGGTGTATATGACTTGACTTACAGACATCATGAAGTGATTACCACAGTAGTTTAGTGAACATTCATCATCTCATATAGATATAAAATTAAAGAAATAAAAACATATTTCCTCGCGATGAGAACTTTTAGGATTTACTCTCTTAACTTTCATATATAACTTACAGCAGTGTTCATTGTATTTATCATGTTGTACGTTGTATCCCTAGTACTTATTTATCTTATAACTGGAAGTTTGTACCTTTCAACTACCTTCATTCACTCTTCCCCCTACCCCTTCCCGCACACTTGCCTCTGGTAACCACAAATCTGATCTCTTTTTCTGTGAGATTGTGTGTTTGTTTGTTTTTGAAGTATACTTGACCCACAACACTATGTTAGTTCTTCGTACACAAAGGAGTGATTTGATATTTGTATACATTTCAAAATGATCACCGTAAGTGTAGTTATCATTCATCCTAACTTTCATATAGCTAAAAAGTAGCAGCTAAGCAATAGTCAAATTGAATTATATTGTAGTATTGTGAAGACTTTGGGGGTATTTCCTAAAAAAATTATATGGAGGCTTTCCAAGGATTACTCTTCAATTACATTTTAGATCATCTTTCTTTGTAAGTTGAAAATATAAGTTGAAAATGCATTTAGTACACCTAACCTCCTGAACATCATAGCCTAGCCTACCTTAAAAGGGCTCGAACACGGGCTTCCCTGGTGGCGCAGTGGTTGACAGTCCGCCTGCCGATGCGGGGGACGCGGGTTCGTGCCCCGGTCTGGGAGGATCCCACATGCCACAGAGTGGCTGGGCCCGTGAGCCATGGCTGCTGAGCCTGCGCGTCCGGAGCCTGTGCTCCGCAACGGGAGAGGCCACAACAGTGAGAGGCCCACGTACCGCAAAAAAAAAAAAAAAAAAAGAAGAAAAGTGTGCTTGAATGCTTACGTTGGACTACAGTTGGACAAAATCATCTAACACAAAGCTTATTTCAGAATAAAGTGTTGAATAGGTCATGTAATTTATTGAATACTGTACTGAAAGTGAAAAACAGAAGGGTTGTCTGGGTACGGAATGGTTGTATCAGTTGTTTATCCTCATGATCGACTGGGAGCTGTGGCTCACTGCTGCTGCCCAGCAACACAAGAGTATCATACCACATATTGCTAGCCTGGGAAAAGATCAAAATTCAAAATTCGAAGTATGGTTTCTACCTAATTGCTTTCACACTGTCATAAAGTTGAAAACTCATAAGTTAAACCATCAGAAGTCGGGAACCATCTGTATTGCATTCTGTCTTCTCAGTTATATGTCTATTGATAACTTTTATGAATATATTAACAGGAAGCAAAAGACTGTCAACAAAGTAAATATTTAAAAAGTGCTACAGTATTAGTTACTGCTAGCTCCATCAGCACAAATGGCTCCCTTTCCCTCCATCCATGATGCATAATTTCAGTGTGCATCTGATACTCCTAGGCCTGAATAACATGCTCTGTAGTTTTACAGTGAATGTTTGTGGGACTATTTTTTTTGAAATTGGACATGTGTGTCAGTTATCTATTGCTGCATAACGAACCATCCCCAAAACGTCATAGCTCAGAACAACAACAGTCATTATTTTTGTTCATGGATCTGCTATTTGGGCAGGATTCAACAATTACAACTGGTTTATGCCATGCTGCATCACCTGGGGCATCTCCACTGGGGGCTGAAGGAGCCATGTCCAGGATGGTGCACTCATGCGGTGGGTGGGCTGGTTGAGGTATGCAGAATACTACATACCATTTGAAACTGTCCACTAGATGACTTGATCTAAATCTCTTTTACACGGGCATACAAAATCTTTTTAGGACTTTGATTTTCCTGCCTGGAAGATGTTACGCACAATATAGGTAGCAGGCGAAGTGAATCTTTGCTTAAAAATAACCCTCCCAATTATTTTGAGAGCAAAATTCAGAACTGGTTCATATCACTGCCACTCACATTCAAGTGGTCAGAACTTAATTACATGGCCATACCTAGCTGCAGAGAAGGCTGGTAGTGTAGTCTTGAGCAAGGGGACCTTATGCCTAACCAAACTCTATCCTTATAGAAGAAAGAATGAGTATTTAGTGAAAACTAGCAGTCTTTCATAACTTCGCAGACTGTTTAGTTATTCTTCCCTTTGTGTAAACAAAGATATTTGTACATAACTTCACTTAAAGCATGGATCCTGCCATTTTGTAAGGATGAGTTTTTTGAATGCAGGAATTCCTGGTGTATCTCTGAATATCCCATGCCTACCTAGATCCATGTCTGGCCAATAAAAGTAGGTGCTTAGTAAATATTAGTTGAATGGATGAATTTTGCAAAAACATCCATGTTGTCACCAGTCATATTTACCTACCCCAATGTAAGGAGAATTAGCAAATAGATGAATACTGAAAAGGGGCACATTTAACTTCTAATTTGGCATAAAAAAAAGACTACTCAATTCTTCCAAATTCTTAGTTAGTAAAAAACCCCTATCAAAGCCAATAATTCAGACAGGAAAAAAATGCACAGTTCCAAGGGATATGATGTTTTCATTTGTAGACTCTTTACTGTTCTAGAAATAGCTGAACTGTGAGCCATGCCTAGCCAAAGACAACATTAAAGGTTTTGAGGAAAGAAAAGCGTTCTTAATATATACAGTTTCATCAGTCCTATACCAGTATTTTCATATGTTTCTCCTTTTCTTTACAATTATAGCTCAGTTGGCCTATGCACTGGTTTCCAGTCGTTCTGCATTGAGCTATTTTCATTCTAGCACATAGTTATTTTCGGTCTCACCTGGAAATGAGTGCAGTGACCACCTGATGATACTGATTCCATCTAACCTTCTTTGTATTCCAAGACAGAGCACACATTATTTTTGGTTTGACACTGCTTTGTATTGATCCTGAGAATTCAGTGCAAGCCTTTCCTTTATGTTTTTTTTTGTCTAGCCCCAGGAGTCTGTCAGAATGACACAGCCATTAAAATGTAGGTTTGACGGTAGGACAAAGTCAGAAGCATTTGTACATTGTTTACATCAGGAGTCGTTGCACTCAGATTTCAACTTGGAAGAGGACACTAGAATGGTTCAGGATATAGAAATATTTCTCAAGAGTTAAATGTATTTATTTTTATGTTTGTTCCACATCCATCTGTGAGATCTGTTTTATATGATCATGTGTAATTGATGTATCACAGGTGATTAGTTTCTCTTGCCAACACCTTTCTCCTCTGGCGTTTGCTACCTTCTTGCCTCTCCCTTCTCAGTAGCTCTTTAGAGCACAGGGTTACCGAGGATGTCTCCAGGTATTTCAGGGCTAGCTGGAAACCACAGGAGGTGGCCCTGAACAGTTCCATGCAAAGGGCCCAAATAGAATGAGTAAATACAGTTGCAAATATTCCTTGGTAATCAGTTAGCAATACTTCTTAAAAAGGCAAAAGAGTTAGAATTAAGGCATCCCTTTCTTTTATATTTAGGAATTCAGAAATCTTTATGGGATCCTGTCTTCCTTTTTTAGTTTTTTTTTTTTAACCTAAGTAATACAAACCATTTACATTTATATTCTACTGACAAATGCTGACATTTCCAGAAATTTCACTGTTGAATGAAACATCTGGTCATTCTTACCTCCTCATAAAGAAGTGTCTTAGCATTCTTAACACTGTCTTAACATTGCTCGTTATTGAAGCTACTTTTCAGAAATTTCCTTGAAGGAAATTGAGGGGAAAATATTGAGGAATTATATTCTACTTAACATTTTCATAAGTATCTACAATCAAAGTATGACAGTAATTAAAGGATGCTTCTGTCCTTATCAACTTCAGTTCTTTATTCAATGTAATTTTTCCAGCGAGGTCATTCTAACTAAACTAAATCACCATGTCCATCACCACTTGCTTTATTTTTCTTCTGGGCACTTGTCACTGTCTAATTTACTGTATACTTTATTTGTTGTCTTGTTTGCCATCTCCCTTCTGCCACTAGAATGTAAGCTCCTTGAAAGTACAGACTTTTATTCTATTTTGATTACTGCTAGATTCCCAGCTGCTAAAACAGTGTCTGCCACATAGCAGACTCTCAGTAAATATTTGTTATATGAATAATTGAGTGACACATTGAATAAATATACATGTGATATTTACTTAAAATTCCATGTTATTTGTGAGATTCTCCAAGTTATTGTCAAAGAATTTTGGGATTAATTGAAGTTTATGTAACTTTATTTTGCCTCTTAGAGGAAGTAAAGATGGTGACTTGGGAAAATTGCCTCAAATGCTAAAAATTATGATTGTTTTCTTTTCTAATGGACAATTTAATGAAGAGTTTTTATTTTTTAATCATTTTTACATTTGAGTGGCTTATTTTTGCATATATGTCACTGCATAAGCCAAATGGGGACTTTTGCTCTAAATTTCTAAACACATGGTACTCCTTATATCTATACCCCTCTCCCCTGGGTCTTCTCATTATTCAAGCTATTAAGAAAGCAGCATGAAATCCCAATTGTGTTTTATAAACTGATTAGGAATATAATTCTTCAAAATGTCCTTTTGTGAATGACAAAGATAGGGAAACCTTGATCACCAGAAGGTTGGACTAAATGAGTATTCTCTTTTAACTTTTATCCTTTAACAGTTGAGGATTTATTTTTTCAGTAAGCAGTGCCACTTCTATTTGTTTTAATTTTATGGTACGAAAATAAACCTCCTCCAATAGTGCCTATCCTTTCTTAATAGGATGCTGGTGATAGTACATTATTATTTTTACAAATATTATTGTTACTGTCACTAGTGAGAATTTTGCAATGTCTTTTGGCCATCATGACAGCTGAATAACAGTCATCAGCATACATTTCTATAATCAAAGAAAGTATATGAGATTCTTAGGCTAAAATTCTGAGATATTTGTGTTAACTGGCCGTCGCCTGTTTTCCATAGAACTAGATTATTGTAAATGTGTTTATATTCTTAAAGTTTTGATATATTTAATTGTTTTAATTGAATGGGTTATTGTTTAAGTGTTTACTAATTATTTCTGGAAAAAATAGAAGTTTAAAGCATCTGGTATCTATTTCAAATTATTGGTAAAGTAGAAAACTTTATGGTGATGTAGAAATTAACCCCTGCCCCCAGGAAAAGTATTTTTATAGAATTGAATAAAAGCCAACTTTTAAATTCAGCTGTGTAGAGTTCTCTATGATCAGTGAAATATACCTGCTGATACAAATGAGAGTTTAGCAAGAAATATTTTGGCCTAATGTCATCAGCATAATCCATCGCCCTCTCCCCAGTGCCAACATGGGGTATTAGTGTGCAGAGTAGGTGCCCAGTAAGTATGTGCTGAATGAATGAATGAGTGTGTGCTTAAATCCTCTTTTCTCAGCAAGTCAGAGGCCTGGGTTTCTGACTCAGATTGGGGTAAGAGAGGGATGTGATGGGGTGGGGGGTAAAAGCTGTTTGTAGTTTAAGGGGGGGGGGAAAGGGAACCAGAATTAAACTGCCAAGCCAGGAAGTTTGGAAATAAAAGAATAGTTGGCAAACTTTAAATCCTTGGGAGCTGACTGAGAGCAAAAACCACCCCAGTGAAGGTTCTGCCATAGAAATCAATCCAGATGGACTAAAGCAAAGCTGTTTACATGGGCTTCCATGAGCATATTCTCAGACATGTGAGTGTTCTCTACAATAATTCTGTTTTAGAATGAGTGATATCTCTTTGCTGATAATCTAAAATAAATTAATATAAGCCTCTTTCTTGTTGAATATATATATTCTGCTGCTAGATTTTACTCTTCACTTTAGAATTTTTATGTACAAACATTTTTCTTCTATGTTGTTCTATTTAATTGTCTAGGGCTACTGAGAAAAGATAGAAGTAGACAATACATAAATAATACATTTTCATTAAAGAGAGGCCAAATGACCTTAATCCACACAGTAGAAAGATGAATTTACATTGTCCAGTAGGGAAAGTGAGGGGAGAATGATTTTCACATAGCATGTTCGATAAGATGGGCTTAGTGAATTCAAAAGGTCCATAAAGTAGCAGTTACTTAACTTGCTATGTGCTAAAAATTATTAAATTTAAAAATCATCCTTCACATTAACTTGTTAATGTAATTTAGAATTAACCTGATTTGTATTGGTTTTACCTTCTGTTGTGTTTAAATTGTAGCATTTTAGTTATTTTAGGCTTATGACAATTATAAGCATAAGGAATGTTTAACATAGATTTATATTTATATGGTTGTGCAGTATAGAAACAAACCTCTCCTGGGTTGTTGAAACCTTTATATGGAGCCCTTGGCATTTCTCAAGTTTCAGTTCAAGAAGTGGAGTCAAGAGAAATTCCTTTGGTCAGCTATTAAGGAGAGAGAGCTGGTTTGGACTTTTTAATCTCATTATAAATTCATGTTCATGGTCCTTATTGATTAAATGGATGGAAATTATTATTTCCTATTACAATCTTTAAGATTACATTAATTAATGAGGGAAAAGTGAGCACATTAGCAATATCTCAAACCCAATACTTTCTTTTTTTTTGATTGGAGTATAATTGATTTACAATGTTGTGTTAGTTTCAGGTGTGCAGCAAAGTGAATCAGTGATACATATACATATATCCACTATTTTTTAGATTCTTTTCCCATAGAAGCCATTACAGAGTATTGAGTAGAGTTCCCTGTGCTATACAGTAGGTCCTTATTAGTTATCTATTTTATATATAGTAGTGTGTATATGTCAATCTCAGCCTCACAATTTATCCCTCCCCCCCCAAACCAAATACTTTTTGTATTACTTTTCTTTGATTTTTTTTTTTTTTTTTTTTTTTTTTTTTTTTTTTTTTTTTTTGCTGTACGCGGGCCTCTCACTGCTGTGGCCTCTCCCGTTGCGGAGCACAGGCTCCGGACACACAGGCTCCGCGGCCATGGCTCGCGGGTCCAGCCGCTCCGCGGCACGCGGGATCCTCCGGGATCGGGGCACGAACCCGTGTCCCCTGCATCGGCAGGCGGACTCTCAACCACTGCGCCACCAGGGAAGCCCCTTTTCTTTGATTTGATTTCATAAATATAAGATGTTTCACTACCTACTAATGAAAATATAAAAATGCATGACAGAGTTTAAAAAAATGACATATTCCTTGTTTATAGGGATACATTTTGTGATGATGATTCTGATCACAATGATGATAATTTCTATCACTTAAGGGGAACTTACCACTTCCTAGTGGTATGGTTTATGTTATATGGTCGGCACTTGTATATTTTATCTAATTTAATTCTCATGGTAACCTCATGAGAAAGATACAGTTATTATTCCTGTTTTACAGATAACAAAAACTGAGTCTTTGAGAGCTTAGATAATTGAGCTAAGGTCACACAGTTCTTGCAAAGTAGAACTGGATGGGGTTCAATTTAATCTCTAAGCTACATAGTTCCCCTCAAAAGTTATATTAAAGTATTTTTATGTTTAAGATACAGTATTAAATAATGTAGTAATCAAAAGATAATTTAAGTAAGATAATTTGAGTAATCAAAAGATAGTTATGAGTTTTAGTTTTCTTCACTTTGTGTATCAATAAATACGTCTTTGTTCCTAATTTTTTACTTGTTCAGTAATAGATACATATGAAACTTATATGTCATTCATCATTCCCTGGATAATTCACATTTAAAATTTATATAGATTAGAAGTGGATGATGTTGCCCTTTCTTCTCCATTCATTCAAATATCAAATATCCAAAATATCAATTATCAAAAAACTTGGTTTTTAAAATGTTTAGAATGTTTTGAAAGAGAATATCTTTTCAAAGTTAGAACTATTAATAGTTTCCAGATTTATTATGTGAGTATTATGAGTAATTTTGTCCTTATATCTAATTTGTTCTCCAGGCTATTTTATGTAGAAAGATATTTATCACAACAAAGCCGATGTTAATGACTTTGAAAATGATCTCCTTACTGGGGTGATTTTTTTGCTATTCTAGAATCGCTCCATCAGAACTGTCATAAGCACCATTCTTCCTCTTATAATGTTTATGTTACAATTAGTTAGTTCACAGGCACAGAGCTGATGTTGTCATTTAACATAACTACTGTATATATGATATTAAAATTGACGAATACAAATATCATAGAATTCAGAGATATTTTATTAATCCTAAACTATTTACCAATCTGGCTTCCCTCTCCTATATGAATTTCAGTGGTAAGAATACATATTTAGAGCAAATATTATTTATCACATAAAATTCATATTTATTAACATACTATGTTGCTTTCACTTTTTTCCTCCAAACACTGTAATGGAGATGTTTGATACTCAATATGAAAAATGAAAGTTAATAGGGTAAAGTTTGATAGCCTCATTTTCTTTTCTTTTGTTTTCTGAATTGTCCAAAATACCCATACCTTTTGAATTAATGGACTTTGAGTTCATTTCCAATCTAATGGAATTTACTATGTGATCTTGAAAAATATTTAATTTCTTTGAGCCTTAAGATAAATATATATAAAAAATAGGGATAAGAGTACACAACTATCAGACTCGGGAGAAATAAATCAGATACCAATATGTTAATTACCTAGCATAGTACCAGGCTCAGAGAGAGACTGTGAATATTAGTTACTTTTACCTAATAAGCACTGAAAAATCATTCAAAATTCTTTAACCCTTAATCTTAGATACCTTCACAGAGAGAAATTTCTTAGTATGAAAGAAATACATTGACTCCTCACATCTCTTTAAGCAGGTGAAATGCACACGTGTACTGTTCAGAAGTTTTATGTGATGTTTGCAATATTTGATGTACTTTCTTTCCTCTTTATCATATATCAATCAATATAACCTTGCTAACATATAGTTTGTTTAAACACCATATATCCTATGATGTTTGATTATGGAAATTTGTGAAGATTTAAGATTCAGAAATTTCAGGCCAATTACTTTGTTTTGGTGCTTAGGTTACTTAAAAATTTTTTCATGTGATGATTTCCTCAGCACCTCATTGAAACGTCTCCAGATAAAGCCATCAGGCAACATGGTGAATAGGCGCATTCCTTTCTATTTTTAATGCTTGAAATGTATTCTTAGAAATTTCTTGCAATTCTGTTGTGTTTAGTAATCCAAAGATATAAAATTCTCTAATCACCATAAATCTCAAATGGTGAAATTTTTGGAAGGAGAGCAACTTTTCGCACTACTTTAAAAAACATATGACTTCATAAGGGAGAGATGTGTAATAAATTAATATAGGCAGATAATATATTCTATTTTAGGGCATAAATAATCGTTCTAACTATGTGCTATAATGAATTTATAGGAGGAAAAATAACCAGGAATGGAAGGGACTTCTAGTGACTATCTGTTAGCTCTTCCTGCTGCAAGTCACCACTTAAACCATCTAAATCAAATGAAATGTTCATATATGTCTTAAGATAAAAGTTGCTTTTACCTGCCTTTGGCTGAATGAGAAGAGAAGTAGTTTCTTTTAGCTTTATCTGCAAAGAAGCAGATTGTTCTTTGGCTACTTGATTGTCAGAAACATGCTGTTCTATGCCATTCAAATTAATGATGCTAAGTTTAGATTCCTTATTATTGAAACTCTCTTACTTATAACTCCTCTAACCTTTATATACTTGATGCTTAGCTATGCGGGAGTTTATTTCTGAAGATTTTCTAGTTTCACATATCAATGGAGGTGACATTATTTCTGCAAAGAATTTGGCTTTGTTTTTTTGTTTTTTTTAATCTTCAACATATGGTGAACTGTAAAAGATTATTCCACGTTCTTTAGTTACAGTTTTACATTGTACATAGTAAACGTATTTGAGACAGTTTCCAGTAACTATTCTAGTATTTAATTTCAAACTCAATATAACTCAATATGAGTAAATGTTAACTAGTAAAGCGGCTCCAGTTCTTTGACTTCTTATTTAATTTTCAAGGTAGGAACGTTAACATTGGCTTGGAGTATTGAATAAGTAATTTTTCCAGTGACATAGAAATTGCATTTTTTTCCTCCCTAACCACAGTTACACAAAATTTTGTACTTTCCCTGTATGTAAATTGCCTATTTTACTTGGGGCTACCCTTTATGTTCACTTACAGCTTCCAACAGAGCAAATCCCAGAAGTTCAGCCATACACTGAGGTAAATAGATTACCCAAATTAATAGCTGAACTTCCAAATATAGTCAGATTAATAGGTACAAGTCCATAGTCTGACCTGGCCACATGCCGGCAATTACTTGTTTAATTTGATCCATGTAGATAGCTAAGTTGGTCAATGTCAAACCCAATATTCTCTTTGACCTAAATGTACATTCTGTGTTGGTCAAATTAATTATAAGATCAATTAGTTTTCCTCCTTATTGTTGAGGACATTATGTGAGGCTGTGTGTAGAGCTTCACAGAATCAACTGGTGTGCCTCAGCTAATAGTTTTCTGATTTATATCCTCAGGGTCAAGAAGTGTTTTTTTATGTTAAATGTCCATGACACTCTGCTGACTTAGCCTGGAACAACTCCAAATGATTTATTCTTTGGGATGGCTATAATAGTTATATTTTAACATTAATAATAAGACTTTATTATATTATCTATACTATTATATATTCAATAGAACATTAGTCACCTAACTTGAAATTATATTTTTCACAGTTTGTATTTTTTTTTTTTTTTTTTTGTGGTACACGGGCCTCTCACTGTTGTGGCCTCTCCCATTGTGGAGCACAGGCTCCGGACGTGCAGGCTCAGCGGCCATGGCTCACAGGCCCAGCCACTCCGCGGCATGTGGGATCTTCCCGGATCGGGGCACGAACCTGCGTCCCCTGTGTTGGCAGGTGGACTCTCAACCACTGCGCCACCAGGGAAGCCCTGAGTTTGTATTTTTAACTGGTTGCATTGATGATTATTTGTGAGTTCTTATTACCATCAGGAAACAGTGTGACTTCCAGGCAACTCAGTTAATTAGAAGGTAAGCATTCAGTATTCCTGAGTTTAATTTAGCTTTTGTGTGTGCGTATGTGTATGTGTGTCTTAGTATAACTCTAATAATTTCTGTATGTTTAACAAATGTGAGCCATTAGTCATAGGGAGATTCAATGGCAAGGGCAAGAACCTTTCAGATTCATCTCTGACACACCACAGAATGCTGTGACCATAGTATAAAACAGACCAGACATGAATGGGGTTTTGTTATTGTTGTTATTTTACCAAATGACCTGTCTTGCTATATGACTTTACTGTTGTATTTTGTCAGTATTTAGCATGTCCCTCTAGGCTTTGGAAAGCCAAGCTCTCCACATTTAATTATTTTCCATTTTCCTTAAGTTAATCTTTCTGAGTTGTTCCTGCATTGCTTATCTGATTTTCTTTCTTAGTCTATCTACATGTTTCTAGGAATGAAGGCCCTGTATCTATGCACACATTTCATTCTCCATAGAATAAATTATGAGGTATTACCTTAACTCTTCACTTGGTTGAGAGAGATTATGTAGCAGCCAATATAAAAGTGCCTATTTTAACGGCTAAAAGTAGCAAAATTCAAGTTAAATTTGGAGTTTTTTCATGAAGCTAGTTCACCAAAGTAGAAAATATCATTTTATTAAGATTCAAAACATATCCATGAATATTAGTAAAGTACCTGGCATGTATGACTACATATTTTGAACAGATTCTCCACTTATCCAATCAGTAGTTGGTACTGCTTTCCCTTATTCCACTGTTATATATAAGGTCTTTCGACTACAACTACAATACAGAATAAAAATTTAGAAATTCTAAAGGATGTGTTTCTTTTTCTTGTATCATTGTCCTGCCAAGTCATGGACTTTAAAGCTGTCAATGGTAGAACTATAAATAGTTTCGACATTTGCTCAGTTGAACAGTGCTCCTCATTTTCTTTAAATTTTGCTATTTAACAACTAAATCATAACTTTGGTTAATCTATTTACTTGGTGACTGAGACCAAAATCTAATGAAAAACAATGGAATGAACATATTCAGCTTATAATTTTAGCATTTCTGTTCGATGGACTTACTTAAATAATCATAATGTCCTGGTAATTTGTATGTGTAAGGGTTTCAAATAAGTATAAAGTGCTCTGTAGCTATTGCTTCTTCTTCTTCTTCTTCTTCTTTTTTTTTTTTTGCACTACGCGGGCGTCTCACTGTTGTGGCCTCTCCCGTTGCGGAGCACAGCCTTCGGACGCGCAGGCTCAGCAGCCATGGCTCACAGGCCCAGCCGCTCTGTGCCATGTGGGATCTTCCCAGACCGGGGCACGAACCCGTGTCCCCTGCATCGGCAGGCGGACTCCCAGCCACTGCACCACCAGGGAAACCCTATTGCTTCTTTTTTTTTGTTTGTTGTTGTTTAACTCGATATGAACAAACTAAGGTGGTTTATAGAAAAATAGAAACGGAAAAAAGACATAGATTCAATCATTTAAAAACCGCTTTGAAGTTGGAGAAATGTCATTAAGGATAAAATAATAACCGATTTCAATATTAGAGGCAGCTGTATCATTATGAACTGAGTTTGAAAACTTTTGTTTGCAAAGGGAAAATTTATTGGCAGTAAAAGACACATGCAGAGAATATCTTAATAGTGTGTTCAAGTAATGACAATTGATATGACACCCAAAGTCCTCAGTATATTCCAAACAGGCAAAGAGAAATAAACATTATTACCTAAGTATTTAATTGATGTTCATAGTGATTATCATGGTGGTTTTGGTCAGTTCATCTTTATTGCTGTTGGTCATCTTTCTTAAATTTCTGATTGTTTTACTTCTCTACTAAAATCACCAACCAACCAGCCAAGGAGCCAGGCAAAGAGCCTACCTGCCTTCTACCTACCTACCTACTGCATAAGCAAACAACAAATAAAAACATTCTGCGGTAAACAAACTAACAAACGAAAACATTCTCTAGCTCTTTATTATATAGGATTAAATGAAAATCCATTAGTGTGTGTTTTGTTCACTTTTGCCCATTTTTCTTTTCCAGAGTTATCTCCTGTAGTTCTTAGGGTCAATACAAAACCAGACACAGAGGACACTTCACTTTTCCCACCCAAAACTTCCTTTGAACCTCCAGTGCCTCTTCTCTTGCCGCTTCTTTTGAGACACTGGTTTTCTTCTCCATCAACTCAGCCTAATTCAAACTTTAAAGTCCAATTCATCTCAATTTTCTAACACTTTCCCCTCCTACCTTCATAAATTTTCATTATATCTTATAAATACATATGGTTATTTTCTTAGGCACTGCTTAGTAGCTAGAACTTGGGATTCACGAGGGTAGTAAAACATTTTGGTCATTACGAATTTAGCACAGTATTGACACCTATTAGACTCTCATCCATAGGTTACTGAAGGAATAAATGAAAAGAATGAAGGAATAAAGTGGTATAATTGTATTTTTATTAATAATTTAAAGTTCCCTGGGGGCTCTCATAAAAATTAGCATTTATCATACATCTGTAATCATTTTATGGCACGTGGGGCATGTTTTTATTAAAGTTTTATACACACACACAAACACATGATTCTACAGCTAGTGCTTGGGAAAATAATAAATTTGTTTTCCAGTGTTGTTTTCTCTTAAATGTCTTCCTAGACTCCACAATGTATATTTTACTCGTGTCTTTCATCCTAGTATCTATACTGTTTTGTAACTCATTGTTCACTTAACAATATGTAATTAACATTTCTCCATATGATTAAATATTCTTCTAGATTATCATGTTAGTTAGAAATTTCAGATATCTCAAGGTTTTATCTGTTTAAAAATATTGCTGTACTAAACAAGATTACAGTTAAATGATTAAATACAATTATTTATGATGAACAACTTTCTAAAAACTGAGTCACTGCTTCCAAGAGCTTGAACAATATATATATATATATACACACACACATATATATATACACACACGCATATATATATATATATATATATATATATATATATATATATATATACTGCTCTTTTGCCTGCCAGATATAAGTAATTATATGTCAACCAGCTGGTTGTAAAATTGACCATTTTCTGAATGCATAGCAGCAGTTTTGGGATAAATGTGTGTGTGTGTGTGCACGCATGTGTGTGTGTGTGCAATTCCCTTTAACAACAAAATAATGACATTGTCCTAGTAGAAGTGATAATTGAAAGTAACACTAATAAATTTTGTAAAAGCAAACTAGAAAAAAATGTACATTGAGAACTATCCTGGATATAATATGAAACTTCTATTCAATGATTATTCATTCATTCATCTTTCATTCACTTTTGTATATAAAATATTATTTACTGAACACACACTATATTCCAGGCACTGTGCTGGATGACTGGGATACAAAGATCAGTGGGCTGTGACCTTAGCCTTACACCTCTGCAGAGTATACTTACATAAAATAGATCCATTACTGTAAAACATGGCTGCAAGAGATGCCTGAACGAAGTGTCCTGTGAGTGAGTGAGTGGGTGGGTGGGGAAGTTAGTAGAGGCTTCACAGAGAAGCTACTTGAGCTAGCTCTAATAGTATAAGTAGGAGTTTATCGAAAAGTAAAGGAAAAAATAAGAAAAGTAAGCACAAACAAATGTATATAGTTCAAATAATGAATAGGTATTTGTTTGGTTGATTTTAATTTTTAAATTTTTTTTAAGTTTAAAAAAATCTTTATTTCAGATAAAATTATTTCCATTATTAAGGATAAAGCAAACACACTTCCTTGAGTCCATCATTTCAGGTGACTGTGATTTCCATGAACATTGGCGTTCCTGAGTATCATTTGAATATTTGCCTACATGCTTGTGGGAAGCTTCCTCAGCCTTTTCTTGGTAGGAATTCCAATTTTTCTGAATTCCTTCCTTTCCTTCAGGTATTCCATTTTGCATTCTTCATGAAAGGCTGGATCATTATAGTAAGCAGTTAGACATTCTTTCAATGCAGAATTTTCTTTCTGGCATCTTACTACCACAAGGATTCCAGAGTCCTTGCAACATTTAGTGAAATCTTGAACTTGTTCAGAACATCTCTCTCGGGCCTTTTCTCTCATTATTTTAGGGATCAAAGCATCTCTTTCGACTCGTCTGAGATGCGGCTCTGTGGGGTCGAGCGCCATGTCCGCACCCGGGAGGTGGCAGTGGCCTACACAGGTCTGGTTGGTTTTTAAATGAAAGAGAAATACGATTTGGGCCCACACTGTGGAATACTGAGTGGTCCATACCTTGATAAGAAGTTCCATAATTAGTGTAAAAAGCAAGCGAAATAGGTTTTTTTACTTTGATACATTTGTGTATTGTAGTATGATTGCCACTGAGGCAATATTTATCACATTACATTATTATAGTACAGCACTATTGACTATGTTTCTTATACTGTGCATTAGATCCCTATGGCTTATTATTTACTGCTAGTTACAAGTTTGTACCCTTAAATACCATCAATCTAATTCCCCCACCCCCCCATCCCTGGTAACCATCATTTTACTCTCTTTTGTACAGATTAGACTTTTTTAGATTCTACATATAAGTGATATTGTACAGTATTTGTCTTTCTCTGTCTGACTTACCTTGTTTAGCACAATGTGCTCAAGGTCCATCCTTGTCATAAATGGCAGGATATCTTCCTTTCTCATGGCTGAATAGTATTCAATTGTGTATATATGTACCACACCTTTTTTAGCCATTTATCCATTGGTGGGCATTTGGGTTGTTTCCATATCTTGCCTGTTGTGAATAATGCTGCAATAAATATGGGTATGCATATATCTCGTCAAAATCCTGTTTTCATTTCCTTTGGATTTTTACCCAGAAATGGAATTGCTGGATCATATGGTAGATATATTTTTAATATTTGAGGAACCTCCATATAGTTTTTCCTAGTGGTTGGACTAATTTACATTCCTACCAACAGTGTATAAAGTTTCCCTTTTCACCACATCCTCACCAGCATCTGTTTGTCTTTTTGATAATAGCCATCCTAATAGGTGTGAGGCAATATCTCCCTCTAGTTTTGATTTGCATTTCCGTGATGATTAGTGAGGTTGAACATTTTTTTCATGTACCTGTTGGCCATTTCGATGTTCTCTCTGGAAAAATGTCTAATTAGTTCGTCTGCCCATGTTAATATCAGATTTTGTTTGGGTTTTTTGTTATTCATATATGTTAATTCTTTATATATTTTGGATATTAACCCCTTATTCAAAATATGGTTTGCAAAATTATTTCCCATTCTATAGGCTGCTGTATCATTTTGTTGACTTTTTTTTTGCCATGTAGAAGCTTTTGAATTTGATATTGTCCCATTTGTTGATTTTTTACTTTTGTTATTTGTGCTAGCAAAAGAGGTTTTTAAATAAGAGAGTGACAAACTGTTCATATAAGAAAAATACCATAAAGCAATGTAGAGAATAGACCAGAGTGGAGGAGAAACTTGTAGTAAGAAAATAATGAGGAAACTGTTAGAATAGGCCAACTGATAGAGTCCATGTCTTAGCGGTGGTGGCAATGGAGAGAAGCTAGATTGTCATACCTACTGGATGTGTTGGTTGAATAGAAGGGAAGAAGTAAAGATCTGAGGTTGCAAAGAAACCTTATTACAGAATAGGCTCCTTTACCATTCTACTACCTGTGTTCTAGGGTACCATCCTCTCCTGGGATCCCAATCCTGAGGTACAGGGATCCCAGAGACATGAGAGGGCCAGTGAATGCACTGAATTTATGGGCAACAATTTGGAGACATGAAGATCCATAGTCTTCATCAGATTCTCATCTCAGATTCAAGGGGAAAACTTTTAAAAATTGTAAGTCGATATGTTTAATAGGTACTTTTCTAGGGAGAGACTCCATGTTTTTCATCAGTTCCTTTTAGTAGATTGTAACACCAAATAGCTGAAGACCACTGATCTATCTGAATACCCTTTTATTTTTTCACAGATTTTCTTTGTATTTAGGTCCAGTTGTTAGGACAGGGTTGCAGGGCAGTGTGGCGTAAAATACATGGGTTTAAGTCAGAGATACCTGGGTTGGCATCCAGGCTCTTCAATAATGCTGCATGACCTAGGCAGAATTGCTTACACTCTAATAACTGCAGTTTCTTCATTTGTAAAATGAAGAGAGTAACATCTAGTTCAAATATGGGGCTATTCATAAGAACTTATTAGCCCAGCACTTAGTTGAGTGGCTGGTCAATAGAAGGCATTCAATAAGTGATAGCAATAATGAACACTGTTGTTATTATTCTTACATTTGTTAGATAGCCATGCTGAGGCTCATCTCAGTTCTCTCCCCTCTATGAAGCCTTCATTTATCACCCAATCTAAAGTCAATCTCACCCTTTTCTGAGCTCTTTGCTTGTACCTCCTCTTGAGATCTACCTTACTTTTACTGAGATTATAGTGTATATGTCTTCGTCTCATCCAGTTTACTAGATATTAGGGCTTTATTCATCTTGTATTCCCTTTAGTGGTGGCTATCATACATTCTACACAGGTGAGGCACAAAATTTAAATATTTTGTATACAACACAATATTTAATATTGTCACAGTATATCTGGTTCAGTGGCACCTATCAGAGCACTTGTCACACCATATTGTCTCCCTGACAACAAAGTGGATTCTGTGGGCAGAGTCTGTTGTGTATTCATGGTGCTTACATTGCATTAGAGAAAGAAAAGTTTGATCATGGGCTTCTTGCACTTGAAAAAACTTGACTTTTACTTTTACTCTTTAAAAAATAAATATTAGATGTCCTGTCACTTATGTGATATGATATAAAACCTTAAATCTTTATATAGTGTTGGAAGTATTGTATTAAAATGTCCCATATTTTCTAAAACCTCATGTAACTCAACCATCTGGAAAAACCTAGTAACAAATAATGTACAGATAGTTCAGATTTGGTTTTGATACTGTCATTCTTCACATAATAATTTCTGTATGTATTTTTCTGGTAAGTAATTTATCCCAAACTAATTATGTAAATTAAAATTTCAGGAAGGCTATGAAACACTAACAACTCAGTTATATTATCTCAAAACATTATAATCACCTCACTGAGTAGCAGCAAAAATAGAGGTCAAAGCATTTTGGTTGTATTAATGTGGCTCTTCTGTTTTGATTTTTTTAAAGTTACACCTGAACACAATTTTCTATATCAACAATGATGCCATTTTAAAATATCTAAATGCAAAAGGGCTGTACAATAAGGAAAAACACTGCAGTCTCATTGGAAAAATTTTAAAGAAACATTTTGTGATTTTTTAAGTGTATAAAGTAGACAGAAAACAACTGGCACCCCATTAAAGCAAACTCATGTGATCATAGTGCACAGCTGTCAGACAACCACGTTCCAAAACATCTAAACCTTCCACATGTTTAGACGGCCCTGTGCTTATTTATCACAACACCAATCACGCTCTATTTCCATCATCTATTGACTTGTCTGTCTTCCACACTGGAAGGCATTACTTTCTTTTCAAACCATCTTTACACTCCCAGAGCCTATCTAGTACCTGGCATGTGGAAGGCAATAAATTGTTGTTTATGGAATCAATTAACAAAGTAAATAATTATCTAATTAATTAAATGACCTCTGTGTTTTCCAACAATTTTCAAACTTTAATGTGCAGAAAAATTACCTGCAAATTTAGTTTTAAAATGTAAATCGTTAACTTCTGCACACATGGATTCTAATTCCATAGATTATGCAGCCTGAGAACATGCATCTTAACAAGGCCACCAGTGTTTCTGCTTCAGGAGCAAAGATCACTCTTTAAAAACATTGATAGAATATCATTCATGTGATTAAGAACTCTTCTTGATGCAGGTAAACTTCCACAAAATCATTGGGCTGTTGTTCACTGATTCTGAATTGAGAGGGTCAGAGTGAGTGAGGACTGAACAGTGTAAGAAAAGTCCTAAGGGGCTCATGGGGCACACTGGTGAAAGGCTTTGCTCAAACTTTCCCTGATTCTGTGTCTGTTAGATTTGTGAGGTTTGCATGAATAGAAGGTAAAGCTAAAGACAAACTTGACAATGTGGGCAGACTGCAGGACAGCCTAAGGATCCAAATAAAGTCTAGTCTTCCAGTTGGGCTGCATTGGGGTCACTGTCCAAGAAATAAGCAGGGAGAAAAAATCTAGGCCAGGTAACAGAAGAGCATCTCAAGATACAGATCATGCAAGCATACTGACACCAGAAAACTCTGAGTGTGACTTCGGATACCTCGACAAACCCATCCTTCCTCAGTTCCTATTTTAAGTTTCTCAATGTTAGTTGATGGGAACTAGCAAAGTATCTACTGCTCCCAGAGTTGGATATGCTTCTTAGGTATTGGTCATAGTGGACGGTTAGATCGTCTAACGTGTTTATACTTTCAGATTCCCCAGAATCTTTGATAAGTATTGGTCAAATTCTTGGATTCTAAGCCAGATCTAATAAATCAGTATCTCCGGGGAGCACATGATGGGAATTGATTTATGAGCATTCTTTAGGTGGTTCAGATGATTGGCCTGGTGTGGGAGCCATAACTTTAAAAAGCCTTCATAGATCTTTCATCAATGAAAAATTTTTATTGTATTTATTAGGAGTCATATCTTTCTGCCCCCCCATCTTTAGCCCCACACGTTTCTGCCTCTTGCACACAACTCCTCTCCTCATATGTCTCTTAGTAGCCTCCTGTCCAAAATTACTTTGTCGTAGACTTGCTTTTTAGGTATTCTAACCCTCTAAACTTAATAGTAATTTCCTCCATTCCTTTTCCATCAATTTTCAGTCTAAAGGCTTATTTTTCTCTCCTTTTATTTCCTCTGCAAACTTATATCCTAAAGCACATTCAGATTGCATGTCATAATGTCATACACCCTCTCCCCACCCACTTTTCATGCATACACACATAGGTGGCACATTAGCTGGCTTACATTTCTAAAAACAATCAGGGGCCAATGACTCTGTGTGAACAAGTGAGCAAGGTCATTATTAATCTTAAAATGTCAGAATAAAGTTCTAAAATGGAGAAAGTTGCTTAGAAAAATGGAAGCTGAGTTCACAATTGAGCAGAACGCCTAAGACATTTTACATTCCGACTTGTTTTAACAAGATTCTACTGCTTTGTAATTCATTTACAGAATAGTTATAGCCTCCCATTGGCTCAGTGCTCCCATTTATTCAGCGACTGTAAATAATAGCCATCAGCAAAGATTTTGAAATCTTCAGATGAAAGGATCTAAATTAAGGAAGCTTCCCCATTCATCCCTTTCCCACAAAATGGATGCTGACTAAAACACAGAAAGCAAGGAACAGTGTAGTAATCTTACAACCTAGTATAGTCCAGCTTTTGAGAACCATGAATGCTTCTTTTCTATGTACTGAAAGTTTGTTTTAATAAATATTTTTTTCTCAATTGGAACATGGTATTTTTTCTTAAGCTGTGAGAGAGATTGGAAAAGGCAATATCAAATCAGTTACATTATGTGGATTAATGGCGCAGTAGTTTCTTTCTTCAGTTATTGCAAGCTGGTTGCTATTTTAAGGTTATCATTATCACATACTACTGTACCTGAGAGTGAAATTTTTCATTACCATCCAAAGATGCTTCATTTTGTTGCTTAGCAGGGGACACTTTGATAAATAAATTCCAGCATTTTTTTATGTTCCTATGGATTTAAAATGTACCTGCAATTTTAAAAATTTTATACAGATTATCTTTTTATATTGTTTACTTACACAATCTACATATTTTAAATTATTAGATGATTGAGCTAGCAGCAGATGAGGTTATACTTTTAATGAAGTGCTAAACCTTCCCATGATATTACAGTTGAGTTAGGGAACCAGTCAGTACTCGCTACTCTGGGCCAATGGTGTTTAATTAGATCAGTGTGATAAATAAAATGGGGAAGCATTACTTGAAATATAGAATATACTTAACTTAGATAACAATGGCTTGGCAATTTAAAAATTTATATTAGAGCTCTTTGTCATTTAATCACTTTACTATATCTGATAATGTCAGTATTCAGTACTGCAGAATGCAGTAAGCAAAAACAATGTTGCCTACAAAGATCAAGTTACTGCTGGGCACTATATGGGATGTAAGAAATGAAGACATGTTCTCAGCTTTCCAGGGACTCAAAATGCATTTGAAGGACAGATAGATAGGTAAGTAGATAGATGGAGAGATAGAGAGATAGAATAGATAGATAGATAGATAGATAGATAAAAGGATAGGTAAGATATATGGCATTTGTTTTCAATAACACACATCTCACACTCCTTATTTTTTATGCAACTCAGCTGACAATTATCTATACCGTATAGCCTCTCCTATTCTGTAGCTTTAAATAGTTATTTAAATTCATGAACTTTTTGTACCTTAGAGAAGATACATGTGCTTGGTTTTTTGTATTTGTTTTCTAGAATAACTTAGGTATTGTGGATAAAGGAAACCCCTATTAAGTGCTAAAGTGTTCATTGTAGTCCTCATTATCATTTTATTATTATAGGATGTAAGCATTTTTAAATGTGCTGTTTATTTCCTTGATGTCTTAAAAAGAAAAAATCGAATATATTTTTTTTCTATTTAGAGGCATCATTATGTTCATCAGGGTTTGTGATAATTTAAAGGGAAATTGTCACTATAGAATGGATATGATGGAAATCTCTTGGTTTCCTGGAAAAATGCATTATTGATCTACCTTTATGTCATTTTTATTTTTTCTCCTAAAAATGTGTGAGGCAGTTAGGTGATTTCCTGTACCCCTTCTACTAAATGACTACGAAATTAATAAGTGAATCAAAGGCTAAAGCATACTTCTTCCAAGGGGTAGTTTCATTCTGTAGAAAGCTATCAACTCTATTATTGATATCAATGATCCTGAGTTTGTCAGTATCTTTGAAATGTCATCTCAGAGTTCCTCATCACTAGTGTGAAGGATCATCTACAAGACTGCAGTATTCACCCTGTCCTCTATAGCACTTGCTTTGATTTTACTCCCAATGTAGGAAGGAGGAGTATTTTTAACTTCTGTAGTTTTTTAAAGAGAATTACATTTTTAGGGGTGGAGAGCTGGAGTGTGGGCAGGATTTTTGTGACATATCAAAAGGTTAATAAAATTAGAAATCCCATGCTTAATGTTATGGCAATAATAAAATGAATAACTATTTGATAACGTCATGTTATCCTGAGAATCCTTCATTCCTAAATTACATTTGTTTTGTGAACATTCCAGAAGTTAGACTGTATTAAGAAATGAGTTTTCTACAAGATCATGAAATTCTTTTAAAACCTCAAGGTTTTGCTTGCTATCTTTTTTTAAATGTCTGATGTCATTCTTCCATTTCAAATGCCAAAGCTTGATTCTGTGACTAATACAGCTTAGTAAGCTGTATCTACTTATTTGTAAAATGCTTTTTTTAGTGAATCTGGTAGCAATAGTAATGGTCTGCCACAAAGATGCCTACATTCTAATCCTCGGAATCTATCAAAATGTTATGTTACATGGCAAAGGGCTGACCTTAAGATAAGTAGATTATCTGTATTGTCCTGTTGGACCAAGGCTCCCTACACAGGGAAGAGTGAGGCAGGAGAGTAAGAACCAGAGGGACGTCATCCTGAGAAGAGCTCAGATCATCGCTGGTTTTGATGCTAGAAGTGGGACGTGGCCCAAGGGATAGGGGAAGCCTGTAGAACCTGGAAAGTGAAAGAAAATGGTTTCTCTTCTAGAGCCCCAGGAAGGAAAGTAGCCCCGTGAGACCCATTTCAGATTTCTGACCTCCAAAAGTGTAAGATGATAAATTTGTGTTGTTTTAAGCCACTAGGGTTTGGTAATTTGTTACAGCGGCAATAGGAAACTAAAACAGTGAGTATTGGAGTCAAAGGTAGGAGCATTCTTATGCTGCTTCCTGGAGAGTCAGTCAAACAAAATTGCTGAATTCCCATATTTTGGTGATTGTGTGTAAGGGTGCTTCTCTGAAATTTTGCATTGTTCAGAATCTTTGTACAGCACAAATAGATACACATTCCTAGGCCTGATGCAGAGCCAGCATAGATGAAATACCTCTGCACTGACACAGCAACATTTTCCTGTATTTCTTTTTAAAAGTAAAATTATAGAATCGCCTTCTTGTTTCAGTTTACATTGACTTTTCAAGTTATTAGACATCAAATTAGAAGTCTTATAAATGTTTTCTCTTTCTGTAATATTCTTGTTATAGTATGGTGCTCCTAGCTTAGGATTTCTGCTATGGCATACAGTGAAATAGGCCACTGTGCCAATTCTGTGTTTCGGTTTAGTGTGTCAGGATGCAATTGCTTTAAGTCTTCGAGAACCCAGTACTGACAAGCCTCTGAGGCGACTGAGGTACAGTTAGGTTGGGTCCTATATCTGCAGGCTAGCCATAGGCTGAGAAAAATAATATATAAAAATAACTGCAACTGTATAGCACAGGGAACTCTACTCACTGCTCTGTGGTGACCTAAATGAGAAGGAAATCCAAAAAAGAAGGGATATATGTATACGTATAGCTGATTCACTTTGCTGTATGGTATAAACTAACACAATATTGTAAAGCAACTATACTCCAATAAAAATTTTTTTTTAATGACTGGAAAAAAATTTTTTAAATAAAAATAAAAACAACACACACACACACACAAAATAACTGCAGTGACTAAATGTGCCAGTTGGGAATGGACCTTGACTCCATCAAAGATAAGCTCCTCTCCCCACAACCCTTATTCAATATCTGAAACTGATTTAACTTCACAGATGAGAACCAGGAGGACTCTGAACCTGGAATTTGGAGATTCACTCTGAAGTATCGAAAGATTCCACTTGTTTCTATTTATTGCTTAAGTAGGGTTTCTCAGCCTCGGCACTATTGATGTCTGGATCAGATCATCCTTTATTGTGCAGGGCCATCCTGGGAAGTGCGGGATGTTGAGAAGTATCCATGGCCTCTGCCCACTGGATGCCACTAACAAACCCCTACTCCGGTTGTAACAGCCAACATTGCCAAATGTCCCCAAAGGGGCAAAATTGCCTCTGGTCGAGAACCACGGGGTTTCTGTACTTGAGCACTTAACCTTTTTTCTGCAACCAGACTCCATTTTATAACCCACTTTTAGTAGATGAGCTCTGTTGTAACAGCACCTTTCAAGGTATCTGTATTTATAGGCACAAATGGAGCAGCCCCAAATTTAAATACTGTATTCTCCCTAGATCTCAGTCCCCACGAGCATTCGTATTCTCAGCTATGAGATTGCACAATATCCTTCCTCCTTCCTCTTTTACCATGAACTATCTATCTGTAAAACCTCTCTGATAAAATATTCTACCCTGCTAGATTTTGTCCATTGACTTCTGGAGGCATCTTCCCTGATGGACCCAGCCTGATGGATACCTATCATTTTTTCATCCCATTAATCTGTAGTTTGTTCCATTCTACCAGAACCTTATTTCTGGCAGTCCAATTGATTAAAAAAAAACATGAATCTATCCTCATGTCATTTTCACACATACACCACCACCACCACCAACAACAGTTGAGGCCTGGGTACCAAATAAGACTCTATTTACAAGTAACAGAAACCAAATCGAGAAAGCTTAAGTAGAAAAACAATGCAAAGCAAACAAGAAATAAATGGTTAACTGATTAAACATAAATTGTCTCAGAAGAATCAAAGCATGCAGAGTGACCTCAGGATTGCATGCAAGAATTGGGAAGTGGTCAGGACCTCAGGGAATGTATGCATCTTTCTTCTGTCTCTGTCTCCTGCATATTTCCATGATTCTCTTTTTTTCGGCAGGCAGGCTTTCTCTCATGCACTGTCCACATGACAAGATGGCTGAGCCAAAGCTCCCAAGAGTTTATAAGCTCTCCTTTTCAGAGATTAACCCAAACTGAACTATATATTTGTGACCATAGGTGTGTGAAGGAGACTTCTCACTGTCAGGTAAGAAGATGCCCCAGAGATGACAGCCACAGATTGGTTCAGAAATTTACCCAAATTACCTGGTCTCCAACACAGAATACAATTCAACGTTTTTTCAAATGACTGAAAACAATTCCACATGCAGAATTTTAACTGCATGAAAGCAATTAAAGTAAGAACATATCATCTTTGGGAAAAACACACATTAGGATAATTATGTATCAACTCTCATATTTCACAATTTATCAAAGAGACATTTTAGAGGCATTTTTTCCCAGATACAAAAAATGTCTTTTCTGTTTAGGGAAATAGAAATTTAATTTTCTTCTGCATATAAAGAAATAAATAAAAATATCAGGATATTTGAAAAAAAACTTCTAAGGGTTTTTGTACATTGTTGAAACTAATGTAAAAATAGAAATCTATTTCCAAGACAAAAAGGATAATACAGCCTTTGTGTGAAGGTACAATGATGAGTTTTTTTTTCTGTAAAGCATGTTTGTTCAGACCATGCTTGAAAATTAATATTTCAGTAGAGAGCATACAGGGAATTTCAGTATGTTAAGACAAAAACCTGGGAAGTTTGGACGTTTATGTTTTCCTAGTAAGGAGGCTCTGCTTTATTTTCTGACAAGCTCACTGACAGAGCTTTAGAGGTAACATAATGGTATCTGCACTTAGCTGTCAGCCAGGAATGAGTCACTCTTGAATTTACTAAAAATGACATGATCAACATGGCATAGTAATGAACCCTGGGGAGGATTTTAAGATACTGTGTGGCACCAGAGCCTCTCATTAGTGCCATGGGTCTTATTAGTACATGTCATTTTTCTAACCTTTACAGCATGGCTGGTAGAATACAGCAAACACTGAATCTCTCTACATTTGTGACATCTCTTAATGTCACATCTCTTAATAAAAAAATACTGTTTATAGCTTGTTGAATTTTCTAAACATGTTTTAAAGATGAGGAAATGGCATAAAGCAAGGAAAATGAGAAAAACCCTTAGATTTTGTGAAAAAAAAAAAAGGTATGCCAATACACTGAGTGGGAAGAAGTGCTTGTTTCCTGTCAGTCCTTATATCCCAGGGGGGCAGCATCCCACAGGAGCAAGAGCCTGTGCTTCAGGCTAGGGTTCTAGACCCAGCTCTGCCAGCAATAACTTGAGTTTCTCTTAACCTCTCTTAGATTCATTTTTGAAATGCATGATATAGGAAAAGAGCTATAGGATTGTTTTTTATTACACTTGTTGTTTTTCAGGGCTCTTTGTGAATGTTTCCTCTTGTATCCCCCTCTCTCCATTGATGGATCAAATAACAAATGCCAGGCATAGTGATAGGCACCGCAGATAAAATCAGGGACTTCATTCTATATAGGTAAAGTTGAAATGAGATTGTAATATGTAAGTGGATTCATTCACCGCCCCCCAATTCCTATTTGACTGTATAAAAACCCTTTCGGGAACACATTTAACAAAGTTTGAATGCTGTTTATTTGCAGTTAACAAGATGATGGAGAGAAGCTGCTGGATTTGGGATTTAAATGCCTCCATCTAAATTTCACAACTTATCTTGAGAAAGCAGAGGATCCACATTTTTTCCAAAGGACCAGAAATAAAAATATCCGGTATAGCTTTAGCATTTTAAAGGCCAGAACATGTAATAAAGATTGTGTTAAAGTAAGTCCAGTACATCATTTGTTATTTTCAGTTTTTAAGTTAACATTTACCATGTGCTACTTCAAGCCGACTTTACAAAGTCTGTCACGGCTAGTACCTTGTGTGGCAAATCCCAGGGGTTTCCCGACCTTCCTTAAGGGTGACTGATAGTTGGGCAGGTCCAGGTGTACTGAGTGGTGAGGATTGATATGGATACAACTGAGGTTTAGAAACAAGGAAGAGTAATGGAAAATACATCTTACTCAAAGATGCCATCTTATTCTGATGACTTGCCAAAAATACAGAATAATTTTTAATGTGAGATTTATAAAAAAACACATTTCCATGTATATTTACATAAATATTTCAAGTAAAATGAGTAAATAAGCACTAAAATATATCAGCTACATGCACACCATTACAAGGTTATATCTGCCAAATTCATAACAATAAATGTCACCTCCAAATCAAAATTAAGAGAACAACAGATTTTTTAAAAGTCTGATTTGTCAGGTAGTTACCGAACTACCTATCATCATATAACTAATTTGTCTTTCTAAAGGCAGAATCGTGACAGATATTAAATGTAGAATGAAGGTAGGAGGATTCAGTACTTTTCAAGGTTGTGGTTTAGACATCAGGAAAGCTCTTGGGGAAATACCATTTGCTAGTGCAACTGTAAATTGCATTGAGTGTTTATTGGTTTCTGTCATGCTATGGTAGGTATTGGTTAGTGATAAAAATGAAGGAAAATTCATTTGTTTGTAGCTTTCATTTTTCAGTTGTGTGCTTTCTGGTAGGTGTACTTGTCTTGTGTATGAGGCAGAAAGGTGCTACTTTAGAATTCAATTCTAATCACAGAAAAAATATTTTAATGTAATTGATTTGTTCTCCAGTGGAATAGGAGAGGTATAAAATATCTGATGAAGTAACTGTAATGCATCAATAGTTAATCCTAATGGATGAAATTTGTCTTTACTTCTTGAATACAGTTATTTTTCCCTGTCAAAGAATAATTATTTCAAATAAAATTCAAAGCGCTGTCTTTAAGATATGCATTATTTCTTCTAGGAATCTCAAAGTCAGCCTCGTTTGCACAACATAAAATATGTAAATTCCCCATCATTTGAAATTCTCTTTCACTGCATTAATATAAAAGCTTATGATTTTAGTAAATCCCTTCTGCTGGTTTAGAAGCAGCAACAAAAGATCAGCCATTTATGGTGTGCCTACTATATGTACTTGCCCTGGGTGAACAGTAAGAGAATCCAGGTATAGGTCGAAGAGTTTAAAGACATTTTTTGAAAAGCAAAACAGATGAATGCTAAAAATTTAAATAACTTTCTAGTCAATAGCAGAAATATGTGACAAAGTAGTACATGATTAATTGCAAAGTAATGGCTTAGGCAATAATTGCTAAAGGGGTTCATAGAAAAAGATCACTTCATTGAAGAGGTGAGCCACACATTAAACCAAGGGGAGGAATTGAGCTGAACAATGGAGGATGGGTCAGGGCCAGAGAGGCATTCTAGGCTGAAGAAATGCCCAGAGCTCAGAGAGATGAGAAAGTAAAATGATTTTTTTAGATAAGAGTGAGTATGGATATATGAAGAGCTTCTGTATGGAGTGGAAAGGCTAGAAAATTAGCTGAGAGTCAGGGAATAATGTCTTTTGAATGTCTGGCTAAGTGATTTTGATTTCATCCGTTAAATGAGTATTTTCCAGGTCATAGTCATCAAAACTTCAGAAAGTCCTATGAGATGTGATTGCTACTCCTGGGGAAGGAGTAAAGATAGGAGTGAAATTTAGAAGTTCAATATATTTGGGAACTTCTCAATTAAAAAAAAAAATAAGCAAGTTCCCGTATAACAGGTCTTCATAGAGCCTTTAATATATTAGTGTGCATTGTGAAACTATAAGAGGATACACCTTCATATACGCTAGAAATTTAAAATAACTTGATATTACTGAAGAGTACTATATGAATAGGTAAGAGGTGAAAGGTGAGGCTGGAGAGTCATACTGAAGAGTTTTCACTTGATTGTGCAGGTTCTTGATTAAGTAGATGATGGGGAGTCAAGGAAAGGTTATAGGAAGATTGTCATATTCAGATTTACAGTTTTGAAAGGTCATGCTGGTGACAAGCCAAGAGGCTCCTATAATCACTCATTTAAGAAATGGGGGCCTGAACCAAGGCAGTGGCAGTAGAAATGGACAAGAAAGGTCTAGTTCAAAAATATCAAAGGGTTGTCTTTTTCTTATGGTTTCCTTTTCTGTGCAAAAGCTTTTAAGTTTCATTAGGTCCCATTTGTTTATTTTTGTTTTTATTTCCATTTCTCTAGGAGGTGGGTCAAAAAGAATCTTACTGTGATTTATGTCATAGAGTGATCTGCCTATGTTTTCCTCTAAGAGTTTGATAGTGTCTGGCCTTACATTTAGGTCTTTAATCCATTTTGAGTTTATTTTTGTGTATGGTGTTAGGGAGTGTTCTAATTTCATACTTTTACATGTACCTGTCCAGTTTTACCAGCACCACTTTTTTTTTTTTTTTTTTTTTTTATCTTTTTTTTTTTTTTTTTTTATTTTACAAATTTAATCAGTTATACATATACATATGTTCCCATATCCCCTCCCTTTTGCATATCCCTCCCACCCTCCCTATCCCACCCCTCCAGGCGGTCACAAAGAACCGAGCTGATCTCCCTGTGCTATGCGGCTGCTTCCCACTAGCTATCTACCTTACGTTTGGTAGTGTATATATGTCCATGCTGCTCTTTCACTTTGTCACAGCTTACCCTTCCCCCTCCCCATATCCTCAAGTCCATGCTCTAGTAGGTCTGTGTCTTTATTCCTGTCTTACCCCTATGTTCTTGATGACATTTTTTTCTTAAATTCCATATATATGTGTCAGCATACAGTATTTGTCTTTCTCTTTCTGACTTACTTCACTGTGTATGACAGACTCTAGGTCCATCCACCTCATTACAAATAGCTCAATTTCATTTCTTTTTATGGCTGAGTAATATTCCATTGTATATATGTGCCACATCTTCTTTATCCATTCATCCGATGATGGACACTTAGGTTGTTTCCATCTTCGGGCTATTGTAAATAGGGCTGCTATGAACATTTTGGTACATGTCTCTTTTTGAATTATGGTTTTCTCAGGGTATATGCCCAGTAGTGGGATTGCTGGGTCATATGGTAGTTCTATTTGTAGTTTTTTAAGGAACCTCCATACCGTTCTCCATAGTGGCTGTACCAATTCACATTCCCACCAGCAGTGCAAGAGTGTTCCCTTTTTTCCACACCCTCTCCAGCATTTATTGTTTCTAGATTTTTTGATGATGGCCATTCTGACTGGTGTGAGATGATATCTCATTGTAGTTTTGATTTGCATTTCTCTAATGAGTAAAGATGTTGAGCATCCTTTCATGTGTTTGTTGGCTGTCTGTATATCTTCTGTGGAGAAATGTCTATTTAGGTCTTCTGCCCATTTTTGGATTGGGTTGTTTGTTTTTTTGCTATTGAGCTGCATGAGCTGCTTATAAATTTTGGAGATTAATCCTTTGTCAGTTGCTTCATTTGCAAATATTTTCTCCCATTCTGAGGGTTGTCTTTTGGTCTTGTTTATGGTTTCCTTTGCTGTGCAAAAGCTTTGAAGTTTCATTAGGTCCCATGTGTTTATTTTTGTCTTTATTTCCATTTCTCTAGGAGGTGGGTCAAAAAGGATCTTGCTGTGATTTATGTCATAGAGTGTTCTGCCTATGTTTTCCTCTAGGAGTTTGATAGTGTCTGGCCTTACATTTAGGTCTTTAATCCATTTTGAGCTAATTTTTGTGTATGGTGTTAGGGAGTGATCTAATCTCATACTTTTACATGTCCCTGTCCAGTTTTCCCAGCACCACTTATTGAAGAGACTGTCCTTTCTCCACTGTACATTCCTGCCTCCTTTATCAAAGATAAGGTGACCATATGTCCGTGGGTTTATCTCTGGGCTTTCTATCCTGTTCCATTGATCTATCTTTCTGTTTTTGTGCCAGTACCATACTGTCTTGATTACTGTAGCTTTGTAGTATAGTCTGAAGTCAGGGAGCCTGATTCCTCCAGCTCCGTTTTTCGTTCTCAAGATTGCTTTGGCTATTCGGGGTCTTTTGTGTTTCCATACAAATTGTGAAATTTTTTGTTCTAATTCTGTGAAAAATGCCATTGGTAGTTTGATAGGTATTGCATTGAATCTGTAGATTGCTTTGGGTAGTAGAGTCATTTTCACAATGTTGATTCTTCCAATCCAAGAACATGGTACATCTCTCCATCTATTTGTATCATCTTTAATTTCTTTCATCAGTGTCTTATAATTTTCTGCATACAGGTCTTTTGTCTCCTTAGGTAGGTTTATTCCTAGATATTTTATTCTTTTTGTTGCAATGGTAAATGGGAGTGTTTCCTTGATTTCACTTTCAGATTTTTCATCATTAGTATATAGGAATGCCAGAGATTTCTGTGCATTAATTTTGTATCCTGCAACTTTACCAAATTCATTGATTAGCTCTAGTAGTTTTCTGGTAGCATCTTTAGGATTCTCTATGTATAGTATCATGTCATCTGCAAACAGTGACAGCTTTACTTCTTCTTTTCCGATTTGGATTCCTTTTATTTCCTTTTCTTCTCTGATTGCTGTGGCTAAAACTTCCAAAACTATGTTGAATAAGAGTGGTGAGAGTGGGCAACCTTGTCTTGTTCCTGATCTTAGTGGAAATGCTTTCAGTTTTTCACCATTGAGGAGGATGCTGGCTGTGGGTTTGTCATATATGGCCTTTATTATGTTGAGGAAAGTTCCCTCTATGCCTACTTTCTGCAGGGTTTTTATCATAAATGGGTGTTGAATTTTGTCAAAAGCTTTCTCTGCATCTATTGAGATGATCATATGGTTTTTCTCCTTCAGTTTGTTAATATGGTGTATCACATTGATTGATTTGCGTATATTGAAGAATCCTTGCATTCCTGGAATAAACCCCACTTGATCATGGTGTATGATCCTTTTAATGTGCTGTTGAATTCTGTTTGCTAGTATTTTGTTGAGGATTTTTGCATCTATGTTCATCAGTGATATTGGCCTGTAGTTTTCTTTCTTTGTGACATCCTTGTCTGGTTTTGGTATCAACGTGATGGTGGCCTCGTAGAATGAGTTTGGGAGTGTTCCTCCCTCTGCTATATTTTGGAAGAGTTTGAGAAGGATAGGTGTTAGCTCTTCTCTAAATGCTTGATAGAATTCGCCTGTGAAGCCATCTGGTCCTGGGCTTTTGTTTGTTGGAAGATTTTTAATCACAGTTTCAATTTCAGTGCTTGTAATTGGTCTGTTCATATTTTCTATTTCTTCCTGATTCAGTCTTGGCAGGTTGTGCATTTCTAAGAATTTGTCCATTTCTTCCAGGTTGTCCATTTTATTGGCATAGAGTTGCTTATAGTAATCTCTCATGATCTTTTGTATTTCTGCAGTGTCAGTTGTTATTTCTCCTTTTTCATTTCTAATTCTATTGATTTGAGTCTTCTCCCTTTTTTTCTTGATGAGTCTGGCTAATGGTTTATCAATTTTGTTTATCTTCTCAAAGAACCAGCTTTTAGTTTGATTGATCTTTGCTATCGTTTCCTTCATTTCTTTTTCATTTATTTCTGATCTGATATTTATGATTTCTTTCCTTCTGCTAACTTTGGGATGTTTTTGTTCTTCTTTCTCTAATTGCTTTAGGTGCAAGGTTAGGTTGTTTATTCGAGATATTTCCTGTTTCTTAAGGTGGGATTGTATTGCCATAAACTTCCCTCTTAGAACTGCTTTTGCTGCATCCCATAGGTTTTGGGTCGTCGTGTCTCCATTGTCATTTGTTTCTAGGTATTTTTTAATTTCCTCTTTGATTTCTTCAGTGATCACTTCGTTATTAAGTAGTGTATTGTTTAGCCTCCATGTGTTTGTATGTTTTACAGCTCTTTTCCTGTAATTGATATCTAGTCTCATAGCATTGTGGTCGGAAAAGATACTTGATACAATTTCAATTTTCTTAAATTTACCAAGGCTTGATTTGTGACCCAAGATATGATCTATCCTGGAGAATGTTCCATGAGCACTTGAGAAAAATGTGTATTCTGTTGTTTTTGGATGGAATGTCCTATAAATATCAATTAAGTCCATCTTGTTTAATGTATCATTTAAAGCTTGTGTTTCCTTATTTATTTTCATTTTGGATGACCTGTCCATTGGTGAAAGTGGGGTGTTAAAGTCCCCTACTATGATTGTGTTACTGTCGATTTCTCCTTTTATGGCTGTTAATATTTCTCTTATGTATTGAGGTGCTCCTATGTTTGGTGCATAAATATTTACAATTGTTATATCTTCTTCTTGGATTGATCCCTTGATCATTATGTAGTGTCCTTCTTTGTCTCTTCTAGTAGTCTTTATTTTAAAGTCTATTTTGTCTGATATGAGAATTGCTACTCCAGCTTTCTTTTGGTTTCCATTTGCATGGAATATCTTTTTCCATCCCCTTACTTTCAGTCTGTATGTGTCTCTAGGTCTGAAGTGGGTCTCTTGTAGACAGCATATATATGGGTCTTGTTTTTGTATCCATTCAGCCAGTCTGTGTCTTTTGGTGGGAGCATTTAGTCCATTTACATTTAAGGTAATTATTGATATGTATGTTCCTATTCCCATTTTCTTAATTGTTTTGGGTTCGTTATTGTAGTTCTTTTCCTTCTGTTGTGTTTCTTGCCTAGAGAAGTTCCTTTAGCATTTGCTGTAAAGCTGGTTTGGTGGTGCTGAACTCTCTCAGCTTTTGCTTGTCTGTAAAGGTTTTAATTTCTCCATCAAATCTGAATGAGATCCTTGCTGGGTAGAGTAATCTTGGTTGCAGGTTTTTCTCCTTCAACACTTTAAGTATGTCCTGCCACTCCCTTCTGGCTTGTAGAGTTTCTGCTGAGAGATCAGCTGTTATCCTGATGGGGATTCCCTTGTGTGTTATTTGTTGTTTTTGCCTTGCTGCTTTTAATATGATTTCTTTGTGTTTAATTTTTGACAGTTTGATTAATATGTGTCTTGGTGTATTTCTCCTTGGATTTATTCTGTATGGGACTCTCTGTGCCTCCTGGATTTGATTAACTATTTCCTTTCCCATATTAGGGAAGTTTTCAACTATAATCTCTTCAAATATTTTCTCAGTCCCTTTCTTTTTCTCTTCTTCTTCTGGAACCCCTATAATTCGAATGTTGGTGCGTTTAATGTTGTCCCAGAGGTCTCTGAGACTGTCCTCTGTTCTTTTCATTCTCTTTTCTTTATTTTGCTGTGCAGCAGTTATTTCCACTATTTTATCTTCCACCTCACTTATCCGTTCTTCTGCCTCAGTTATTCTGCTATTGATCCCATCTAGAGTATTTTTTATTTCATTTATTGTGTTTTTAATCGATGCTTGATTCGTCTTTAGTTCTTCTAGGTCCTTGTTAACTGTTTCTTGCATTTTGTCTATTCTATTTCCAAGATTTTGGATCATCTTTACCATCATTATTCTGAATTCTTTTTCAGATAGACTGCCTATTACCTCTTCATTTGTTAGGTCTGGTGGGTTTTTATCTTGCTCCTTCTCCTGCTGTGTGTTTTTCTGTTTTCTCATTTTGCTTATGTTACTGTGTTTGGGGTCTCCTTTTTGCAGGCTGCAGGTTCGTAGTTCCCGTTGTTTTTGGTGTCTGTCCCCAGTGGCTAAGGTTGGTTCAGTGGGTTGTGTAGGCTTCTTGGTGGAGGGGACTACTGCCTGTGTTCTGGTGGATGAGGCTGGATCTTGTCTTTCTGGTGGGCAGGTCCACGTCTGGTGGTGTGTTTTGGGGTGTTTGTGGACTTTTTATGATTTGAGGCAGCCTCTCAGCTAATGGGTGGCGTTGTGTTCCTGTCTTGCTAGTTGTTTGGCGTAGGGTGTCCAGCACTGTAGCTTGCTGGTCGTTGAGTGAAGCTGGGTGCTGGTGTTGAGATGGAGATCTCTGGAAGATTTTCGCTGTTTGATATTATGTGGAGCTGGGAGGTCTCTTGTGGACCAGTGTCCTGAAGTTCGCTCTCCCACCTCAGAGGCACAGCACTGACTCCTGGCTCCTCAATTTGGGATGATTTGTTGTCTATTCATGTATTCCACAGATGCAGGGTACATGAAGTTGATTGTGGAGCTTTAATCCGCTGCTTCTGAGGCTGCTGGGAGAGGTTTCCCTTTCTCTTCTTTGTTCTCACAGCTCCTGGGTCTCAGCTTTGGATTTGGCCCCGCCTCTGCGTGTAGGTCGCCGGAGGGGGTCTGTTCTTCGCTCAGACAGGACAGGGTTAAAGGAGCAGCCTCTTCGGGGACTCTGGCTCACTCAGGCCGGGCGGGAGGGAGGGGCACGGAGTGCGGGGCGAGCCTGCAGCGGCAGAGGTCGGCGTGACGTTGCACCAGCCCGAGGCGCGCCGTGCGTTCTCCCAGGGAAGACGCCCCTGGATCCCGGGACCCCGGCAGTGGCAGGCTGCACAGGCTCCCGGAAGGGCGGTGTGGACAGTGACCTGCGCTCACACACAGGCTTCTTGGCGGCGGCAGCAGCAGCCCCAGCGTCCCACGCCCGTCTCTGGGCTCCGCGCTTTCAGCCGCGACTCGCGCCCGTCTCTGGAGCTGCTTTACGCGGCGCTCTTAATCCCCTCTCCTCGCGCACCAGGAAACCAAGAGGGAAGAAAAAGTCTCCTGCCTCTTCGGCAGCTCCAGAGTTTTCCCGGACTCCCTCCCGGCTAGCTGTGGCACATTAGCCCCCTTCAGGCTGAGTTCTCGCCGCCAGCCCCAGTCCTCTCCCTGCGCTCTGACCGAAGCCCGAGCCTCAGCTCCAGCGCCGCCTGCCCCGGCGGGGGAGCAGACAAGCCTCTCGGGCTGGTGAGTGCCGCTCGGCACCGCTCCTCTGTGCGGGAATCTCTCTGCTTTGCCCTACCCAGGTATGTGGGGAGTTTCTTGCCTTTTGGGAGGTCTGGGGTCTTCTGCCAGCGTTCAGTAGGTGTTCTGTAGGAGTTGTTCCACGTGTAGCTGTATTTCTGGTGTATCTGTGGGAAGGAAGGTGATCTCCGCGTCTTACTCTTCCGCCATCTTACCCGGAAGCCTTACCAGCACCACTTATTGAAGAGGCTGTCTTTTCTCCACTGTATATTCTTGCCTCCTTTATCCAAGATAAGGTGACCATATGTGCGTGGGTTTATCTCTGGGCTTTCTATCCTGTTCCATTGATCTATCCTTCTGTTTTTGTGCCAGTACCATACCGTTTTGATTACTGTAGCTTTGTAGTATAGTCTGAAGTCCGGGAGCCTGATTCCTCCAGCTCCATTTTGCTTTCCCAAGATTGCTTTGGCTATTCGGGGTCTTTTGAGAGAAAATATTTGCAAATGAAGCAACTGATAAAGGATTAATCTCCAAAATTTACAAGCAGCTCATGCAGCTCAATATCAAAAAAACACATAACCCAATCCAAAAATGGGCAGAAGACCTAAATAGACATTTCTGTAAAGAAGATATACAGATTGCCAACAAACATGTGAAAGGATGCTCAACATTATTAATCATTAGAGAAATGCAAATCAAAACTACAGTGAGATGTCATCTCACACCAGTCAGAATGGCCATCATCAAAAAATCTACCAACAGTAAATGCTGGAGAGGGTGTGGAGAAAAGGGAACCCTC
Organism: Mesoplodon densirostris; assembly: GCF_025265405.1. NCBI lineage: Eukaryota > Metazoa > Chordata > Mammalia > Artiodactyla > Ziphiidae > Mesoplodon > Mesoplodon densirostris. Next base: position 83,968,215 of record NC_082669.1, read on the forward strand.
TTGCACTGTTGGTGGGAATGGGAATTGATACAGCCACTATGGAGAACAGTATGGAGTTTCCTTAAAAAAGTAAAAATAGGGCCTCCCTGGTGGCGCAGTGGTTAAGAGTCCGCCTGCCGATGCAGGGGATACGGGTTCGTGCCCCGGTCTGGGAGGATCCCATATGCCGCGGAGCGGCTGGGCCCGTGAGCCATGGCCGCTGGGCCTGCGCGTCCGGAGCCTGTGCTCCGCAACGGGAGAGGCCACAACAGTGAGAGGCCCGCATACCGCAAAAAGAAAAAAAAAAAAAAAAAAAAAAGTAAAAATAGAACTACCATACGACATAGCAATCCCACTACTGGGCATATACCCTGAGAAAACCATAATTCAAAAAGACACATGCACCCCAATGCTCATTGCAGCACTATTTACAATAGCCAGGACATGGAAGCAACCTAAATGCCCATCGACAGACAAATGGATAAAGAAGATGTGGCACATATATGCAATGGAATATTACTCAGACATGACAAGAAATGAAATTGAGTTATTTGCAGTGAGGTGGATGGACCTAGAGTCTGTCATACAGAGTGAAGTAAGTCAGAAAGAGAAAAACAAATACTGTACGCTATCACATATATATGGAATCTAAGAAAAAAAAATGGTCATGAAGAACCTAGGGGGAAGACAGGAATAAAGACACAGACGTACTAGAGAATGGACTTGAGGATATGGGGAGGGGGAAGGGTAAGCTGTGATAAAGTGAGAGAGTGGCATGGACATATATGCACTACCAAACGTAAAATAGATAGCTAGTAGGAAGCAGCTGCTTAGCACAGGGAGATCAGCTCAGTGCTTTGTGACCACCTAGACGGGTGGGATAGGGAGGGTGGGAGGGAAACGCAAGAGGGAGGAGATATGGGAATATATGTATATGTATAGCTGATTCACTTTGTTATACAGCAGAAACTAACACACCATTGTAAGGCAATTATACTCCAGTAAAGATGTTAAAAAAAAAATCTAAGGAATATAATCCTAAACTCCTGATGACTGAAGGGATATGAAAATCAGGAAGGAGTTAACAATAAATGTTGAGCTTGTAACTCTGGAAACTGAGTGAAAAGCAGTATCAGTCATCAATTCAGGGAACAAAAGAAGAGCAGAATGGGGTGAAGGACAGGCCTAATGAAGGAAGACAAACAGTGAGATGAATCTGTGGTGGGTGTTGGGCTTGAGGTCCCACTAGTATATCCAGAGGAATCTATCAAAGAGATATTCAAATTTACATATCTGGAACCCAGGAGAGAGGTCTGATCTAGAGATAAAGGTTTGCAAGTCACTGCATGCCATGATACAACATGTGAAGACATGGGAGATGATAACACTTACACAGACCATATAGTGAAGATAGTAAGATCACCAGAGAAAAATGAAGAATATACAACAAAAGAGATTAAGATTAACATTATCCAAACACAGTATTAGAAATTGTTTTATCCTCCATTAGTGTTCAGCTCAAAATGGGACTCCCTATTACTTCATTAGTTAGTTGTGACCAATGACCTCTCTCCACACACACACACACACACACACACCCCACAGGGAGTTTGGTGGTCTTATTCACTGAGGAGCAGAATCAGATATAGATTACTCTCTTTTTCCCCCTTATTTATTTATTTAAATATGGATATCTAGTTGTGACAGTGCTGTTTGTTGAGAATACTACGCTTTCTCATTGCTTACCTTTGCTCATTGAAAATCATCTGACCACATGTGTAAGAGTCAGTTTTTGGACTCCATATTCTATTCCATTAATGAATATGCCTGTCTTTATGCTAATATGACACTTATTTCTATACCACTACACTTATAGCATTATACTGAGTCTTTAAATGAAATAGTGCAATTCCTCCAATTATGTTCATTAGAATTCTTTTGGCTATGATAGGCCCTTTGTAATTCTGTGTAAATTTAGATTAAGTTCGTCACTTTCTACAAAAATCCCTTCTGAAATTGTAATTGATATTGCATTAAATGTGTAGATTAATTTGGTAAATATTGGCATCTTAATAGTATTGTGTCATCTATTCCATGACCATGGTATGTCCCAATACTTATGTCTTTTTTACTTTCTCTTAGCAATGTTCTGTAGTTTTCAAGGTAAATATGCTGAGCATATTTTTTTAAGTTTATTCCTATGCATTTCATGTTTTTAGATACTACCATAAATGGTATTTTTTAATTTAAATTTTCACTTGTCCATTATCCTTGAAGATTGTTGAGACAGTACCTATGGGGAAAAGCACACATCTTTTTACTCTTACTTTATACCTGGTTACATGTTGACTAGCTTAACTTATTTTCTTGCAATCACTATTTTCAAGAACTTAGCCTCAGATACAGATATTGGTGACCCCAATAAATTCTTTACAGTTCAAACTTAACAATGCTAAAAGAAGTTAAAAAGAAGAAATATTTCTGTTCTAACTACAGTGATCTATCAAGTTAGCCCGGTCAGATCCACTCTTTGGGTGTGACTATATGTATGTGTGAATAAAAGAAAGAGGGGGAGGTATACATAGAAAGAAAAGACCCTGGATACATAGGTATACATAAAAGAAAAGAGGAAGAAAGAGCACCAAGGCACCGAAGAAGTATTTGAAAATATGCTAGCAAGAAAATAACATGTAATACCTGTTTTTCACTTCTATATTTTCATAGTGAATGCTCAACCATCATATAATGTATAGGTTATATTACTTATTATTTACAGAAGAGGAGATTGAGGATTGGAAATATAGTGTCTTTCGCAGTATTATGGAAATGATAAGTAGCAAATGATGTAGCAGTACTTGGGCCTTGTGAATCTCTTTTGATTGTACTATTTTCTTCAGTTACCTAGATAGGGCTTTTGCAACTCATATAACTAATTGCATCTTTCAAGAACTATACATAGGCATAATTATCCCTGCCTGAGTACCATCTAGCAGCCAGATGGTCAGTAGGTAAAGCTGGGTTCATGTATTTTACTTCTAACAATATCATACTACATTTTATTTTTTTTATTTATGTTCTTCCTGGTCCAAAAGAATCTTAAAGAGAAGGCTTCACTGGGATTGCTCAAACAGGAGACAAGCAAAAAGAGATTGATTTATAATAATTAATCCAATTATGGATAAACTCGATAACAGTCACTGAGAAGTTACATGTTTAAATCAAACAAATAAATAAAAATTAAATTCAGAATTACTGAATTGTCATGAGCATAGTTTTAATATCATCTCTCTCTCTAGGAAATCAACAATGGTTGTCTTATGATTGGGTTATCATAAGTTCTGCTCAGTTCTGTTCTTCTGTTTTCAAAGTCTTGATGTGCCATTTCCTTATCATATAGGTTGCAGAGAGAGCTTAAGAATCTCACTATACTTTAGTAGGTTTGCAGGTAATCTGTTACCAAGACTTTACTTTTTTATTTGGATTCACCTTGGTTCTTCATCTTTTCTTACTCCTTTTGAAAAATTTACGAATAGTACATGCACCACACTACTCCTTGTGGTCTCCTATATAGTTTATTTTTCTGTAGTTTCTGTTTTCACTTCTAAGCCTGAAAATAACTGTGGCTGATGTCACTCTATCCTGAGCTCCCCACTCTGTTTGATCACCGAGGATCTTTGTATTGCTAGCTTTTTCTAAGACAGTGCATTCACTGAATCTATATTAGTTTGAAATATATTCTAAATGCTTCCTGAGCTATTAATTTCTTCAGGAAACTCTGGCAGTTTTGCTTTCCAGTAGAGTATCACCCTGGATTGTCACCCAACATGCTAATACTTTCATTTTAAGATTCTTCAGGCAAATGAAAGAATTTAAGATTCTTTAAGATTCTTTCATTTAAGATTCTTCATTAAAACAGCAGCCCTTTGAAATCTACAACTTCTGCAAAAGCTCTAGCAGTACTTCTTTATACCAGATCAAGTATTCTGCATTCGCATGTTAAATATAAATTCCCTGCTTTTGGTTAGTTCTGTTGAAATCCTAACCAATGAAAAAGCTTGAAAATTTCCTGCAGTAGAAGTTTGATATGATATGGATAGAGTAGGAATTGTGACTAGTAGCCCATCCTCCCAATACTGTAATTAAGCAGACTTTACTTAAGAAGTAGGATATTTAAAGGAAGATTCAACATTCACATCAGTGTTGACCATGTTGATAGTGGCTAGTTAATGGAAATCTGCTGAACAATCCAGTGAAATGGTAAAGTACTATTTGAGTAAAATAAAAATTTCAAGAATTATTGAAGACTGTTATCTGTAGCATCAAACATTAATATTTCATTTAGATAAATTAATTTTTCAACTAGGAAATAACTAACAGTAGAAGAATTTTCAGGTACTAAAGAAACCGTAACTTCTTCTGAGTTTATTTGTCCAGATGTCTCTACATTTGCATTTTATTAGAGAAAAATGTGTGTTTAATTTTTGACATTTCTTTGATATATAATAGCAGTAACTGTTCAATTCTCCCAAATATGTATATACACATGTATACATATACACTCATATATCTAGAGAAAGAATAATCTCAAACTATTAAATACAACATACCGGGGCTTCCCTGGTGGTACAGTGGTTGAGAATCTGCCTGCCAATGCAGGGGACAAAGGTTCGAGCCCTGGTCTGGGAAGATCCCCCATGCCACGGAGCAACTAAGCCCGTGAGCCACAACTACTGAGCCTGCACGTCTGGAGCTTGTGCTCCGCAACAAGAGAGGCCGCGACAGTGAGAGGCCCGCGCACCGTGATGAAGAGTGGTCCCCACTCACCGCAACTGGAGAAAGCCCTCACACAGAAACGAAGACCCAACACAGCCAAAAAAAAAATTAAATTTTAAAAAATATAATAATACAACATACTGAAATTATATTTTAGTAGCAATTTGATCCTTTTCATGTAAGTTATCCTTGAAATTCTGAAGAAGCATTATACTACAGTTTACAATCAAACACCAAGGAAAAGTTCTTCAACTTGATAGGAAAAGAGAAATTCATGTTACTGCCTGTTAGTTGACATTCCCTATCTGAATATTTTAAATAAATGCTTCATGTCAGGTGACTAACATTGGCTAGCTAGGGGTTTTTCTCTGTGGAAGTCTTAGATAAATCAGTGCTTCCAGGATGATTTTTTGGCATTACAATATATAGTACTGTTTTATTCCTTAAACTGATTTATTATGTTTCAGATAATTCCTAAGGCAATTTCCTTTTTTCAGAACATGTACAGTAAGTTAGTCTATTAGGCTGAAGTTCAATTGTTTCCTCTTGTACTAAATCTGATGATGAGGTTATAATTCTCTCCTGCTAGGAAACAAAAATAGAAAATACAGAATGAAATCATCTATTTGGAAAACTTCATCCTTTCTCATTCTTCATATTTTTTTATTTCATATTGAGAAGAGTCTAATTGTGTCATGCTTTAAAAATAACAATAACAAAGACTCACTCTAATAATTTATATAGAAAATATGGTTCCAGAGGCAGAAACTTAAGACACTGTATTTTAAAATAGTTGAAACAGATTATTCTACTTTCACTTAGATCAAAAGCCATTAGGGATTATTCCAGAAAGTTTCCCACAAAGAGTCACAAAATAATCACCAATTTTCTGGTTACCATTACCCCCATTTGACTGTTTTGCCACTATGGATCATTTAATTAATATTTATTGAGCGCACTTATTTCAGTTTTCTTCTGCAACCCAATTCTTTGTTTTTTTTTCTTTAACATCTTTATTGGAGTATAATTGCTTTATAACGGTGTGTTAGTTTCTGCTGTATAACAAAGTGAATCAGCTATACATATACATATATCCCCATATCTCCTCCCTCTTGCGTTTCCCTCCCACCCTCCCTATCCCACCCGTCTAGGTGGTCACAAAGCACTGAGCTGATCTCCCTGTGCTATGCAGCTGCTTCCCACTAGCTATCTATTTTACATTTGGTAGTGTATACGTGTCCATGCCACTCTCTCACTTCGTCCAGCTTACCCTTCCCACTCCCTGTGTCCTCAAGTCCATTCTCTACATCTGTGTCTTTATTCCTGTCCTGCCCCTAGGTTCTTCCGAACCATTTTTTTTTTTTTAGATTCCGTGTGTTAGCATACGGTATTTGTTTTTCTCTTTCTGACTTAACTTCACTCTGTATGACAGACTCTAGGTCCATCCACCTCACTACACATAACTCAATTTCGTTTCTTTTTATGTCTGAGGAATATTCCATTGCATATATGTGCCACATCTTCTTTATCCATTTGCCTGTCGAGGGGCATTTAGGTTGCTTCCATGTCCTGGCTATTGTAAATAATGCTGCAGTGAGCACTGGGGTGCATGTGTCTTTTTGAATTATGGTTTTCTCAGGGTATATGCCCAGTAGTGGGATTGCTGGGTCGTATGGTAGTTCTATTTTTAGTTTTTTAAGGAACCTCCATACTGTTCTCCATAGTGGCTGTATCAATTTCCATTCCCACCAACAGTGCAAGAGGGTTCCCTTTTCTCCACACCCTCTCCAGCATTTACTGTTTGTTGATTTTTTGATGATGGCCATTCTGACCGGTGTGAGGTGATACCTCACTGTAGTTTTGATTTGCATTTCTCTAATGATTAGTGATGTTGAGCATCCTTTCATGTGTTTTGCAACCCAATGCTTGCAGTGATGGGTTAGTGCATGTTGGTGTGATACCCTAGTTGCTAGAGTCTAGTGCCTCATTTTGACCTCCTCATATCCCATAAACTTCTCTGCTCTGATTCAGGCAGTCAGTCTCACAACCGTGCTGTATATTTACCCCTCAAAACCATATCACCCCCACTAATTTAAGCTTCTTACTTTGTGATTACACCTTTAATATTGAAGTTAGATGTTCAGAAAAGCACATCAAGTTCAACATGTTCCAAGTTATACATACACAGTTATACAAGTTATACAGCCTTCCTCCTATGTTCCATCCCTTAATGGAACGGACAGCCATCTTCCTGTTTACAGAACCAGAAACTTGAGAGTCATTCTGAACATCTTTTTTTCTTTCACCTTTTATTCAATTCATTAGCAAGCTTTGTTGATTTAGGCTCCAAATATGTTTGAGTCACTCTTCTCAACATCATTATCACACCCAAGTACATCTTCTCTTGCCTAGACTGCTTCAATAGTATCCTGTCTGGCCTGCTCATATCTTTTCTTAGATCTCTCTCTTTTTTCTATAACAGCCAGAAATAGTTTGCATTATTAATCTTTCTTGGCTTAAAACTATTCTACCCCACTTGTGCTCCAGCAACATTGGCTTTTATCAGTTTATTTAATGTGTCAACCCCCTGTCTATCTCAGGGCCTTTCACATACTCTTGCCTCTATTTCAAAGGTACCCCCCCCGCCCTGCCTTTCTCCCTCCACCCCACCACCACCCTTGCCTACTTGTTTTTATGGTCTTGGCTCAGATATCACTTCTTCATAGAAGTCTCCTTTGACACTTTAGATAATATTAGTCTCCTGCAGTTGGCTTTCACAGTATCTTATAACTGTTTTCCATAAAATCTGGTTTAACAACTCTATGTATGTATTGAAATAACGATCAATTTCATGAGAAACAATCAATCCAATTCAGCCAGCGTTTACTGAGTGTCTAACACCAGACCCAGTCTATGCTCTTGAAAATCTCATAATCAGAGAAGTCACCCGCATTTTTAAAAAATAAGTGAAATGATACTTTCAAAGAATAACGCAGCCCTTATTTCAATTGAATGAATGTTTTCCAAGTAACTACCTTATGCCAGGCACAAAGGAAAAACATAACCCTGACACTAAAGGGACTTAGACTATCAGGGAAAATATTAAAAAAATAATAATATAATGAGCTATATATATAATGCAGATATTAAGGAAGTTTTCTGATGAGGAAAAGGTTGGGCAAGCCTGCTAAGTATTTTAAAGTAAATACCCTGCTAGTAGGACATCTAGTTCTTAAATCCATGTTAATCACAGGAAATGATTGTGCCCCCCCAGGCAAGAAAAAGTTTAGTCTGTGGAAATGAAATTTCAAAGGGACTTATACAAAATCATACATTTGGTTTCCTTGGTTGTTAGAATAAATCTGAGCTAATCATGTCCCATCCCCCTCATCCCTCCAAGCTTTTCATTTTTTCAGATGACTGAAGAGATTTATTGAGACCTTACGGCTGTTCACTCCCTAATAAAGTTCTCCCTCAGTCATCCTGCTAATTTGGTTGACTGGTCTATTTCTAAAAATTAGGAGTTTTCAGAAACAGCCTCCACTATTGTGGCTGTGAAAAAATCTGTTGAGAAGAAATAGAAGGCTAAAACAAAATCTAATACTGTAAGCAAGTATAAATTTTTTGGAATGATATACAATCTGTGTTGTGCCACTTTAGTCCCTCAGGCAGGAAAAAAAGCAATCTGATTTTCTGAAACATTCAAATTTCTCACCTAAGCTCAGCTAAGAATACATCATTATGGGAAGCAGAGTGGAAAGCCACCATTTTATCCTTTAATTTACAGTGTCAGTGGGAACAGCACAACACAGAATCCAGAGTTCAAAGAAAGAAAACTATCTGGCTTATGGTGAATAGAAACAATTTCTTTGAACCAGGTATATCCAGGCCCTGCTGTGTAGCTTTAACACTGGGCCTTCTAAGACTTCTTTTAATGGCCTTTTATAAATTTCAGAAATATAATAAAATATTCACTTAAAAGAAACCACTAAATAGCCACTTGGTAAAAGCTGATCCAAGAAAAGATTTCATTTGGATTATGAAGTATTTTACTTGTTTTAAGATAGAACAAGTTTTTTTAGATTGTCCTTCATTTAATACAAAAGGTCAATTCTGCTTTCTTCCTCAGTTGTGATATTAATCTCTGGTTTTCGCTCTAAATCCTATTAAGAGAGAGTAGAAGCTTAACTTCATCATCTTAATGCCAAGATCTCAGCAGCATTTATCTAGATATAAACAAGAATGCCTTTCAGAAGGTTATATTCTCACTGTGATAATGAAGAAAGGGGCTCATACATTAATTACCATGATTTCACAAAATGTAGTGTTTAGTTAAGATTCATAAACACCTTTTATTATTTTCCCAACCTGATAAACAAGAAAAGTTAAGGAAAATTTACCTTGTGATAAAATGATACACCTCAGGAGCCAACTACTTTCAGCAACAAAGGTCTACCTTGAACTGGACTTAATATAGATCCAAGACACCAACTGATCTCAACCCAAGCAGCTTATTAGAATCACTCTGTACAGGAAGTGGGTGGCTTTCAGAAATACCCATTCCCCAGATGCCTGACACACAGAGATTCTAATGAAATTGGTCTCAAATGGGGCTCTGTCATGGGTAATCTTTGATTACTTTACTACGTGATGCTTATATTCATCCAGGCTTGAGAATCACTGGCTAGATGCTTGACCCCAACTCACCTCTCTCAATTAATTGAGCAGCAGCATTCAGGTTAAAGAAACAACTTTGAGTAACTGAAACTCAACTCTGAGAATGCCATCTGGCCTCCCACCCATACTACCCACAAGGAGTTGGACTATTTTTTTCACTTGATTTTTCCACCAAACAGATCCATTGCTTTAATATCCTAACCATGGCTAAAATGAGGCATTAATTTATTCAGGAAGGCAGGTCGTTCAGTGAAAAAAAAAATCATGAGTTAAATCACTTGCTTAGCTAAATTGACGCTTGCTCTCTGCTGAATATTTAGTCAGATAGCCCTTCCCCAAGTCCTCTGTTGGTGAAATAATTTATCACTGTACCACTGAATTCTTCTGCCTTTTAAAAAATATATAATTGAATATGAGTGACTCCCTGCATTATATTTTCCTCTAAAAAAGTACTGTTCCTATTGTCAAATCGGAACATATTTTACTTCCTATATATATCACCCACAAGTCATTTTTAAACCTGGATCACTGTCTATCCTGAAATAAAAGGTCTACTACAAGGGAGGGGCAACTTTTTCCTCCTGCATCTCTTAAGCTTCGAATTCCCATCTGCTATGCATTGCTGAAGGGGCTGCTAATGCATTTTCCATAGCTTCTGCATTTTTAGGAAGCAGAATTAAAATGATTGGTCAAAGAAAAGAAAACCCTTTATTTATAAGTGATTTCTGTTAAATTTAAGTATATTTAGAATACAGATGAATCCCATTTGTCCTGGCAACGTGTTACCGGCATTTGTATATACAAAGGAATCTCCTTTTAATGCAATTGACTAAACAGTAGGATCCAATATGAAACCTCTCTTGGAGCTGATCCAAAAGGTGTTCTTGGCTACTGGAGCACCTCAATTGACAAGGCAGGAAATGGCAGTGGTGGGAGGTTGTGTACATACAGTTGACCCTTGAACAACATGGGTTTCAACTGCATGGGTCCATTTATATGTGGATTTTTAAAAATAGTAAATACAACAGTACTACACATCTGCCATTGTTTGAATCTCAAAGCTGAACCTTGGTTACAGAGGAACCACAGTACTTGGATTTTTCTCTGTGTGAGGGAAGGCTCCCCTCACCCCTTCACTGTTCAAGGGTCAGCTATATGTGTGTGTGTGTGTGTGTATTTACACACATTTTTACACACACGCATATATGTACACACATGCATATAAACATATATATATGTATGTGTGTGTATATATATACACACGTATGTAAGGACATAGAAAAAGTTAAAACCAAAAACACTATCAAAAGCTGATGGCGGGCTTCCCTGGTGGTGCAGTGGTTGAGAGTCCGCCTGCCGATGCAGGGGACACGGGTTCGTGCCCCGGTCCGGGAAGATCCCACATGCGGAGCGGCTGGGCCCGTGAGCCATGGCAGCTGAGCCTGCGCGTCCGGAGCCTGCGCTCTGCAACGGGAGAGGCCACAACAGTGAGAGGCCCGCGTACCGCAAAAAAAAAAAAAAAGCTGATGGCCACAACCTATAGTCCCGATCTAAGAATTAATTCCACTATCATCAGGTTTTTAAAACTGGATTAGGAAAAATAAACATGGCTGGCCTAAATAAACTTCACTCCCAGTGACCCTCACTGCCTGGAAAAAAAAAAAAATGTAGAAAGGTACTTTTTTTTTTTCCTCCCTGACCCCTACTAACTGATCTCTGGGCAGATAATCAAGAACTGAAGGTCATCAATTTTGCATAATGGTAAAAGTACAGTTCTCTGAATTTGAGTTCTGGCTTTGCCAGGTTGTTGCAGCTTGGCCTTAAGAAATTTTCTAATCTAGCTAAGTATCAGTTTCTTTTTAAAAATTTATAACGAAAGAGATCTACCTTAGTGTTGTTATGAGTAGTATATACAATTAATCCATGCAAAGTCTTTAGTTAGTGCCTAGCATAGAATAATTTCTCTATAGTTAGTAATGATTAATATTGCATTACAAGAAAGATATTTTTATAAGTGGACATTATACCCATTTTATTTTTACAAATATTCAGAGATTTAAAATTACAGAAAACAGAGACACAAAGAATTTATATACAGGAACCCACTACCTCATGCAGTCAGTGGGTCAATAGAAGAGACTCAGGGTTAAGATTGCTTGTTTGGTTGAAGGTGCTCAACAATTATTTGCAGAATTAATGAAAATAGGCCTTGATGGGGGGGAAGGAGAAAGGAAGAGTTTGGTCATGGTGCCTCTTAAAAGAGCAGTTTCCCAGGTACTTAATGAGATGAGCTTCAGGTAAGTAGTTGGGAGACAATCATACCTACAACTGCATGTTCAATAGTCAAGGACAGCTTCAGTAGAAGAGGTTTATATCCACCTAGAATGGAGAGAAGTGTCTAAAAAAGGCATCTGATCAGCCTGCAAGTAGACAGTGAAACAAAATCCATAATCTTGTCAGCTTTTTTCTTGATGACTAAGGAGGTGGGATACATTTTCATTATCTGAGTACTGTATAAGTAAGAAGGAAAAAAACACCCCTAAATTCAAACTAAAAAAATAAAAACTATAAAGACCAAAGGAAGAGAACAACATCTTCAGAATGATGGCTGGCAAATATATCCTCTGAAAACTATTAACATAGGAATCAAGCATTTATATAATTTGGCATACATAAAATCATGAGCTATGGGAGACAGAAATTTATGAGAACAAATTGGAGTGGTGAGTGATATTGTTATAACAAGAACAATATATTATACTTTTTACAATAACAATTATAATTATGGCTGTTAATATTGTGACAAGTATTCAATCCCATAAAAATAAAATATATCAATAAAAATACATAACAATAAGATATGAGCAAAATATATTTTAAGTTATGAGATTATACTTGGCACTGTTAGATTTCCTAATCATAGCACTTACAATTCAAGTATCTGCCACTTTTGTTAGTGACAGGTGTGGGTAACAGGGGTGATGCTCAGTCATCAGCAGCAATAATGTCAATGTCCTTTATGTGTGAATTGAGCACTGTTATCATATTGTCATAGTACTTGTAAATGTAGATAATTACCTCTATTCTAGAGATGATGAAACTTTGGCTCAGAAAGCTTAGACAATTTACTCTGAGATAGAAGTACAGGATAGAGCCCTTGTCTGTGGCCAGGACACTTTAGCCTTTCCTATGAAGTGACCTGCACACATGACATCCGTGCTGAAACTCAGGTTTCTTTTTTTTTTTTTTTTTTGCGGTACGCAGGCCTCTCACTGTTGTGGCCTCTCCCGTTGCGGAGCACAGGCTCCGGACGCGCAGGCTCAGCAGCCGTGGCTCACGGGCCTAGCTGCTCCGCGGCATGTGGGATCCTCCCGGGCCGAGGCATGAACCCGTGTCCCCTGCATTGGCAGGCAGACTCTCAACCACTGCGCCACCAGGGAAGCCCCAGGTTTCTATTTTGAATATTGGCGAACAGGATGTGTTCATCACAAAAAAGCAATGTCAAAGTGTTTTAAACATTTTACCATATTGTTAGGTCTGACCATGACGAGGCTAGGAATCTTTTTCTGAAGCTCCATGAGTGATTGTTAATTTTCAGCCAGGTTTAGAGCTCACTCTTTGGAAACACCCTGATGAGAATCTGGCAGGAACCATTCAACCTCACATACTCCTTGATCTCAATTTATAGAACATTCCCATTTCTAGTTAGGACCATATGAATACCAGTCATCATTTCAAGCCACTCCCTCTTTATTAAGGTACCACACTTTGAATTGCTAGGCTAGTCTACTTACAACCTAGATAGCAAGGTAGAACCCCTCCATCCACAGTCTCGGTACCAGCCAGCCCAACACAACTACGTCTTACAAGAGAAGTGGTGGGAACCACAGACTTGCAGTCACTTTTTAAGGAGTTGTGCACTGTGGAGGCATCACATGTGAGAAGCATGGCTTCTGGGAAATTCCTTGTAGAGATGCAGCAGGACGGCAGCATGGCAGTAGGCTGTTCAGTACATTCTCCTTGCACAGTCTTTAGGAAAATTACTAAGTTCATGAAATGCTAAATGTAGAAGAAGAGTGAAGAGGTGGATCCTCTCATCTGGGCCTGACATATGTACCATGGTTGAAATTTTGCACACTCTAATGCAGATATACCAAAATCTGTACCTTCTTTATGTTCTTTAAGTGATCTAAATATCCTCAGGAGCCTTACCATTCTGGCTGGTAGAAAACAAATATAAGGTTCTCAAGCTTTCCTTATTTAAAACCTTTTGTTGTTCTTCAAAACATTTTGAAGCATCTCAAGAAAATATGCGATCAATTCAAATCCCAAATCCCACTCAGTGCTGTTTTTCCCTCTTCTCCCTCCTTCTCAGTGCAGTTATCCTTATGAGATTGGAAAAGGATCCATTTTCCTTGGGCTAACTTCTGGCTTTATTCTGGTCCTACCCTCATGTGGTATGGTGGGTCTGTGGCATGGGGTACCCATTTCTGTGGGTCTCTGGCCTTGGTGACTGCTGAGGCATTTTGAGCCCTCTTTGGTTCTCATGTGTTCCCTGTTAGTAGCCTCTGTTGCTGAGGCTATCCACTGGAGATAACCATGATGTTCTGATTCTTCCCACCTGGTTCTCTGGACTCTACTTCTTTCACAGGTGCTGTAAAACCTGAGGCTCAGACCCTTCCTCCATCTAATCCCCTGCTTTGGGTTCCCTAGTCTGTAGCCTTAGCTACTTGGTTACTCCAGTCGCTGTGAATCTAGCTAGCTTCATGGCCTCTGGCCCTCAACTCAGCATTTTTCCCCCTGTACACATTGTGACCCTGTGCGATTTGGGGAATTTCTTATACTCTAGGAGTCAGGGTATCAGATTCAGTTCACCTCATGCCATTTTGTGTCTGCTCAGCGTACTCCATGTTTGCAAGGGAGCATGCTACAAGGCAGTCTATCCCAGCCCTCAGTCTGCATTGATGCTTCCCACAGACACTTCTGAACTGCTGCCGTGTATGTAGCTTCAGTGTCCTGCTGAATACAGGCCTTCTCTAAGAAGCTTGTGATCATTATGGGCTACACCTTGAGAAGAAAGATGCAAATCTCCTGCCATGAGACTTTCCCAAACTATCTGATCTATTGTTTTGACCTTAAATGGAGACCTTGGTGTCAAACCTCTGACTTGACCTCTTCTCTGCCCCCAACTACCTCCCTGAGACCAGAGGACATTCATTTACATTCATCCTGTTTTACACAATTCTCCCTTTTAGTCGCATTGCCTCCTCTAAAAGTAGCACGTGCCCTTCTTTCCAACCTGGGGTCATATGGTTGGAAGGGTTACTGGTGAATATGATTTATTCATCATTCAGCTCAATACTATTTGAAAGGTTTTCCTTTTACATTAGATTTGACACTAGAATCTGATGGAGGCAGTTCTTTGGATGAATCAGAAGTAAATTGTCAGGCTAAACCTTCAGCTTAACCCCAAAAGTAAGAGCATCCTGCGTTCTTAAATGTGTCTTACAGATCACACCTAAATTGATGCTTGGGTTTGTTTGTTTGTTTTTCTCTCATAAAGCTGCTTACAGAGTCTCCATATGGTCTGAGCACAAGAATCCACCCCATTTAAGACGGGACACGGTTGAAACTGGACTGACTTGTCTTCCTTTACTCTCTATGACAGACAGGAAATATTCCTCTCTCTGGAAGAACCCATGACATTTATGCTGCATTACTGGCTTTTATAACAAAATGATACATTTTATTGCCTTGTTTACTAACCCTTCCTGTTCTGGTACACACTGCTGGCATTTTAAAATTTGGCTATCCAAACCAAACTGCTTCTTTTAGTGATTTTACTCTTTATTTTCTGTCAGATTGTTTTAACTCAACTTGAACAAAATAAGATATAATAATTTTGGATATATTAATTCCCACAGCCCTTTAAGATAGATTTGCTTGTTTCACACTAGGTTTAACAATAAGGCACTTTTCTTAATTCTTCTCATTTGATAAAAATAGTAAAAGGGTAGGTTATCCTATAGGCTTCTGAGGAAATGATTAATCTGTATTTCCTTTAAGTTCTGGCGATAGCTGTGCCATTGACAAACTGTTACAGCATATGTTAATATTGATGACGAAGTTAACATGATTTCAACAGGACTTGACTCTCAAGTCGGTGGAGCTTAGTAGCTACGAAACTTTGGGATCAGAACCTTGGGAGTTCAAGTCCTAGCACAGCCACCATTGGATTTGTGACCCTGTGCATGTTAATAATGTCTCTAAGGTTGTCATCTCCAAATTGCAGGTGATGTTAAATACTTGACAGAACTAAATGAGGCCTACATGAGATTAAGTATGTAAAGAGTCTGGCTCAGCGTAAGACCTGTATGAAAGGAGTGAATATGTTATCTAGTGGTTTGTCACATACAATTTAGGGCAACTAATTAAGATGGTGATATCTGCATTGCCATGCAAAACAATCACAAGGAAAAAAAAGCAGTGGGATATTTTGGTCACAATCTATTAATGGTCATGAGCCTAGCTCTGGAAGCCAACAACAGATGCCATAGGAAGAAAGATGTAGTTGCTCTGGAGGTTTTTGCAATGTCTTCGGAAATAGTTCCACTGTTTAATAAACAATGCATTCCCACAGATGGATTTGACCTCCTCTTCCACTTCACAAGCAGAGACCAGAAATCAGACCCGTGTAAGAAATCTGAACCTAGCTACTAAAGAAAATAATAAGAGATATAAAAGTAAATGAAGTTACAAATAAATCACCAGCTTATGTGACAATATTTATGAAGTCAGGTTTAATCTACCCTTAATCTAAAAGCAAATTAGTGAAGGACTTTTTTTTTCTCCACAGCTTTAAGACAGAGCTAACTATATTTGTGCTTGAGTGTGACATGCATTTTGCTAGTTTATTTCCACAGTTAATATCTGCTGCTATCATAGATTTGTCTTGAAAAAAAAAATTTCAAGGCAGAGTTTACTAAAAGGGGGAACAGATTGATTCAATTTTTCTAGTAAAACTTCAGAATCGTTACTCTCTCCCTGTTCTTTTTCAAAGGTGTATATAATTAGTTTTCTTTGTATTGCATAATTGTATATTCTTTTTCCTCTTCCTTATGCTCTTCTCTGCTATGTTTATATTTATGTAACAGGTGCAAACTGAGCATCGAATGGAGTGAGAAAAGCAGTAATAAACAGTGACATCTTGGCACACCCCCTCCATCTATGTTGCTAGAAATGCATCTTGCCCTATCCACTCTCATTATATAGAACATTTTGCCACTTTGCAAAGGATATTGGAATGAATACACGGGATATAACACACACACACACACACACACTCACACACACACACACACCATTGCCAAGGCCACAGATATGTAATGCTTGCATGAGACAGTGTTTCTCAACATTTATTCAGTCAGCAGCTATTTTGGGGGGGAATTAATATGCTAAGGAACATGACATACAGTGATGAAATAGCTGAAGTAGACACATGAATTCTGCCTTCATGATGACCCCAGTGCCAGCATCACCTATTTAATTTGCACCTACCACTGCTGTACATTCTAGCTACTTTTATACTGTAGACATTTTCCATTCTCTGTCGCAGGGTTTTCTCTGTAACTCAACTCTACTCAGATTCTCCCTTTGTTATTTAGCATAGCAGCATCTTGCTGTGAGCGTGCTGCAAAGTCCCTTCCTCTGATTCTAGACTGCACCATTCACCGAAGTCACATCATTCTTTTCAGAGATGTACTGGAAGCACGTTAATCCTGGCCCTATTGCCGTGCTGAAGCATGTTTCCTCCTGGCTTGTGGGGAGCAAGCAGATCAACCTTCACAATCACCTCACGGCTACACCATTCTTTTGTATTTTTTTAAAATTCCCTCCTAAATTTCAGCAGGTTTTCTTCCGTCCCTCTCTCTCTCCCTTACAGTCTTCCCCCATTCTTGTCTCATTTTTATTTTTTATAACTTGCCAATTTTATTTTGGAAGGGAATTACCTGAAAATAGTACTAACTTCTCTATTTATATGTAAATTATCTTAGGTGTATCAATAATTGATACACCTAAAAAAATGAATAAGAAAAAAAAAATGAAAAAATGAATAAGAAAATATCTCCCAGGTGTAAAATGAAGAGAGCACATAATTAGGTTTGTATGCAATTATAATGCTTCACTAAATGAAGGGAAGAAATAAAAAATTCTATTTCTTATACATATAATTGTCCCTTAAACTGGAATTATTTTCTATATGTTAACCTCCCCAAAATATAAAATCCTATCCAAATTTAATTTTCATAACACTCTTTTATGTCATAAAGACAAGGATATTCATTTAGTAGAAATCAAATGGAAGAAAGAATTTAGGATTTCTCCATGTTCTAAGAGACTTCTATAACATTGAAAAGTGATTTACATTTTTGTACTTTCAAGATGCTGATGACCAATTTAATTTTGGGCTTCACTCTTAAAAGTTAAATAACCAAGCTAAATTGAAATGTTGTAATCATATTTCCTGCAGCCTTAGAATACACTACTCTCTTTGGAGAATATCATGAGGAACAATGTACTCTTTATTTGCAGGTCTCCCTTGCATTTATAATATTACTTCTGGTAAGTGGGAAAATCTCCATGGGAAATGTCTTCGTTGTCAAGTGTATGTGATGAATACAGAAAAATCCCAGATCGGCATTTTAAGCTAGTCATGTTCTCTCCAGTTTGCTTTGATGTAGAGAGTGGTCTCAGAGCAAATCCCCCAGTGTTTCCCAGTGCCTTTGTCACTGTTTGTTTCATGTTTACTTTCCCTAAGTTAGTGTCATTTTACTGTTTTGATCATAAACCAGCATCTGCCAGTATTTCACACAAATTTAAATTACATAAAGATCCCAAATTCCTAGGGCATAGCACATCGTTCTTTCTCCCAGCCCTTTTCCCATATCCCCTGCCACTGCTCAGGAACACCCTGTTGTAAGCAGAGTCTTGTCACTCTGCCCCTGTGGTCTGCACCACACACTCAAACATCATTCAGCGGACCAGACAATCTTGATGAATTTTAGCCGGAACCTTGGACTGACCACTTTTGGTCTCCACATGAGAAATCTCTTCAGACCATTAACATCCACAAATGGGAAGGACTGAGCTGGGCATATCAACATTTCACCCACTACTGTAGCAATGCCAAGGCTCTGGTATCGAGGACAATGAGTTGTGAATGGATTATTAAAAGCTGGCAACAAATGTGTATTTTTTTTACATGTGAAACAAATATAGAAATCTAAGAATATAAAAATATGTGAGAAAATGTTTATCCATTTTTATAAGAACCTTTGTATCAAGGAATTCTTTAACTCTAGTAAAAAGATAATGCTGATATATTTTATTTAAAACATTGAGATTCTTGTTTTGTTCGCTACTAGAGTGTGTGTTTTTTTTTGTTTTTTTTTGTTTTTTTTTGCGGTACGCGGGCCTCTCACTGTTGTGGCCTCTCCCGTTGCAGAGCACAGGCTCCGGACGCACAGGCTCAGCGGCCATGGCTCACGGGCCCAGCCGCTCCGCGGCATGTGGGATCCTCCCAGACCGGGGCACGAACCTGTGCCCCCTGCATCAGCAGGCAGACTCTCAACCACTGTGCCACCAGGGAAGCCCCTCCTTTAAGTCTTTGACATGTCTGAAAATCTTTCAAGATTATACAATTTTGTACCAATAGTATCCTTCTGTATGATCATAAAATTCTCAGAGCTATATTTTTCAATGTGAATATTAGAAACACTTGAACATAGGGCATTAAAACAAAGCACATTTATCATGTTGAACTTGATGTTTTATATTATGGATATCAGCCCATTTTTTAAACATCTGCTCTACAATTAAAATTCTATAAAACCAAGTCAACAGGTAACTGCCTTAGTTGATTGTGTGATGACTGCTAAGAATACTTGTTCTTATATTGCTTAATACCTAACAGGGGCTGCATGCAGTGAAGCAGTCAATTCCAATATACTGTAGTAAATGCTATGATAAAGGAGGTACAGATGCTGTGGAAGCAGAATTGAACAATGATGAAGTGTTGAAATCATAGCATTAAAGGGGCAAGAATAGGAAGTGAATATCAGGAGAAAAGAAAGAATGTTCCACTCAAAGAGGATAACATATGTGATGACTAGGAATCTGGGGAGAAAGAATATCATATTGAAGAAACTGAAGATGTGTTTGACTTTATCATGAAGATTGATGTAGATGTGGTAAATGACAAAAGAGGAAACAGTTAAGCAGGGTCAAATTAGAAAGTATTAAACTATGAGAAAGCATTTGGGACTTTTTATTGAGGGAAATGGAGAACCATTAAAGAATTGTAAGTGAATCAATGAACTCTGACTCTAAGAGAAGGAATAAATTGGTGCAGTGCATAACATTGAAATAATATTGAAATAATTTGATTGAGAGATGTTTTCTGAAATAAGTAAGAGCATTGGTGATGGATTTTCAATCAAAAGAAAAAATCAAAATTAATTTATAACTTACTCGGTTTCTTGCCTTTAATTCTGGACTAAAAAAAGAACACAGGGCTTCCCTGGTGGTGCAGTGGTTGAGAATCCACCTGCCGATGCAGGGGACACGTGTTCGTGCCCCAGTCCGGGAAGATCCCACATGCTGTGGAGCGGCTGGGCGCTGTGAGTCAAGGCCGCTGAGCCTACGCGTCCGGAGCCTGTGCTCCGCAACGGGAGGGGCCACAACAGTGAGAGGCCCGCGTACCGCAAAAACAAACAAACAAAAAACACATAAGCCCATGTAACATTTCTTAAATGTCCTCTATTTTGCCTCTAAATTTGTTAACCTCTATTCTTCTGATTCTCCATCACAATATCAAGAACAGGGAATTGAAATGATTCTAGTTAGCAGTCTTAAGGAAACATGTACATGGCGTGCCTACCAATGAGAGGGGAAGCAGGGAGAGGCTCAGTCTTAGAGGGAAGAAAGTTAGCTCAGTGTTGGATCTTTTGAATGTTAAGTTTCCAGGGAAGAGACTAACTCAAGGTGAGATTCATTGACCTCTAGGCTTCCCCAGGACGTTTCTGGGAATTCACAAGATCAAATCTAATTTCATAACATTATTAAGATGTTATTTTCTTTTTTCTCACTGTGTTGGTCTTTTTACTAATGGTGCAAAAGCAGTGGTGGGTAAAACTCTTGATAGTTTTGCAAGAGTCTCTTGTAGTCATTGTATTCCTCACTTGCAAAAGAAACCTTTAAAAGCCAGTAAATTACTAATTTTAATAAACGTCAACCCCTCGGTACTCATTTTTTAATAATATTGTGACCTAATGGGAGGTGTGCAAAGAGAACTTGCACTGCATATAGATTGTCTTGAGGGGGAAGGGGGGAAGGCAAAAAAAACCCTTGTGTGATTGTCTCAGTTTGAGCTGAACTAGCCAGTTTTTTCTTGGAGCACCATTTTTACCTGAAAGAACAACTGATAGACAGACTCTGATTGTTCAGATTTGGTTATCTGGCTGACATATCAAAATTGAATAAAACGAGCCCTTCACTTAAAGAAAAACTACTGACAGTATTTGTTGTCAGTAATAAAATTCATATTTTCTGGTAAAAATCAGAAAGTTGCAAAACTAGTGTCTGCCACTGTAAGCTTAACATCTAATAAAGACGTTCTTGATGGGATTGGGATATTTTTTAAATATGACTTTTTTATTTGCTATAATGAAATACGTCAACATTTGGAAAATCTGTGTATCTCAATGAATTAATATTTTCCAAATGACCTGTATATGATTTTACAAAATTATGCATAGCTAACAGATCCATTCAAAGTGAAAGCTGGACCAGTGGATTTTAGAGTTACAGAGTCCTAAAATTTCACTGATCTGTGTATTAGTTTGCTAGGGCTGCCATGACAAAATAGCACAAGCAGGGTGGCATAACAACAGAAATTTGTTTTCTCACTGTTCTGAGGGCTATATGTTCAAGATCAAGGTGCCAGCAGATTTGATTTCTCCTGAGGCCTCTTTCCTCGGCTGGCAGATGGCTGTCCTCTTGTTGTGTCCTCACACGGACTTTTACATCCCTCATGTCTCTCCTCTTCTTATAAGGGTACCAGTCATTTTATATTAGGGCCTCACACTTATAACCCCATTTAATCTTAGCTGCTTCTTTGAAAGCCCTATCTCTATAAAACAGGCACGCTGAGGGTTAGGGCTTCAAACATAAACTTTGGGGGACATAATTCAGTACATAACAATCTGTCTTCAGATTCCACATTGAAATCAACTTTTAAGCATCTGTCACTTCCCAAGTTTTGGTGTAGTATTGAAGAATATCCATAATTACCTGATAAGGCTGTTGAACTACTGCTCCCTTTCTCAAATATATATTTTTGTGAAGCCAGATTTTCTTCACATACTTCAACCAAGACAGAGTATCATAAAAGACTGAATGCATGCATCCAGCTGCCTATATTAAGCCACACATTTGCAAAACGTACAACAATGCCACTCTTCCACTAAATTTTTACTTTCAAAGATATTTATCATGAAAACATGCTTTTAAAATACACAATGGAATTTTTGCTATTATTTTTAGTGAATCAATAAATTTTTATCTTAATCTAACTTGGTCAATATCAGTAAATACAACACACATAAACAAAAACTCTTTAGGGTCCTCATTACTTTCTAAGTGTCCAAAGGGTTACTTAGACCAAAAAGTTTAACATCTACTGCTTAAGAATATCAGCATAGATGTTAGCTATGTGAGTTTAGGACTTGTAGTTATCCTGAAGACGATTCATCAAAGTCAAAGACAAGTACGAAGAAATCAGTAACTGATTTTTAAAAATGCCTGAGGAATACCTGTATTTAAGAGTCACATAGAGAAAAATGAGCTGGCAAAGAAGAATGACAAGGAAGACCTACTTTTTGTTAGGTGCTAGCTGAGATCTAGGTACACAGAAATAAGCAAAACAAACATGGCCCATCCTTTCACTGAGCTTATAGTTCAGTGGAAAAAAGGCGGAAACACCTTTTTTTTGAAGGGCCAGGAAAACTAGTTTCAAGGAGGGAGAGGTGAGTGTCAATGACTGCAGAGAATTCAGTTAGCTAAGGGCAGAAAGGTACTCCCTGTGGAATCAAAGGGGTTGGTTTTGGTGAGCTTGTTGAAAGCAGAGTCAGTGGGTGAGGAATGGGTGTAAGACCTGGAGGCTTCTGCCTTTTCAGCATTTAGGGAATGGATCATCTTCCAGTCCTGTCTCAGATGAGAAGGAGAATTGTCCAGAGTCTTTGAGGGAAGGAAAGCTTCTGGGTTACTCAGCCTCATCATCATTGTTTGGTTCCCATAACCCTAAGTTTCTCTCACTATAACCACCTCTCTCTCTCTCTCTCTCTCTCTCTCTCTCTCTCTCTCACACACACACACACACACACACACACACACACACACACAGCCTTCCATTTGGAACTGTTCTTCCTGAGAACTTAGATTAGTATGCAGTGGTAGGAGGGTTATCACTTCATTCAAAACATAAACCCCCGTTGATCAGTTCTAATTCCTAAAGCACATGGCCTTAGGATGAATCTACATTTAACTCCACTAAATGTATGCTCATCCATCCTGGAGGAATCCTGGAAAACATCTTTTGAATCAATCAAAACATTAATATTTTCACTATGACAGAACTTCAGATATTTAAAGACTCATTACTTATTCCTTTAGTATTTTGTTCCCCAATGTAAATATCACCAATTCTTTGAAGCAGCTCTCAGATGACAAGATTTTTATTACTCCAGCCATCCTGATAGCTCCCCTCAAGACTTATCTTGGTATATTAATGCCTCTATAAAGGTTGCTCAGGATTGCATACTGTGTTTCCTTAGGTGTGTTTACAGTTATGTATGTACATTGGAACTATTGCACTTCTTGACATAGACACTACATTTTTCTTAATAACTTAAGAAAACATCATATCAATGTACATGTACTTGTCTAGCATGGCAAGGATAATACTCAGTTTTGTAGAGATGTGTTTAAAATGGAATACCATTCATACTTTTTATATATGTGTGAGTACACATCATACACATATATGTGTATGTATATACAGCACCATTTTTAGAAAGCTACTTGAAAATAGCTTTTAAGAGAAATGAAAATAGTTGTAACATTTTACCAAGTAACACCATTCCTGATCATTAATTTTGTAGCAATAATTTTTAAAAAGGAAAACCCCTCTGCAGTTGCCTGAGCTTGAACATCATTGTGTCTCTGCTGGAGAATTATTCGTCTCATCTGCAGTCCCTTCCTTGTCAGTCTGTCCACTACATCATTCCCAGATGTATTATTCTAAGTCCCAATTTAGTCATTTCATGGCGCTACTTC
Source organism: Mesoplodon densirostris (assembly GCF_025265405.1). Classification (NCBI taxonomy): domain Eukaryota; kingdom Metazoa; phylum Chordata; class Mammalia; order Artiodactyla; family Ziphiidae; genus Mesoplodon; species Mesoplodon densirostris. Next base: position 83,992,038 of record NC_082669.1, read on the forward strand.
AGAACCCTTCATGGTTCCCCATCAATTGCAAGGCCAGATCCCTTAATCCGCTTTCCATGGCCTTTCACAGTCTGGATCCTGCCTGTTTCCACTTCCATATCCTACTCCTCAACTGCACCTCCAGGCTTCAATCACACAGGGTGGGTGGGTCTTGCATCTCCAGCTGTGACTTTTCTGAGGATGCAGGAAGGGGATTTGGGAAGGGTGAGAAGGGAATAATAACCAGTATCATCTGGAATCTGTACATGCCCCTCTCCCACTTCTCAGAGATACTCACATCCCCCAACCAGAGGTGGGACCCTGTGTTGAGTGTGGCTGCAGTGATAAGCCATTGTTAACAGTGAGTGTCATGTCTTCTAGCTGAATCAGAATAATTAAAAGATGCAGCAGCACTGCTCTCCCTATCTGTGTGCTGTGTAAAATCTAAATCTTTCTTCAGAACTCTGTTCAAATTATTACCTCTCCTCTGAAGCCCTGTTTGTCTCCTATCATCAGGGGTTCTATACATATTGTATTCAGTTGAACTATGACAACCGAGTATTATTTGGTTATTTTTGGCCCCCAGGAAACTCACTGTAATATGGTTCAATCTACTAGCAGATCTCTGAGCACATATCTCACAGCATTTAATGCTTTATTTATAAATAAGTCTGTCTCCCGCTTAGACTGTTACCTCTGGAGCTTAGAAATCACACTGTATCCCTGATAACCAGCACTATTGCCTGGCATGTAGTAAATGCTCAGTAAATGAGTATTGAATTAAATGATGATTAGTAAAAAAAAACTTTTAACCTAATACTCAACAGTAGAAGAAATATGACGTTTTATGATCATCAAAATTAGTTCAGCATTGAGAACATGAGCAAACATGTGATAATACTTATAATATAACAACAGGATTAAAATACTATAGAAGATGGTTTATGCAAGTAGACAAAATTTGAAAAGAAGCAGGAAGTGTTAGGATAAGTGATGAGGTTATAATTATTTTTCTACTTTAAAAATTATGTTTTTTTACTTAATATGTTTAAAAGAAATGCCTTTCTAAGCTTGGGTTAAATGCAGATTTGGTGTGTGACATACTATTTGCTTACTGTTGAGGGCCTAGGATGCTTTAAATCTTTGTATCTCCATAAATTTTCATAATGCAGGTGTGTTATATATAGATGACCAACAACCATTAGTTAAACAAATGGGAAATTTAAGTGCCCAAAAGATAGGTAAGGGAAGTAATAGCTATAAAAGATTTTGTTAAGGGATTCCAATGAGTCAAAGCTAAACTTGCTTCACTGCATTTAGAAGAAGCACTGGTGAAACAAATAAAAATGGGTCCAATACTGTTGGGGGTCTGACTCCCTCAGATCCCCTACCTGTATCCTTAAGGTGGTGGTGAAGCCAAGCTTCCTGGGAGAGTTTGACTAAACCACAGGAGGGTTCTACCAGTGAAAAGATGGCCAGTTCTTGTTAGTTTTACTTTTTGTCTTTTTTTTTTCCTTTCGTGCAGTGGGTAAAATTATCAAAGGAATGAAAGCAGGTGTGTCCATGCCTGGAATTTCTGTCTCTTTCAGTGCTGCCAGTGTAGAGTTTCCAGAGAAGCCTTGGGCAGCTGAAGAATCATGTTCCTGACCCCTGGTTGTGGGCACTGTTTCTCATAAGCAGGGCCTTATGGTACTTGTGTCTGAGCAGAGGCTATGGGTCTAGAAAATACCATTTCTTCCTTGTTTCTCTTTCCTTTCTTGCCTCTTATTTATCCCTCTATACCAATTTTCTCCTCTGTGAACAAGGCAGGAATTCATGTGCAATGAATTGAAGGAGAAACTACACTAAAAGGAGAAATGGTTAAACCAAGAGCTCCTATTCTGGCTGGAGTTTATTGCTTGTTTGCCTTTGGACAGTGGCCTCTTGTGGGGACACAAACTAGAGAGACCGTCAAAGTTCATGGGTCCCAATGTGATGCTTTGACCTAATTAGTTTATTTTCACTGCTGTATAAAAAGATCTGAGAGAAAAAAATAGACCTTTCCAGGTGTGAGCTATTACACTGAAATAGCATTTCCCACCTGCACTAGTCTGTAATCATTGTCCATTAGTAGATGTCAGAGGACACATTGTCTTCTATTTAAGGCTCACAGGACTGGTGGATTAAAAAAAAAAAAGAAATGTGATATATTTGCATAGTAGAGAACTATTCACATCTAATCTGTAGGGAGAAAACATGAATAATTTATCTCGTGAATATTAAAATTCATATATAGAATATAAAAAATAAATTTTAGACTAGCTACCCTCCCATTCCTTCTAGTTTACATTATGTTTTAGAAAACCTGTGTTTCTTAAACTTTAAAAGTAACTGGATACACAGTAAGGAAATCATCTCATTTTTACAGGAAATATTATAAAGCGCAGGGTAATGATGGTTGTAACAAATGAAGAACCTTAGGAAAAAACGAATTGTGCATTCATACAATTTAGAACCAATTGAAACTTAAATTGGACATTAATAATAACATTAACAACAATAACAACAGAATTCAAAGTGGACCTAAATCACTAAACTGAACTGCAATTCCCTTGTACGCACGTTATAGCTGGCCTCAATGGAGCCCATCATCTCTGCCCTTGACTATTTTTCCCTTTCTCAGTGGAGTATGTCGATTTGAATATTTGGGCAGTGGAAGTGTTTTCTCAGCTCCCCTAGCAGAGTTTGCTGCCCCATTAAGGCACTGTGCACTGTATTGAGGAAAATGAAGATCCAAGATTTAGATCTGCAGCCATGGGATACCTGGTCTAATCAGATGCAAATGTTAGGAAATTGGTCTAAGACTGGAATATGAAGTCTGAAATGTTGACCATAACAAATTACCATATGACCACAGACTGGAAAATTACAGTGCTTGAAACTAAAACAAAGAGACACACAAACAATAAAAGAAGGGAAGACCATCAAACTGTATTATACTTCTAAGATGGATAAACTATTGTTATATATAAAAAGATTACATTATTTCCAGTAAAAATTGGCCTTCATCACTTTGACAAGCTTAAGGGGAGTATAAGAAAAAAAAAAAAAAAAAAACGTAGAGAGGAAACCCCGGGTAGACAAATATTCTCATGGTAGATATTAATATGTACTAAGATTCAGGGATGAAGGGTAATCTATAAATAAAATAATGATGATATATAGTTTAGTTAGGAAATAGAGATTAGAAGTTAAAAATAATTAGGTAGATGATGTAAATACAATCATTAGAATGCAATATTTAATTAATAAGGGTTGTCCTCTGTGTCATTCATAGACTCGTAGCAGAGAGAAATCTCAGTGTATAAGCTCAGGTGTTCAAGTATGCAAAAAACACCGTTTTCTATATTTTTCTCTAGCTGAACTTAATTTGTATTCTGGGCCCCAGTTCCATCAAGTGGCAGAAACTCAATCTCAGTGAGCTTTCACCAACTCTCCTCCAGAACTGTGTCTACAAATTGCCAGGTGAGGGGCCATCTGTCCCTCAGTGTCCTCAGCTGTCCCTGCTGGCACCCACTGAGACATCCTTCTTTGAGTCTGGTCTGTGGTCACTGTTCCTTGCAGGTTGCCACTGCAGCCTCCTCGTCCTCATTCCAAGGACACATTAAGCCTGCTGGCTCTCTGTGCATTTTTCACTGGAGAAATTTTGCCTCTCCTGTATGGCTCGAGGCTAAGGACAATTCTGAGCTGCTCTCAACCCAAATGCCTGGTCAAATCTTGCTTTTAGAGGGCCCCGATTCATCTGAAGTTTTTGTCATTATTCTCCCAACACTGGGATTATTCTGTGGGCATCAGTGAAGCAAACATCCTTTCTCAGTGATGTCACAAACATCTAGACTCTTCTTTTTTTGCCTCTCACTTTCTTTTTCTTCCTAGCCTATGGAATTTTGCCCCAGAGAGGGAGCTGACATAGGAAGAAGACCTTTTTTTTACTCACTCCGCATTCCTGCAAATCCTTTGGATTTGGAAACTCAAAATCTAGTAACTGAATGTTATTTCCTTTTATTTATAATATGTTGGTCACTAACTGATACAATGAGAATGGAATATTCTAATTATCTGAGTTAGGAGAAGGGGCATAAGAAAAAAAATATTAAGAACAGAAGTCACATTGGTAATATAATAATATTCTAGGGCTTCCCTGGTGGCACAGTGGTTGAGAGTCCACCTGCCGATGCAGGGGACACGGGTTCGTGCCCCGGTCCGGGAAGATCCCACATGCCACGGAGCGGCTGGGCCCGTGAGCCATGGCCGCTGAGCCTGGGCGTTCAGAGCCTGTGCTCCACAACGGGAGAGGCCACAACAGTGAGAGGCCTGCGTACCGCAAAAAAAAAAAAATATTCTAACCTCCTAGAGATAATTTTCAAGTAATCAGATAAAATTAATTAAACCTATATTATGAATTTACATATATGCTACTGAACAACATAGTGATATATTTATTTCACCTATTTCCGTATCAGATACTGAATAATACAGCAAATATGTTTCTAGATTTGAAACTTTTTTTTCTTATAGTACCATTAAAAACAAACTGAAGCCATCACATTAGATGGCAGCTCTGTGTTGTCAAATTCTGAATGGCTAAACAAATGTAATCCAATTTCATCTGGTAATAAAGTATGGAAATATAGATCAATAGAACAGGATAGAAAGCCCAGAGATAAACCCATGTACATATGGTCACCTTATTTTTGACAAAGAAGGCAATAATATACCATGGAGAAAAGAGAGCCCCTTCAATAAGTGGTGCTGGGAAAACTGAACAGCTACATGTAAAAGAATGAAATTAGAACACTCCCTACCACCATACACAAAAATAAACTCAAAATGGATTAAAGATCTAAATGTAAGGCGAGACACTATCAAACTCTTAGAGGAAAACATAGGCAGAACACTCTATGACATAAATCACAGCATGATCCTTTTTGACCCACCTCCTGGAGAAATGGAAATAAAAACAAAAATAAACAAATGGGACCTAATGAAACTTAAAAGCTTTTGCACAGCAAAGGAAACCATAAACGAGATGAAAAAACAACCCTCAAAATGGGAGAAAATATTTCCAAATGAAGTAACTGACAGAGGATTAATCTCCAAAAGAGGATCTTCAGCTAGTGTTTTGTTTTGAAATATATAATAAAAATAATAGTTGTGGGAGAAACAATTGAGTTCCAAACTCAGATGCATCTTAGCTCTATAAAAGTAGGTGCATTCACATAAAATTCTGAGAAATACTTGAATTTCCAGTCTTCAGCATCAATTCAATCATTTATACATCATTATCAAATAAATGCTAAATATTAACTGAATCCCTGTTCTGTGTTGGTCAGCATGGTAGACCTGGGTATAAAAGTACTGACAAGGCCTCCTCTTTAGAATTTAAAATCTTGGTTTATACATGCACCTGTTTTTCCCACAACCTGACTCCTGAAATTATATCATAAAAATTTACCTTCCTCATTGGTTCACCAGATATTTCCTATATACAGATTTTCCGGGAAAATACAAACCTGATAATGAGGTTGAATGTACTTATTTCCTACATAGCCTCTTCCAGGTTCTCTCTTTCATGCTACCTTGCCAGAAAACAATGTGTGTGTGCCCGTTGGGGTGCTTTTATTTACCTCTTAGAATCTCTACTCAAACCAGAAGTTAGAATGGCACAAATAACATTCGTAATTCAAACTAGTTTAAACATAATCCAATCTTTGAAGATTCAGAAGGCACAGCGGATTTTATAGTGATGCCTTCATCATTATGAAACATTATTTTTCAATCTCCTGTAAACATACTGAGTGTTGGATAGTAAGGAATTCCATTTGATATATCATCAAATAAACCGTACCAAATTGTATTTGAATTCTAGGTTTCCTGGAATCATGTTTACTTTCAGTATAGGATTATATTCACTGGGACCCAGTATAGAAAAAGAAATTCTTAAGCTAGCTCTGTGATCTTGGTCAGTCCTCCTTAAAGAATTGTTGAAAACAAATATTATATTTTGTACTCATGTTCTAGGGAAGGAAGAGTAACAGGAATAAAATATAATTTAATATTTGACTTTTAGATGAGGTTGTTTGCAAAATTAAAACAGATGGCTAGTGGTTTCAGATGAGAGACGGTGAACGATTTTCAAAAATGCAAGAATTTATTTCATTTTATTCATCCAGGTAGAAAGCAAGGTTTTTAGTTACTTGTAGGTTTCTGAATTCACTTTGCTGTACAGAAATTGAGGGAATGAGGGCAGGTAACAAAATACTAACAAAATGTTTTAAAAGGAGAGTAGTTAACCCCAAATGTGTACTTAGAACTTCTGTCTCTCATTTATTTTCATTCATATTCGTCCCAGAGAGGCGCTTCCAGAGCTCCCTGTATAATCAGCTCCCTACCTGACCTCTGGCGCACTGAATTGTGCTCGCCTGTGTCCTCCTGAAATGAGTGCAGAAATATTTTCTGAATCTTAGGGTTTCTGTGATCCTGGTGAGCTTTAATATATTACTGGGTTACATCTTTCCGGGATTAATATATTCTGGGTTACATCTTACCTGGGTTACATTTTCTGGGATTCTCTGAAGATATCTCTAATTATTCTATCTTTGCAAAAAAGAAATATCTTTAACATCTAGGACAGTTTTTCAATAAGCAAGTAACCCAAAATGCTCAAATTTTGAGGGTGTCCTTTTTCTGTGTCTGTAGTAATCTTTCAGTTGAGTGAGAAGTAGTCAGAACCTTTGTGCTGTTGATTCAACTTCCATTACGCACACTGATGGCACGTGGAAATAAAATAATACAAGAGCACCTCACATTACACTACAACTAGCAATTTCATGGAAGACAAAATACATCAAACCAATTGCCTGGCTTTGGAAAGACAAAACTAATTAGTGAGTGAAAGGATAATTTCACAGATATTTTGAAATTAAACAATGTTCCATAGTACCAGAGGGACCTGCATTTGAATCTTGAGTCTTTTCTTTGTAGTTTTGTGAAGTTGTCCAAGTTATGTAACTTCTCTGTTATACAAATTGTTCACCTATTTTAATAAAATATGCCTAAAAGCTGTTAGGAGAATGAAATTAGTGTGAAATTTAGTATTATGATTAACATCAGAGGTATATGAGTATGTGGCACACAGTAGGACCTTAATATATATTTCTTTTAATTGTTGCACAACAAGTGGGCACAATCCTATTCATTTTGTTCTTCAGGAAGTAGCTCTTTGACTTTGAGGCTCATTTATCCAAGTAGGGGTTTACTTTTAATTCTGGAAACAAATGGCCAGGTGGGCTTTGTTTACTTTTTCTTTATGTAAAGAGTGAACATGAACTCTATAATAGTCTATAAAATAATAAATGACTTGTAAAAATAAATGGGTATCTAACAGGCAACCCAGAGAAAATGGGACAAAAAATTATCTTTTATGCAACATGTAATTAACCTGTAGACATTTTTCCTACACCTAGTTAGACAACAACTAATTGCTGAGTGAGTTTAACAAATGGTTAGTTATGGAACTAAAATTAATTAGGGGAAATCTCATGGTGCTTCAAGGAATCAGCTTATCAGAAAATAATGTATGTGCTCAAGATTTATGGTTACCACACTTTGCCCATGGCTGTAAATTTCTTTCTGGCACCTTGACTATTGTTGTGGGTTTATGTAAACTACCAGCAGGTTGACAGCCAGATGATATCCAAGCAAGTTCTTCCTAGTTTCCACTTCTTATCTTTTCCCTTTGGTTAACTGACATCCAGGGAAACTCATTCAGAATCAAGGACAAGTCCTAGTTCTTGGTTAAAAAGTACCACAGATCCTGGCATATACTTTCTTCCAATTGAAACAGAGACTGCACACCACAGCTCTTTTCCAGATTCCACAGAGGAAGTTCAGAAGTTCCAGCATCAGGGCACGCTGCCTATTACTAACAAAGAGAATCTTCCACGGACTGTACTATGTGGATCCCCCATTAGTAATTAAAGAAATGAAGGAAGGAAGCAATATGGTCTGGGATCTCAGGCTTGCAGTCCATGGGTCTAATGCAGTCAGTACATACATTGTGTGTCTCCAGCATGGTGATGGTTAACAGCACTGAATGCCAATACCTTTAGTTCAGTGTGCTTTTCCTAGTCTACTACCATTCCCTCTGCAACCTGTTATCTTAAATTTGAGGATCTGAGTTTGCAACTCTTGATATAGAACCAAGAGTTGCAAACTCAGCTCCTCCTTTTATTGTATTAAATAAGTAAACCTTTCTTTAATTGAGAAGGCAAATAATAAGTAGAGACTTTAAAGAATTTTATAAAATACCAAATGCTATGCAAAAAAATAATTGGGAACCTAAAAGTCAGCAGAGTGAAAAAAGAAAACAGCAAATCTTTTTTGAAGCAACATGTAATTAACCTATTGAATATCATGATTTGCATAGCTGGAAAGGAATTAATTGCTGGGTGTGTTAATATAACACACATCAAGTAATTTTTATAGACACTCATCTAAGAAGTCACAGAACATTTTCTAGAACACAAAGTGGTCTTGTGACTGGTTCTAAGAGCACACTGTACATAGCCGTCAGTGCCCTCTGTACAGAGCTGGCTGGTGTGGCTGGCCGTGTGTGTCCATCATTTCCAGCTTTTGCTTTAAAGCAAACTCAGAAAGAAACAGTCTTAGGCTATTTGAATTTTTAAAGATAAAGTAAAAGAAGAAATTTAAGGTCCACAAATGTTTTCAGGATTATTAATTGGCCACCTTTATTTTGGTCTGGGAGAGAAAGAGTATACAAGAGTGTGCATACAGATGTGTTCATGCTTGTGTGTATGTGACTCACTCTATCACTTCCAAGTATTTCTGGGCTAGTAGCTCTTAGTCATGAAGCACTGGAGCTGTGTCAGGTTTGACAGACAACCTCAGGTGTGTAGCCCCAGAGTAGCAGCTCCTGTGCTTGCTTTTAACAGCTAATCAGGGTGAGGTGTGCTGCTGAAATTGCGTTTCTGATGCTTGCTTTCCCACTATCTCCCTCAAGGCAATGTTACTGTCACAGACTAAAGAGTTAGGTAGAAGAAATTCTGACTTTGAAAGATTAGATGCGATTTTCCTCCCCTTCTCAGGTCCTAAGCCCTCAGAAAAACTTGAATGTCTCACTGGTTAACGATTTCCAAGGGTCAGGGGGAAAGAAGAGTTCTCCTACAGAGGAAAAGAATATGAGTAAGGGCTTCCCTGGTGGCCCAGTGGTTGAGAGTCCACCTGCCGATGCAGGGGACACGGGTTCGTGCCCCGGTCTGGGAAGATCCCACATGCCGTGGAGCAGCTGGGCCCGTGATCCATGGCCGCTGAGCCTGCGTGTCCAGAGCCTGTGCTCTGCAATGGGAGAGGCCACAACAGTGAGAGGCCCGCGTACCGCAAAAAAAAAAAAAAAAAAAAGAAGAAGAATATGAGTAAGAGATTGGAGCCACAGCCTCTTTCCATGGAGAAATTGGCTTTGCTTCTATTCCTCTCCTATTCCTTCTCACTGCCTATAAACTCCACCTGACTCACCTCCCCTTTGCCAGTTTTTTCCAACTCACTCACCTTGCCGATGAGTGCCAGATTCCTCCTGTTGGATCATAATATTCCTTATTCTCAATGCTTTCAAAGATTCATCATATCATTCCTCAATTACAAAACTTTCAAAGACACCCCATTGAAAAAGACAAAAAGTCTGCTAATGAAGACACACTTATTTGCATGGCATCTCATGTCCAGCGTGATATTGGAGCCCCCTTTCCAACTTCATTTCTTACTGCTTCCTTTCATAGACCGTATCCTTCAGTTTTTCTCAACTGGATTGCTTTGGGCATTCTTGCAGGGGGGGTTTGTAGTATGGCACTAATTAAAGAACCTTTAGCCTCCTTGGCTTTAGTGCAGTCAATGGCAACAGCACCTCTCAGTCATAGTGACCAACGAAAACGCCCCCATTTCTGAACCTTCAGTGGGAGTGCTTTACTCCCCTTCAAGATGCGACCTGTTCTTGAACTTCACTTGCCTTCCTGCCTTCATTCCTTATTCATGCTGTTTCCTTGGCTTGAAATGTCCCTTTTGTCTTCATACACTGACTCATGTTGCCTTAATGAAATTACCTCAATCCCTAGTTCAGAGAGATTTCCCCTTCCTTTTGAATTCCAAGGCAATTCATATTCATCGAATACCCACACGTGCCAGGCAGTCTTGCCGCTTGCTTTATATGCATTATTTCCACTTAACTTTGTCCTTCCTGGCTCACGATGAGTGGTATTGAAACTTACTCACTTCCCAGAGGTCACCCCTCCCTACCTCTTCCATCTTCTTCCCGCCAGAGGTCAAGGTAGAGGTTAAATCTAAGCTCTCTAATCTTATTAGACCTTCAACATTTAGCAGTTTCTATCCTAGGTATGAAGCACCTTTTTTTTTTTTTTTTTTTCTTTTTGCGGTATGCGGGCCTCTCACTGTTGTGGCCTCTCCCGTTGCGGAGCACAGGCTCCGGATGCGCAGGCCCAGCGGCCATGGCCCACGGGCCCAGCCGCTCCGCGGCATATGGGATCCTCCCAGACCGGGGCACGAACCCGTATCCCCTGCATCGGCAGGCGGACTCTCAACCACTGCGCCACCAGGGAGGCCCAAAGCACCTTTTACTAACTTTCATAAAGGCAATATATTGACTTAGTTATTGCCTAGACTTGCCATTTTCATATCTTACCTTCTGTACCAGACAGTAGCTCTTTAAAGTCAAGGCATCTGATTTTTCTTATTTACTAAGGACCCCTGCAGGGTACACTGGGGTCTCCAATAGGTCTCAGAAAATGTTTGCTGTAAAAATCTGGACACTGAAAAAATGACTAAAGGATTCTAATTTTCAGTGCTTATTTTAAAGCCCAGAGCAGTTCAAAAGAGTCAAGATCCAGAATATCAGACTGCTGGTTGGGGTTGGGGGTGGTTGGATGCGAACAGCTTAAAAAATTAAAACTAAGGAAACTTATGGAAGTAAACTTCAGCCTTTCAAACAAATACATAATAACACTGTCATACTATAAAACCAACTTAAAATGCCAGGAGAAATTTGGTATTTTAAGGATGTTAATGGGTAACCATTCTGAGCACATTAAGAAGGGCGATTGCACAATTCCCATTACCATCAATGAAACTCATATGGTAAAATTCACACATACTGCAGTGGAAGCATGACCTCCACTGTCATTGGACATGTTACTTTTCGTGGTGTGTGATTTCCTCCTCTAATTTGAGGCAATTTAATTTTCTGCCCACTTCACAAAGAAATGTCAGGCTGAATGACTAGAGCATTGATGTCAAACATCTTTCTTCATACATTGTATTTACAGTAAAATTGATTCTGTTATCCTTGATAACACCAAATAAAAAGCAAAAACTGCGATATTCTTTAACAGATACTCCCCTTTGAAAATCAGAATTTGGACACAAATTACAGCCATACTTGGAGAACATCTTAGTAGGAATTTGAAATTTTTAAAACAAATTTTTTTGTGAACAAATAAGAAAATCCATTATTGAAGAACAGTAATATATATTTGTCTTACTGTAAAATTTCGGGATGAACTATATATTGGCAAATTTTCAATACTTGGATTCTGTGTTCATTTTAAATTTCATAAATCAAATATGGAGTAGTGGTTAAAAGGACAGTCTCTGGAACCAGACTGTTCACAGATTGGCTCTACTGGTTATCAGCTTTGTCATCTTGGGTGAGTTATTTAACATTCCTGGGCCTCAGTTTCCTTACTGATTAATTGAGAGTATTAGAATTTCTACCTCATAAGATTAATAACTTTAAAGCACTTTTAAGAGTACTTAGCTCATGGTGATGTCCAGTAAGTGTTCATTATCGATATTATCTTTTTATAAATATGGTAGATATTGTATTGGAAGAAACATAAGATAAATCAGTTCTCACGTTTGTTTTATTATTATGCTCTTTCAAAATATATTTGCTATGATTATTCTATTTTATTCTATATTAGGGAAAAGGATTTGATCAATGTAACACATATCTTATATAATTATTTTAGAGGACTCTTAATGCCTAAATATCAGTGAATAACCAAGAATGAGACTTATTAACTAATCCATATACAATTTTTTATCTACCTCTCCCTCTCTTAATCCAACACAACCATTCAATCTAATTGCTTGACCATTTCTACTGGATTCTTCATTTTTATCATTTAACTCTGGCTTGGCACATAGTAAGCATTCAGTAAATATTAATTTAATCCAATCTTTTTCAAAATAAGTATTTCACTTTATTTCTACAATTCTCCATCTAGTCAGTACGCCCAACCATCCTTAATCATGCCCTGGGGGCTTTGATCTTTTGTCTTTCCCAACTGAGGAGCAGTTTAGGCTCCATCACCTCCTGATTCTTTTTTTACATCTTTATAGGAGTATAATTGCTTTACAATGGTGTGTTAGTTTCTGCTTTATAACAAAGTGAATCAGTTATACATATACATATGTTCCCATATCTCTTCCCTCTTGCGTCTCCCTCCCTCCCACCCTCCCTATCCCACCCCTCCAGTCGGTCACAAAGCACCGAGCTGATCTCCCTGTGCTATGCAGCTGCTTCCCACTAGCTATCTGCCTTATGTTTGGTAGTGTATATTTTATATACTGCTTTTAGTCCACCCTGATCGCTGTCTCAACTCTCTCACAACCAGATTCAGTGCAATAGAATTTAGCACTACATTTATTTAGTTTCATGTTGAATTTGACTCTTCAACTAGATCATAGGCAATTTAAGGGCAGAGATGAATTTGACACTTTTTTGTAATATCTCACAGTTTGGTTAGAGTGTAATTGTTCCAATGTAAAAGCAAGGAAGAGTTGCAATATTGCATTTGTATATTACATATTTGTAGATACAAATATATTATCATATGAAGTTGGGGAATTAGGGCAGGATTCTAGCTTCTAACTCACTGACACTAAATGAGTATGTATTTCCCTTATACTCATAGGTCAACTATGAGTTGGCCCTGTACTCAGTTTCTACTGTTATGGGAGATGGGGGATGGCAAAGCAAATATCTTGGAGTTTACTGGGAGTCTAATACAGCTATTAATCAGAGACCATTGAAATTGAATTAATATAATTTCACATGCCATTCTAATGTATTCTGCATCTCTCAAAATTTGGTGTACCTAGTTCTAATTCTGTAAAGACTCAAAGAGATTCAGAGTTATAGGGCAGTTAATCAAATAATGCAGTGTTTCACTATATAAATTGTAAGCATATATTTTATAAGTAATAGCTCTCCTTAATTAAGTTTGACACTGTTTTATCCCCATTTATATAGATGAGGAAATTGGAACTCCAAGACGTTAAATAATTACCCAAGATCACACAGGTTGGAAATGATGAGCTGGGATTCGAAGCTAGGAAGTCTGGCACCACAGCCCACATCGTAACTACCGTGCCATACCCCGTAGGTTGCTTACACAAAGCCTCTCCCACCCACTTCCTTTCTGAGAGCCCTTCTGTGTGATAGTCGCTTTCCTGGTCTCCCCGAAGGCAAGGATGGATTATATAACCTAGTTCTGGCCAACAGGATTAGAAGAAATGCCTTCTGGATCTTTGACTTTCTACACTGGCAAAAAAAAAAAAGAAAGATGTGTTAAAGGAGGCCCAGTTTTTTCCCTAATTTTAGATATTGATATGTGAGGATGCAATGCTTAGAGCTTCTGTAGCCATCTTGCAACTGAAAAGAAGGTCAAGAGAATTACAGAATCACTCAGTGGCTATAAATATTGAGGCTTGTGTTCCAACCTTGTATCTCCATTCTTATGAATGTCTTGTACTGCGAGAATAATAATTTTTTTTTTTGCTTAAGCTACTTTTTGTTGGATATTGTTACCTGCAGTTCAAAACCTCCTAAAAGATGAAACTATAAATCTCTATGATTTCTTCTACTCTTAGGTCTTGTCATAAAATATGACATTTTACTTCTAATCAGCAAGATTAGTATTCCCATCTGAATATTTATGAGCATCTTACGTTATTTCAGGTTTTCATATGGGTATGATTGTATTTATAAGACTGTTTTTTTCCCAGTGTATAGCTACTTTTTCTTCTCGGCCAGACATTAAATACATAGAATACTTTTATCTTTTCCAGTTTACTTTTTACTAATTATTAGATCACCACCTTCATTCATGAATTACTAGTTTTAAAAAATGTTCTAAATTGTACTGGCAAATTTGACAAAGAAAGCCTTAATTTTTAAAATGTGGATTCATTTGAATTATTTGCCCTTTTCATATCAAATAATGGTCACTGTTAGAAAAATGAAAGTGTATTTCAGTTTTATTCCCTTCTTTATATTTAAATTGAACTTAAACTTATATTAATATATTAACATCTGTCATACGACCTTCACCAGGCCCCTCTCACCTAAACCAACAATCATACATGAAGAACTATAAGTCTTTCCTTCATATTTAAAAATTTGGTCACATTGCCCCTCTGCCTTTCCCTGAACAGATTGAAGGTAAAAATCAATCACCATTTAAGAAGATTTTAGATTCTCTGTAAGAGAAGGTAATATATTCCCAGTTTGTTTTAGTTTTTTGCTTGTTTTTATAAAACATTGGTTCATTAGCAGCTAAACATTTTTAATATTTGAAAAATACATCTTCATTTAAAGCTACAAGTTTAACTTCATTGTGATAGGCTAGGATGTGAAGACTTAGATTTATTAGCATTAATAGAAGCAAATGCATGTTTAAACCATTAAGATAAGAAAATCATCCCTTAGGGAGTATTTCAACTGAGAAAGCAAAATAAATAAATAAATAAATAAAGCCCTTAGATAAGCCTGCCATTCACTCTATAATTTAGTTGCAGTGCCTGACAACTGTGATGTCAGAGTACATAGCACCGCAGCCTGCTCTGCTCATTCCAAGTCTGAAATTGTAATGACAAAGTGCCAGTTTCAGCCTTTTGTGAATAAGATCATTGAGCAAAATTCAGAGGTTTAGATATATCTCTGCAGTCACTCTCTGTAATATGAAATTCTGAAAAAGCAAATCAGTTAAGAATTCCTACAGTGAGACATCATAATAGTGGCCTCTGAAGATTCCATTGCATGAATTACTTAAATACATGTGTTTGATTTAAGTGAAGAAACTACCATTCTCCACCTAAGTACATAATAGGGGTTCAATAAACGTTTACTGGTTTGAATGCATGATCTGATTTTGAGGTACTAGGAGAAGAGACAGAGGACATACAATTTGTCTGAGAGTGAGTATAAAATCATCTAAAGTCATAGGCTGGGGGTCATGTTTGGGATAGAGCACATTTCCTTCATCTCATATTTTCATAAAGAGATTGAGACTTCTCATCCACTGTCCAGGAGAGAGGATATTAAAGTGAACGTTTATGATACATCTCCCTACTTAGCCTTCCCTGAAGAGGAGATGGAGGGACTCACCTGTTGGTGAGATTGAGGAACCTAACATCCACTGGGCCGTGCCCCAAGAATGGGCTGAATTTCCTTTAACTAAAAGTAGAGAACAATCGTCTGTAATTCTCACTCTCATCCTCACTCCTCTTCCTTCTCACTCCCTCTCTCCTTCTCTCTCTTGCCTTTTTCTCAAGCAAAGCATTTCCCATCCCCTTTGCTTCCTATGTGCCTGTAGCTCAGGCAGAACTTTTTCATTGCAATGGTCCATTTGGTTTGAGGTAGAAGGCCTGAGTTTTCTATTGTTGCCTGTAACAATAACAAAGCCAGTGCTGTATCGGCTTGTCATGTGGCTCTCCGTGTCTGCTAGCAGTTGGTTGGAATTTACAGGAGGAAACGGTCGACTGGTTGTCTTACCTTAATGTCCAATAAATCACTAAATCCTAGGGAGCATCAGCTCTCAAGAAAAAAATATATTTAGAAGAACTCTGGGGACAGAGTGGGGAATTTGAATGACAGGCACTTTTGTTATATAATTCTGTGCAGAAGTAAGACATCGATAAAAGTTTTGTAGCTTATTTAGATGTTTCTTACAAAAAATAAAATAATAAAAATAATAATAGGTATAATTGATTGAATATATTGTTATAGGCCAGGTGCTGTACTATGTGTTACATATTTTTATATCAGTTATTCCTGACACCTCCCAAGTACAGATTGACAAATTCCTAATACTACATAATAACGACTACAGTGTCTCTGTAGACTGGTAAAGCCCAAATGAATGACATAAGATTTATACAGAATAGCTAGACACATGGCTCTGGTGATGTCACCTCTCCTTCCAAGACCATTTCAGACTTTGCTAATCAATCACAACATAATCACTACCAATCAATTTGTACTGACTCAGAGAGATGAAATCTCTTTGCCATCATGGTGCTGTCATAACCCCAGAAGGGTCTAAACTCTTGATTTCCTATGCTTAGTTGTCACTTAGAATTCTAGAAATATCAATGGCTTAGAAGAATGTTCCAAATAGCAAGTCATAGGCTAGGCCCACATGTACTGATGAATCAAAGGAATCATTTCCAGTACTCTACCTGTTTTGTGAACTGTCTGGATAATAATCTATGTCTGTGATTATCTAAACTACAACAGAAATCAATAAAAGATTTTTTACTGATAAAATACTTTTTAATTTTATCATTTTCTTCCTATTTAAGAGCACATTTTACAGACTGAGAGGCAAGAAAAATGTGAATATAGAACAGACCAATAAAGTCTATTAAAATGAATAACATTTTTAAATTGAAGGTCTTTGCAGCCTAGTGACTTAGAGAACAGGCTTTGGTGTCAAACATCTCTGGGTTCAGGTTCTAGCTCTGTCACTCTATTTCCCTGTGCAGGTTACTTAATAGCTGTACTTCTTTATTTGTACTCATTGTATAGGTTTGATGGAAAGGTGAGTGAGATGAGATTTTTGAACGCACTTAGCTTGGGGCCTTCACACATATAGGCCATTATTATTATTTTTAATTGAAGTATAGTTGATGTATAATGTTGTGTTAGTTTCTGGTGTACAGCAGAAGTGATTCAGTTATACATATATCTATTTATCTATATATTCTTTTTCATATTCTTTTTCGTGATAGGTTATTACAAGATACTGAATATAGTTCCCTGTGCTATATTAACAGTGTCCAACAATAGGACTTTGTTATCTATTTTATACATAGTAATTTGTATCTGCTAATCCCAAACTCCGAATTTATCCCTTCCCCCTTTCCCCTTTGGTAACCGTAGGTTTGTTTTCTATGTCTGTGAGTCTGCTTTTTAAATAAGTTCATTTGTATCATATTTTAGATGCCACATATAAGTGATATCATATGATATTTGTCTTTCTCTGTCTGACTTACTTCACTTAGTATGATATCTCTAGGACAATTATTTTTTAACTATTATTGCATATTAATGCCAGAAGACAGAATTGATAGAGTGCAGAGCCTTCAAACCATGCTCCTCATGGAGAAGATTGGCAGGCCCGTCAGTGTCTTCCTCTTCAACTCTGTTTTTATCTGATTCACATGCATGGGTTTGGCTATAAAATTTCATTTGAACAAATAGTAATATGATGTTTTTGTCTTAAAATGACTTGTCTAATGAAAGGATTTCCTTTGTAAGTAATGACTGGTTGGGTGACATTGGGCAATTGACCTAACTTCTCTGAAACCCATTATTATAAAATAATGACATTGGTTTGGATGATCTTTAATAATCTGTACAAATCTCAGAATCTGTTCTTTAGTTGGTATTAATTTTTAGCATTGATTTAGCACTTCAAACTTTAATTCATTTACTCTTATCTTTGGTTTTCACAATATTCATATCTTTATATCAGTATAGTACCTAGAGAAATTCAACTATTTATTTCTGTTTTCCTGGTTTACTTTCTCTCTGGGAATATCACAATAAGTAAATGCAATTTCATTACTATGAAACTGATTATCATATTAACTATAAATTTGAAATTATTGTCATGTTAATTATGTATGTAAAGCAGCATTGTAAGAACAGATTCAGTCTAGTATTTATTTCACCTTTTAAAATGTGATATTGAAAACTATATAAAATTTTATCAAAAGAGAGAGGATGCCAAAGGATTTGATCTCATTAAAACTGCATGAAAAAAGTCTGTGCTTTTGCTTATGGGCAATTTTGTATGGAAAGAATCCATACAATTTATCAGGTTTTCAAATTGTCAGTGACCCCAAAATCAGAAACTATTTCCATTACTTCTCATCTGCTTCCTATCAAATCCCACCTGAGCTGCATTCTTTCCCTTCAATATGCTCCTCCATATTTTTGCAAGCGACGAATAGGAAGACAGAAGTGGGGATTGCAAACCACTATCTTCTATTCCATCTCAGGGTAATGCATATACATTTTTAAAAGTGGGATGTGACATTTATTATTTTGTTAAATGGTTATTTATTGAGCACTGCATTGGTGAGGATTCTTTATTCCAAGTAACAAAGCCAAGTTTGGCACTTAAGGAGAAATAAGTTATGAGAGGATATTGGGTAACTCACAGTGCAGTTGAGAAGTTTAGAGAACGAAGCATAGGACTCAGCAAGCAAGAATTTCACCCAAAGCCATACCTCAGAACTAATCTGATAAGGAAAGAGCAGCTAAGAAAAGGACATGCTAACCATCCCCTGCATCATGTGTACTAACTCTCTAGGCTGCGTTCTCTATGGCTGTCTCTGCAAGGAGGACCCCAGATCACAAATCTGGGCCCAGGACACAAAGGAAGCTGGGGAAGCAAATATTTAACACGTTTACCTTCTGCAAGTCAGACAGTCTTTGATTATCAACCAAGACTCAATGATGAGTCTTCCCACAACTTAGAAATGGTTTCAGATGCTAGAAGGCCAAAATGAATAAAAGTGTTTATTATTCTATTATTATTATTAGAATAATAATTATTATTCTAATAATAATAATATGATTAAAATTATATTATAATTATATAAAATATAATATAATATTATATAAATATAATATATAATTATATAATATAATAATTATATATTTATTATAAAATAATTATAATTCTATTAATATTATTATTATTATTATCCTATTACTATTCATGCATTTATTATTCACCATAAGCAGACAGTGTGTGTCAGGCCCTGTACCAGCCCTGAGAAAATGAAAATGAATAATTCATGTTCCTTGTTTCCAAGAGAAACAGAGTCTAATGAGAGTGATGGGCAAATGGAAAATTTGAATCTTATGTGATAGGGTCTATGGGACCATAAAATGAGAACCCCTGACTGACAAGATGAAAATATATACCAGAATTATTTGAGAATTGTCCAGTTATTAACTTTAAATCAAGAAAATGAATGGAGCATTCTTTCTATGTAGTAAAATCCTTGGATTTTCATCCTTAATGTGCTCTTTTTCTCGCACCTTATATCTGATCCACCAGCAAATCCTGTTGACTCTTCCTTCAGTTTGTACCCTGAAAAGTACTATTATTATTATTTCCTAAGGCCTACTGTCTTTGCAAAACAAAGCAGCCAATTAAAGTGGAAGAGCATGTCCCTTAGAACCTTCCAATGGCCCTCAGTCTCTCCCAGAAGAAAATCCCCAATAGTTAGAGTGGCCTGCAAAGCCCTGCAAGACTTGGCCTGTCATCTCCACCACTGCTGCTCTGGCCACTTCCTCCCTCATTCCTGTGGTCCAACCACACTTGCCTCCTGACTGTTCTCCCGGCACAGGAGATACGTTCCTACCTAGGGTGCTTGATCTCACTTGATTCTTGTTTGTTCCTTCTTCTTACAATGCTCTTCCCCAAATTATCTGCATAGCTTGGGCCTTCACTTCCTTTAGTCTTTACTCACATATACCTTTCTCTGAACACCCTATTTAAAATTTCAGTGACTATTCCCACCCCCAACATGGCACACCCCATCCCACTTCCTTGCTTTACATTTTTCCATAGCAGTTATCTCTGTCTAGTGTTTTATATCACTTGTTTATTTTGTGTGCTGCTTGTATACTCCTCCCCTAGAATGTAAGCTCCATGAGAGCAAGGATTTCTGTCTGTCTGATTAGTTCTCCATCTGCAGTGCCTAAAACTCAGTAAGTTCTTGGCATATGGTAAACACTCAAAAATATTTGTCCAGTACATGATTGAATAAAGACCCCAACTGAAGGATAAAAACACATACAGATTTCCCTTTCTGCCATAACATTTTCTCCTTGTGCCTTGGAATTTATTTTCATAGTAATTTAACTTTAGAATCTTTTATTTGAACATCATATTTACATCCTCACTCCTATGAACCCACAGTCCAGGAATCCTCCTTGTGTTCCAGATAAATACCGTCTTTTCTTGTCCTCCAAATATCGGAGATAAAAGAACATGGAAATAGCACAATTAATAAACTGAGACTGCATCTTCTACTTGTTTCTTTTTCAATGCCTCCTTCCTTTTGCTTCTCTCTGATAATGATTCTCATCCTAGAATTTAATCTAGGCAGAAGAGAATGTTTCCCTTGTTCAAACTTAGGTGAGGGAGATTCTTTTCCTAAGTGTGTCCTAGGCCACCAGCTTACTCCATAACTAAGCATAACATTATTATCTCTGTGTAGACTTAGCTGAGCTCTCCTTAGAGAATTTTAGTAAATGAGGACTATAGACCAGGCACCCTTCAGGAGCTTTCAAAGCTGTAATGTAATTTAATTCCAAGAACAATATTAGAGCTCTAAATTATTATCCCCATACTACAGTTTAAAAAACTGAAGTTGGACAAAAATAGGCAGTGTGCCCACAGTCAGCTATCTAGTGATGGAGCTTACATCCAAACTCACGTCAGCCTGACTCCAGAAATGGTTCTTTTTCCACTTTCTTGTATCCTGATTGCAGATGTCTCTTCATGCATCCGGTCTCCTGCTTCATCATTCCAGTTTTATTCTCAGCCCCCAAAGACATCCTTAAGTTATTAAAAAACTTAAGAGAATTTGTTTCATCACCAAGACCTTTTTTTTTTTTCATTTTAACATTTGTAATTAGAATCTAGCATATAAACCACAGAAGCAATTATCCATTTTGAACACATGAAGGGAAGTAAGTTACCAAAAAAGCTGAAAACAGCCTGTGGAAGTATCAGGGGCATTTATATACTGATGCTGATTGTATTTTACAGGCTAACGAGAAACTAGAGGCGATCACCCTAATTTGGGGGTTCAGCTTGCCCCTGACCACTTTCTTTCAATCTAAACAAAAAGAAGCACAAAGAATACAAAAAGATCTAAGAGACTTGACACTTTTCTTTACAAATTCAACCAAGACAAGCAGTTCCTTTTTTATAGACTATTGGAAAAAAATTAATACCTTCCCAGATAGTTGAGACATGTTTGTTTTACTGCTTTGATACATTGCTTGGAAAAAAAGTTCTACTTCATGCTTTATTGTTAAACCTAACGTCTGACTTTTGTTCTGCTGTCACCCAGCACGTTCCTTGTTCCCGGATGCCAAAAGTCACAGGAGACAATGTGCTGCCTCAAGCCTCCTTGCCTGTGGTTATGGTGTCATTAGTACCTTCTGCCCCAGGCACCCCTGTTTAAAGAACTCCTGCAGCTCTTACAATGATTTGTACCACTGACAGGATAGCAGCTAATTAGCCTTGGTGGTTTGTCAGCTGCCACTGAGGTCACTCACTTCTGTCCTCTTGGTGGAAAATATTCCTGAAAGCAGGTGCTTTTCCACTAAGATTCCTAGAGTAAATTATAATTACCTTGTTTTCTCAGATTGAAAAAAAACAATATTTCTTCCATCACTGCTGTTATCTTCAAGCAGCTGGGTATTTCAGGTATTTTGCTACCATGCCTCCCCCCGACCTGCCACTCCTGGTTCATTTTTAAGACACACAGATTCTTTCATCAATGCCCAGTTAAAACCTACCTGGCTCTGTCTCTTAGTTTCCTTTTCATTGATGTTATTCTTTTCACCACATGTATAGTTTTAGATATTTGGGGAGGTTGCTAAATATTTGAGCTGCTATTTGAAGTTATATAATTGACAGAGACTTCTACTAACTGTCAGTTTTCTAAGAGGTGCAGGATGCTTTTTCAAAGAAAACTATAAATATGTATGTAGATTAATGGAAATTATGTTATTTTTGCAATATAGAATGCTTTTGTGTGTGTGTGTGTGGTACCCGGGCCTCTCACTGTTGTGGCCTCTCCTGTTGCGGAGCACAGGCTCCAGACGCGCAGGCTCAGTGGCCATGGCTCACGGGCCCAGCCACTCCGCGTCATGTGGGATCCTCCTGGACCAGGGCACGAACCCGTGTCCCCTGCATGGGCAGGCAGACTCTCAACCACTGTGCCACCTGGGAAGCCCTTTTTGGTTTTTTTTTTTTTTTGAAAAAAAAAAAAACAAACAGATTTCTGCCCTCATTTACTTTTGCTTTTGTCACCTTTCTAAAATCATCATCTTCCCACTCCTGTACTTGTAGTTTTCCATTGCAGATCTAACAAATCAGTGAGTATGCTTAGTAAATTCACAACATTTTAAAATGTACTCGAGAAACTTGGATCCTTACATGCATTCCTCTTTAAAAGTAACCAAAAAGACAATTATTTTCATCAATCTAAATGGAAATTAAGGCACTTAGGATATTAAAAATGTCAGAAATAAAGTAATATGATTAAGTTCACACAGTGGCATGAGATGTGTAAGAAGGTGCTGACAAATGTTTAGTATTGATTAATCTCTCTATACATAATTTCACTGATGTTTCCTTAGCACACTTCAAAATGTATTGTACAAAAAAATCCCTCCCCAAAAGTGGATTTTTTTGGTGTGCAATGGGCTACAAAGTTAAGACCTTCAGCAGATACTTAAAATTTGTTATCTGAAATGAAATCCTATAAACAAGTTTATTAAATAAACATGATAACGTTAATACAAATAGAGTATCAACCTTTTAAAAGAGGAAAGTCCAACATGAATACTCACCATTCGACTCTGGTATAAAGTCTAGATTCTGAGATTCAGTCTGCTTTGCCTTGTTGAGAATAAATTTGCAGGTAAATGAGCATTGTAAAGAGTGTAGATAGTGAAAACCCTAATGTAATGGGTCTCTGGCCAGAGAGAAATATTACCATTTCTAATAGTGCTGTTGTAATAGAATAATACTTATGATTATATAAACCCCTAAAATGCTTTTGAAAATATATCATTATAGGAAATAGAAGAGTTAATACTTTCTTCCCTGGGTCCTTTCTCTGGTTGGCTTCAATAATCATCTATCTTGTTACTTTATTCTGTATTAAGTAATCATAATCCCTATTTTATCACACAATGCACAGCTCTTTTCCATGAAAAGAAATGAAACAGGAATATAACTAGTAGAAAGGCACAAGAAAGGAAAAACAAATGAACTTTTCAAATAAGAACCACAATACAAAAACCATATCACTGTAATTGATTTTCATATTTTCAGTGGAGTGTACAAATACTGAAAATAAAAAAAAATGAGTACACTAGTTTGTTGCTCTGCTTTAATCCTGTTTTCTGTTTATATGTTCACCCATACTTATTTTCTTACCATCTGTATGTCAGACTAAGACAGGTCAGGCACCTACTACTAGTTACCAATCACAAAATCTCAAAGTTTAGCACAGCATAAGCTTATTTGTTCCCCTTTGAAGTCTTGTGGATATCAGTGAAAGTAGCTTATAATTTACTATTACTAGTTTGTTCTGGTATCTGCTTTTTTAATGGAATCTTTCCCATACAAGCTAATTAAATCATGACTTAATTTTAAAAGTTGGAAATATAGTGTGTCCTTCAAGACAGAAGAATTATGTCTTTTCAATAGTAATGATACAATCTAGAAGAATATATTAATTAAATCTCACTTAAATCTCTTATAGTAAATGTAACTGATAATATTCTTAAAGTGCTCTCTTTTAAAGTTACTTTAGGGTTTTATTTTTCACATTTGTAATCTCTGAAGTCAGATCCGTAGGTGTGTAAATGAGCATTAAGTGTTTCTTTTTATTCTTCATATTACTTTGTATTGCAAAGTATTACAGCAACACAGTGTGATATGCAGAATTCCTCTATGCCTTTGGGTTACTCTGTCTTGTTCTTTTCCATTTTGATATGACCTAGTCTAAAATGAGAGACACATTCTTTAAAGTGGCTAATCTGTATAGTTTAAACAAAATCATTCAGATGTCAGTCTTCTCTCTTTAATCCTGGGTTGTAAATTATAGGTTGAATTTACCAGGATCCACAGTATTTGATTTACAGAAGGAAACAAAAGAGGCATCTTTGGTTGCAACCTCTTTTACCATTTATATCTTGGTTTATCAGAATTGAAGGTGACATTGTTGATTATATTACTCCAAGAAAAGGACCGCTGGTCATGGATTGAACTTTTTACCACACATGTGAAATCTTTGTGTATAGAAAATAATGCCAGTCTATTCTTGAAGGGTAAGAATCGAGGCATGGATATTGCAGTGGAATATCCTGACTGAATGCATTGGATAGTGCAAAGGTTTCTCATTTCTTCCTCTTGCAGTTGAGCCTGTTTTTTCAAGAGGAGCATGTACTGAGCCACCCCAAAGCATATCACAGCACTGCCTGGTTTTCCCCAGGCTGTCATTTAGGCTCTACTGCTGTATCAGATTGGGTTGTCAGGGATCCTGGCTCTGGCTGAGTCTGTCCTTACAAGCTAGTTAGATAGTTTGATTTACCTAGTTAAGGTTATAAATGTTTATTTCCACAGAGCCAAACCAATACAAATAACTAATTATTTGTCACATGAAATTTTTTACCTCAGTTGTTTATTTATTCCTTAGATATTATGTGAATAATATACAATGCCCACCTACTTTTAAGACACTTAAAAGCTAGTGGCTGAGGGAGCAGATGCATGTAGGAATCATACTAGCTGTTTGAACTGTGGTGTAGAATAAGGAGTGATTCATTCACTGAGATAAAGGGAGAGCTGGGGCTTGCTTAGGGTATTCGTTTTTTATTGCTACCTAGCAAATCACCACAAAATTAGCATCTTAAAACAACAACCATTTATTATCTCACAGTTCTTTAGGTTTGAAGTTCCAGTGGGTTTGCCTTGATTTTCTGCTCAGGGTCTCACAAGACTGAAGTCAAGATGTCAGCTAAGTTCAGTTCTTAGCTGGAGGCTCTGGGGGAGAATCTGTTTCCAAGCCCTCTCAGGTTGTTGGCTGAGTCCCGTTCTTTGGGGCTGTAGGTCTGAGCTCCAGGTTTCCTTGATGGCTGTGGGCCTGGGGGTCACCATCTGCTCCTGGAGGCCTCCTGCCTTCTTTTTCATGGGGTTCCCTTCATCTTCAAATCTAGCAATGGCATTTGAAGCCCTCATGCCTCTTATGTCTCTGACTTTTCCCTTTTGCTATCAGCCAGAAAAAAACATAACTTTTTAAGTACTCATATAATTAGAATAAACCTACCTAGGCAATCTCATATTTTATTTTATTAATTTTATTTATTTATTTATGGCTGCGTTGGGTCTTCGTTGCTGCGCACGGGCTTTCTCTAGTTGCGGCGAGCAGGGGCTACTCTTGGTTGCGGTGCACGGGCTTCTCCTTAAGGTGGCTTCTCTTTGTTGTGGAGCACGGGTTCTAGGCACGTGGGCTCAGTAGTTGTGGTGCAAGGGCTTAGTTCCTCTGCAGCATGTGGGATCTTCTCAGACCAGGGCTCAAACCCGTGTCCCCTGCATTGGCAGGAGGATTCTTAACCACTGCGCCACCTGGGAAGTCCAACAATCTCTTATTTTAAAATTAACTGATGAGTGATCTTAATTAGAAGGGCAAAATCCCATTTGCCACGTAAGGTCACATAATCACTGGAGCAAAGGTCATGGGGGCCAGTGTAGAATTCTGAACACTAAGTTAGAGAAGTCTTTTTACAGATCTAAGGTTGAACCCCAGTGTTTGGGAGAGAAAGGACAGAGAAATGAGACATTAAAGTTAAGGTCATATTGTGAAGGCAGCTGGGAAAGTCCAGTGTGGTTGTATCAAAACCCTCAAGTAATACCCATCTTGGATTCTTAGGGAAAATATTATGCGATGTCATAGACTTTAATTCCTATGCAGCTAAGTGCAAAAACCATATGGCAAACTGTATAACTGATGTATCAAGAGAAGGATACAATGAGACATAAAGAATGAGCACAGAGGAAGGGCATCTTACCAGCTCTGGGCAGCTGGAGGTATCCAGAAAGATTCCCATGAAACTTGAACTGAATTTTTAAAAATAAGCATATATGCCAGGTAAGTGGGTGGGAATAATGAGTGGACCATGAAGAGAGAAATAAAATATCAAAGAGGGGAAGAAAGTGGTTTGTGCAAGAGGAAGAGTACGTTTCAGTGTTAAACTGATGAGATCAGTTTGTATGTGTTCAGTGAGAGGTGTTTGAAACGAAGAAAGGGAAATGCCTAGCCAGCCATCCCTTAGACCTATTTGTCTGAGGTTTGGAGGTGGAACTGGTTAGATATAAAGATGTGAGCAACACTTGTGTATTGGGAGTATTTAAAGTCAGGGGTTTGAGAGAGTCTTCCCAAAGGAGAGCATAAGGGTATAGGAGTCGAAATCAACATGCTGTAGTAAAGGATTAACGGGAAATAAATAGAGTAGAAAATATGAGTGGAGGCTACTCTTTCAAGAAGGTTGGCTTAGAGGAAAATGAGTGTTATAACATTAGTTAAAGAATGATGTATCTTCTCAAACAGGGTTTCTCAACCGCCAATAGACGTTTAAGGATGCATAACTTTACTATGGGGGGCTGTTCTGTGCATTATAAAGTATTTAGTAGCCATCCCTGAGCTCTACCCACTGGATGCCAGCAATATATCCCCTGCAAGCTGTGACAGCCAGAATATCTCCAATCATTACCAAATGCCTTCTGGGGGCAAATTCATCCCCAGTTGAGAGCCATTGTTCTAGAAGGCGTTCATTTTACATAAATAATCAATAAGCATAAATGCAATTAGAAGAGGATAAGACTGAATATCGAAAGATCCAGTGGGGAAAGAGAAGCAGTCTGTTGATGGGATCACTGGGAAGAAGAGCATTCAAAGAAGGAGGAAAATATGAAGAGTAGGGCTTCCCTGGTGGTGCAGTGGTTGAGAGTCCGCCTGCTGATGCAGGGGACACGGGTTCGTGACCCGGTCTGGGAAGATCCCACATGCCGCGGAGCGGCTGGGCCCATGAGCCATGGCCACTGAGCCTGCGCGTCTGGAGCCTGTGCTCCGCAATGGGAGAGGCCACAACAGTGAGAGGCCTGCGTACCGCAAAAAAAAAAAAAAGAAAAAAAAAGATATGAAGAGTAATACTGTTCACAGGCTTGGAGGAAAACTGAGAGAGGCTGCCAGACAATGCTGTGATATTCTTATCATTAGATAGTTTTAAAAGGAAGCCAATTGTCTCTGTTCCTACCTGAAGACAGTCCTCCCACTTGTGTCCTGGATTCCAGCCGTTCTCACCTTCTCGAGAACATTGCTCAAGCAATGCTCCCTTACTCTTCCTTGGTAATAAATTGTCCCTCTCTACAGATTATTTCTGTGGTAAAAATAATTCAAGATTCTGTGAAAAGAGCTCTTGAACCCACAGACAGGAAAGATTATGTGCATTACTTTCTTGTTGCTGCTGTAACAAATTACCCCAAACTTAGTGTTTAAAACAACGCAAATTTACTTGCTTACAGTTTTCAAGCCCAAAAGTCTGAAATGAGCATTATGGGGTTAAAATCAAGGTGCCTGTTGGTGCTGTGTTCTTCTGAAGGCTCCAGGGCAGGATCCGTTCCCTTGTCTTTTCCAGCTTCTAGAGTCTGCCTGCATCTCTCGGCTCACGATCCCGTGTCTGTCTTTAAAGTGCATCATTTCAACCTCTGCTTCCATCATCCCATCTTTTTCTTATGACTTTGACTCTTTTGCTTCTATCTTAGAAGGATATTTGGGATTACATTGGGCCCACATGGACATTCCAGGATAATCTTCCCATCTCAAGATCTTTAAAACATCTCCAAATTCCCTTTTGCCGTGTAAGGTAACATACTAAGAGGTACCAAGGGTTGGGATGTGGACTTATTTGGGGGGCCTACTACTCTTTGGTGAAAGGAAGACTATGACAATATGATGAGAATTATGTAGGTTAGATACATGGGATGGAAGAGGAAGAATTACATCTAGAAGACATTTTGGCTGAAAATAAGTCAAACCTTGGTCATAATATGTGGAATAAAAGAGATGGGCCCTATCCATCTGTTGCTTGATTCTCAAGACTGAATTAGAATAGGACCTGTGTCCCTAAGGAAAGGGTAATGCATGGTGGCTGTTAATGTTCACTCCATGTCATTCTCATTTTTATCAGTCTACTAGAAAATTCAGCAGTTTAATTTCTGGTGCATTTGGAGGCCATCAGGTGTTCTTTAAATGCAGCCTCTAAAGAAAATAAAGTTTCATCAGGACCATCTGGAAAGTCTACATACATTCACAAGGGAACCAAGTGGCAGACCCAACCTGCTTAGGATACACATTTCAGGCAAATGTGTTAGGGCACAAATGCTCCTGATCTCATGTCTGAAATGGTCAATGGAGGTCGTGTTATTGCTGTTCTATTATTAGCAATATGAAATTTCCAATCTGTTTACTTTGTTTTGACACCTGAGATCAATTTCATAATAATCTACACAGAACACATTCTACTAAGCACTGACTCAGGAAAGAAAAAAACGATTGTAACCAGAAGTGGGTGTTGATGCCTAATACATGTAAATGTAGCAAAAAAACATTAGACAATGAAAGTTAGCTCCCAGATGGTACTACCATCTGGAACATAAATCCATAAAGGTACTTCTGTAGTACTTTTGTAATGAAAAATCAGGCCTTACTGAGAATTTTTAATGGCCACTTACAAAGCTCACTGTTAACATTAGTGTTGATAAATGACAATTATGCATATATATACAAACATTCATCAAGGTAGGAGCTGCAAGCTTTGGACCTCTGTTAAAGAAAAAGTGTGTTGTAAACTAATTGGTCTCTGGGAGAATGCATGCAGCTGGTTTAGTAACCAGGGTGTGAAAAATTTTAATTCCGTCCAAGTACAGAAAGCAGCATTTGTCTATTAGGACCTTTCTCTTTGTTTTCCCATTTAAATCCCTCACAAATATTAACTAAGTACTTTACTTAATTCTCTCTTACATTCTCATTTCACAGCTAGATGAGTGAGAGAAAGACAATTAGTAATTTTTTTGCAGCTTTAAAGTAAATAATAAATGGAGTCTCCCTGCTATAATATGATTTTCTCTAAAGCAGATAGGAAAATGAAGATGGCTTTGTCTGAACACTGTTTAAGGAGTGTCCTTCTTTTAATGTCATTACCTTATTCATGATACACATCTGTAGCACCCACCAGACAGTACTGCAATAATGGCTCTTTCCACTGATTATTTGCCTGAAAATTCCCTAATTTATACTTGTAACATTCCTCTCTGGAAAAAAATCAAGTGACTTCTACTTGGAAACTTAATTTTCTATAGGATATTTTTAGAAAATTGTATTCTTTTATGGATATTTAAAAGGCCATAGCAGCAACAAGCCTATCTATATGCCACAATTTTATTTACATATTTATGTATTTTTTAACATTGAATTGGTTCCACTGTTGCTGTCTTCTACGGGATGAAAGTTGAAGAACTTCAGGGCTGAATTTCAATGTGATCTATCTGAGAAATGTGCAGTAAACAGCAGACAGATTGATTTCCTAGAAACCTGTCATAATGAGATTGCACAGGATATAGGCCCAGCTTCAGGCTTACTCATTGATCCCCGACTGAAAGCAGGGATACTGCTGACCATGAAATCCCACTTGTTTCCGTATTAGAACCTACTTAGGAAACATGGCCTCTGGATGATAATGGCAGATTCTGGAAAGATCCACATGTATATGGCATGTAGATACACAGACACACACATGAAGTACCTCTTATCCTCAAAGTTCCCCTCCACACCTTAAGTCCCTATATTTGAAAATTAAATCGAAAACTTAGTAACTTTTGATCCATTATGCATTTCATTGGTATAAATTCCTCAAATGTCAAGCATGAGTAATTCACAAAACATAGATTAATTAGATCCTCTCATTTGTGAAGCCTGGCACTTCATCTTTGTCATACCTCTGTAATGGAATAGGTTTAGTTATTAGCTGAATATAATCTTATAAAGATGTGTATTTGAAATTAAAATGGAATTCATGTTTTCATCCATGAGTGGCATATTTAAATTCTGTTCACAGTAACGTGCTACATATACTTTCATTTTGGAATTCTAAATGCCTTTAGTGGATGTGTAGCTTTTTAGCATTAAATATGTCCTGCGTGTTCATTCTTAGCTCCCCGGTGCCAGAAAACTTCAACAAAAGGATATGGGAGAGTCTAACAACACTAATATTGTTAGGGAAATCATCATTAGTCAATGCTGTATTTCAGTAGAAGAGGATTGGGAGCTCAAGTCCCATTTCCGTTTCTGTCTGTTTTTAACTGCCAGATGCATAGGATATTTCCCCAGAAAGGTTCAGTGGAATATGACAGAGTCAAAAACCAAATTAGCAACCCTGGATGGTGGCCATGAACTGGGGTGAATATAGATCAGCACAAATGTCTCTCATCCTCTCTGTTAGACCAATTGTGAGTGTTTTTCTGATGGAAACTCTTATAAATCTGATCTGAGTCTGTTAAATTGAAAACTACCAAAATAACTGCATGATACAAGCATCAGTATTACTCAAATCAGAGGCTGAAAAATCTGTCTCTGGTTCATAAAGAAAGAAAAAGTAAGAACACTGAATTTTTATGCCCTATTAGTAGTGTGAAAATATCACACTTGCCATTTTGGTTCGTTACACAGATTACAAATACTGGTTGAGCATTACTCTGAGATCTGAGATTATGACTAGTCATTTATCTCTCATGATAGGAGATGTAGTAAAATTTCACTTCACTTTCTTACTGAGTGTTGAGCCTAGATTCCTAGGGTGACGTGATATCTGAAATTGTTTTCCTTTTATTAATAATAAGATTAATAGTCCTTCCATATTCGTGTATGATAATTGGTATACACAGTACCTCTCTTCCTGAGAAACACTCATGCTATCACAAAATAATAAAGCTCAAACCTCGCATAGCACCATTTCACCACTACCACTACCAGCTACATCTACTCAAAAGGAAGAGATAAAATTTACTTACATTATTAAATGAATTAAATTTTTTCCAACTAGGAATATCCAGAAGTCTGGGATATTTATCCTTGAAAGCCCCCAGTTCCTTTTCCACTCAACGCACAAGGACTTTAACATAAGTGCATTGTGTGTGCCTTGCCTATTTGTCTCTTCCCTAGGTGAGCTAGTGTCAGCTTTTTTAATACAGATTGAGGGTTTATGTCCTAGATCTAACACCATAATAACATTTTTTTCAAACTTAACCATGCAAAGGCTATTCTTCCCCTCATAGGCTATTCCTCCCTCAGTTCTCATCCAACTTCCGTAAACTTTTTAAATAGAAAATGTGTTTTTTTTTTGCTGGTGGTGGTTGCTTTTTTTTTTTGCTTTCAGAGAAAATGGTAAGTAGAGATGAGAAGGAACTAGGTGACCTTTAACTTCCCTTCCAAAGCTAAGAGAGTTTAGGAGTTTGTGATTCTATAAGAATTGATAACTTGTCTAGAAAAGGCATAGAATGGAACCATCATAGTGGAGAAGGGGGAATAGAGAGGGATGGATGTCATGGTAACTCAATGCATTTGTTAGAATATCATACATGTACTATTATATGACACTATATATGTAACATAGAATGTAGTTAAAATGCATCCAGTCTTCATTTATGGATTGAATTAATGTTCTTGGTAGTACCTCACAGGCCAATGTGTGAATTGGTAACAGGGCTTAATAACTTCCCATATACATTTCATTAACTCAAATAAGAAAGAAGAAAAATGTGTGTGTGTATAACATTAAAACCATTAGAAATTACAAGTGAACCATCAATTAACCTACATGGAAGACACTGGAATTGGTTAATATGCTGATCAAAATTCCATGTAATTAACTGTCACACTGAATTATAGGCAAACCATACTTAACTATATATATATATATATATATATATACACACACACACATTATATATGTATATATATATATATATATATATATATATATATATATATCTCAGTCACGTAAATAAAGAAAGTTTTAAGTGAGCTACTATGTTTCAATATGATAGGAAAGACTACATAGCTTCATTTATTAGCAGTACTTCTTAAGAATCTACTGGAAAGTTATCTTTTTTGCCTACCTGTCCTCAAATTGAAGATATCATTATTTTTTTCATAGTATAAATCCTCAAAATAAAGATAAATTATTGTGGCAGGTGTACAAATAATAGCAACTTATGGTTGTCTTGACTGGAATTATACATTCCTCTAAATGTTTAACTGGAAGAAACAATTCTTTTAAAAATATCTCCAAATTATCCCTAAATAGAAAATACATGCATGAAATATTGACACCACAGATATGGAATCACTTACATTTGATACTGCAGGGTATACCTTTTTTGACTTGGGTAGCATTCTAATAATGAGTGTCCAGAAATTTGAGCTCTGTACTGTCACTGTCTGTCCACTTCACTCATAGCCAAGCTATTCAATCTCTCTGAGACTTTAATTCACTATAACCTCACAAGCACTGTCCTTAGGGACTATGCCATGAGGAGACTAATGATGACAAGAGAACATTATTCTTTTGAAAATTAAACTTATTGGATAGGATACTGAATTCTACTCTCAGTTACAAAATATCAGAGTGTATGTCAAATATTCTTTAAAATTGAATAATGTAAAGTGTTGGAGCAAAGTTGTAATATGCTAATATTCAGTAAAGCAAAATGTAGGGAAAGGAATCACATACCTTCAGTGGGGTGGAGGATCATGAATGGTAAAATCTTCAAAGAACATGTGGCCAATAACAAAACAACAATTAGACTAGAAGAATAAGCATTTATCATGTGTCGAGTATTACCTCAGTTAACCTTCACTGTATTACTATAATTACTGTCCCCATTTTAGAAATAAGGAAAACAAAGTTCAGGAAAGTGATATAATTTACCTGAGGTTGTATTGCGACCAAGTGGCAAGTGGGTGGGAGTCTTGCTAAAAGGAATATGCCAGGATAGTGTGACCTCAGGAATGAGTGAAAAGCAGGCCAGGAAAAATGCCACAAGAGATAGTACCTGGAGTAAAAGTCCATTGTGTCACAGTGGAAAGTGCATAGGCTTTAGAATAACATTGCACTAATAGCAAATCCCTGTCATCAGCTTGTGATCATGGGCAATTTACCTTCAAGCCTCAAGTTCTTGTAAAATAGCGATAATAATATATTTTCTCATAAGATTGTTGTGAGGCTTGAAATACACATACACATAGACTCACACAGACACAGACAGACACACACATAGTTTGTTTTTCATTTCTTGGTTGGTTGGTAGGTTGTATTTTTGTTTTTGTTTTAACTTTCTGGAGGAAGCTTGGAGTATTGTGAAAAGTTCAAGTATTACCTCAGTTAACCCTCACTGTATTACTATAATTACTGTCCCCATTTTAGAAATAAGGAAAACAAAATTCAGGAAAGTGATATAATTTACCTGAGGTTGTATTGCTCCCAAGTGACAAGTGGGTGGGAGTCTTGCTAAAAGGAATATGCCAGGATAGTGTGACCTCAGGAATGAGTGAAAAGCAGGCCAGGAAAAATGCCAGAAGAGACAGTACCTTAGAAGAGATAGTACTTTAGAACAACCATAACTAGACTCTGTGAACTAGACTCTTAAAACTTAGGAATCACAAGGATACAGAATGCTCTGAACAATAGAAAATCCAAAACTGACTATAATTGTAAGTTTGTGAAGGCAAATGGTGACACTAGGAAAGACACTCAGGAAAAGGTACAGCCGTGAACCTGGGAATGAGCATGTGGCTGAAATCCACAAGGAGTCAGTAAGAGTTGACAAAGGATTGTTAACAGTTAATAAAACTAGGAAGCAAAACCAAAAAGAAATCCATCTGTGAAAATATAGACCATGACAGTTAGGAGTGCCCTGATGGCAAGGATGGCTGGAGCCTGACCCAGAACGTGGAGCTTTCCAGCCACTACCAGCCCTGGGGCCTGTATGGGGCCAGCATGCAGCCCCCGGTTTGCATGGAGGCAATGCTAAGGCTCAGATGCAGCACTCAGGGGTGGAGGAAACTGAGCTCTGAAGAACGTGCGAGAGCTGGGTGTGGAGCTTGTGATTGAGCTGGTGGTTGATGGAATGTGATCCGAAGCAACAACGGGTTATGCTTAATTTAGAGGACTGAACCTTGCATGGCTACTCTCACAGAGAATAATGTGTCTGGTGACAACAACAAAAAGCATCATTTTGGGAAGGCATCCAGGTCAGGTTTCAGGACTCGGGGGCTCTGCACTTTCTCTGACTGAAAGACTCTCCACCGTGATCATTCAGCTCAGTCTTTCTAACCATTCGGTGTGCTGCTCCAGTGCCATGTCCTTCAAAGGGCCTCCTCTGATCACCACACATAATAGTTCTTCTTCTTCCACCCTCAGTT
Source organism: Mesoplodon densirostris (assembly GCF_025265405.1). Lineage (NCBI taxonomy): Eukaryota > Metazoa > Chordata > Mammalia > Artiodactyla > Ziphiidae > Mesoplodon > Mesoplodon densirostris. The sequence continues at coordinate 84,026,739 of NC_082669.1, forward strand.
ATTTTTGTATCAGGAGAGTAAATGTCACTCAACACCAACTCATGCTTAGAGGTAATGTAATTTCTTTTTATGTCTGTGATTAACCTAGCTTCCTTTATGCTTAACCTATGCAGTGGTTAATAAGAAAAAAAAAAGCTAATCCAACCAAAAGTATTTTTTTTAATTCAATAATTTTAACAGTGTGGAGGAATATTCAGCTTTTATGGATAGAAATGCTCAGTCTTTCAGCTCTTCTCCCGTAACTCTGCTTCCCTTGTCTAGTCACTGGGTATATCGGGGGTAGGAGGAGGGTTTGTGACCATATCATGAGAAGGGAGGTTCAGTATCCCTGAGAGGAGATCTCGGGTCCTTGGGACTCAGGGTAGTGTTCTTTATTCAACTAGTTGATGCTCCTCCTGTGGTCATCTTGACTGAAGTCTGTAGTCATGTCATTTTGATGTGGCTTAATGATGCTCCTTTCCCATGTCGCCTTAATCTCAGTGGTCCCTTCACTATGGCACTCCATGGTCTTGCTGCGTCTTATTGTCAGCCCCAGCTTCGGTGATGCCCAGTCCTTTCTACAAAGGCACTGTCCCAACTCTTTTCTATGGCATCCTCCACCCACAAATTCCCTAGCCACAGCTTCTAGTTAGGTGCTATGGATGCCACATGGACACGGAGGTCTCCCGGTGCCTGACCACTCTGCTCTGCCAAATCCATGCAAAAGCATCAGAGGCGCGTGTGGGGTCACCTGAGTGGTGGCTTCTTTTCAGAGTCCTTAATGAGGAATAAAAGCGAGAGAGCATTCTCTGCCCTTTGCTGCTTCTCTCAATTATGTAATATCCCCTAACCACCATGTCCCCACCTCAACACTGGTGATCTTCATCTAGTGTCTCCAGAGAAGGAGGGCAGGGGATGTCAAGGTCATTTGCTTCTCTACGTATTCTCGTTCTAGCCCTTGCCAACCAGGACCTCTGTCATCTTCTCTCCTCAGGGCATTCACTTTTGACCATATAGGACCTGGTTTTAGATACAGTGAAATGTACAATGCTCACCCAAAGTGAGCATTGTCCATTTCACTCTTTGAGAACTTTTGCTCTGAGAAATGCTAATTCCTTCCAGACATTTTTACTCAGAAAAGTCTTAGGTTCAGAAAGGCAAAGGAGAAAAAAGGGATTAAGAGTTTCTAAACAGGGCCTCCCTGGTGGCGCAAGTGGTTGAGAGTCCGCCTGCCGATGCAGGGGATACGGGTTCGTGCCCCGGTCTGGGAGGATCCCATATGCCGCGGAGCGGCTGGGCCCGTGAGCCATGGCCGCTGAGCCTGCGCGTCCGGAGCCTGCGCGTCCGGAGCCTGTGCTCCGCAACGGGGGAGGCCACAACAGTGAGAGGCCCGCATACCGCAAAAAAAAAAAAAAAAAAAAAAAAAAAAAAAAAAAAAAAAGAGTTTCTAAACATTATGCCCTTAAGAAACAAGAGGTAATTCTATTTCTCTCTGTTTTCTTCAAGTTGGTTCTTAAAGTTGTACATAAATACATAGGAATACATTCTAGTGTATATCAGTGGAAAAGATAAAGTAAACTAACATTTATTGAGGGACTGATATGCACAGGGTGCTGCTCTGTCATTTCCTTACCTCCTCCCTTAAGTAGGATCTTTGTAATGATCTCGCATACTGCTTGCTACAGAATAGGCTAAATGCTCTATCCCTTTCTTTAAAATTATTTGTAACTGAAAATGTGAATACTTTTTTAAAATGTCAAAGCCTTTTTATTTACATTTTTCCTGTGAGATCCTCGCACCAGCTCTGTTGTTGTGGAAGAAGGTTGCTGGTAGCTCTGTTTCAGAGGAAGAACCTGAGGTTCCCAGACTTTACATGACTGGTTCCAATGTCAAATAACAGAGCATGGTGGACGAGGAATAGAATGCACGGGTGGAATGAATGTCATTTTGCTCTTCTCTTCCAAGCTTCCTCATGTTTTTATAGCATTATAGTAAGCAACAGAATGTTTAATGTGGCATTATATATGTTGTGTAATATTGTGCCAATATAACATTGCTGAATGTTAATCTTAACACACATCTGACCAATTTGCTTAAATTTGGTTAAAATTAAAGACAGGAGAGACAAAATATTATAGAGTTCCCACCAAATCAAATCCTGGTACCTCAAATTATATACTGACAATTGCCAAAAAATGGATATGGGAGGATGCAAAATGCAACAAGTTTCAAAGGTGAATGTTCATCATTATAACCAACCTAAGAAGTGCTACTTAATTCCATTAGAAAAGAATGTATGAGTTTTCAGAAAACAGTGGCTTTATGAATGTTAATCTTTATTTCTATGTGACCTCAGCTATATACGTGGTTGAGTGCATACAACCTAGGGAGAAATAATCCCAGTGACTCAGTTTTCTCTTCTGTGTTAATAGTTCCTATCTGATGAGGTTGTCGTGAGATTTAAAACACATAAACCAACTTTAACAGTGCCTGGCACAGAGCAAGAAGTGTTTAGCTGCCACTAGAGTGTAGCTCCTGAAAGCAGAAATTCTTGTCTGATTTCTTCACTACTATGATTCCAGTGTCTATAACAGTACTTAACCTAGAAAGATACTTTCAAATTTGTGGCAATTAATCGAACACTTTTTATTTAATCAAAAAGGCAAACTAGACAATGTGAAGCTAACCAGCACATCCCATTCTATTCATACCATGAACCCTTTAAGTCAATTAACACTTTAGACTTGACTCACCCTTCCTCATATTGAATTGTTGCTTTTCTGGTATATGGTTTGCATATAGGTGTCTCTGTGGGAAGGGTGAGGGGCGGGTAGGTGAGAAATAGTGCTTTTATACATAACCTTACTAATTGCATCCTTACTCCTCCTTTCAAAATATCCATTATACTCTTTCTCTTTTCAAAAGAAATTTGTGCTGACTTATGTTAGAGCACAACACAACCTAATAAAGTAGAAAGAGGAAACTTTCAATCAATAAAAGGAAAAGAAAGAAATATCTAAACAGTAAGAGCCATTGCTGTGTTTGACTATCACAATGGACTTGAACACTTGCACAGCCCTTAACCTTCACAAATACCATCCAGCAGGGCTGGCCTCATCTCATGACTAAAGTGGTAAGTTAGGTAGCTATTACCACAGGACATTTTTGAGAAGTAGTTAGATTGTTCTATAACACCAGCATATTTCTCCCTTTGACCTAACGTCAGTGTATGAATGTTCAGATACAGATATGTAAGAGAGTAGCTACAGGATAGCTTGAATTTGTTTAGAAGTACCTCACTCTATACTACTACTTTACTATAAGCTATCTATCTTACTATATGCTAACTATCTTGCTATGTATTAAGTAGCTTAGAGAGGCATTCTGAACATTAAAATTTAATTTTAAGAAAAGAGAGAAAGAAGTGCATGAAACGATTTACTAAGGCAGTTGGTCTGAGTAAGGCACTGCAGTCAAGCATGCTGGACAAATTGGGATGGCATTTATCTAGCACTGAGTAAATTAGAATAATATGGCCTACTGACTATTTCAGCAACATTGTTGGATATTCCTCATTTGGACTCCCTACTTGTAAGGTGAGATCAGCATGAGTATCTTTAATTATTAGAAGACACATAAATTGGAGTCAAAACTAGTAGTAAGAATTGCTTTCTTTTTCAAAATTCTGCTCACAGACCTGTCCATTTATCTCTCATCACTAGCTTTTCTCGTCAAAATGCTTAAAGTGTCCCTTTTATGTGAATGCTAAGAATATAACAATAATTATTATAATAGTTATTTTAATCATTTATCTTTACTACAATTAATTCATCAACAATTTGTAGCAAAAATAAAAAAGAAATAGACCGTATAAAGTCAATTACATTTATAATCCTTACGCTCTTAAAATTGCCCCTAAATGTAGCCCAAATGAGAAATCTGTCCTAAAACACTTGCACTTGTTAAAGCATTCTGCAAGCATAAAAGATTCTATGCTGTAATATTATATATGATACTTTTAAATGGTGCTTTTATCACTCATACATTTTCAGTATGTCATACATTGAAATTTACCTTACATCACCTATAAATTATCACTTAGTCATACTAGCTACCCCATTGATATCAACAGTAAGTGCTGCTGATTTTCAGGTAAGAAAAAAAAACTTGCCAATGAAGTAAGATTTTCACTTTACTATAGGGATGGTACTGGCACCAAATTCTGCTACTGTCTTCATTTTTTCTTTATTCCAGAGGCCCATGGAAAGAGTGGAAATTAATTTAGCCTCAACTTAGATAATGAATCATGAAAAAAGATTTCTTTTCCTGATGTAATATGAAAAATAAAGAACTTAAAAAAATTTTAAAGCTCTTATGATCTGGGTAAAGAATTGCTTAAATATTTTTGAATAGTATAATTACAGCTATAAGAAAAAAATTGAGTTGAGGAAAAAGCCCTACTAACAGTTCATATTTCCAACTCTATAATAATTTCTTGTACTAGCCTCTGGCTATAATGTTTTCTATCAGACTCCAGAGACAGGATCTTTTATCTCTTTCTTAGACAATCCGGGAAAATAACCATACGGGGATTTTATAATTATATCCACATAAAATAGAAGGAAACTTGATCCTCTCTAATTTAATAATATATTAAACCATTAATATTTTTCTCCCTCATTATGCGTTTTTATAGGAAAGATAGTACCTTAGAGTCTTCTTCTTGATTCAAATGATATAATTCATTTGAATTTGATACTAACCAGGGAAGTAAGTATTTTCTGCATCTTTGCTGTAGGGAACAGTTTAAACAAATACATTGAAATTCATGACTCACACTTGACTACAGACAATATCAACTTAAAATTCAAGGTTGTAGTGTTACAGATGTGTTGTGAGGCTTCATACATACAAGTTCATCAATGAGAGGCAAAGGAACAGCAAAACCTCATTTTTCCTAAGAAGCTTAAAATACATTGTTTTAGTGTGCAGCTACATTGGTGTTTGTTTATCAGAAAGATTCTGAGTACATATTACAGATTTCTGTTTGTTTTCATTTCACATACAGAACATAGAGTTAAAGTAATATTTCAACTTTAATTACAGATTTAGTAAATCACTCTTATCCACTCAAATTTCTCCATTATATGTATTCTAGTAGAACATTGATTATACATATCTGTATAACAATAAGTTAAGATGAAAATTATACTGGGTGTTTATAAAATTTCAGCTTTCTTGTATAATAAAATTAACCTAATATTTTTAAAAAAGGTATATTATCAAACATTAAAATCTTTTTATCAACCCATGGAAATAAAATGGTATTTTCTTTGGCTTGATTTTGCAATAGTTTTTAATTTAGCGAGTTAGTGAACTTTAAAGACAAGAAAGAAGTATAAGCATATAAAGTTACAAAAGAACTAGAAAAAATGTGTTTAACTACAAAGGACTTTTTATTCCTTAAAACGTACCTGTAACAAACCTCAAAACATATATCATATTTTCAACAGTAGTTACTATTTCTTTTTTTTTAGTAGTTACTTTTTATGGAGGAGTTATTTCAAAAAATATTTTTTAAAATATATTCTGATGCATTTCAAGGGATTTCTAAAATGTTTATTCTGGTAATTCTCAGCATGAATTTTCTATTTGGTTTGTATAAATTCCCTCTAAAAGGAGAGAGAATCAGAATACATTACTCAAATAGAGAAGAGATATATAAACCATTATTACATGGTAGTATTGGGATAGTGATGCAGGCTGATACCTGCCCAAAACATAAATTTCTGTGCTCAATTATCAAGAACTTTATTCATTAAAAACTTTAAGGTTTAAACTGATAAGGTTACCCTGTCTTATTGTTGACTACTTTTTGACCATATATATCAGCTTTCATGTGGTGATTATATGAGTGCATTTAATAGTGTTTGTAATTAGGTGTGTGCATATGCTAAATTTTCTTTCACCGTTCACAAGGAAGGTGTTTTAACACTAAGATCTGTGGATACCTGCAATAAAGGAAAAATACATAATAGAAATGACAAAGCATTTGCAAAGTGTTCTTCCTTTTTGATAAGGCATCATTTGAAAACTTTTGACATACATGTTGCCAAACCGCTAGAAGACACATCCTAGAGACACATTGTCAATGAATGACTGAATACTATTTTCTAAAAGATATCGTTTTGGTAAAATGACATGATATAGGAATTTGTTTTAAAATACTTCAGGAAATTGTAGAGAGAGTAGTTGAAGCGAATGGGGCAAAATCATGAAAACTGTTGAATCTGATGATTTTATGAGGATTTGGTTTATTTTTAACTCTAGTTTCCTATATTTAATTTTTTCATAAAGTTTTTAACAGATATCTTTTGACCATTAAAAATCATAAATTTATAATATGCAGGCATTTGTCATATTTGAAATCAGATTTAATTATCTTATTTCTGTGCTAATTTTAACATCCCTAACTTTAGAAATATATGGGGAAAATATGTCTTGAATTCTTTTTGCTCATTAAAATAAACTTCTTGTGGCATTTTTTAGATATCTAAAAAATTATGTCCAGAAAGCTCTTAGAAATCTGTAAGTCAGAATCTTTTCTTCTTACTTTTAAAGGCCAAATTGATTTTTTTTCACATTCTCATACATTTCCCATTTCACTTAGCATGTAAACTTGCAGTTCATACACTACTCAAATTACTTCTAAATGTGAATCTAAGGAGCAGTGAAACAAGACTCTCATCATATTTTTTGAGTTTAACCTGTAAACTTATCTATAAGTGCTCTTGTCCTAGAAGTAATCACAGGGTAACTTAATTGCATTAAGTAAGCTCTACAGCTGATATAATCAAGTCTAATTGGCTAATCTTACTAAACCTGAAACTACCATAGTCTTTGGGGCAGTGAAGCTTAGTTGCCTACCTGAAGATCCACTCATTTTTCTCCTTACCTTATTCACAATGGCCCTGCACTCAACAAAAGGAGATATTTCACAGACTTTCTTGCAGCTATATTTTGAGAAACAAAAGTTAGGCAACTTCCAGGAAATCTTTTTAAAGAGAGAAAGCGTACCCTTTATTATTTTATTCTTTATTATTTTACTGGTGCTCTCCTCTAGCTCAAACTGCCATTTGGGAGCATACCCTATACGCTAATAATTGCATTGTATTTTTAATCATCATCACCACCACCACCATCATCATCATCATCATCACTGGCATTTATTGAGTATTTGCATTCTGAGAACAGTGATAAATTGCTTATGATTAACAGTGTCACATTACTCATAACCCTTTAAATTAGGTTCTGTTATTATCTTCATTTAACATGTGAGAAAATCAAGGCTTAGCAAGGTTAAATGGTTTGAGAAAGTTCACAACGTCACTATGAGGTACAGCTGAGATTTAAACCCGAGGCTGTCTGACTTGAAAGTTTAGGTTCTTAACCACTGTGCTATAGGGCTTTTTGAAATAAAGGCTTTATATTTCATTTAAGAATTGACTTTAAAAAAAATTTCAATTAGCCTTTTTCTACTGACACTATCAGAGACTTTAAGAAGAACGTAGTATTTGCATCAGATCTTGAAAAGTGTGTGGCTTTCAACAAGGGGAATGCTGAGGAGAAAAACACAAGAAAGGGAAACATGATGATTTAGAATTTGTTCAGATTGAGTTTGAGATGCTTGAATGATAAAGACGTGGAAGTAATCAACAGGCAACTGGAATATGAATCTGTATCCCTCAGCTTTTTAAAAGGTCAGAGCTAGACATATAGATATGAGAGTTATTTGCTTAGAAGTGATATTTTTCAATAGAAATATCTGAGATTATCTGAAAGGAACAGTAGAAAGCTAAAAACAAAATATTGGTGAAGGATTCTTGAAAATTTCTGCATTTAGAGAAAGGGAAATGAAGAATGTAGCAATGGCAACTGAGAGGATTTGGAGAGGTGAGAGGAAGCCAGTTAGGAACATGTAGTGTCAAAGTAGCCAAGGAGAGAAACAGTGAAAGAAAGAAACAGTGGTAGAAAATGTTACAGATACATTCAATAGGGCAGGGACTCAAAAGTTGAAAATTAGAAAGGTACTCGTAACCTTGAAGAAAGCAATTTCAGCCAACTAGTAAAATGATAGGCTGGTTGTGTTACTGATAAGTAAATATCCGTTGAAGAATTAGACACACCAATTATAGAATATTGTTTCTAGACGTTTGACAAGAGGGAGGAATGGGTATGATCAGGTATCTGAGTGGGAAGAAGAATCCAGAGAAGATGCTTTGGTTGTTATTGTCTTGTTTGAAAATTTCTTTTAGCATGGAGAAGTTTGAATATGTGATAGCTGAAAACAATGGTTAAAGTGTTTTAATGTGAAGATTAAAAAAAGACAAAACAGAAATTTATGAGGAGCAAGGTAATTCATTGGAGATAGGAAGTGAGGGCAAGGCAGGTGTGGACAAAGGGCACTCTGATGTGACTATTATTAATCTATTTCATTTTGAGTTTTTATTATTGGCTAATCCTTCATTTCTGCTTCTAGATTTGGAAAAGTCTCTTAGCTATCCTAAGATTTCAGGAGGTTGGACAGGTGTCCCTTGTCCTCTTGAGGCCACCAATTGTGGAGTTATTTTCCATAATTCTATAAAGGGTTTACACCTACTTTCTTTTATGTAGATATGGAATCTAGCTTATTACATAGGAGGAGAAACAGACATCTCCAAAAAGCAACAAATCTCTAATATGGAATGCATTTCTGTTGAAATACATTCCAACAAATACTTTTTTCCCTAAAATTAAAATGGTCCTTTTCAACATTCCCAGTTGAACTTGCTTACTATACCTTTTAATGCTTTTTCCATTCTAAGTGGTTTCATGTTTTTTCTAATTTATTTTATAGAACATATCAAATATATAATATAAAGCTCTTGCAGTCTCCAGTTGAGAGATGGATCTACAATTTATGTGACCCCCTCATTTTATTTTATGAACTTGTCAAGGTTGTATTGTTTAAAAAAAGCTATCAATATGAGAGTTTTATACCTTTGGGGTTTTTTTCTTCATAGTAAAATAAAATACACAAACATACCCTATTTCTAAGATCCAGGCTTACCTACATTGTATGTATATGTGTGTATACACACACACACACACACACACACACATTTTCATATACATATATATGTAAAGAAAAATTAAAACAAAAATGCTTTGGAAGCATTTTAGGAAACATTGTGAAAACCTTTCATGTTTATGCTTTTATGTTTTTATTTTTATTTTTGTATGAACTAGAAAATAATCCTTCATTTAATGTAATACTTGCAGCCATCAACATTTTGTTACAATAACTGGAGTTTTGTATTGTATTAATGATGAAATTACTGTTGTATTCTGGACATTACTTCTTCAACTTATAAAACTCTCATCTAAATCTCAAATCCTAAAATGCCCAGGGTTAATTATCCGAGAGTAATAAAATCTCCATTGTCCCTTCAAATAATGCCAAGAAAGAATTGACTGCATGGCAACATGAAATATCAAAGTGTAGGAATGGAAATACAGTGCCTGAACCGGAATCCAGACAATGACATATGACCATAGCTTTTCATAAAGCACAAAAGAAGAGAGCAGTAGTCCTTGATTTGGTCAGACAGAAGAGTGACCTCGAGGTGTTTCACAGAAGACTTGCCTCAACTGGATTCCCTAGACAAAATATGTGCTTTATGTGTGGAAGACACTAGAGAATTTTTTGAATCAACTAGGAAATATAAAAAAGAAAATTGATAACAATTGCCACCTCATCAAAGATGCGATCTGTTCCATTCTTTGTAAAATAGTAACTTGAAGACCCTTCACAATATTTTATTATTTTTCCTAGCATTTGTTACGACCACACACTATGTTTCTTTGTTTTTGTATTTTCCATCTCCCTACTCTAGAAAATAAGCTACAAGAGAGAAGGACCTTGTTTGTGTTATTCATTGCTGTATTACCAGCCCCTAATATATATAATGTGTTCAGTAAATATTTTAAATGCATAAATGAATGAATGAACAGATCTGAATGATTTGAATTCATTCACCCATGAGTTAATGTATTTTTGATGTACAAAATATTTATATTAATATAATAATTTGTGACAAGCTAATTATAAGCTATATGATAATGAAAACTATATCTAATATGTTTGAATGCTATAAACACAACATTTGAGTTGTATTTCTGGGGAAAATTTTCATTGGAAATTAACACTTAGATATGTTTGGTATAAGTGAAGATATATGTTTAGCTCTCCCCCATCCAGGAGGCCTACCAAGGTTATAATAACATAAAATAAAAAGGCAAAAACCTAGGGAAGTTAAAGAGAATATGAAGAGAAATGATGAATGAAAAATATCATAGAAATTTTGGAAGCCCAAGAGTGGAGGAGAGGAATGGTAGTTGACTCAGAAGACCAGAAATCATGAAACCTAAGCCTGCAGCAAGAAGCCAGAGCGTGTAAGGTGATTAATGCTGCAGAACTCTAGAAGAAACACACAGAAATTACAGGTATCAAATTCTTCTAAAGGTAGAAGAGTAAAGTAAGACAGATTGATTACAAGTTAAAATGGGGAGGAGTTAGCCAGCCAACAGCAGTACTAAGAAAGGACCATAGGTTTCCATTCCACAAAATGGAATCAGAAAACCTGTATGTAGATTCATGGACTCCAGATGCAGGTAGATCATCGAAATGAGCGCAAAGAGAATGAGTAAAAATTTCCATGCTGAATGGTGAGAAATGGCAGGCTTCTTTCTGCATCTGGCTCACTTCTTGTCTTTTTTCTGGTTTGGCTAACCCACAAATTATGTGAATCAGTTACAGTAATTGAGACAATGCAAAGGGAATTGTAAAATACTACTACCTACCAATGCTGTCCTTTTATATATATATATATATATATATGATAAGCCCAAATATATTTGACTAGACCTTGAGGAATGCTAGACATTAAAAAGCAAAATCAATGTTAACTTTCAATCCCAATTTAAATGAATTGAACTATTGAAAAATCAGAGCCACAAAGGAAACATGCTACCACAGAACAATTTCAATGTTCTTGACTGACGTAAGCAAATTGGAACTATATGAAGGATCAGGGCTGCAAACGGCTTTGAAAGCCATAAATTGTAAAAATCAATGCGCTGAGCTACTGGAATCCAATGTGAAAAGCATGGTCCAGGAAAACTCTAGTGATCAGCCTCGCTCCCACCAACAACTGGCATCCATTCTATAAATTACATTTTAACAGGTTTAGCTTTCTTGCCAAATAGGCCTACATATCTTACTAGAAATAAGGAATGTTTTTTAAGTTAAGGAGATGAAAGGATACCCTTAATATTAGAGCAAGCAACAATTTAGCTCTCAGTATCAGAAACTGAGGTAAATCACTCTTCTACGTACAACTAAGCATCAAAGTCCAAATAGGAGAAAAATGAACAACTATTTGAAAAATGTAATATCAGGAAAAATGAAGGACCTGGAAGATATGAGAGAGAATTCAAGAAAGAGAGGGAGAAAAATAGAATGTCTTCAGCTATCTCCAGTGTCACTAAACTTCACAGAATCTAAACAACAGGTCCAATTGCATGGGACGTGCACGGTCCCCCCAAGCCTTCCCCATCTATGAGGTGGTGTAGAAAAACTCTGTTGGGACAGCATCACCATCATTATGCTTGAAATTCTTGGAAAGACAAGGTAATGAAATACTGAAACCACATCTCACCTCAACTGCCCAGACTTCACCTCAGCTAAGACCTTTTTTCAGATGATATGAAAAAGATCTGAAGATTTTACATATCAAGTACAAAAGCAGAATCAAAATAGTTATCCATTATGCAGACACTGATACAAAAGATGTACAATTAAAAAGGGGGGCCAGGATGGTCCTACCAGTAGCTTTATTTTCATAGAAGGACTAAGGGTATATTGTTTAAAATATTTGTAAATCTTTTATTTAAGTATTTTATGTAATTATGTATTAATACTTTAAAAATATTGTTTGTAGAAGATTATGTTATTTAAACATTAAAATAATGTATGTTAATGCAAAATAAAATTGGTTTCTTTATTTGGGAAAAAATGTTATCCTCATGCTTTTTATCTAATTTATTTCATGTTTATTTACTAATTCTGTATTCCCATTTATGAATTGTCTTTTTAGTCCATTATTCTGTATTTGAAAAAAATTAAATTTAAAAAACATTATTGTCCTTTAAATAGAAGTAATATTAATAGGAAAGTCAACTTAATCACTTGTGACTTATTTTAGGTATCTAACATGCTAATTAAAGCCAAAGTATATTTTCCAGATTTTTAAAAAATAAGCACATATTCAATAAGTGACTCTAAATAATCTGTCCAATTTTCCCTAACCATTTGAAAGTATAGAATGTTAGATCATTAGGATAAATCAACAATTACAGCTAAATGTTAACAAGTATCCTGATTAAAATTACCATTCTGCTGGAAATAAATTCAGTCTTTCTGCATATATATTAATATTCTGTATATTAAACATAGGCCAAAATAATCCTATACTCCCATCTAGAATAGTTTGTATTTGTATAACTAATACATCATATCTAAACACAGCATAAATAGGAATTAATTCATACATAATAAAAAGGACCTGTATATCTATAGATCATTTTATTATTGTTATAACCATATTATAAGTTAGTTCTCTTTAATTGATATATGAATGAGTCAGATATGGGTATAAATTATATATGTTAATATTATTTATATATTATATGTACACAGTATACAAATTAAAGATTAATAACCTTAATAGAATAACAGTTCTGTTATTTGATTAGTGAATCTCTTTCTTGTTTTTCCTTTTTTTTTTTTTTTTTAAAGAAGATGTTGGGGGTAGGAGTTTATTAATTTATTTATTTTTGCTGTGTTGGGTCTTCGTTTCTGTGCGAGGGCTTTCTCTAGTTGTGGCAAGCAGGGGCCACTCTTCATCGCGGTGCGCGGGCCTCTCACTATCGCGGCCTCTCTTGTTGCAGAGCACAGGCTCCAGACGCGCAGGCTCAGTAGTTGTGGCTCACGGGCCTAGTTGCTCCGCGGCATGTGGGATCCTCCCAGACCAGGGCTCGAACCCATGTCCCCTGCACTAGCAGGCAGATTCTCAACCACTGCGCCACCAGGGAAGCCCACTTTCTTGTTTTTCGTTTGAAAGACAGGCATTTATACCATTAACGCAGTTATACAAGTTAAGCTACAAACTTCCAACTGAAATAAAAGTCATCGTCACATGCTCTAAATAAGTAACTTTCACAGAAATTCCACATCCACTACAAAGATCTCCTCCCCCTATTCCTGATGGATCATCCGACTTGCTGACGAGGCATATTCTATAAAGTTATTTTTCCATGTTGCATTAACAGTGATTTCAATAGAGATGAAAGTGCTTTCATTTCAGTTGCTGTTATTCACTCAGTCACACCGTTATCAGAATCAGTGCTAATCTGAAAAGTGGTGGTATTTTTTGTAGTTAAAGAAAGCACTAGGCTTCTTGTCCCATCCCAAAGGGACATAGAAGGAGCATCAGATTTAAAGCAGTAAACATTGTGGATCCTGTAAATTTAAGAAATTAGTAAAGATTACCTAAATTTCCATTATGTGTGCTCTATGACACTTTTGGCAGAAATACAGAAGATATCTGAAAGCATTTTAGATGGCAATTCAATCTAACACCCACCTTTATAGGTGGGCCAGCCAGATGAGCAAAAAAAAAAATGGGCAATGAGGCGACTCATCCTGTCATTCTGTAAACAAAGAAGCACCTTTATTAAACTACACTTAAAACCTAGGCTTTGTCAGGGCAGTCTGGAAGCCTAAACCCTAGGAGGGTTACCAGAATGCTCTGTCTCCACATCTCCCCTGGGCAGAGGACAATCGGGTTTGGAGAACAAGAATCAGAGATTTCAGTAATACTCTAGTGTCTGGAAACTTGGGTGGAAACAAAATTATAATTTCATTTTTTCCCAATCTCATTGATATTTAGCATTTCCCTCAAATGTGAATTTTCCTCAAATTCAGCATTTCCGCCAAATGTTTGTAAGCAACAAACACAATAGTATCACTATCCTGCTATGTCATCATATCATATTGCATTATGGTAATTGCACTCATACAGAGTTTAAACTCATCTCTACTTTATGATTTAGGTAGCTATTAGAATGCAATCCTAGATATTATCTTATATGATTTGTTGATAACAAAGCATATCATGATTTAGTTTCTAATACATTTATAACCGAACTTCGGTATTAATGGTTTTTGTTTTAATCCTATGTATTTATTTTATGCATTTTAGAACTCTATTCAGAAAAGGAACCCATATATTTCATCAAAATTCCAAAGGCGTGCATGACACATAAACAATGAAGATGCTCAAAATACAGACCACAAGTTAAGCAGCAGCATCAGATCACATCAAGTCTAAGATGTTGAGTGATTTTTATGCCATAACTCTGTGGTTTTAGTCTGTACCTTAAGCACTCCCTAGGAGATTGCAAAAGTGCTAAATAGCCACAAAGAGATTTGGAGTGATTGGATGAAAGAATTATTTACAAAAAACAAATATGGATAGCTCAGGAAATAAAATTTCTCTCCGTATTCAGCATTAGTCATCACCATCTGGCATAAAACTGCTAAAGCAAGTTAATCTGTCATCTCATTGCTGAAGTTATACTGAGGTTCCAAGAATGATTGGACAAAGTACGCAGGCCACATCTACAAACCAGAACGAGGGACTTAGTGAATGTTTAGTGACTAGTAAAGACCAGATGACCAAAGAGCTTCTATTGTGCTTTCACACTGATAGGACGTAGGAGAGAAGATCTGCCACCTAGGCTTCTAATATAGGATTAACAAAATAGCTCCAAATCATCAAAAATAAGCAGAGACTTTCACATGTGTTCATCACAATAAGATTCTGCATCATGTTTAAGAAACATGAACACATATCACATTTCAAGTGTTGACTTCACTGGATTGAAGATACCACGGAGGAGCAAGAAAACTTCCTTATTGGGTAATACTATGTTCCCTGAAAAGTAAATGTATCAGTTAATCATGGGACAAGTAGCAATGGGGTGCCCACTATGGGCAAGGCACTAATGTGTCATTCCTACAGCAATAGGACAGACATATGATATCAGACATTCTAGCAACTTAAAGTTTTTCTAGTATTATTGGAAGGTTTCTCTTTCTTTTGAAGAGGTAGAATACTATGGTTGTTAGCCTATATTCATAATTAAAGGTAACTTCTTTTTATGTTTCATGGAGCTGTAGTAAAAAGGCTCACCTCAGGCATATGGGAATAATAGTCTAGATTCCTAGTATATAACAGAGCAAGTTCTGTGAAGATTCACAGGAAATAATCATATCTTTAAGTGTTAAATGCATAGGAATAATATAAAATCTTAGCAGAATACCTGTGGATTTATTTTAAGTCCTATGAACACTCTAACTCATTTAAAAAATGAAATCTCAGAATTCTGTCATCTCTTCATTTTAATTTTAGCTTTAATTCTCATTTCATGTATTTAAAATTTTAGAAGCAATTAGGAAATGTTTGAAAGGGCTACTACTATTAGCACTATTTATGTGATTAGTGCAATTATGTAATTAATGTAAATAATTACAACCTAGCAATTATAGCTTATTATGTTTTAGTGAAATATCTATAATGCTAAGAAATTTCATATAACAATCAGAATTTTAATTTAAATCTTTGGCCTTTTGAATCATGTCTAATCAAAATTTTTATTAATAGTGCTGTGCAAAATAGCAGTTACAATTTCATGTTTTCAAATGGAGAAATGTCTTCTTTTTCCTTGTATAAGTCTATTCCAGACATCAGTATTTTCCTGACCACACTATTTCAGGGCCATCAATCAAATAAGAAGCAATTTATTTCTCTAGATCTTGGAACATTTCAATTCCCATCTCTACTTATTCTTGTGGAATGAGAATCTACTAAAAAGTAAGATACACATGCAGACAGAAAATTATATATTCTCTGTAGTAACAAAATCATAACATAATGTGTGATTTAGAAGGAAAGTCTTAAGGTAGGTGGATTTCTTGAAGTCACTTTATAGAAAAGCTGGTGTGTTCCACACCAAAATTTGTTAGCATCTCTCTACTAAAACATTGTTTTATATATATATATATATATATATATATATATATAATGTATGTGTATATATATATATACATTGACATATGTATATATGTATATAAGTGTGTATATATATATACAAACATATATATATGCTTAGAAGGAAGCTTCTGTTTCCTTTCCACACCCTTCCTATCCCATCATCTTATAAGCATCCTATAGAACAATGATTAGTATTTTTCTTAATGATTTAAGAAGAAATTTTGCAAAAGAAACATGTTCTCTGCAAAAGAGAGAAATATATAATTGAACCACCATGATGACCATTGGGGATATAACAACAAAGAAGGTACAATCCTTCCTTTCAGGGAATTTAGAGTTTAATAGGCTTGAGACAGACATCTGAAGAAACAACATATGATTTCATAAAGAATTAATGCAAATACAGAAGAAAAAAAGCAAATAGAAAAATTGGCAAAAGTCATAAACAGGCATTTTCTTTTCACAGAAGACCAAACACAGAAACACCATAAACCTATAAAAAGATTCTCCATACTATCAAAAATAAGAGAATACAAATTAAGACCATACAAAATGACATTCAACGCCTACTATTATTTGTGAAAATTAAGAATTTTAACAAGGGCAAGATTTTAGTGAAGATATGAAACTTTGCAAACTCATATATGTTGCATGGGAGTAGAAATTGATAGCATCAATTTTGAAACTCTTGACTATTTGTATCAGGACATATGATCCAGAGTATACTCCTATACTCATAGGAGTATAGTCAGAATAGTGTTAAACAAGAAACATCTCAAATATACAATTGGTAAATAAATCACAATATATTTATACAATGGTATCTTAAATAAGCCATAAAAATTACTGACTACAGGTAATTACATTCAAAAGGAATGGATCATAAAATAGTAGAAACATAAATAAGTAAAAGTATCATTTGATTATGTAGAGAACAGTATAGTTTTTTGACAGTTTAAAAATCAGCAAACAAAACAATTAGAGACACATATATGTGGAGAAAAAGCTACATCTTAAAGCAATAAAATCATAAAATAAAGCTTAGCATGGCTGTTTCTTTTGGTGGGGAAGATGGAAGATGGCACCCAGAAGGAGGAGTCAGGTAGCATCAAGAAACAATAATGTCTGGACATTAAGTTAACTGATGAGTTTTCAGGTGTACATTATCATTATGCCCTTTAGTTTAGTATGCATTACATATGCTTTTTTTCTATATATTATGACAACATGTTTAAAAGGAAAGAATTTAAATAAGATATCTATGTCACGTGAAAACTTGTCTCTAACAGAGGAATATTTAGAAAGCTTTGCGGAGGATCTGTGGTTGCAGTGGAGAGAGAAATCACCTGGAAAAGCTATATTTAGGTCAGACTAGCATAAAAAATAAAAATTAGATAAGGCACGGGTCTGTATAGGAAAGTATCTCATGGCTTATGGACAGTTTTTGTTTACCTTAAAAATACATTAATGCTCCAAAGAAAAGTGCATTTAAACAATTCTAAAAATATCCAAATTTCCTTACTAAATAGCCCTGCTGTGGAAACCAAATTATATTTTAATCTTCTAAAATATGGTTGGGGATGTATTCTAATGCAATTTAAATTCTGCAGGAATTTGCATGGCATGCCATTTTATTTTTCGGTGCTATAGACTAATGCATTCTTACAGGCAATGATTATATCACTGCATGTTAAAGTGTATCACATGTCTGAAAATAGTCAAAATATATGTAAATCAGTATTTCAAGTAGAACCTAATGGAACTATTTAAACAGGCTTGTTGAAGTTTGACCCATAATTGTGATTACACCAGTGTGTTGTCAATTTGACTTCCCACTGCTAGTTGATCACCAGAGGACATAAATAGCCCCGGAGTGTATAATTGGTGCTGCCTTGCCACAAGTAGTTATTTAAATTCAGCTTCTCTCTACTCCCCTGAAATCATGTGCATTAGTAATAATAAAGCTGCCGAAATAAGTGGATGCTTTGGAAATATAATCAAATCTTTAAAACGTGTTAGTTTTATTTTTTTTTCTCCCTAGTATACTAACCTGGAAACCCTTCATGTTTACATTTTATAAAAGCTAACATTCAAACCTATTCTACAAGCAGTAGAAAAATGCAGGCTGTTTTTAAGCACAGTGTTGTTTTGAAAATTAATGAGATCAAACATTCCATTCCAAAAACAAAAATATTAACAACCCACTCTTGGATATTTTAAAGCAGGACAGAATGATAACTGTATTTTAACCAATTCAATATGATCCAGCTCTTCGATGAGACCTTCTTTATCATTGTGAGATAAGAAACAAGCCTGTCAAACCGATTTGCCCAGGTCCTTGTGTCCCTTTCAATCAGGAAAGTTGGGGCTGTAATGTTACTGACCCAGAACTATGCAGATTGTTCATTAGCATAATGGCTGATCAACCTAATGCATTTTAATGCCATTAACTTTTCCCTGTCCCCAGGAAGGAGAAGAAATGTAGATAGCTACAATTTTAGATTTGTCATGGGTAGATTTTCGGTTGAGATCCTCTTTTTCCTGAATTTCATAGGCTCAAAGTCACTCATAAACCTCCTTCACTTCTGGCTGAGGTCAAGATTGATAGGCGGATTACTAGAAAGAAAAGTGAAGACAACAGTCCAAAATACTCTATCCATGTCCTGCTCCACCCACCTTAGGAGTAGGGTCTACCTGAGTTGAGGCAAAAGCAGTCTCAAACCAGTAACTCTGTCTTTAAGTCAGCAAGAAGGATAAGAACTTCTTGGGCTTTGAGAAAGTATAATATTCTACCCTATTGTTGGTTAACAGGCAGTATACCAGGGACAGGCAGCAGGTATGTGACATAGCCAAAGAAATGCTAGAAGGGGATGAATTAACACAAGAGACAGGCAAAATCAAATAAAGTAAAGGTCAATATAGACAGGTAGCTTCGGAACTAAATACAAGTAAGAGGAGTCATTTTCAAAGGTTGTGGGAATCAAGAAGGCAAGACCAATGGCTGTTAGAAGAGGAAAAGAGATCTTCTCTGGCTTAGAGACCTCCCTGGTTCTATAAACCGCATCACTCTCCCTGAGAAGTTTCCTTGGTAGATAGATGTTGGAGGACTTGGATCGCTAATCTCAGACTTACTTGATGGTGTCACTCTTGGTCCGAGTTGAGACCACAGTTGGCATCAGATGAGAAGGCCACGTGTTCTAAACTGTCTCGCAGCAGGTGGATGTGTTCACTGCTACCTGCTTCTTGAAGCTTTTCCTAATCCCTGCCCACTGGCCCTTACCTTTCTTTCCTCCAAATCTCTGTTGTACTTTGTAGCAGGTTTTGTACTCTGGTTTGTGTTTTAATTATTTTTGTCTTACCTTCCCTATAAGATGCTAGCCTCTCTAACATTTGGAATTATGGGTAATTTGTATACACACCCTGTACTACCTAGTACAATCACTTGTTAAGCCAAAGAAAATTCATTATCCATCCTCATGAAAAGCTATTAATATGGCTTAATGATGATGATGATGGCATTTGAATTTGTCCAGGTTCTTTTTAAGATAAAGATAATTTACAAGAACTGTCATATATTTGAGACTATGATAATATCCTTTCTCTGCTAACTGTTATGTGTAGCATGTAAAAATACTGATTAATTATTCTCTTTGTTAACTAGACTGAAATGTGAAGTGAAAATAAAGGATATTGCTAACATTTAGAGATAAAAATAATAAGCACATAAGAACATCCAATTCTATCAAGATCTCTTTAATTGCATTGTTATTAATTTCCAGCAAGCTCCCACAGTTCCCTTCATGTGATGTATATTTTAAGAGATCATCTTGCCCTTATGGTCCCTTTGGAGGGTCAATATGGCCATTGGAAAATGAAATTATTCATAAGGGCAGGATACTGCTCAGTCTTGGAAAACTTTCTGAAAAAGGTGAATCCTCAGAATGTTTAAAAGATCAGAGTTAATAAGTTGTATTCCCTAAGATTAGGTTCACATGTTTATTTAAGTTAGGATCATGTTAATAGGTTTTTAAAAGATCGAGATTTATATTTCCTTTGTGTCAGGAGGTAAATGTGTCTCTGCTCCACAGAGTCCACAGGGACTCAGGCACCTGCCAGCCATCCCAGGTGTAACCATCCTTCTCACTTTCCAAGATGGCAAGTGTCGCTTCATCCATTACACTCAATATCCATGGACAGTGGGAAAAGTGGCAAAAGTTGTAGCACTACCATGTTTTAAGGAATGATCCCAGAAGCCAGAAGCCCAGAAGCACAGGACGTTTCCAACTGCATTTTATTGATGTGAATTTATTACATAGTCAAACTTAACACAAAAGAACCTGGGAAAGTAGTTTTACTTCAAATATTCACTCAAGTAAAAGTCAGGGCTTTGACTTTAGTGGGAGAAGAGGAGTATGGATAGCAGAGGTCACCTAGCAACCTCTGCCACAAAACAGTATCCATTAAAAAGAAGGTTTTTAGAGAAATAAATGAATGAAACAAGAGTAGAGGAAGAAACAAGGTCTTCATAATTTTTGCAATTTGCCATGAGGTTCTTATTTAATAACCACTTTGAAGAGATATCCATTTACCAACATTTTGTAAGGATCAGGTACCACTTCCATTGAGATAGATACCTTAATAAGGCACGGTAGCTTCTAGGGGCTCTTAAAAGAGCATTCAGTAAACCAAATGAGAGCAATATATTAAAAGGCACCCTGGAAACCCAAGCATGTTAGTGTCTACCTACAGGAAATAAATTTTGTTCATAAGGCCTAGGCTGATCAGTGTAAAAAGTTTTTGTGTTTTTTAATTGCTTTTAAAGAGGCCAAATGAATTGCTCTAGATACAATTTTCCAGCATGGTCATTTGAAGATATGAGTAAAAATATTAATATACTATTCACTTCATAGGAAAATTTTTCTTTGGGACTAGCACAAGAAATCTGTGGTTTGACTTACATTTAAAATTATGGGCAGGAAGCAGTTCATCCACATGAGCCATGTATCATAAATTATATTCTAATTGCCTAACACGTCAAGTTTCCATACTAATACATATTCAACTGAAGCAAAGGGAGGAAAACCTCATTATATACTGAGCTGTATTTAAATGGATTCTCTGATAAGGGAAATTTTACAAAGTCTGCTCAGACTTATGGAAATTAGTGAATGTTCAAAATATATTCATGTATTTTATCATAAGTACATTATAACTCAATTAAAAACAAATAATCTATATTATCCTATGAATTTTATTTTATATTTAAAGTTCCATAATAAAGGAGAAACCATATTTCCTTATTTTTATCATCAGTAGCAAAAAGACATTTTATTTCTGATTTTATATGCCATATTTGGGATCTGTACAATGTATATTTTAAAAATTGCAGCCTTATTTTTTAAGAACATAAAGCCATTTTCAAGGAATAATTTTCATCACAGAAATTCTTATAAGTAGCGTGGCACTTTTAATCATATTGTTCTCTTTATCTAGAATGTCCTTCAATTTGCTCCAATCCCCTCTGCCCGTGTCCCCTCCCGTCACACACCCTTCTGTTAGAGCAAGTCCTACTTTTAAGACCCAGTTTACATGCTATTATGAAAATATTTTATGCTGTCTCCACCTAAAATCCATGCCTAACTCTTTTGCCTTCCACATGTACTTGTCTGATGTATCATACAGCACATACTTCTAAGGTATAGAATCCTGACTTCACCTTATCTCTTCTATTAGATGACTCATTTTTTGAGCACCAGATCTCTATCTGATTAATTCTGGTACCACCACTTGTCCCCATGTAGCGCAGGGTACCCGGCACATAGTGAATGCTCAAAAAATACAATAGTTGTGGATGTAAAATATAGCAACAGTTAAATAAATACTGGATTATATTGGCATTTGCATTACATTATGTTTTGTACATGGACTTTTTTAGTTCCAAAGAGTTGATTCGCTCTGTTTCCTGATAATTGTTTTACTAAATTAGATACTGTTCTCAGAGATCAGAGAAGGTCTCTGACCATTTCTGGCGGGTTTTGGTGTGAGTTAAAAAGATTTTATTTGAACTGACAACAAAGTCCAGAGGTGGGAAATGACTGATTATTCTGTGCTTCACCAAATGCTAGCAAGGAAGGGCCCTGCTAGGTACAGCCTCTATTTAACCCATCATCTCCACCAATCATCTTAAACATTAAGTCAGTGTTCTTGTACTTAAACACTTTGCTTTTCCGTAGCTATAGTATCAGTGCTTATTACTTCTCCTATCAAGTTATAAAGTACAGTGTGTTTTCTGGCATATCTGACTTGATGCTAAGCCCTCACTCTGGGAACACTCTTGCAAATTTCATGAGGAATGTCACAATTCCCACTGTTAGAAGTTCCCAGGTGCTTGTACTTCTTTGAAATGCTTCCAAAGAAACATTTTTCTAGATAAGATGTTAAAAAAACCTTTAAATATCCTAAGGTAATTCAATAAAAAAACCAAAACTGATTAAACCAAAGAATCTAACAGACAACAGCAATAGCAGAATAAAACCAAAACTCTAGGTTATGCAACTTTCCAAAGGAAAACAGAATTTCATCATTACATAACTTAAAATTTTGCCTCATTTCATAAACTTTACTTTTTTAAAACATATGCATCTGTGAGTTATGATGAATATGGTTTAAGTGCTATTACTGAGAACATTCCTCCTCTAATGCCAAAATGTGAATAAATAATGTGACTTTTGGTTCACTTTTTCATTCTCTTATACCACAAATATGGTTAAATTTGTATTTGACTTCTGGCTAGAATTCGTTCTTTTTGTGTGGAAAAAAAAATGCAATGCTAAATTCACTAGGCTTTGTAAGAACTCATCAAATTTTAGGTAAAACCTAAAGCCATGTTTTCAGTATGTTTTTCAAGTAAGATTAGTTACTCCAGAATCTGTTAGTCCATGTTGTTTCTTAGTTGCACTAGTCTTTATACTTTGACATATGTCATCTTGGGGAACAGACTCACAGCACAGTAACAACCTTGTCAAGGACCAA
Source organism: Mesoplodon densirostris (assembly GCF_025265405.1). Taxonomy (NCBI): domain Eukaryota; kingdom Metazoa; phylum Chordata; class Mammalia; order Artiodactyla; family Ziphiidae; genus Mesoplodon; species Mesoplodon densirostris. Next base: position 84,049,967 of record NC_082669.1, read on the forward strand.
GAGGTGTGTCTTAAAGAATTATAATCTCTTGTTAGTCGATTTATGTGATTACTGTGTAAAACAGAACTTGTTCAGTAATGATGGATGGCAATGCTGCAGGTATTGACTGATCTTTAGAAGTATTTATATGACAGGTCCCTTAAGGTTTTGTACATTATAGTAGAGAATAACTGCATACAGAAAAGGAATGAGTTGTGATTCAGTTCTTGAGCAATGCACTTAATTATCATATTTCTTCCATGCCCAGTCTAAAAACTGAACATCTGCCAGTGTAGTAGAAATAAGTGGCATGTAAATAAACACCCTCTGCCCTTTCAGAGCATCATCTTTGTAAAAAAAAATGTATGATTTTGAAGAAAACAACAAAATTATTTGTTAGGTGAAGAATTTATGTAAAATCAAAATCTACTTGAATGATTTATCTTCTAAACTCAACATGCTCTCTGATACATTTCTAGGCTGGGAACTGCAGACAGACACAGACATACAAGCATAAGAAATTCAGCCTATGCTGACAATTCTGCTTTGTTTAGGGAATTCCAACTCTTGTACGTGAGATCATGTATTTCCATCTGTGGCTTCCTGTATTTCCCTGGGTGTTTCAGATTTTTAAAAATCTTCACTTTTAAAATTTAATTTTCCATGAAATATTTACTTCAGGTGACTAGAAGAAAAATGTTTGACAGAGTTAAAGTTTTTCAGAACATGTACTTTAAAAATGTTTCATTTAATTAATTAAACAAAGGATATTCACAGAAGAACAGTCTGTAAAAATTATAAAATGTTTGTAAGCAGTGCTTTGAATGAGCCGGATGAATGCGATATAATCAAAAAGCATCTTTATTTTTACTTTACTATCATTTTAAAATTTACTCCATGGGGGGAGGTCTCTAGCCAGTGGTTGAAGTGTAATGTAAGGAGCCCATTAACTGCTACCTTGTTTAATAGCAAACTCAGTCCCATATAACATTCAGTTCTATATGATAATCAAAACACTGATTTAACTGTAAAGTTTTTCATCTCCCAAAGCTGAGGCCTGATAATGGTTGGCTACTGGCTTAGGGAATGTAAGATATTGTCTTTCTTATCTCCTTCCCTCCCCCCAAGCTTTCACTCCTTTTTCCACCATCTTGTGAACTAAACTTTCTGACCTCAGCAGAGTTGCAGAAGAATGGAGAGAGGCAAACAGAGAGGAGAGGTAGAGCTCCTGACTGGTACCATGGCTTCGCCTTGCCTGAGCCTAGCAGGTGTTTAGATTCTCTCATGGGCCACTTGACCTGGGATCTGTCATCTAAAGTTCCCTCAGTCTGGATGAATGTTTCTCTATTCCAGCTGGTTGCTTCTTGCTTCGGCAGCAACTAGGAATTCACCAATCCACTTCCGGCTTTGGTTGGCTGAGGAGGTCCTATCAAAACAGGATTCTGTGTTCCTTTTCTTGAACAAACTGTAGGAATTCAAGTTAATTACAGCACAGCAGCCGTTCTCCTTCACTACAGCACCAAACAGTTAGTGAGCTTCTATCCTGTTAGGTCTCCTGGCTGGAAGTCGGACTCTGGTTCTTTGTATCTCCCATCTACAGGGAAACATATGGTCCCATTAAATGCTGTCTGTCCTGACATGCGCAGTCTCTCTCCCCAGGAAATCTGCCCTGTAAACCTCCCACTTCATATCACCTTTCCTAACCATGTCATGTGCTTGAAGTAGGTAAGGCGAAACTGGTTTTTCAGTTTTTATTTATCTATTTTGAATTTTTTTGCAGGGGACATCCTCTTAACTTATCTGCTACCTATTGCCTTAGGATCTAGGCTGAAATCTATTTTAACATCTTGCAAATGTAACCTCCTGCACTACAGCCACTTAGCAGTTCCTTTGCAAGCATCCTAAAATGGATCGAATTCAAAGAGGAAAATAGGGCTTACCTGGTGGCACAGTGGTTGAGAGTTCGCCTGCCGATGCAGGGGACACGGATTCGTGCCCCGGTCCGGGAAGATCCCACATGCCGCAGAGCGGCTAGGCCCGTGAGCCATGGCCGCTGAGCCTGCGCGTCCGGAGCCTGTGCTCCACAACGGGAGAGGCCACAGCAGTGAGAGGCCCGTGTACTGCAAAAAAAAAAAAAAAAAAAAAAAAAGAGGAAAATAGAGGAGGAAGAGGAAGTTCCCATGTTGAATGAATATTGTGAAATTTTTCTCCAATTCATATTTTATGAAATAAAAATTCAATGGCATATCCAAGATAAAAGTAACAATAATCCATACAAATATTACAGAGTTGATGTTTTAAAACTTGAGGTTACAAATTCATTTCTAAAGTAAGAGAGTTGAGGGACTTCCCTGGTGGTCCAGCGGTTAAGACTCTGTGCTTCCAGTGCAGGGGGTACAGGTTCGATCCCTGGTCGGGATATAAGATCCCACATGCCATGAGGTGTGGCCAAAAAAAAGATGAGACTAAAGTGAGAGGGTTGAAAGCTGTGGCCAAGAGCACACGTGAGACTCGTGTGGACTCTTTTCAGTCCCTAAGACTCAAATGATTTCCACATACGTTTTTTAAGCTTTCAGCTCTTTCTTCTACATCCCTCCCTTATACTCTCTTCCTTTCCTCCACCTTTCCTACTCCTCTTTTCTTCACCTTTCTGCATGCTGTCCTTTGCTTCTTTTCTATATTTGCTTCTGAAGATGATGAAAACTTGTCCATGTTCAGCTCATAATTCTTCAGTTTCCTCTACATTTAGTCCCTTCTCGATCCTGAGGTCCCCAGCTATTTAAAACTGAAAAGACGTCCAGATGTTCATATTTACACACAGGTGTATCTGTTTTTTATGAAGCCTGCAGCCTTATACAGTTTGGGGTGGAGAGGAAACTATGGTAAGCGATAGAAATAAAATTCAAAATAAGGAATATAAATTAAGTTCGGGACCTTGGAAAAGGCCCTTGCAAGAAAGGGGCCCTGAAGCTTCATTAGCTTCGCAGCAAATCCGCCTCTGCATCCATATATAAAAAGCCTTGAAAAATCTTTTGCTCCTTCCTTCTGTCTTTCTAAAACAGTCATAATTAGATAGCTGCTTCCCTATGTCTTTCCCCTAGGTTATATAAGAATAAATAATGAAAAAAACTTGTTTGTTCAGCTCTTCAAGATCTGATTCTTACATGGGTATTAAATATGAAAGCTACATCACAGTAATTAGGTAACTCTTTTTGGTATACACAAATATATTATAGTGTACAAAAACATAATTTTAGCTCATTCAACACCCTTACACTTATATAACTAGTAATAATGCCAAAATAATATTACTATGACTCTTAAAATAATTCTTTAGTTCAAAACATGCAATAAATAGAATGATTTTTGAGTTCTTAGACAGTTCCTTATTATGCTAACAAAATTACTTCAACCCAATGAAATATGGAACGTGTTAGCTTTCTCTTGTTTAACTATTATTTTACATAAACCTTAAAATACAACCTCAAGAATATGGATCTATTTTTATTACTCATTGAAAAAAGCCTTTATGTTGCTTCTTATTGTAAATAACTAAATTTACAATACTTGTCCCTTGTGTTATATTTGATGGCAGTTAATTGTTAGTTGGTTTTAATTATACATCATAGTCTTTGTTCTGGAGACAATCCAAAGAGTAGATCATCTTGGTGTGTAATTTACTGAAACAGTTTCTAGGCAGCATGCCATACTAAAGACCATGTGGTACAATTGTCATTAAAATTAGAAAAATATTGGTATACATGTTTGAATTAAGGATTAGGGGGTGGTTCTATAAATTACAGAAAGCTCAGCAAAGTATTAAGAAGGTTTGAGTTCAGCCAAAGGCCTAATTTCTAAATATCATTACAATACACAGATGTACTTCTTGTACTTGTGGTAAGACTTTGATGATCACTGCTTCTGCTGGTAGAATTTTGGATCACTCATAAATATTGATATATTCTTTTTTAGCAGGTGAGTAGGTAAATATTGTTAGCATCTGGTATTGGATAAGACACTAAGCAATCTTGTCCCATTATAAAATATAGAGCACTTTAGCTTTTTAAAATAAAGGGCCCAAATTCTGGTTAATATTTGTTAAAGATAACATTTTACCCAATTTAAAAATGAGTGAAAATGCTCAGGCAGTATTTAATGTCATAAATTTATTCTCACAAATTTTAAAACAACTGCTCTGCTAGCTACCACTGAATAGCATCATTAAACGTTATTTTATTTTTGTTATTTTATTTTTGAAACTCAGTAAAAATGTGTCAGACAGAGACTAGCATGAGCTGGCTGAAGATAAAAGCACTAGGCACTCTTTTTTTTTTTTTTTTTTTTTTTTTGCGGTACCCAGGCCTCTCACTGTTGTGGCCTCTCCCGTTGCGGAACACAGGCTCCGGATGCACAGGCTCAGCAGCCATGGCTCACGGGCCCAGCCGCTCCGTGGCATATGGGATCTTCCCGGACCGGGGCACGAACCCGTTTCCCCTGCATTGGCAGGCGGACTCTCAACCACTGCGCCACCAGGGAAGCCCATAGGCACTCTTTTAAAATAAAAGACATATCTTTCCACTCCTTCTTCCTCCTGACATCTATCTGAGGAGTCTTCAAAAAAGAAATCTCAGGGCAGAGAGCAAAAGAAACAAAACAAGACACAGAAACAGAACTTAGGTTTGCTGAAGTAAAGCAGTGAGCTGCAAATACAACTCTGAAAATCGCAATCAATTGCTTTTATTTTAGTGTTATGCCAAAACATTATTCTTTTACAGTAAAACTTAGGAAAATATAGAGAAACTGCATGTTTGTAATAAAATAACAAAAAACATATTTTTGTTGTTTTCTAAAATGGAATTTTATCATGTCAATCAAAAGTCTAAGTTTCAGTAAAGTCTCTTGCCCCTGGCCCTATGTCAGCTTACACACTCTCCAGCTTTGACAGTTCCCCCTCCAGGCCAACCTAAACCCAAAGAGCTATTTGCATGATATATGAATAGCTAGCATAGTGGTAAGAATTCTGGACTCAGAGTTGATATAATAGATAAATGAGAAAAATATACTGCTGGAGTAGGGTCATAAGGACTGACCTGCTTACTCATGTATAATTTTACTCACCATTCATTGTCTGGGTGCTACTTGCTCTTCTAATGTCTAATTTATTGTTTGACCTCGTATGGAAAAAGCACATTTGGCATTAAAATCTATTTTCTCATCAAAAAATGTAGATAATTTCCTTTTAATGTTTTTATTCTTTAAATTTAATACAAGAATTTTAAAAGTCTTTTCTACAGTATATTTGCTTCCAATAATTTAAACTAATTGTTGATTTGAATCCCTGAAAAGGAAAAATGGCAATCTTGCCTTCTCTTTCAAAATTCTTTTTTTTAATTGTTTTTCTCCCCACAAAATTTGGAAGTAAGAAGAAATACATAAAGAAAGCAGATATTTTTTAAAGTGAAGATTATGGGATTATAGTTTTATTCAATAAATATCAAGCTCAATTCATGTGCCAGGAAATGTGCTAGATCCTGGGTACAAAAAAATAAATATGATTCCTGCCCTTGAGCAGCATATAGGCAAGGGCAGTGGCTAGTTAATTGGATTAGAGCAGCATACTAAATGATGCCAAGATCATAGATTCCACTTATGGACCAATTAGCTCATCTTTGTTCTATGGCCATAGATTGCATACAGATTAGGTACTTTCATGGGTTTGTGCATTTGTACTCTATTTCTTGCCAAAAAGAACTTGAAAGAGCATCCAGCAAAGATATATAGAGTACAGAAACTGTGGAAGATAATAGAAAAAGTTTTTTGAGACTGTATTTCATAAGACTATTCAAACATACAAAAAATTTATTTCTATTTTAGCCTATGAAACACATTGAAACCAAAATGTACTTATTAATTCAGTAATCTGGAAAATATTTAAAACTGTAAAATGGTTTTAATAAAGAAATTCAATAATTCCCTAATTCATTTATTATAAACCAAGCCTTAAATATAGACTCTAGATTAAGGATAACAGATACAAATACCCAAAGTTAATAATTTGAAGAATGAGAGATTTCTTAGTTGTAACTAGACTATCTGTAAACAAATTTTCTGCAATAGAATTTATCGGTTAGTCCTTTTTAATTTTCTTATTTAATTAATTTCTATATTATTTGCATAAGTCTTTCATTGTTGTAGGAATCATAATAATCATAATTTTATTCATTTTCTGAGGAATCCCACAAATAATAAGAAAGTAAGGATGGAATTTCTGACAAATATCAGAGGCTATATCTATGCTATTATATATGTTACATATTACATATACATTGTTTTATAATAATAAATTAACCAGTTGGCTTAATTGGTTCAGTTAAACATTTTTTCAAACTGGTTATTTGACAGACCACATATGATCATGGACCTTATTCTTCATCTTTTAATAAAATGTATTAAACATTTTAAGAAAATAGTTTTTCTTAGTCTTGTTCTTCCAGTGCAGGGACTTGGAAAGGAGAGCAAGATTTAGCTGTTGGATCTATAACAAATCCTTTTATGAATAGGATTTCTACTTATTTACCAGATTTGTGTTGAATGGGGACATCTGTTGATTTTTCTGTACCCACATACAGGGCAGAGACTTCTGGTTACCCTGCATGTCAGTCCTTTTCTTCTTCCTTACTAATAAGCCCTAATTTTTAGCTAGACTTATGACCACATGGAATAAAGACCACATCTTTCAGCCTTCCTGCAGTTAGGTGGGACCAAGAGATGAAGTTCTGGCTAATGGGTTGTAAGCAGAAGTCTTAAATGTGCAATTTATAAGAAAGTTCCCCATATGTCCATTCCGCTTCCACCTCTCTGTTGGTTGGAATGTGCACCTGATGACTAATACTTCAACAGTTATCTTGAAATGTGAGGTGACCTGAGAAGGGGAGCCTACGTGTTATGGAATGTCAGGATAGAATGTGTCTGCATCCCTTTTATCATGAAGCTCCTTTTAGCCCTATACCTCTTAGTTGTGGACTTTTGGGTGAGAAAGAAATATATTCTTATCTTATGTAAGGCACTGTTGTTGTTGTGTTTCTTTTTTAGATTTTTTTTTTACTTGCATCCCAAACTAATTATACTTAACATATAAAAAAGCATTTTTGATATAACATGGCATTATTATTATATAATATGTTGAAGTTAATTTTCATAATAGCATTTCATCAACATAAGCTCCTTGGGGGTAAGCATCAAATATTTGAAATTTTATGTTGAAACTGCATTACCCTTAATTTAATGATAAGCTTGTTCTCTTTAGAATTGTTAAGAGGTATTGAGTCTGTATTGGTACTTTGATTATTTTAATGAAATTCAGAGTTTTGTTTCCTTATTAGCCACAATGCAAACCAAGGCACATTTATAAGATTTTAATTAGTCTTTTAGTTTAAAAAATAAAAATCATCAACAGAAAGAATTGGTTGATTTTTTCCTCTTTTTAAAAAAAATTTCTAAATAGTTTCTAGAACAAATCAAAATTGTTTCTTATAATTAAAATGCCACTTTTTCTATTATGAATATTATATCCTTTGCTGATATCCACAGTTTTACATTCTATTAGAAAGCTGGTTTAAAAAAATCAATTGTAATATATCTCTGTTCTCTGGGGATCTGAGATTTCCAATCAGAAATGAGTATTTAACATTATCTGAAACTCTAAATAAGAACTCTATTATTTTTTATAACACACAAAATGAACTGATAGATTTTGAAGATTTCATACTCAAAGGAAGTTGCTAGAAAGATGGTCTCAAGGAAGGTAGCAGTAGATACAATTCTCCCATTCATTCTGCCCTCTGGCTGCCATACACTACTTATTCCTAGTAAGGTAGAAAGAAAAGAAAAAAAGCTGTGTTTAAAAAATTATATCTCCCAGAATGATTGCTCTAGCAATCTTTTTCTAATAGTCTTTCACTACTGGTCTTAAAGGAAGTCAAGGTGATAGATGTCAGCTAGACTTATTGTGGTGATCATTTTGCAATGTATACAAATAGTGAATCATTATGCTGTACACCTGAAATGAATATAATGTTACATGTCAATTATACCTCAATTAAAAAATGAATTAAAAAATAAGTAAAAGGAAGCCAAAGTCAATGTGAAAAAACACAAATGCTTCAAGTTCCAAAAATGCCTATTTTAGCTGTTCCCAAAATTCTGCAAATTACTTTAAAAATTGTTCCAGTCTATAAAATCATTGATCCAAACTATAGAAAGTTTATTGTGCCACAGGAATTGTATATATTTTCTGCCAACTTTGTGGTGTCCGCCAATGTTATTACCAAGGCCAACTAGATGAATCCACTTTTATCCTCTTCCAGATACACACTTTCAGGTTGCAAGTTACCTTCTATGATTTATTTTTTCCTGCAATAGTCCCTTTTAAAGAAATTAGGGAACAAGCTGTGCTTTTCCCCCAGCCTACTGTTTCTAGAGACTGCCACTAATTAAAGATTAGATGAAATATTGGATACTAATAAAATACTAGACACTGATAAAATATTAGAAACAAAACATGTTTGTGAATATGCATGTGACATAAACTGGCAAAATATGAAAGAAATGTTTCTGCCAAGGAGTTTTCAAATCAGCATAAGGATGAATCAATTAAAACTTTTACTTGTAATTATACTTATAATGTAAAAATATTAGGGTCACTGTCACAGCCAAGACAAGTCCAAGAAAAAATGATTACTAAATATAATGGGGTATCCTAAATGGGATCCTGGAACAGAAAGGGGACATTAGGTAAAAACTAAGGAAATCTGAATAAATTATGGGCATTATTTAATAACAATGTATCAATATAGCTTTATTAATTATAATAAATGTGCCACACTAATGTAAGATGCTAATAGGGGAAATTGAGTGTGGAATATATATGGGAACTCTCTACTCTGCAATTTTTCTGTAAATGTAAAACAGTTCTAAAATAAAAAGTGCATTTAAAAAAATACATTAAAATATTATGTGGTCGGGCTTCCCTGGTGGCCTAGTGATTGAGAGTCCGCCTGCCGTTGCAGGGGACACGGGTTCGTGCCCCTGTCCGGGAAGATCCCACATGCTGTGGAGCACCTGGGCCCGTGAGCCATGGCTGTTGAGCCCGAGTGTCTGGAGCCTGTGCTCCGCAATGGGAGAGGCCACAGCAGAGAGAGGCCCGCGTACCGCAAAAAAAAAAAAAGAAAAGAAAGAAATTATGTGGTCTAGAGATAGGCATTCAAAAAGAATCTTATTTAGGGCTGGAATTCTCACTTCAGTTTACAAGCTTCACAAAGATCGAATGTTTTACCTCTTTTGGCACCACACTAGAGAGGTCATATGGCTTGTCGGAGATCAAATAGCATCTTAATTTTTTGGATGTTGTGTATTGGCATTTATTACATTTGTGCATAGAATGTCAGGTGCACCCAACATATTAATAAGTGGCTGCAATGGCATTTTCTGTGTTATGTCAATGCAATGAAAAACAACTTCCAGTTGCAAAACTATTTGCCGACTTATGTTCATGTAGTTAAAATGGATTTTGCCTCTCATTCAGGAAATAATTCCTACAATTCTTGCAGTAAGGTATACAATACCTACCTAGGACTCAATATGTTAACCTTTGGATAACCTGTGGTTCTTTCTTCTAACCAAGCACTTGCCCAGGAGCAGGGACTTGTGAGGTAGCTGTTGTGGTGAAAATACTCTCTCTCTTACATCTCTTACATCATTTATGACTACCTAGTTATAAAACCCTACAGGTTGTCAGTCTGTTTCTCCTCTATCATTTCTTGTGCTTCAGTGTTTGAAGGTTAACGTTTATGTTTTCCTATGTGACAAAAAATTCCCTAGTATATACATCACTAGCACCAACGTTCAGGCTAAGAGGCCTTGATTTCCTGGCCTCAGAGACGCCCTTTTCAGCAAAACAGATTGATGTTAGCATATGAAATATGGCATGTTCTAGCTGTTAGAGACAACTAGGCAATGGTCTAAGCACTCTACATGTATTCAAGTTCACGGTTAACAAACTCTTTGAGGTTGGCACTATTCTTAATTTTAGAGGAAGAGGAAGCTGAGGCCAGAAATTTTCAATCCACTTTCCCAAGATCATGAACTATTTAGTATTGGAACCAGGTTTTCAATCCAGGTAGCCTGGATCCAGATTCTCATCCTACACCACCTTCCAGAATCTTGTCAGTGCATGAAACTATTGAAGGAAACATTGTTTGGGGAATTTAAGGACATAAATCCAAGGGTCCTTAAAGCACTTTATCTCAATTTATTCATTGATAAATATATGCAATTTAACTAGATGCCAATTTCCCAAAGACTGGTTGGGGGAGGGGACTATTTGATGTCATATCTTTTAACAACCCTCTCCATGAATTTTGAAAATTCTCTATTTAGTAAGCACTAAATTCTTTCCCACATTTAAAATTAGCTGACAACTGTAGCTTTAAATGTATTAATTTTTAGAACATTTTAAGATGTTCTAAAAGATCCCATTCACAAATTACAGATTTAGTCATCCTAACCAGTTTTCCCTACTTTACCCTCTGCCCCCCTATATCAGTTCTCTACAAAGCAGCCAGGAAGTCTTTGCAGGCCTGAATCACTCTTCTACCCACATTTCCCAAAGGCTTCCCATTTTCAGGAAAAAAAAAAAAACAACATCCAAATCCTAAAATGGTCTGTAAGCCCTCACATAATTTATTATCTGCCCCCCTCACGTGAGTGCATGCGTACACACACACACACACACACACACAAACTTCTCAAAGCTTTTTCTAACTACTGATTCCCTTGCACACTCCTTACCAACCACTCTCATCTCCTCGCTGTTTCTTAACATGTCGAGAAAACTGCAACCCAGAGAATTGTAGTTCCTCTCTCTGGAGCATTTTTTCACCCAGAGAGCCCTATGGCTCATTCTCACTTTTTCCACATCTCTTCTCAAAAGATCACCTTTATCAAGGAGACTTTACCAAATCCTCCCTCATCCTACGCATGCAAATACTTGTTACTATGCTTCGCTTTTCCCCAAAAGACTTATCACCATCCAACATCATTATACGCTTAATATTTTATTTGATTTTTATTTGTCCTGTCCTCCAAGTATGTCATGTTCTTGAGGGCAGAGGTTCATTTTGTTTACTAAATATACTTGGTCCATCATGGGTGTTCAATAGATATTTGTTGAGTGAATAAATGAATGAATGCATCTAAAAAGTGTTATATACCTTATGCAGCATGCAGTGGGATACACATCAGTATTTTATTTTCTTCCTTGATGATTTATACATCCTAAGAATGATTTCTACATTATTTGAATACAATAAATTGTTACTATCTCAATTTCTGCACAACAGAGACATATGGCTTTAAGTTCTAATATTGCCATTTCTATTAGTGGGGCTGTGTGTGAGGTTTTTGACCTTCTTGAGATTGTGCCCTCAACTGTAATGTGGGGATAATAACACCAATCTTACAGATTTCAGTGAGGATATAATACCTAAAAGATATTAAATTAGAGTTTTATGGAAATGTCAGGCTACTATACAGCTGTTCATCATTGAGAACATTTATGCCCCTAACAGAAGAGGATCCCATACCAGCCCATTTGTATTATATGATAACAGCCCAACCTCCCCACTACTTCACAAACATGACACCAGTGGAATTTCTTCAGTTACGCTTCCTTTTCATTCAGATGATTGGAGCAACCTGAGATAAATTGCCTTCGCCCTAACCCAGATGTGTGAATTACCATGTGTGAACTACCATTATTTATTCATACCAATACCTCCCTTCATTGACATTGAATAATTGAGAGTTGATTGTGTTTAGGAAGATCAACAACCCCATAGTACAGTTCACTTTTCAAAGCAGAGAATTCGCCAACCTTCAAAAGGATAAAGAAGAATTAATGCATTTCAAAAACAATGCAAGTGCAAAATTTTTGTTTACATTGAAAATTGGTAATGATATTGATGAACAATATAGATTAAAGATAAAGACTGATAGAAAAAAGACTGATAGAACAGTAAGAAAGATCTGTGATGTATGTAGTTGCTTATTTTGTTATAAATATTAAATTTTAAAGATTAATTAGATATAAATATTAAACATTTTAGTGTATATTTATTTAGTTTTTAAATTTTTAAAAATTTGTTAATAAACAGAAAAAATTTATTGGGCTACATTAGTATCACATTAACTTCTAATCTTCAGAAATTAGGAAAAGGTAGCAATTATACTCTTAACAATTTGCTTTAGAATCAACCAATTAATTATTCATTGCCCATGGCACTAATAAGTCATTAGTCTTGTAGGGGCTCATTATAAAGAGCAATATGTAGACAGGTTCATTTAGGTAATTCTTTCTGAATGTTGATGAGGTTATTTGTATATGATACATGCATGTTAGGATCAATTTAACAAATTAGTGAGGGTTTTCTTTCTCCTTTTTTTAAAGGCAGGAAGGACAGAGACTGTCTAAATCAACTATGAATTGAGATGTTGTTGAAGTTTCTTTAAAGTGGGTGAATGGAGCAATTTTCTAGGGAAACCCGTTTTTTATATCTTAATCTATTAGCAGCCCACATAATTCTAATGATTGTGCACACACATTCTGAAACATGTGTTGAGAAATGCACATTTGGAAGGTTTTAACTGTGGAAGACTTTGAAGCCAACCAATGCAGGCAATCAATAGTGACATTGCATCACTATTTTTCTTCATACATACGCACACCACACACACACACACATATTCTTTTTTTTTTTTTTTTTTTTTTTTTTTTTTGCGGTACGTGGGCCTCTCACTGTTGTGGCCTCTCCCGTTGCGGAGCACAGGCTCCGGACGCACAGGCTCAGCAGCCATGGCTCACGGGCCCAGCCGCTCCGCGGCATGTGGGATCTTCCCGGACCAGGACACGAACCCGTGTCCCCTGCATCGGCAGGTGGACTCTCAACCACTGCGCCACCAGGGAAGCCCTCACATATTCATTTTTATTATCTTAATTCATTTAACTTTTAAACTCTCTTTGCCACTTACGATTCAGATTTAGGTTGTATCCATGTGAGGTTAAATAATTTAACATTTTTATAGACTCAAGTACTCCAATTTTTTGGTTGTTTTGCCTGGTTTTCGTTTTTTTTTTTTTTTATTGGAGTATAATTGCTTTACAATGTTGTGTTAGTTTCTGCTGTACAATGAAGTGAATCAGCTATACATATACATATATCGCCTCCCTCTTGGACTTCCCACACCCCATCCCACCCATCTAGGTCATCACAGAACACTGAGCTGAGCTCCCTGTGCTATACAACAGGTTCCCATGAGCTATCTATGTTACACATGGTAGTATATTTATGTCAAACCTAATCTCCCAGTTCACCCCACCCTCCCCTCCCCTCCGTGTCCACAGGTCCGTTCTCTATGTCTGCAAAAACAAGTTATTAGCCTAATTTATTTCACTGAAGTGACCCTCCAGTTTCATTAATGGAATCAACCAGTTGCTTTGGTTGATGAATACAATGTATGTAGATGAATATAAAGATACAGAGAAACCTAGTTCTGGTTTAATTAGTAATAACACTTGAGTGTCATTTTTTCCTAATTGCCAGCTCTTTGTTGATATATTTGCACATGTAAGTATAGAAAAATGCATTCTTAAGATAAAAATCACATTTAATATGGACATTTTTATTTTAGGAAACCAATAAAGTGATTGAAAATATCCATCCAAAGGTCCTACAAATTAAAGTTACTCTATACATCAGGAATTGTTTTGAAGACAGTTTGATTTAAACCATACCATTACTCTAGCAAAACACTGAGACTAACATTTAATGTATTGTTACTAACAATTTAAATTCACTAATGAGTGTTTAAATGTGAATTCATTAATAATACTGGCCCAAACTCTGCCCTTGGATACTCACATGTTGCTTCCTTTGAGGTCAATGGGATTTATGCTGGAAGGACTAAGCAACTGATAAAAGGATTTATTTTTTATCTCTAGCATACTTATACTTATGGGGGTGTAGTTTCTTTGAAAAGATGTTGTAAATAGGAACAATATAAGTTAGATCTGATTTTCACAGTCAAAACCTGGTATGATTGATGCTTTTGCTCATGACCAGTGACCTGCTCATTTTCTTACCTGTCCACACCAAAAACCCAGAAGGCAAAGAACGCTTTGTAACTGTCAAAAATATGAGAACAATGTCAAAAGAACATGAAATCAGTTGTGAGGCAGAAGTCATGGTTCAGTTTTCTCAAAGACAATATACAAATTGCAAATGTCCAAGTTATAAGCACCCCACTAATACATTTCACACTGTGCCCAGGAGACTGATAACCTCGTTCTTATGAATTAAATCAAACATTAATTAAGTCAACTATAATTTATAGTCCTATCTAATATAAATATTTATTAAGTGTTTAAATAGGACATTCCAGTACCCAATCATATAAAAAATTTTAACTTCTTTACAATTTACCTTTATTGCAACAAATTAGATAGTGACTGTATGCTTCCACATGAGTTATTGAAGTCAGGAAGTTCACTTCTACTTAAAATGTACTCTTGTTCCATTTTTTAAAATCTATTGTTCTCTTGTTGTATTATATTATAAGAGCAAAAGGCCTCCAACCAGTACTTTGTGTTTTTTTCACAGCAAAAGAGACAGGTAGTTCTGAGTTGTTCTCACTCTTCCTGTTTGCTTACCCTCCCCCCCAGCCAAAATGACCTAATCATCTTCCTCTTATATAGGCTCCTAATTTCCTACCTCTGCCACTTCTCTTATATTTTCCTGACCATCAATCTCAACTCATATCAAAGTTCTCATTCATGGCACAGTGGAAATACATATGTTTTGTGGAGCCTCCCCTGATCACTGCATCTGGAAGTGTTTACTCCTTTCTGTCAGTTTTTATCGCTGTATCAGTCGAGATCCAGTCAGAAAAACAATCCATTACAGTTATTTTACCAGAGAGAATTTAATCAAGAATTTGTTTAAACAGGTATGGGAGGGCAAATGGAGAGGGGAACCCTGAGTTTATAAAGAGACAGTAATTATAGGAAGAAGATATCACCCTTAGGGCTGGACGAACCTAGCTCTAGAGGTTGGAATTATGAGAACCTAGAATTTTGGAGGAAGTCCCCAGGGGGCTGGGACCCACACCCTCAGGAGGGAACATGTTCTGCCACTGCTGATGCCTCAAGAACTCAAAGGAGGTCCCCCCACAGAATGAGGACTTGGAATTCTGAGAATGAGGCATCACAGCTGGCCTCACAGATTGAGAGGGAAATGGATTACTGAACAAATTGATGCTCTGAGTCAACTGCTGAGGTGATGCTGGTAGGAGCAGGAAGCAAAACAGTTAAGTGGCACCTTTCTTCTCCCTCCTTCAACCATCTACTCTTTTGATTGGAGAAAACTAACAGGGAGCCAACTGGCAAAGGAGAAGCCAACTTCAGCATCACAAAACAGCGTAGAAGGGTGGATTTGACACTGAGAGGTAGTAATGCATCTTAGCGTTTTAATTATACCTCTTTCAAATACTTAGCATTTTCTTCTTTCTAATGTAGTGTTCTGTATTATCTCCTAAGATCCTTGAGAATGGTATCTGTCTATGATTCATATTTTGATCTTCCAAATTTCAATTAATATTGTTGAATAAGTGAATATGTGAATTCCCCCAAATCAAAGCCTTTTCCTTTTCAATTGTAAGTACTGAATGTTTCTTTATAAAAGAAGATCACAGAAAATTAGTTTTTCTTTTCCTTGACACTTGAAATAATTTTTCTAGGGTTTTATTGAGTATGCTTATGTTAATACATGTATCCAAACAAAAGCAGACAAGATAGTGTTCTTTTTAAAATTAATCTTTTAGTAGTTGATATAATTATGCAAACATTGCTTCAATTTCTCAAGAGGTGTATTGTTTCTCAGTCCAGCCTCACCCCATTCTCCTGTCTCTGCCAAGAGAGAGAGCAGAATCCAAGAAAGAAACCCTGATGGTGTTCCAAAGCTGAGCCAGCTGAAGGAGGAGGTCGTATAGGATAAGGCATAAAAGCGTTGGGGAGGAAACTGAGGTGCAAGGTGATGATCTTTATGCTACTCACATCCAGAAATGATTTACTGGTAGAAGTCTATGTATGTACTGCCTGACTCTCCAAGTACTGTAAATTGAGCTCATGAGGGTGAATCAGCTGAACTCTATTAATATAAATAGTCTGTATTTAACTTGACAGAAAAAATGGGAACTCTGCTGTTGACCCACAAATACATATCCACTAATACAAAATACACATACATACACTCAAACATGTGGGCCATTACATGTTACACTTCAGAGCTTCAGGAAGGCTTTTTAATGGATAGAAAGGTTTTACAATGAGGTCTTTCCTCATCAACTAAAGAAGTGTTGCATAAAATTCTACATAAAATTCAAGAGGTTCTGATGTTAGTCTGAGAGGTATGAAATCAGTATTATAAGTTGTCAAAATTTTATCTGCTCCAAAGGAAGCCATTTGTTCCACTGAAATAATTTTATGTCTAGTATGTCAGGTTCTAATCTACAAAACAATGGTAAACTAGGAATTGATTATTCATCTTACAAATTATTGACTACACAATTACTTTTATTAATGTAACCTCATTGCATATTAAAAAAGCAATTCCATTTATCAAAATTGGATTTGCACACAATTTTTCAGGTAATGATTTTTGTGAATTGATCTGTATTGCAGGAGGCACAATCATAGTTAAATCTGATGAGAGTTAGACCCTGTTAATTATACACTCAATATCCTCTTTGAAGAAAATAAGGAAAATGTTATTCTCAGTATAGTTGTTGAGTCAGAATTGCATCTTCTATAACTATTTCTGTAACTGTTGTTCACAAATACTATCCATAGCTGAAGTTCAAGTTATAATTAATATCAGTAAGCTGTGAGGTGTCAGAAAAATCATTATTTAGTATCTGATTTCTAAAAGAAGCAGTGCAGCATAACAGTAAAAAAGTACAGAATTTGGGTTAAAATACAGTCTCCTTCACTTACTAGCTATGTGACATTAGGTAAATTATTTATTTGAACCTCTCAATGTACAAAATTTCTTAAATTTGTTATGCAGATTAAAAAAATTTAGGAGCCCAAGTATTTAACACATAACTTCAATAAAGGGTGGCTATTATGAATACATTGCTATTGTCAAATTTAACCATTTTTTACCTGTCTTCATTGCATATTTATACATGAACAACTTATAAGATATTCATCTCAGGAGTGCATTTAAATATAAGTCCTCTTGTATTTCACAATCAGTTTTCAATATTATACAGCTCTCCTTACCTGAAACCTTAATGTGCTGGTCAAATAGCTCATTTAAAAAAAATTTAGGGCTTCCCTGGTGGCGCAGTGGTTGAGAATCTGCCTGCCAATGAAGCGGACACGGGTTCGAGTCCTGGTCTGGGAGGATCCCACATGCCGTGGAGCAACTGGGCCCGTGAGCCACAATTACTGAGCCTGCGCGTCTGGAGCCTGTGCTCCACAACAAGAGAGGCCGCGATAGTGAGAGGCCCGCATACCGCGATGAAGAGTGGCCCCCGCTTGCCACAGCTAGAGAAAGCCCTGGCACAGAAACGAAGACCCAACACAGCCATAAATAACTAAATTAAATTAATTAAAAAAAATTTACACTAGTATGAGCTATAGGTCTTCTTAGAAGATTCAAGCATGTGTTGTTTTCCCTTCCCTTCCATACACTTCTCCTTGGGCATACTGTAGTTGCATGTTCTCTGGGCTCTGTCTGCATGGCTCAAAACCGTACAATCATCTATGTTTAAAGAAAGAGTTTGTTAACTAGGAATCTGTAGCCCTGTCTCTTCAAAAGAAGAGCATCAGGTCTGGGGATTAAAAAATGGACAGGGAATTTTCCTTATGTCATAGCATTATATTAGACCTTGTGTGTGTGTGTGTGTGTGTGTGTGTGTGTGTGTGTGTGTTATCTCATGATCAGAATTTATTATTCTGCTGTAACATGTTTCTAAGGCAAATCCACACTACCTTTTCCATCCAAGGATTCTTTCTCAGGAATAGAAAATTGACTGAATACATAGTGTTGTCTCAATAAATTTCATTATAAATGAAAAAATTTATTCTTTCATTATAAATGAAAGAATTTTAAAAATTCAGTTGAGACATTGAGGTGAATGCTCACTACTTAAAAATAAAGTAGCTAAAAGGAAAAAAATGAAGCCAATAACTTAGGCTTCATTCCAAGAATAAGATGTTAAATCAACAATTTCTTATAATTTTTCTCCTTGTATCATCTGGAAAATGATCACAGTTCTTAACTGCATTTCAATTCAATTCAGTAGATTTTCCCTAAAATTCATCAATACACTAAACCATCTGCTAGAATAAAGTTCAGGAATGAAGTTATATGCACAGATTATATTCATTCACTCTATAAACATGTGGATATGAAGTAGAAAAATATTGTTATAGTGAATCTAAATTTTATTATATTTGTTATCAATATATAGATAAGAAACGTGGAATCTGAGGTAAATAAGAACTGAAGAATTAAAACAATTTCAGTACAATAGCACTTTGCCATAAGATAGATCATGGCCTCCAAAGATGTTCATGCTCTAATTTTTGGACCTTGTGGATATGACACTTTATGGAGCAAAAGAGACTGCAGCTGTTGTTAAAAGTAAAGATATTATCATGAATTTTCCCGGGAGGCCCAGCCTAATCACATGAGCTTTGAGAAGCAGAGTACTTTCTCTGGCTGGAAGAAGAAGGAATGCCACAGAAGAGGAAGTCTGAGAGATTGGAAGCTTGAGACTGACTGGACAGACTGTTGCGACTCTGAAAAGGGTGTGGCCAACATGGCAGGGAGCACAGGTGGCCTTAAGCAGCTGAGAGCAGCTCTTGGCTGACTGCCAGCAGGGAAAGAGGGACCTTAGCCCTACAACAAGGAGCTGAATTCTGCCCATAACCTGGATGAGCTTGGAAATAGATTCTTCTCCAGAATTATACCTCATAATTCCACGTAAGGGTCTAGGCCAACTAACACCTTGATTTCAGTTTTATGAGATTAGGAGAAGAGAAACCAGCTGACCCTGCCTGAACTTCAGACCTAAGAGAACTGAGATAATAAATTTATGTTGTTTTAAGCCACTAACTTCATGGTAATTTGTTAAGGCAACAGTAGAAAACTAGTATATATTTTTCCCCAGTTCTCTTTCACATGAAAGTGTTATTTCTGTAACAGAGCTATCAGACAAAGTAATTTTTTAAATAATAAAATGTATTCTTTTACATGTATTTAGAGTTTTTATACTCAAGCCTGATTCATTACCTTCATATTTATTTAAAATAGTTTCTAAAATTCTTATGTGATTGAAGTTAATGTAATATTTATGCAATCAAATTTAATGTTAAGACATATAATGATTTTATCAGGTAAGCCATGAATATAAATTACAAATTATCATAATTATTTAAGATCATAATATTTTCCTGGTGAACATATTTTTTCAAAAGTCATGGTTATTCTTATTAATTTTGCAATTTCACTTTCACAATGAATATATTAACAAGAGTTCTTTATGATGAATAAGTAATAATAACCATGTAAGGATAAAAATAATTACAACATGGATGGAAAGTCCTTGTTTAAATGGTTTTGTCTGCCAGTTATGCACAATATGAGTTAGCAGAGGATATGGTATTTAACAAATATTGTCATTTCAATAATCCCAATTCTTAGAATATATTTTAATGAAATACTTCTAAATATGAAAAAGTTATGCATAAGGGTACTATTGCAGTGTCACTTATGGTAGCTTCATTTATTATACTGAAGTGAACTAGGCAATAGTGATATGGTTACCCAAATTCTGGGATACAAACTCAATAAGAAATGATGTACCTGTATAAAAGATAGTTATAAGTATATAGAAACTCATAAGAGTATGATTTTAAGTGAAAATACACAAAAACCCATGCTATTATAATAACTTAAAACCTTTAGTATTTGAAAAGGAAGAGAATACATACAAATATTAATAGCTTTTTGAATAATGGAATTATAATAATAGTTTCTTTTGTATTTTCAGATAATTTATGGTTATATAATTTGTACAATTTTATTTGAATGCATTAAAAATAGACATTATACCTATTTCTTAAACCTTTAAACCCTATAAAATATTAATAGCTTTTTGAATAATGGAATTACAATAATAGTTTCTTTTGTATTTTCAGATAATTTATGGTTATATAATTTGTACGATTTTATTTGAATGCATTAAAAATAGACATTATACCTATTTCTTAAACCCTATGAGTCTGATTGAAGTCTTTCTTCTCATATAATTCCATAGCTTAATGGAGTCTGAGCTTGGACAGCAATGGCCGTTGCATTATGCTTACAGTGAAGTATCAAAAAAAAATCTTGAAAATGAGGGAGAAAAACTGATCCTTGACATTTTGCTCACAGAAATCAATAAGAGAGTCATTCTTTTCTGCTCATCTTTACCAGTACTGGTCCAGGCTACAGCATCAGTCACCTCATCTTCCTTCAATTATTTCTCACATCCCAATGCAGTCAGAATGATGGATTTCAGTAGGAGATCTGCTCACATCACCTTGCTTAAACTTTTTAATAGCTCTCTATATCTCTGAGGTTAAAGGATAAAATTCTTAACTTGGCTAACAAAGCTGAGCAGAGCCTGCCCCCACCAGACTTTCCAGCTCTTTTCCAAGGCCCTCATACTCTCACTCTCTGCTCTTCAACTGTATCGTTCTTCAGACAGTGTCCCAAACACGGCAGGCCTTTGCTCAGCTTTTTCCCTCTGCACCACTTCCCAATCTGTTTGTGATGTTAATACCCAGTTATCCTTCAGATATCAGCTCCAACATCTTCACTATAGTTCAGGACCTATTTGTGTTGTATATGCACTAATCTAATACTCATTCCTTCGCAGTGCTCATTTAAATCAATTTTTAAGTATACTTTCATTTTTGTGATTATTTGATTACCTGTCTCTGTCAACATAATGGAAACACTAGGATTAGGTCTCTTTGTTACCTTAGAACAATGACACATAATAGATGCTCAATAATTTTTTTTTTTTTTTTTGCGGTACACAGACCTCTCACTGTTGTGGCCTCTCCCATTGCAGAGCACAGGCTCCGGACGCGCAGGCTCAGCGGCCATGGCTCACGGGCCCAGCCGCTCCGCGGCGTGTGGGATCTTCCTGGACCAGGGCACGAACCTGTGTCCCCTGCATCGGCAGGCAGACTCTCAACCACTGCGCCACCAGGGAAGCCCAATAAATATTTTTGAATGTATGAATGAATGGGTGCCGGAAGTGATACTATAAATTAGCTCAATATAAAATCAAAAGCACCTTTAAGTAAAAATCAAATTGCTAGTACAATATGGCAAATGAAGGTGCCATTGGATGTCAAGTATTATAGTTTCATTGGCAAGGTTAGCATTATTGCATAAATAAATTATTGTTAGCATGAATGCATCAGTGTAGCTTAGTCTAATCCATTAAACATTTGAATCAACAAGTTGTTAAGTCTTTATGTTTTTTTCCAATAAACCTTTTGATTCCAAGTTGGCTTTTGAAGTGATTAAGTTTACGGGAAGAAATGTGATGGCAATAAAGCATGAATATGCTGGCTCCGTTGTCAGTTTTGCTCATGTAAATTACTGTTAGTATTCTGATTTTATATAAAATTTTATAGATGTGTCTATGGCCCTAAGAAGTGGGGCTCTTTCAATGTGGTGACAGAATTAAGTTTTGGAATTTGCTGGGTTTAGCTCTAACCCTGAACTGTGAAAAATTTACTGAACACAGGTACTTTATAATTTCTTATTGGATGAGGTCAACTGGCCTTTTCCAAACCATATACAGTCATTTATAATGTACCTTTTAATTTAATAAGCCAATATTCATTGGCTTCTATGCAAGATGAAAAAAAAACCTCTATGTATCTATATGTATGAAAATAGAAGTTAACAGAAGTTCATTTAACAGACATTTCCTAAATAGGATAGAGAGATGAAGAGAGTTCTTGACCTTGAGAAGGTTAGAGGAAATAGACATGAATCAGTGAAATAAAAGAAAATGCAGTAAACAAAAACAACAACAATAGCATATGTGCTCAAGGAAGCTTCTGAAAAAGAATAGAGAATATATAATTTCTGAATGAAGAAGTGTGATAGTAACTAGATAATGAGACAGACATGAAGCTAAAATTATTTTATTATATTAGAAAGTGATCAGCTGAACCAACTATACATTTAATTTTTTGTTGGTGACAAGATGCTAGTAAATGAAGGAAAGATGAAAATGTAGAATTCAGAGCAGTTTTAAATAAAAAGAAGAAGAAAAAGAGAGAGTTTGGATATGTATACTAGTTAAGGTAACTGTAGATGCTATTACAAATAATCTCCAATTTTTAATGGATGAATATTATAGAAGTTTATTTGGCCCTTACATGTCAAGGTGGGTGGCTTTCCTCCATATAGTGATTCAGGAACCCAGGTTCCATCTATCTTTTAATTCTACCATCCTCTTCTGCATTTAGGTAGCTAAAGATAAAAGAGAATGGAAAAGGCATGCCCACTTCGTGAATAATCTGTACATATTCCATTGGTGGAATCTAGTCACAGGGTCAAGCTTGGCTGCAAGGTAGAATGACTGGGCAATGTAGTCTACAGATGACACTATGGAAAGAGGGTCATTAAATGACAATAGTTTTCTACCAATTAAGCTCTGTGAAATTTATATTGAGGCACATGAAAGCAAAATCTATAATCTTAGCACCCTAACATAAGAATACTATAAATGCAGTGAAAGGAAAATGAATACATTCTAATTTAAATAACTTCACCCCAAAATATATCTTATCAGTTTCTGGAAAGCATGAAACCTAAAAACTCTACCCTTAGAGTACAATGTTAGGTGGTCAATTTCAATAAATCACTTCTAGGATTATATTCCAAATGTTTCCTTTAATTTTCACTTGTAATTATGAGTTACAGAAGGAAGAAATGATTACTAAATCAATTGAGCATGCCTCTTTTACCTGTATCAGATTTATTTATAAGCATGATTAGATAATCTTAAATTTGTAGAATATTTTTATCCTTCTTGGACTTTCAAATTTTTTAATGCACTGTTTTTGATTAAATAGTGAATGTATTTAGATATTGAGTCACATGCAGCAGAGGAATAGATAACATTGAATTTTTAAATATATTCAATTAATCTTTTGGGACATTGATTTCCCAGTGTCTAAACTGAGCATAATAATATATGCCTCAGATACCTCATAGGACTGTTACACGATTCAAATGAAAAGGATGTGAAAGTTCTTAGAACATTAAAAGTAATTTATAAATATACTATCTATCTATCTATAATATCTATCTATCTGTCTATGTGTGTAGGTGTGTAGTTTGTATATGTATGCACACATACACACATAAGGACACCTAAAGTGAACTTCTAATGGAGTAGTAGGACAGCAGAATAATCTATTAGGTAAATTGGAAGAAAGACCTATTTTCTGAGATGCATCTTGACATCCTCCTGTCCTGTATCATCAGCTAATTATCTGCCTGAAGGCAAGTTCGATCTCTCAGGGTGCTGTCCACCTCTATTATTCTATGAAAAAGTAAAATCGTAACGATAATGGAATTGCATTTCGCACACAAAGTTACAACTCACCCTTTCGAGTCTCAGCCTCCACTTTGATTTATTTCAGCTTTCGTTCTGGGACTCCACCTGTCACTTTTCCTAATCACTCTCTTCTATAGCCTGTTGTCAGGAAGTGAAATTATTTTCTGCTGTAGTCCTCTATGTTCGCTTTCATTTGGACTTTTCAGAAAAGGTCTTGTGTAAGCACTATTCAAAAATCCAAGTTAATCTACCCAATTGGACACAGGGTACAGAATTAGAACAGAATACACAAAGATTGAATCCTCAACCCAGGACGTATGGCATGACCATGAGTGAGTCACTTAATCTCGTCAGGCTTTAGCTAAGGGAATTACCTTAGTTGCTCACTCCAGGATACAGAAATTGAAAGATCAATGGGACAATATATGTAAAGTGATGTTTGGAAAGAAGCAGAAGGGTAAACAAGACTTCCTCGCATCCTCTTCTGCTTTTAGAAATGAAATGCTCTAATGTGCTTTGTTATGATTGCCACGTAAGCGGTTCACTTTCAAACTGCTGCAAATCCTAGCAAAAGTGGTTGTTCAGCATAAGTTAGAATAACGGTACTAAGCATCATCTGTGCTGGACCAGAGAGGGTAAATAAAAGTGATGAATATTCAAGTTCATTATGTTCTAAATCCCAATTTGATAGAGCTGCTTTGTAACATTAGAGAAATCACATTGTGTTAAGTCTCAGGTTCTGTGTCTCTAAAATCTGGTAAATTTACTGCTGGTTTCATGAATAATAAAGCAAATCTCTATAAAGTGCTCATTTAGTGGATATACTAAATAATAAAGGGATTCCTTGTATTCTGCTATTTTCAGTAATGCTTCTTGCCTTCATTACTTAGACATACGTGTCTTTTTTATTTTTATTCTGAATTCATACTATTTTTCACTAGATTGTGCCTAAATTGAAGCAACCAGAGACAGAAAAAAACCAGAGCCTATGTAGGTGAACCATACAGATGAGGAGGATAAAACAGTCTCCAATTCATTGGATTCTAGAGTACCAGGAAGTGCCTTTTAAATGCAGGCTGTGTGTATAAATGGATTTAAAACACAAAGCCAAATGCAAAGCTGAGGGAAGCCAAATAGCCCTTTTCCTAAACTGGCAAGGCTTAGAGTTCTGGTGCTACAAACCATCAGCTAGACCTGGCATGTTTTCACGAATTATTATATTAGACTGGACCATGAAAAAATAATTTATTGTCAGGGACAATTCGAAGGGTGGAGAACAACCCTGATTGCCAAGAACACTTGTAAATTTTGCAACAGATACACAGTTCAGAAGGTTTACTACCGTCTGTTTCTCCCCTCTTCATCAGCAGTGCTGGTAGGATCATAAACCTAATCATTGATGCTAATTTATTTCTCCTGCCTGCACAGCTGCACTTTTCTAAGACTTGACACAGGAAGTGATTTGAGTATGTATGGATTTCACCAATCTGACTGTCTAATTTGGGATACTATGGTGTAAACTGTAGCTTTACAATCTCCATGAATCTTCATTTTCAGCACTTATATCTTTAAAGACACCAATTTATTGTGCTTGCTAATATAATACTGGTTTTTAAATTCTTATAATAGTTATATATAACTCTTATAATAGTTAACCAGACGAGTGAATTATTCCTATATGTAAATTTGAGCTGTCTGGACCACTAGATACAAAGAAAATATAGGTCCAAATCCCTAGCTTTCATTCAAGTTCTCCTCAAATGACAGATCTTGCATAGAGTCTTCCCTGATTCATGTAGGGGGAAGAAATGGCTAGCCTGGAACTGCCATAGTTTTTCTATGAAGCAAACTACTTCCCATCTCATTTTACAGGTATGTCTACATATCTGATCTCTCCCACTAGTCTATAAAGTTCTAAAAGTTCAAGGCTCTGATTTATTAATTCTTCAGAGAAAACAGAATTTTTTCTCTAAAGAATTAATATACGCTTCCTACTACATATAGGATAACCACCAAACCTTTACTATAGCTTATAAGTAGAGTGGACATAGCATTTATCTCATCTTTTTGAGTGAAAGGAGGAATTGCTACTCAATACTTTTGTGATAATAAGTATAACTGTCCTGAGAAAATTGAGATGTATGGCCGCCGTACTTACACAAGTTCTTCATGATTTGGACATTGCCTTGATTTCCAGACTGATTCTCCATCATGCTCTCATACGCACTCTGAACTATAGTCATGCTGAATTGTTTGCAGTGCCCCACAGGTGCGATGTTCTCTCTCATGTCCAAACCTCTGCAGAAGACAGCTGAAATGGCAGTTCTCTGTAATCCTTTTTTCAGCTCTCAGAAAGAGCATCAGCCCTGTAGGACTGTGTGCAGATTCTGATCATCTTCATTTTTTTTTTAATACCCCCAAAGAGTTTTTGACTTACTGTAAGTACATCATTAATTATAGGTTTTGAGAAAGATTTATTTTAAAGAAATTAATTATAATCCAAACTGGACCCAAATATTACATTCTTGTCTGAATATAAAACTAGAAAATAAAATCACATGGCATCAAATCTGGCTTTGAATTTTATATCTTTAAAGTGACCAGTGCATGACATTTACAGCCTGACTCACCCATAATGTTTAATAAATTGTTAAAAGAGAAGCAGTGAAATACTTGTCAGTCACTGTCTGTCCTTTAAATTGAGCCCATAACACTTCAGGTATGGTAAACCATATTGTGATTGTGCTATTGATGTTAGATAGTAACTTCAGTTACTGGAAACTATGTTCTTTAACATTACTGCCCTATTATAACTGTGCTTGGTTTCTGCCATTAAAGAGTATTGTGCAAAAATCCAGGGAGACAAAATTTTATATGTGCTTTGAATAATGAAGCAGATTTCCAGACATTTCAGAACAAATTAGTCTTATTTTGTTGAGTAAATAAATATTTAAAATACTAATGATTTTATCTGATTAGGTAGTAGTCTGTGTATGTATGTTTGTGTATCTTTACATGGACAAGCGATTTGATATAGATATATACAGATTTTTTTATGCTGACATGATTTTTACATAAAAGTAATCATAAGCCAGAGTATATCAATTCAACATTTTGAAACATCTCAATGAGAAGTAAAAATACTGCTATTCTTAGTAAGCCAAAAAAAGGTGTTGCATCAAGAAGAGTGAAATATGTAAAGTATAGAAGTTTCATCAGAAAATTTTTGAAAATCAGTATTGTTTGAAATTACAAAACTTAGAAAGTCAGCTAATGTCCTCAAAGGCCAAAGTCAGAAGGCACTAACAAAACATACTAAAAATAATAAGGCAGTAAGAGCTGAGAAATAGGAGTACAGCCTGGTAGTGAAATAAAATATACAACAATTACATTGCTTTTAAAAGTTTTTGCTTCAGTTCCATGCTAGCTTTTAAAATATACATTAAAATGCTTTTACTTTTAAACTTAGTCTTCAGGCTGTACTAAATACATACATAACCTCCATTTGTTTAGAAATGTAACTTCATTTTCCATAATTACCATCCTAACTGCTATTCCAGTAGGACTTTGTTAATTCACACTAATGACAGGGAGACAATTGCTGAATTTTTGCAAGTTACTAAGTAAGTAAACAAATATAAAAAAAAAAGTCATGGATATTTCATTTCAGGATGTAGTTTATTTATTTATTTTGACAATTTTAGTATAGTTCTTAATTATTCTGATAATACTAGGACCAGTCAATATCCTGGTGTGTATTCTATGAAACTTAAAATATAAGAGATGCTTTCTTGCCAACAAATTGCTTGGGTTAGCCAGCTTAGGGTACCAAATTATCCTGAGATAATAAAGTTTACTTTTTTGGGGAGTGTATTCAATGTATCCCCATTTTGGGGATTGTATTCAACATTTTTGGGGGAGTGTATTCAAAGCTGTTGTATACTATACCTGTCTTTGAGGACCTCACACTCTAGTATGACTTGGAACTTGTATTTTTAAAAAATACTTAACAATCTTCATTTATTCCTGATTTCCTTCTTTAGTCATTCTAAATTAATGAGGTATAATTATAATTTATCTTGAACTATGTTTTAGGCTAAAGGGCATTTATCTTTTGTTAGTTACTATTGGTATTGCTGTTAGTTTTAGATAGGATAAATTCCCAGACTCTGTGACACTTCCTAAATCTTTCCCTAAATGTTTATTTGCTATTGTGTACAAATTCAAGCTATCACTTGAAAAAAAAACTTTAAAATTATATGTGTAAACTATGATTTGGGGAATAACTTATAAAATTTAGAGCTCCAGAATAGAAATTGAGATTTTTTGATTCTGAGCCTAAGTCATAAAGTGAACCAAGGCATGAGACTTACCCGCTTTGAGTCTCCAGAATTTTAATTAGTTTCTGAGTTCTTACCTTACTTCTGGGAATGTTTTTATTTTATTTCAGGGCACTAACTTTTATTCAGAATTCTATGACTGTATAATCTTAAATCAGCATAATAGAAGCTGGTGTAAGTGAAATAAATTACAAATTCCTGCTTACAATTCTGAGGACACAATTAAGTATCTGGCAGGAAATCCCAGTCTTTTCCCCAGGGGGCCACACACACACTTGGAAAATTCATACTTTTGCAAGATTTGAATTGACACACAAATCTCTCTACACCCTTCATATAATTTTCCAACATTAACATTATACAGTCTTTACTTACTAATGCAAGTAAACACCATGTGCCTTGTGTAATGCCATTTATCCATTCAGTAATCATTTTCTAAATTAGTGAGTGAAAAAAGAAAACCTATCATAAATGCCCTGTTGACCCATACTACCTCAGCAAAACCATATTGAGACTTCTTACATTCGTTTCTATGGACACAATCCTGTCTGATTTCTCCTTTAGAAATGTTTTCAATTTTCCCATGTTAATAACCTCATTATAACATAACTGTGTTTACTGTGTTATTCTAATACTCATAGTCTAGACAAGCATGTTTGCGTCCTCTTCTCCATCCTTTCTTCTCCTTTAACTAATGATAATCTCCCCTCATAATCCTGGGATTTCTCAAGGTCTCTAAAGCCTTCTCCACGGGAGAACAGAAGTCACTGCCTTTTCTTGACCCAACAGATTCTCACTAGATCATGCTTCTTACCATGCTGACATATGAGTGTGATCTATTCATTGTCTTTTATGAATTTTTATGTACAATTCACCCAACATTACTTTCTGATTCTGATTCACTTCAGAATTCAACTAATCAATATTGACTGCACATTTTAGAAACACGGTATAGAAGAAAAAATGGATCTTAAATAAAAACGTTTGAAATGAATACCAACTATGAATTTTATGTGGCTTTGGGGGAAAATAATTCCCTTAAACTCAGTTCAGACAAACTTAAGTTGTCTTCTCATATACAGAAGGAAGATTATACTTGAAAGTAAAAATGCAAGGATGTAAACGTTACCTTACAGTAAAATTTTAAAGAAAATATCTTATTATCTTCTTTTGTTTTGATTGTACCTAACAAAGGAATCCAAATACAGTGCTCAGTATCCCCATACACCCCAAAAGAAAACTGATTTAATTAGTTTGAGAAACTTGATAAAAACAGTCTCAAATTTTGATTTTTTTCTATTTTTGAAAATATCATGTGTCCTATAAACCAATAAAATAAATGACTTAGAAATGAAACTTATTGTAGGGGGGAAAGATTTAATTAAACCCTTAAGTGTCAAGTTTTGATAATTATTTATTGTAGCAAAATGTTTACTTAAATTTATAATTGTCCTACTTCTTGTTTTTTAAATGCCACGAAATTCATGCTGGACGTGCTTCTTTTTTTCAAAATATGGACCTGAGTTTTTTTGTCTTTCAATTTCTGTTGACATCTTATTCGTTGTCAGAAGAACAATAACCTGAACCCCCAAATAACCCTCCAGAATCGATTTTTAGAAGGTAATGTCTCTTTTCGATACCTAAGAGCACATAAAATACTTGACTTTAATTCAATAATAACAGCAACGGACCATTTTAACTTTCGTACCCAATAGAGCTCGTGATAATATAATGAAGTACATCAGATTCACTGAGTTATTATGATGGCACTTTATCAGCTCTGCACAACGTGCTGGCAGAGAAGGTACATCGATATATTTACTCTAATATATATTGTTACGCAGTATGCGATAAATTCTCTAGTTTATGGCCTTCTGGGAACTGAGGGAAATGATTCAATTAGCAAGAACACATGAACTGGGGGAAATTAAATCAACTTTAATAAAAACATCTATAAAACATGTTGCAAGCCAAGTATAGTGGTCATTAGGGGCCTCATTCCTGGAAATCAATAAAACATTTCAAGGGTCGTATTTTTATAACTTATTCTTGCATGTTAGTTGGACTCGCCTCAAGGGCATCCCGAAAACTGCCAAAAGCTGAAGACTCCTGACTTCAGGGACACTGCATTTCTGGCGAGGTTGCTAGGTGTGCATTAGCCCTACGTATGGAACTGGGCCTGTGAAAGCGTCACAGCAAGTGATACGTGAATTTAACGTTGGTAGGAAGCACATGCAAGAAAGGTGGAACTCATGAGATTTTTGTTTTCCCTCAAAACTCAAGGTTTCCTTGACCAGATATGGTTTTCATCCATTTGTACCTATTCAGATCCCACTCCTCTTTCATGATTGTGGGAGTGGCGATGCTTTCTATTGCCTCTTTATACATTTATGTGTTCTTTTCAACTTTTCTAAAATACCTATGTATTTTTAATTGCCCTTACAAAGTAAATAAATAAATTCAAGCATATTTGGAACAGAGCAGAAATGCAAATATGTGCATGTCTTCTTCACTTGCTTCCTGCTTCCCGTACCTCCATTTTCAATTCTACAGCTAGCCTCTCGGGTAATTGCTGTTTACAGTCTAGTATGTGTTCTTCTAGAAATATGTCGAATGTTTTTTAAATTTTTTAAATCTCTATGCACGTTTCAGGGCCCAGTTCAGGAAGCCACCTGACCCTAAAACATTTTTTCCATCTTCCCCCTGGTCAAATTGACTTCTTTTTTTATGTTCCTATAGTTCTTTGCTTAAACTTCTACTGCAGCATTAATTGCACTCTGCATTGTCTTATTATAGTTATGTGTACGTGTCTTTCTTCCACAGAGACCCTTAATTAAGTAAACATCAGGACAGTGCCTAATACATCTTTACATTAACTGCCACACTCACAGGAAATATAAGGACATATTTATTAAATGAATAAATGGATGAATGTATGGCATATCTGTGAAATAGGGCAAGTAGTGGATGCTAAGGGGCAGACAGGTTTGTAGAAAAGAGATATTTATCCATCTGTTTTGATCACAGAGAATTGCTGTGACCTAATTGTGGAAAGTGATAAAATAAATACATTTTAAAAATGTAGCTCTGGCTTTTACTATTGTGCTACACAATAACACATTACAACAATTCAGATATACTTACTTTTCTCTGTGATTTTATTACTTTTCTGCTATAAAGAGAAACATTGTTCCAATACTCTCAGACCCTCAGGGAAGGAAGAATGATTTTCACAGTAGTTTATACAAACACGGCTCTTTAAATTGGATCAGGAAAGCTTCTTTATAAACGACAGCAGTCATAGAATTTAGACTCTCAATTGCAATATAAAATTAAATTTTCAGTTTTTCCTAGCTGTGGCGAATGATTTAGAAGTTAGATTGGAAAGGAAAACTTGTTACATATGTAGAAGAGGTTTTAAAAGTGATTCATTATAAGAAAAACAAATTGGTGACATTTTAGAAGGTCCTTAGCAATGAGCTATTTTAGTTTGGGGTCCTTGAATCAATCTAAATATACAATTTGGGCAAAACATTAATTCATAGTCATGTAAGGTATTATATGTCATTTAAAAAGAAACGAAATTGTCATAGGAGTCTATATCTTCTATTGTTTTGGACTCTCTCCATCTTAACATACTCAGACTAGCCAGCACCTTCCAGAACATGGAACAGAAATTGGCTCACCTTAATGAGATAACCCACAACAAGTAAATGAAACAGAAAGATGATGCAAACTGCCCTGAAATGATAGCTCTCTTCTATGCAACCATGGCTACAGTATTACAAAATTTTTCCACTCTTCTGTTGCCAACTCTTTGGTAGTATTATGTATTTCTACATAATGATAACCCATGTTCCAGTTTGACTACTGTTCTCAACTTCAGTGTCCCTTAACATTGACCTATGTGGCACATGAGAGAATAAAGCTATAGGATTCAGGGGACCTTCAAATTGACAAACATCTTTATAAACCTCTGTAACTAATTCCTTCCTATGATTTTTTTTTCTACTAGCAACTAATACAGAATTCAGTGCAGGAAAGGTAAATATTATGAGTCGATGTCTCCTACAAACAATATTTGGACAAATTCTCTGCTTAATAGTTTTCCTCCTTGGCTGTTGGTAGCTTTCACAAACAAGAGACTTCAGTGAAGGTGGTGTCCAGCAAATGTGTGCTATGAATGATTATCTGGGAGCACATGGACCCATTTTGAAACTAAGTCTGGACCATGCTTTCTGTCTCCTTTCTTATGTGCCCCTCTTAGGTTCCCACAAGCGCTAGTTGTATTAAAATTTGTGATTCGATGGTGTCTACGTTTGAGCTTAAGTGAGAAAGAGGTTCTCCTAGTGGCTTATTCAGCAATGAAATGGAGTATCTGAGTTATTGAAATGTAAAAGACACCAGGCAATTTCACCTTCACCCTGTTCTTCTCTTCTAGAAAGCTTTTCATGGCAGCCCTCCAGCTGCTTTTCTTCCAGTTGAATTTGAAATGCTCTATTACCTTGGCTAAATTTCAACTATGTCAGTAAAATCCCAAAGAGCAAATCAAGCTAGCAGCAAAAGTGCCTTTCCTAAGTAAATAGACTGCTGACCCCCAAATTTGAGAAGAGACACCATACCATCAAGATTATTTCATTGTCAGTTTTAATAAAGGCAATCATTTTCTTGTGCAGGGCTATCCATTGATGAACTCAGTTGAAAGGAGCTGCCTATCTCCTTGGACTGAACACAGCTCATGGCTGTACTTGAGTTCACTTATTGTGCTACCAATATGACCAACTCTACCCCAGTCGCCACTATAAAACGCCAGAGACTGGCCTCAAAAGGGAGGCCATCCGTCTTCCCCTAAAAAGCAATCAGGACTAAGTCTACCATGTCATACATCCTCAATAACCTCAGCTTCTATAAACAACCCATTCCTTTCTCTTCTGAAACAAACTAATCAAGCCATGTGGTTTTTGTTGATTACATCCACCATCCTTCTTTATAGTGCTAAGTAACACTGTCTTCACTCCCAGAGTCATCACTGGTTGAAATCAACTACGCTACTCTTTCATCACTCTTGGTGAGTCCAGGAAGGTCTTCCATCTAACGCTGAGATCCCTGGTCATGTCTTCTAATGAATAGCTCTTCTATCCCACCACATGAACCCATTTCCAGGGTCTTCCTAGACCTGCTCAATCCCAATCATTATAGGCAACATCTCTAAAATCTCAATTTCAAATATTTCACTGTCTGAGCACTGCTTATTACCTCTCCACCTTACTTCTGTGAGCCCAATTTTAGCCATTATTCAGTCCCATAGGAACCTGCAATTCGTTGACACTATTAATGTTTTACTGTCCCTCACCCCCACTTAACCTTACTGCCCTTATACATAGCTTAGATTACATGATTCACCATTATAATTGTCACTCCCTTGCCTACTCCCTCATGTTCTTTGCCTGTTTTTTTTCCCTTATCAACCTCACCTGTCAAACTTGAGCTTTAGTTAAAAATCTATCTTTCCTCCTACTGCCAGCCTACAGTGAGCAGTGAACATGGTTGAAGAAAACCAGCAGCTATACTGATGATGTTAAATTTATGGCCACAGGTTTATGACTCAGCATTGCCCAGAAATCCTCCTGCATTTCTGTTGTCAATCCATGCTCCCACACTCTGAAATGACTGTTTGATAACTTCTCTTCTCTCCTCAAACCTCAGGTGTCTCCTCCTCCATACTAACTCTTTCACCTGATAACCTTGACTTTTATATCCTTTAAAGAAAAGCTATCAGAGGATAACTTTCTAATTATTCCACCACAAATCTACCAACCTTTCTTCACTTTACCCATATACTTCTGTTTACTCCTGTTTCAATGGGTGAACTGTCCCTGACACTATTGAAGTCCAGCAGTTTAATCTGTAGGCCACCCCTTCTCATGCACTCAAAGTCCTTGCTCATTTTTCTCCTGCACCAGTTAATTGATTGTTCCCATCAGCATACAAACGTCCTAAAATATTCCCACCTTAGGGAAAAAGCTTCTTTGATCAAAAGTCCCTCTCCAGCTGTCACCCTTTATAGAAAAACTCCTCAAAATGTTTGTTTTATTACTTTCTCTCTTGATATATATTTTTTAACATCTTTCTTGGAGTATAATTACTTTACAATGGGATACAGCCCGGCTTTTTAAGCCCACTTTGCTCCTGCAAGTTCTCTTTCCTGGGTCCCCAGTAACATCAACCCTGCGTACTTCAGTGGTCAATTCTCAGCCTTCATTTTATTTGATAGTTACTTTTGACACATTAATTTACTACCTCCTTACAAAAGGCTTTCTGTACTTGGTTCCCATGCCACGACACTTTTCTGGTTTTTAGCCTATTTGACTAGCGCCTCTTTTAATCTCATTTCTTGGTTCTTCTTTCCCTTTCTAAGAAATGCTGGAGTTGTGCAGCTATCTGACCTTGGGCCTCATCTCTCTTTAATCCGCATTCACTTTCCAGGTGATCTTATCCAGTCTTATTGCTTTAAATATTGCACAAACTCTCAGGCCTCAGGCTGAAAATTCTCCTCTGAATTCCGCTTAAGTGTCCGATGGGCATATCAAACAGAATACTTGATGTATGTAATGTGGGGATTAAGTCATATTTTTTTAAGTTCATTTTTAAAAACCAGAGGGAAGGCAAGGAAAATGGTGATTCTTGCTAAATCTATACAGTAATTGTACCAATATCGATTATATTTCTGAAATTTTCTTTATGATTTCAATGCATCATTATTTCTTCTAAAGTAAAAAATAAAAGCTATGTCCACATTCTTTAAATATATCAAATATCCATACCTGTGGACATGTAACATGGCTACAGAGAAATAAATAAAACAAATAAGCTCACATCCAAGTAAGTTATAAAGTACAGACAATAAGCCTTTAAATCACTTAAACCTAAGCTAAATGTTATTTTTAACATCCTAATACAATTGACGATGTAACATTAAAATTGTTATAATATCCTCGTTGTAATATCCTGTGTTCTTTCAATAAAAAGCCATGTCACAAAGCTAGTTGTGAAATATCAACAAAAAATGAAAGTGCCCACTAGCTGAAATAAAAAGATCATATAGTCCTTTCAAATTACTACAAAAACAAAAGATATGGAAGATTACTGAAATTTAGTGGGAGGATGATGTAGAAAAGAAGCATAAAATAATAGGAAAAATATGATTAAAAGTTAAGATGTAATATATCAGTTATGAAAATAAACAAATGGAACAAAATGCACATTTGAATATTATATATATATATGTGTGCTTTTTATATGTCACCTCTAAAGCAAAGTAACACTAAAATAATTATGAATAGTCATGAGAGAGGAAAATGCTCACAGGCAATATAAAATGAAGATATAGGATAAGCTATTATATAGTCATATATAATAATGTCTTAAGAATAAATGCATATGCAAACACAACACACACACACACACACACACACCACACACATTCCCCTGGAAAGAAATGAAGTACATGTTTACAGTAGTTTGCAGATGAAAAGTTGACAAATGATATTACTCTCTTCTTTTTACTTCCCTGTATTTTATATTTTTGTTGGTAAATATTCATTATTTTCCTATCAGCAAAGGTTAATATCAATACTTTATTTAAATAAATTACAGGTCATCTTTAAAACCTTTAGTCTCCACCCATTTACAAAGTATTTCACCTTGAATTCAAGGACTTCCGAAGTCTGCTGCACTTACCATCTTTCCAGTCATTTTTCTGATCTATTATGTTAAAACTGCTCCAACTAAAGAGGTCTACCTTCTGATCTTCAAGCACTGTGCAAGTTTTCACCTTTAGCCAAAGTTGTAATGCCTTCAAGGTCCAGGTCACATTTTAGTTCCTTCATGAAACATTTGAGACCATCATAACCTTTGGAGATTATTCTCACCACAGATTCTCAGACCATTTTTTTCATCTGACATTTGACAACGGATTTCTGGCATAGTTTTTAAATTTTCAGTAATTATGTTCCCTAAGTATTAGATACTACTAAAGAAACAGTAGATACCCTGCATCAAGCTCAGAACTCTACCTACAAAGGCCCTTAAGAAATTTTGGTATTGTTCTAAAGGATAAAATGAACTAACATAAATCCATCACTAATGTTTGAAAATAATTTCTATTAAACCAAGAAGTGTATTTGTTTAACCTCAGATAAGTGTGAAATATGCTGGTTTTATGCAAAACTAGGATAGGTCATAGTAATTGGATAAGTGGATCTACAACATCCCCTTCTTACTCCTCTTGTCTGGATCTGTCCATGGTCCCCCGCATCCTGACGTATAAATGTTTCCACAGATCTCTCATTGCAGTCCTTCAGCCACTGTAAGTATGGGGAGTTAATAGCTTGAATATCAATTACATAATATAACTCTAGTTAAATAATAATTGATGCAGAATAATTAATGGTCTCCTTTTGAAAGTGACTAGTTTGAAAAAGGAGTGAAAAATCCCAGTCATAAAATTGGAATGGTAAGGCCAAGAAAAATTCTCCATCCCCCTGATGCACTATGTCATTCATATCTCAAAGATTTTGAAAAAAAAATCTTTGTTTTGTTTTACAACATTCCATGGTAGTCTAGAAAATGGATATTAAAATGTCTCTTGTATGAATCTCCTATACAGAAGATGTCCAAATAATTTATGTAGATACACACCACTCAAGGAGGTGAAGTGTAATTCCTTCCCCTTATAGGCTGTGTTTGGTGACTTCCTTCATAATAGTAGAGTATGGAAGAAGCAGGGAATAACTTACATTTAGGAAATATGAAAAGCACTACCTCAGGCATGTGATCAAGGTTCACATCATCAGTATAAGTCCTAATGATAGAATGTACCATTATAAGATATAATAGGAATGGCATTTTACTGTAGTCTGTAGTCTTCCTCCCCAAAACCCTAACTTCAGTCTAACCACAGGAAAAATAACAGACAAACCCAAATTGAAGGACACGCTACAAAATACCAATTAATATTCCTCAAAACTTTCAAGGTGATCTAAACAAGGAAAATCTGAGAAACCGCCCCTGTCTAGAGGAGCCTAAGGATACACGATGACTGAATGTAAGGTGGTATCCTGGATGGGACCCTGGAACAGAAAATAGACAGGGAAAAAAACAATTAAATCTGAGCAAAGTGTGGACTTTAGTTAATAGCACTTAACCAGTGTGGGTTTCTTAATTGTGACAACGTACTGTAGTAATGCAAGTTGTTAGCAATAGCAGTTGTCGAAACGGGGAGGGGTAAATAGGGGTATAAATCTAAATCTATTCTAAAATAAAAAAGGTTGTTTATATTTTAAAATGTCTCTTGTACTATCCACTATAAAATAGCATTTAATGTTTACAGGAACATACCAGATCAAGTAGAGTGATAAAAGAAATAAGTTTTGATCTTTGGTATGTAATATTCTTTAAATGAAAAGCATTCTGGTTAAAGAAGAATGTGTTCTAGAAAGTCATTCTATCACTCCAGCAAGACTGTGTTTTGTGTATAGTCTTTGGTTTTAAAGAGTTGTAATTGCTACAAATACAGTTGAAATACATGTCTCAATAAATAAGAGGGAAAGTGGATGAATCCTAGTAAAACCTTACTATTATAGGAATCTTCTGGAGAATTATGGGTTGTTCTGTATCCTTTGGATGTCTCCATTCTGCTGTAGCTGAAGCATGACTTACTTTCATCATTATTCCCTTTCACAGATAACAATACACACACACGCTATGTGCTTGTCTCATCTGGCATACGTAGTTCAAGAATGCAGGCTTATTCTGATGATTTGTATACTTTGAGTCATAAATGGTTTAGTAGTATTTTCCTCTCTGCTGTTCCATTACGATTTCTGGCTTCTTTGAACAAAGGTAATTATTGGCAGTCTATCTTCAAAACCTTTACTTAATAGGTGTTTTGTGCAATAGTTAGATGAGGACATGTCATTTATTTCTAGCAGAGTTTATTGTGGAGTTGGAAGGTAGCATAGAGTACACTTGCTACAAAACTTTTAAAGGAAGAAATTGAGGCAGAGAGGGGTAAATCATTTATCTAAGGGTACATAGTTTATTGCAAAGCATGTACTGGAAATCTGACTCCTACTGTACTAAAATACTTCCCACAAACTAATATTCACAACAATTATTTTCCCAACGTTTTAGATTTTAATAGTCATTTAAATTTGTAGTTATCACAGTTTCTGACAGAATACGTTGATATTCATATTTCGACAAATAGAGCAACCATTCTAAAATCATACTGTATCATTTGTGGATGATAATAAGGTATAAATGAATGTGCCACCCACAGCAGGATGAAGGATGCAGCTGGAGATAGTCCATGATCCTCAGAAGACTTTAGCATGGTCCGTAATGCTGAATTACTTGGGTTTTGTATGTGTGTACATGTGCATGTGTGTGTATGTGGCACAGCTGAAAGATAATTTAAAAGAAAATACAGTCCACTACTTTTTGTCTTTTGTTCATTTATGTGCTAGAGATCTCCAGGCAATGTAGCTACTAGTTAAGCTAGTTATCCATTGAAATTATTTTGTGAAACAGACAATAATTATATATAATATATTAATTATAAGTAATATTTAATAATTATAAGTAATATATATCAATTATATATATTATAGGTAGATAAATCCATACATATCTTATAGGTAAGAACAAAGGGAGAGATTATTATAAAAAGTCAAATAAATAGATTATCAATTGATAGCTAGATATTACAGAATGCATATACACATATCTTCAACTTCATTCTTTCTCATAAGCAGTTAAGTTGTATATTTGCCTTGAGAGTTCAGGAACATCTGTGGTAGCTATCTGGATTTGGTTGCCAACAGCCTCTAGCCTTATGAACCAAAGTCACCTCTGAAGAGAGCCTTGGGGCTTATGATCAGTGTGATGATTCCTTACAAGGTATCAGTGTCTGTAATGCATCTGATAGAAAATCCTGCCAAAGAACACTAAGCACAGGGCAGCAGAACCATGGAAGGAAGACGGGAAAATAAGGCTCTCAGAGGTGCTGAGTGGCGTCCCCCATGTAATGCCTGAGGATATAGCTCAGGCATCACCAAAAATGGAGCCCACTGATGGGGACCCAGAAACAAGCTTTGGCTATTAAGCCTTGACCTGAGCTGTCCTATAGCACAGCTAGGCATCCCTATTAGCCTTGAAGTCTTAATAGCACAACTCAAAGATGTATGGCACATCCAGAGATGAAAATAAGAAAATGTCTTCGACGAGAAGAGCAAGCGTCCACCATAGTGAAGCTTACAGAATGGGAGTTAGAAAACAAAATAGCTAAGGCATCAAGTGAAGTGATATACTTGTAAAATGTTTCAGCAGTAGGTGTTATATAACAAGTAACATACTATTTAAGCTTACCTTGTGATACAAAATTCTCAAAATCTCTTTAAGGCTATTTTTATAAATTGTGCTATTTTAATGTGAGTATATAGGCATTGATAGATCTACACATTAATGATGTACTTTTCGTATAGCCTTTAAGCTTCATGTCCTAATATAGTTACTTAAATATTCTCCAGCTGGTTTGAGAAGACCCATACATAGCAACTTTTTGTCATACCTTGTTGATATTTTAGTTTTTTGTTTTTCTGGTTTTTTTTTTTCCTTCTTCTGTGGTACGTGGGCCTCTTACTGCCGTGGCCTCTCCCGCTGCGGAGCACAGGCTCCGGACGCGCAGGCCCAGCGGCCATGGCTCATGGGCCCAGCCGCTCTGCGGCATGTGGGATCCTCCCGGACCGGGGCTCGGACCTGTGTCCCCTGCATCGGCAGGTGGACTCCCAACCACTGTGCCACCAGGGAAGCCTGATATATTAGTTTTGACTGTGTTTTCCAAACGTCAAAATTTGGGAGTGACATTACAAATTTTCTTAATTAGAGCCTCAGACATTTGGATGATGCCAAAAGCTTAGATAAATATTCATATATGAAGTAATGCTCAAATTTCACACACTTTGTTAGCATGCCAACTACAAGAGAAGTTGTACCCAATAAAGCTGCCTCCTAGGAGGATGTCTGTCTACACAGGCAACTTTCAACCACTGTAGTAGGTAAGCCAATCAAAATAATAATCAAATTCATCAAAATAATGTGATTGGGTTGTAAGCAATTATACTCCAATAGAGATGTTAAAAATAAATTAATTAATTAAGTCTAAAAAAATAATATGTCGACTTTCTTAACTGATTTCCTTGAATGAGATTGATTCTGCTTCACTAAAAATAGAAATGTAACAGCTTTCCTTGGTCAATGACTGAATTGGTTAGTGTCTGTCTATATAGCTAAAACATATTTCATAAGAGCAAAATAGTTAACTTACTGACTTGATAGTTTCAAAATCATTTGAAATTATTTTATTCTTTTTATTAAAAATAATTCAAGGTGGTAGAACTCAAAACAGTATTGCTCATTTATCCTCTCTCCACCCCAGCTTATGCTCTATTTCACTTTTTCCCCAATACTTTTTTCAAATGTAGTTAAAAGGATTAATAGAAAAATAAAGACCTATAAACACTATCTAATAGTAGATTCAAAAGTTATGAGTACTCATCAAATTGCTATTAAATTTCTAAACCTATACTCTCAATTTCTGTCCTTATCTCAACTTAAATGCGGGGGAAGGGAAGAACCCTAGCTCCTTTGCATACCTGTGCTATAGAATAGATCTGTTGTTAACAAACCTGGCTGATCATTAGAACCACCACTGGGAAAGCTCTATAACAGAGAGATGTCCCGATTGAGTGCATTTATTCAGATGATGGAGGAGGTGAGAGTATTTCCCGTTTAGATAAGAGTGTGGAATGCATCATCTACTCACACAAAAACCAGCTGCCACAGCACCTCATGAAATATAGAAAAAACAGAGAGCTTACAAGTTCAAATTCCAGAATCCTTAGACTGGAGGAGGATTTTCTGAGCTCATGCATGAGGCTTGCACGCTGTAAGCTCATAAAGCCCTTCAGTTGGCAGCCACCAGGACAGGCCATAGTCAGCTTACTTTCCAGCTGCCTCTGGCCACAGCCTGGAAGCACCAGATGATCTGAGAGCAGGAGAAGGATCTTGGCCTTGGTGGTTTGCATAAACATGGTGTGATAATTCTTCTGGTCAAGAGGAAAGAGAAATGGGCCATATTATGTCATTAATCATCAAAGTTGTATGTCCATGTATATATTTGATAATAAATTCACAGGCATCAGGGCTAATTCATTTGAAAGTATTTTATAACCAATGTCATATTGGGTCTTCTGTTTAGCATTTTTCTTTATGGTGAAAGATCATTATAATATTCCAAATGTTTACCTTAAACATATATCATTTTACAATCATTTTTGGTTTAATGAGATGTTTCTGTGACCTATTTTATTAACTATTTTAAGTGCTTTGATATCAGGAACACGAGTCAATTGTTTGCTTATTACAACTTGCTACATTAATGGAGTTAGAAATAGAACCCAAAATTTCAGATTCTCAGGACTCAGCGCTCCAATTTGAAAGGCAATAAGTAAATCAAAGACAGTGTCAGTGTCAACCATCAAACAATAATATCAATATATTGGATTAGATTTCAATTCATTACAGTAAGCACTTTTCATACATTGGGTAATTTTATTTCATTTTCAAGTGTCAACACCTCTTAAGTGTTTTAAAATCAGTTTTGTAACTGGCTTTGGGAGAAACACTCACAACACTTGACACTATTCACTTAGCTGATTATCATGTTGTATTATGAGAGTGAAGCAGTTTTAAAAGAAATTGACTCATTTTATTCCCCTCTAAATAGCACAGGATTTCTAAGGTAATGATTCTTCATAACTATGAGAAAAATAGTAAAATTACCCTGGTAACTGTCCCAACTTCTAGCACAGCAACAGCATTAAGTGATTAAGACCTAATTCTAACATTGTTCTAAGTAAAATGCCCTAACCAACCCTCCATGTTCTTTTCAGTTCACTTCAGCATGTTTCCAGATTGTTTAATGAAATGTGTCCTGTCAGTGTCTGACCCCTCTGGGAGCCAGTGAATACTTTTATTCCTAAATAACATTAGAGAGATCTTTACCTTTTCCAGTAATCTATTGATAGCATCTGATACAATTTGGAAGCCTGAGCACGTGGCTTGGGAAGCATGACTTAATGTTGAAATATTGTCTCTTGTAACAACTCTTTGCATTAGGATGCAGCAAATGACTTCTATTTATTGCTTACTTGCTATGGGTCAGACAATGTAATAAATAATTCTAGCTGTTATAGCAGTCCAGCAAGGGGAGGAGTATCCCTGTTAACCTGTCCATTTGACCCTACTTGGTCATAACCAAAGTCAATTTTGATAAATTTGCATCCAGAAAAAGATGACTCACAGGGACACACCACACACACACACACACACACACACACACACACCCATGCTGCACTCAAACTGGTCTTTAAAGGTATTGAAAAATATCACAGCTATAATTAAAGTTTTCTTGCAGACTATAGGTGGTCTGCATTGCATACGTTATAGAAATTCTTCTTTCTATAAGCTATGTTATCTCCAAAACTTCCAATCTCTTTCTTTTTTCTTCCAACATCAGTCCCTCTGGCCTTGCTCTGCTCTAACCACTCCCCTCTCTGGCAGCTTCTCTGGTCTCCTCCTCAGTCCAGTGTCATGCCCCCTAGGATTTCTTCATTCTTCTCTAGTAGAGCAAGCCTTTCTTTGTTTTCTCCAGTTGTCCTCTTATTACATATCCTTTTCCAGT
Organism: Mesoplodon densirostris; assembly: GCF_025265405.1. Taxonomy (NCBI): domain Eukaryota; kingdom Metazoa; phylum Chordata; class Mammalia; order Artiodactyla; family Ziphiidae; genus Mesoplodon; species Mesoplodon densirostris. Next base: position 84,092,852 of record NC_082669.1, read on the forward strand.
TCAACAAAATACTAGCACGTTTCTGCTTTAGGAGATAGGGGAAGAAGGAGCACATGTAAACCCTTAAATTCTAGAATTCTTTGTCACATTCCCATTTCTCAGATGAGAAAAATGAGATTCTGATAAGTAACTTGTTCAGCTGCTTAAGTCGTCAAAATACTGCTAAGTATTCTTAACAAAAATTTAAAGAAAGTGGTTAGATTTTTTAAATTTATGGTTTTTCCACTACATAACACTGTTTATTGTGGTAGAAATTATGTCCAAATGTATGAACTTTAAAAACCAAAGATAGTTGTCTGGTATATAGGATGTATCCTCTGTAGGAAACTCCTGGTAATTCTCAAAAATCTATCAGTCCCTTTTATTTTATCTTTCTTTTTAAGCCAAGTTTGCATAACCCATTTAAGTGTTTAATTTGAAAAGAATCCTCGGAATTTTTTCTCAGCCAGTCTGCCTTCTGAATGATAGACATCACTGAATACAACTGACTCTTATTCATTTCTGATAAGAACCTGCATTTTAGGCAATTATTATCTCCTAAAAAGGTGTCACTTTGTATGAGCTTTTTGGTGGCATGTGTAGTTGGGATAGACCATCATTCTAACCAACTAATCTGAAAAACTGAGTCAATAGACAAGGAAGTGATGATCACATGTCTCCTGAGAAAGCAAATATTAGTGATTGCTGTCTACTTCCATGACCAATTTGAATTATGGGTTTCCATAGGTAAAGCCATTAACATTCGTATGGTAATGTTTAGTCCTCTCTGAGCTGGCCACCTCCAGAAAATTAGTTTTGATTGAGATAGTAACATATTGTGAAAAATAAATTTCTTAAAGGAATAATATTCTATGTTAAGGCAAATTATAACAGGTTAGGAGCAGTAGGAAACAGGAAAGCAAAAAAACTGCAGCTGGGAAGATTAGCAGAAATTCTAAGGAATGGTTCATGCTTGGATTCTATCATGTAATAGATACAACCTTATCTTACACACAATTTTGAGCAAGGATGTCATTTAACATCAATGTATTCTTTAATATTTTTCCAACCATGGAATTACAAAAGAAGCAATATCATCATTAAAATATCTTATTTGTTTTATTCTAAATTAAATTTTATCTAAGGAACTATTTTTAAATTAGTAACCATTTATAAATTAATAATCCCTATGCAACCACAAGATACTGGAAATATTTTCATAAAGGATGGACATCATCCTAAACTTAGCAGTGGCCTCTTGACCTTGGCTTTGTAATTGGTTAATCCTTAAAAAAAAAAATCTGTGAATCATGGCTCCATCTGCAATATCAATTTAACAATGTCAAGATCAAACTCCCAGACAAATTTTGCTCTCCTGCATTTCTGTCCTTGATAATAATTACACATGTTCCCACAAACTCATTCTCAATGACTTTTGCTCATTTCTTAATTCCTCAGTGACTGGAAAAGTTGGAGTTCAAAATCACCTGATTTTCTTGGGAAGTCAAGTGATAAGAGATGATTAGAGCTGTTCTGTATAAGTCTGCTGAGAATTCCCTAAGTTACCTTGGAAATAAGAACAAGTCTGAATATCAAAAAATAGATATAACGCTTACTTTTAGAAAGCCTCTGAGAATATTCAATACTAGTAGTTCCTTCATGGTTCTGAAAACTACTTTAGAGATTTTTTCACATTTCTATAAACTTCCCTCTCTCCTATCCAATCAAACATGGCCATGGGTGTAAACTAAATATTTAGATTCTAATGCTAGACATGTCTTTGAAAGGAAAAATGTCTTGCAAAAGCAACTTGATTCATGCTGTCATTATGTGCAGAAATTACCTCTACTTCCCACCCATTAATCTCTGCATTTCTAGGTACCTACCCCTGCAGTAGTGAGGCACTGAGAATGAGATAGTAGAATTGAACAACAAGGCAGATATCCATCTTGCTAGTCCACCCTCATTGAAGTTAAGCCAGATCTCAGAGAAAAGATTGGAGAGCCTCGACTGATACGGAATTATTTGAACATTTGAGTAACAGGTCAGCCAGTATAGGATTGATACACTAACAAATGAAACGTGGGTTTTAGCAAGCATGACTTTGAAAACAAGATAGAAGTTATCGGTGTTGAAGCAGTTTAAAAAAAATACTCAGAGTTACAGAAAAGAAAAAAAAAAGTCATTCTGAAAATAAATGAAGAACATGTTCTAACCTCTCATTCAGCAACTGCTGTTACCAAGAAAAAAAATCAAATTTGAAATAAATCTTCCTTCAACTAGCAAGCCATTAGAGCTCAAAAGTCATTGTTTTTAGAATCCAGGGTTATTAGCTTCTTGACTCTCTGAGCTGACCATATACCGAAAAATATGCTTAGAGAGGGGAAAAATCGTAATCTCTAAGGAGAGTTCGCTCAAGAAATTTAAATAAAACATACAAAACTAAAATATACAATAACTTATTCACAATATATATAAATGTTTAATTTTCTTCCCCAAATTTTGGCAAGATAAATATCAAATGGCAATTATCTGGCCTCTGTCTCTGCCTCCCAGTAGGATCCAACAATTCCGGAAAGTAATGATCTCTATTTTGAAAATCAAATTTATTAGTGGGTCTCAAGACTTGTTTATTGAGCACAGTTCTAACCCTGTTAATGCAACAGTGTAAATGGGTTGGGAAGGAGGAGATGGGTAAAATAGGGACATCAGCAGTAATACTCTTCTTTCCTTGAATTTTAGAGATGGATCTACTTAGCAGTGTGTGAGAGAGAAATCATTTCATATGTACTTTTCAAAGTGATTCACATCCATTATTTCACTTGGTCCTCTTATTAACCCTGTGAAATAAGAGAAGGACAGTTTCTCTATTTCTCTATTTGAAATTGGAAATCCAAGACTCAAAACATTTATTTTCCCAAATCACGTGACTGCTAAGTCATAGATGCAAAAGTAGAAGCCACCAGGTCCTTCTGACTGTAAGTTCAAGTCCTCTTCTTTTAAATCCTTCTGACACCTGGAAAACATGTCCTTCCACAAGTTCACCCTGACAGTATCCAAATTGTGAGTTGGACAGCTGGGTTGATAAACTCTTGGGCAATAAATAGTTCATTGAGTACTCAAAAGAGAATTGTCTACGTGGATAGGAATACAATACACAATACAGACTTAAGTTATATTTAGCACAATAAGAGAATTTATCCATTTTACATTAGTGTCCAGTATAGTATGTATTTCATGCTGTCTACAATGTAATCTTATTTTTATAAATTTATTTATATCTTATTTATTTATCTTTGGCTGCGTTGGGTCTTCATTGCTGCATGCTGGCTTTCTCTAGTTGTGGTAAGCAGGTGCTACTCTTCCTTGCAGTGTAGAGCACAAGCTCTAAGCACGAGGGTTTGAGAAGTTGTGGCGTGTGGGCTCAGTAGTTGTGGCTCGCCAGCTCTAGAGTGTGGGCTCAGTAATTGTGGTGCACGGGCTTAGTTGCTTTGCAGCGTGTGGGATCTTCCCAGACCAGGGCTTGAACCTGTGTCCCCTGCATTGGCAGGTGGATTCTTAACCACTGCACCACCAGGGAAGTCCCTACAATGTAATCTTAAATACAAATCTTATGTCTTTAAACATTGTTTATGCTCTCATGTTGTGGATTTTCAGTCAATATAAAATAATCTTCATAATTTTTAAAATTTTTATCTTCTATTTCACTCTTGCCATGAAATCTAGATCTGTTTTCAAAGTCAGAAATGATAAGTTATCTTACAACCAGTGTTCTTCAATAACTTATAAACTGGTTACTTATAAACTGTAAGCACTGGCACTACTAGAGTAAAAACAATTATTTGAAAATAAAATTTGTAATATACGTGAAGTTACAAGAAATCCATCTGAACGCTCAATAGTTATTTATATTTAAGTCTTCATTCTGTTAAATTAAAATGAGACTTAAAAGGTCAAAGATAGACAGGCAAATTGTGAATGAATCCATTTTAGCCAGCATTGGAGTTGGCCAAAATCTCTTTGACTTTCACCATGAACTTCAGTAAGAGCTGAATGATTGAAATCATTGTCTCTTCTACTCTAATGGTATCTGAAGAAGTTCTGCTTCTGAGCTCACTTTCTAGGAAAGTGGACTTTTGTGGGTCTTATTGTCCCTGAGCCTCCATTTTCTTTTCAGTTTTTACTGCAAAAGAATCTTCCCTTTTTCTTTGCTCTGGTAAAATGACAAGCAGAGACTCAGGGATATGCTTGTTGCAGACCCATAGAAGCTATTAGAAATCTCAGTTGGCTCTGCTTTTTCTTTCTGTTGTTGCTATTAAAGGGTCCAGTACATCTAGGGGTGATATGGATTTCAAAGTCAGCCTGAGGATGTGGATAAATTATTCACTCATCTTAAAAAAGCACTTTACTTAAAATAACTCTAGGCAACTAAGAATTATGCTGTTCTTCTATGTTTAATTTGAAGTGCAAAAAAAGACTAACAGGTGCTTCCTGAATGTTCTTTGTATTGTCAGTGGTATAGAATGTCATCACATGATTGACGCTATGTGAATACTGACTTGAGACTTGAGTAATATATTAAGAATGTGAGGCAGTCAGCTTTGTTCACCTTCATTTGTCCTACAGATTTTTAGATACAGCCTTTTCAAGGATGGAGTGAAGCAGCAGTATTTCAGACAGAGCTCTGACCTCAGACTGTGTGACAAACAAGTGTGACAGTGACCAGGAGGCCTAAACTCATGGGGACTCAGTTTCCACATTTCTGTATGGAAGCAGCTATTCCAACTTTATGACCTTAAACACGTTTTCCAGCTTTCTCAGTTCTATAAAGAAAAGATGTTTCTCTAGCCAGCAACTGGGTGCTCCAGAGAATTGGCCGAGAGAAATGGCTGGTAGGATTTCCAACAGGGCATGCATTTACCTGGGTAATCACCACCCAGTTCAGGAACCAGAGGAGGAGTCTGGAGACTCATTAAAAATAACCAAGCTCTCGCTTTTGTGGAAGTCTGCTTTGCTTGTGACTTTTTACTAGTGTGAAATTTTGTGTCAGAATGAAATTGTCCCAGGTCTTACCTGGGGGTGCAGTGGTTAAGAATCCACCTGCCATTACAGGGGACACAGTTTGATCCCTGGTCCGGGAAGATCCCACATGCTGCGGAGCAACTAAGCCCCTGTGCCACAACTACTGAGGCTGTGAGCCACAGCCTCTGAGCCCACGACTGCTGAAGCCCACGCACCTAGAGCTCGTGCTCCGCAACAAGAGAAACCACCGCAATGAGAAGCGCATGCACCACAATGAAGAGTAGCCCCTGCTCGCCACAACTGGAGAAAGCCCGTGCGCAGCAGGGAAGACCCAACGCAGCCAAAAATTAATTAATTAATTAATTTTTAATAAAAAGAATGAAATTGTCCCAAATCGTATTGTTAGGTGGGGGGGAAGGAATGGAAGGAGGAGGTAGAAACTTATTTCTGACCAGATGAACTAATTAAAAGCACCACTACTAGGGAGGTGAGCAGGAGTCTTCCTTAGTTGAAATTGATGTTGTCAGTTTCTGTATGGAGTGAGTTAGGAGAATCTGCAAGCCCAGCCTCCTCCAAAATGGCTTCCTGTCCAGCCTGCCTTCCTCCTTCTAGCCAGCATGTATTCCCCAAAGAGACTGATTTCTTTGAGATCAAACAAGGGAGGTCTTGCCTCCATAACGCTCTTAGTGGGAAAGGAAGGTTCCACATCAGTACCTTAGCAGTACATGCTCATTAAATATTTGTTGAATGAATTAATTAAAAAGAAATGAAGGAATGAGGCTCTTGTGGCTTCCCCTTGGGAAGTATGCTGTCAGATTCAGTCATTTTACCAGAGCCTGCTGAAGGAGAACTGATATAGAAGTTATATTTCAGTGAGAAAGAAGGAGTGTGATGTTACCAGTGGCAAGCTCCATGGCTACATGTTGCTGATGAAGAGTGCAAAAAGGGCTGGACCAGAAAGGCTGGCAAAGGAGGTGGAAAGCACTGGACAAGAAGCAAATTGAGGGACATACCTGGGAGGACTGACCACAGACGGATGTCTAGCTCATTGACAACATGGCAGTGTTTCGTTCCCGTCACCATTTCTGTTTGGTTGTGGCATTCAGATGTCTTCTATTTTACTCGACTTTGGTTCAAAAGAAGCACTCAGTTGCAGTAATTGCACTTTAACAGGGTTGGTATCTCAGGGAAAACTGACCCTACATCCATTAAGATGCCAAAAGCCACAGAAACAAGGGCTGACCCTTTTGAAGTGAAAGCAGAAGCAGCACATCAGCTTTAGACGTGGAGACTCTAAAGTGAGGGCACATTCACACTATACTGTAATCGAGCCATGTTGGAAATTAAAAGCATGCCATTTTTAAGAGGACCTCTATCTTGATGATCTGATTTAATAAAACATCTCTTTCTGTTCTATAGATCAGTCACCATTTACAGAAATTAGCCATTTTCTATTGAGGACACGGGGGGAATAGGTAGGAAAGTTAAAGGGGAAGAGGACGAAGAGAAAGCAGAGAGATGAGAAGAGTCATTTTCTCTACGCAACCCAGCACACTTCTGCCGCCAAGGCTGCATCTTTGCACACTTGGTGTTTGAGTGTTGATTAACACCAGTATAGTGTATCTGTTATTACTTAACTGACATGTTGCTGCAAATTATAGCTAGAGCACCGTAGTGGGTTACAGATACAAACAACATTTAAAATAATTTCTTTCCTTTATACCTGGAGGAACTGCGAACTCAACAGCAGGTTTTCCCTTTATTCTAAAAGTCCATCCTGCTAACTGAGCAAAATAGCTGTTTTTCGGTTCCTGCTGAGTTTACACCTGTGTTGTAAGGTGTTTATCCTCTCACCGATTAGCTCCCATTACCATTAATGGGAGTTGCCTGAGCAAGTGCTCCATGAAGAAGTGAAAGTATTATCTTCTCAGGATGCTTTCCAGGGAGATGCTTTCTTTCAGTGAATTATTTTCTTCACCTCAGCTATCCTAAGTGTGACATCCTTTCTTGTCCTGTCAGGTTTTGTTTTTTTCTATAGTGTTGGCAAATAACATAGAGCCATATCAAAAAAGATTATAATAAAGGGCATAAAGATAATAAAGGAGAGATTGAAGAGTAGTTGGAAGCATGGATAATTTAGCAATCTCCCCCAAGGGCACAGCCAATCTCACACAGAGCTGGAGTTAGAAGGTGCTTCTGTAGAGGGATTTTTTGGATTGCAAGACACCCATCTTCTTAAATCCCCCCCCCCCACCCATAACCAGCTCTCAACTGGTTCTGCCTGTTCTCTTGCCTTTTGGGGGAATGGTATTAAAATCGGAGTGAATTTTCTTCTCTTTTTTAACGTTTAAATACCCTAAAAAGCAAAGTATATCACCAGCTGGTTTAGTAAGGTATGCAGTGAATAGGACTATTCTCATTTTACAAATGGAGAAAAATGAGGTAACACAAGATTCAGTGACATTTCAGAAATTGGCCAGAGATGATTACCTATTAGCCCGGTGATCAGAACAAAATGATTAGAATTGTCCCATCACTTCATTTAATATTTTGCTTGAAGCAGGGAGACCCACAAGATATGGCCAAACTAAAGAGACAGAATGAATAATATTCAATTGGTCAGATCTCACTGTGGGCTGATATATCTGCAGATTTGCCAAATGGTATTTGACTGTACTTGATTCCATTTTATGTTAAGAAACAGGAAATGGTTTTGCAACCAAGCACTTTGTCGTCAACCACAGGAAGCTCGCATGTTTGCATTCACACATGCTCTTCAAGGTCTCCAGGGAGCCGTTTCAGGATAAAACATGCCTTCATAACTCTCTGCCTGTAGAGTGAGAACAATTTGCCTTTTATGTTTGCAGACTCTTCCTATCAGTTTGAGAGAAAGCAAATTCTGAGGAAGGAGGCAAAGTAATAAGTCACTTTCCTATGGACTTTCCCAGTCCAACACATGAATGGAGTTGGAAAAACAACCTTGAAGTAGCACTTCTCAAATGGAAATACCTCCTTTTAAAAGATTAAATTAGGGTTTTATGATCAGCAGCAGACCAGCTCTAAAGAAAGAATTGTGTTGTGTTGGAAGCCCACAAGGAAAAAGGAGTAAAGAATAAAGAGAATTTGCAATTATTTATTCTAGAGAACCGAAGATTGAAAAATGCCAATCAATATTCAAGTACAATAAAAGCTTGTAAGTTTCTTTTCTATTCATTCAGAATTTTTAATAAACTGGCAGGACTCTAATAAAGTTCCTCTTTATGCTATGTTCAAGAGAGAGACTCTAGGAAAGAAAGGGGACAGAATAGTTACTTGGAAATATTTGAACAATTTAAGAAAGAACCATTTCCACTCTCCGTAGGCATATAAAAATTTTCTTCTAAAATAAATTCTGTGCAATTATAGACCATTCATATCTATCAAAAGCAGATCCCTAAGAACCCCTAGTAGTGAAAAGTTCACCATATGGCTGCCTGTCCCCTAAATTTCCTTTATTTGTTCATATATATTTACTCATTCATTGATCAGTTTTGCCAGGCCTTGTACTAGGTATTGGAGATGTAAAATTGAATCATGCAAGGTGTGTGGAGAAAATTTGAAATTGTATTTCTATCTGTTAATAACATTGTACCTGTGAGTAAGGGTTTTTTATGAGATAGAACTCATCAGATTTTCTCAGTGCACAGGAAGACACACCATCACATTTGTTTCATTGTAAGTTAGCTTTCACACTTAAAAAAAGATTGCCACAGAATACCATTGTAAAAGCCACACGATTTCTTATTAGCTAAACCAGGAGAGGTCTAGATTTTTTAAGGCACTCTTGCTTTTCCTCCTCTCAAACTGTGTCTATGCTATAAAGGATAGCAATGTCTGTTCGCTGTAGCCTGTAATCTGTGTACCCAGTCATTCACTCATCTAATATTCATTGGATGTTTATTATGTGCCAGTCACTTGCTGTGCTCAGGTACTGAAGAAGTGAAGATGAATGAAACAAAATCCTTGCCCTCAAGTAGCCTTTGGAGTTATAGCACTTCCAAGAGGACATCAGATAACCAGGAGACAGAATGTTAGTGCTGGTTACAATGCATTTCTCTTTGACCTTCTTTGAGGATCATAACAACTTGGGTTGACACAGGATACAAGAAACCCAATGAGAAATAGACTCCAAGAAAATAGACTGCAGTCACTCTCTACCCTCAAGGAAAATAAAAGTCTTATATAAGTATATGCAAATCCTAGAATGGAATGTGTCCTTATAATCCCACATATGTAAATTATAGTGAGATCCAAGTATATTAAAATTTCAGTTTTACTGCACCAGAAGAATTCACAAAAGTTACTTTCTGTTGGATTAAGAGAATGGGCAGTGTGTTTATTCATTGGATATAAAGGGCTAGCTAATTATGAGAGAAGATTTTAAAATCCACAGTTTTTACAACTCATATTACCTATTCCTGCCATTAACCACCCCTCTGAACACCTTACCCTTTTGTCTATAAATTTTTTAAAGCTCTACTTTGCATTCGCAACTGAGTTATAGGTCCCTTGACTGTGCAGCTCCTGCACCTACTACAATGTACTGTGCCCACTGGGTACTCAATATGCCATTTCTGCTGCTACAGCTGTTGATGAGGTTGATAAATCATCATCTCAATCCATCTCTAAATAGAGAAACGGCCTGCATCTGTCGGGGATGATTTTAGACCATCCTGTAGCACAGAGATTAGATCACTCAGCAAAGGAAAATGATTCTCATAGTATTTATTGGCTGAAGGGAGATTTTTAAAGAGATGGGCTGGAATTAAGTAGAAGAGAAAAGGAGATTCTAGCAGCTTTTTACACCCACATTATATGGCTCAGAGAATGGTGTGAATGGGGGCTCCCATCCTGGACATTGCAAATTTCCCTTCTCTTCCTTAATAAAAGTTTATTATGCAGATTGCTTAGGCAAAAACTGGAGGTCTTCTGGGTCATCTCATCCTGTGACCTTGATAAGCAGCTCACACCCTCACAGGCCTTAACATTTAATGTGGTTCATGTGGGAATTACTAGTGTTTTGTTATTACTCCCAACAGAGTTAGCCTACTTTCCTGCTGAGCTGGAAAGGATTCAAAAATCAGTTTGGGCCACAAGTACACACCAAAGAGTAAAAGGTAACTTTGGACCCAAGAGGCAGTAACTGTAGTTCAGAGAATTAACTCAATTAGATCTTCTAGAGTAAATACAATATGTCCTTCCTGCTACTGCTATCAAACCATACTTGGGTCCACTTACCCGTGCACAGTAAAACCAATCTACTGACACTGGGTTGTGGTGAAGGAAAGTACAGTGTTTATTGTAGGTACCAGATAAGGAGTACGGGGCAACTAATGCTCAAAAACCCTGAACTCCCCAATGGGTTATAGGGAAGAGTCTTTAAGGGCAAGGTGAGGGACGGGAGTCGCAGTGTGTGATCAGCTTGTGCACAGTTCTCTGATTAGTTGATGGTGAGGTAACAGGGCAGTGTTAAGAAATGAACATTATCAATTCTTAGGCTCCAGCCAGTCTTGGGGCCATGTACTCATAGTCATCATGTAGTTAACTTCTTCCATTTGGTGGGGGTTTTAACATCTGTAAAACAACTCAAGCATGGACATTAGATACTGACATCTGTGTACTTCAAGGAGGAACCAAAGATTCTGTGACTGCCATATGACTGATTTACTGTTTAAATTGTTACCAGTTCTCCTGGCCCAGTTGCTCCTTTTGTCCCTACATGTTCATGTCCTTTCAGTCATTGATTCTTGAGCCAGGCTTTTGTGACTCAGGGGAGGCCCGGGAGACTACAGTTTTTCTACAAACAAGAGGAAGGCAGAGACCATGGCTGGGGGTGTCTGTCCCTGGAAGGCTCCATAGGATCTTGCTCAGTTACACTACTCCTGGCTAGTTTCACATCATCTCCACTATCAGTCAGAGCCACAGTTCTCAAACATTAACTGGCATCAGAATCACCTGGAGGGTTTATAAAAGATTGCTGGCATCTACCTCCCAAGTTTTTGGTTTAGTAGTTCTGGGATGATGCCAAGAATTTACATTTCTGACATTCCCAGGAGATGCTGATGCTGCCAGTCTTGGGACACATTGAGAACCCCTGCATTATAGAAAGCAGAAGAAAGAAGTTCTCATTGATCTTTGGAGTTAGACACAGAATGAAAAATAGCTAGCTGCTGCTTCTTACAGGACAGGCTTTACCCTTTCTCTTTCACAGTTGCCTGACTTTCTTGATTTCTCCTAATCTCCTTCCTCCATCCATTCATTTACATACTCAAAGGCAGCAGTGGATCTAAGAACAAAACCCTAAGAATCTACAAAGTCCTGATTGGTCCCACATTTAGATGTATAGTGCTTTTCTTTCACTATAATCTGAATTTAAATGTAAATGGGTGCCAGGGAACCACATTGCTGTACACCCACCCAGAGATCTGCAGGTCTTTTATCTCCTGATTCCCTCACAGGTACAATGATGCCACACATTCCTGGTGTCTGCTGACCCCTAGTGGCTCATGATGCCATCCCCTTTCCTATATCGGATTTCACAAACTAAACTAGGGGAGGATCATGGTTGGGGTGATGGTAATAATATTGACCAATCATTTGCAATTTGGGGAAAAAACATGGACATGTTAATTATTTTTTCCTGCTTTATATTTTCTTAGTAGAAAGTAACAATGATTGGCAAAGTCTTCTAGTCCATAAAAATCAAATCTGACAGGTCAACGTCTTACAAATTCAAGACAGTGAGCTTTCTACAAAATCCAACTGTTTGCTCAGGATTTAGCTTCTTTTAACTGTAGAGATTAAAATCTGAGTGAAAAGGAGGTTTTGTGTGGTTCCAAAGAAATGAAATTTAAAGGCATATCTAAATAGGTGTAAAATGTGAATCCACTGTGAAGATAATGACAGTTGTTTCAGGGAACACTTAAGTCAGATTAAGTTTCCAGTTGAGTTGCTCAATATTCCTGAATATGAGCATATCTGCCAGAAAATTTGTGGCTTTTAGTATAGTACATAGTTGTTAAATGAGTATACCCATAAACAAACAAAAAAAAGAGATAGTTTTCCTTATGGACAAAGAAAGTAGCTTAAAATGCACTAACATTCTATATTGTTAGTACTAAGGAACTATAACTTTTAATGTTTAAACAAGGGGAAAGTTTAAAACTGAAAACAACAGCATTGGAAATGACTGGCACTTGAGCGATACTTGAACTAAAGGCAAACTTGAATGGACACATGTGAGGTACAAGAGAGTGCTGACTACTTATACAAACTCCTCTATACCATCATCTTGTATGCTAAGTCCCCTACATCCAAGCAAGTTCTGTTCTGAGAGCACGTTCATAAGTCCAATTTGTTCATAATACTTTTCACACAAATAGTACATAAAAGACAAACACAAAAAATAAAGAAAACATATTTAATCTTACAGTATAGTACCTTGAAAAGTACAGTAGTACAGTACAACAGCTGGCATCCAGGAGCTGGCATCGAGTGAACAGGCAAGCAGAGTTAGTGACTGGAGGAGGGAGAGGAGGTGGGAGATGGTAGAGCTGAAGGGTCGTCAGCAACAGGAGATGGAGGGCAAGCTGCAATTTCACTCACACTTGATGCTGATGGCACAGGTTCTGGTTCCTTGCTGGATCCAATTCCATCTACCCTCTTGAAAAAACGATCCAGTGATGTCTGGGTAATACTATACCAGCTACATCACCGCCACTTTTACGCTTGCTTCTGGACATCCTGGGCTTGAAATAAAGATACTGTACTACTGTACACTCTATACAGTACTGTAAAGTACACAAAAGCACAACCACTTGTAGAGGATGCACACACGTGACAATGTATGCCAGGCACGTGAACTAACTTACGTGACTGGACATTCACAACTTGAAGGTTCGTATGTAGGGGACTTACTGTATATGACTTCAAAGAGATTGATATTAAGTGAAAAAGAGTGACCAAAATAATCTCCCAACACTATTTGTTGTCCTCCTATCTCTCCATGCCTCAAAAGTGAAGGGGCATAATGAACACTAAAATGAATATATTTTCTTGGTGAGCCACAGAGAAGGAATCTTCTTTACAAGGAATAATCTTTAAATCAAGGGTTGGCTTGACTGTGCCAGAGCACACACACAGGGAGCCTCTGATTTCAACCAGGTTAAGGTGATTCTGTGTGTATTGTTAGAAAGGAGAAGAGAACAGAAGCTGGTGAGGAGGCTGTTCTCGAGGAGACATGTGCTGGGGATAGCAGAGGGGTCTGACTACGTGGACACTGTTGCCACCTTGAAGGCTCTCCCCTTAGAACAGCTGGATCACTACCCAGGAATTCGCTTCTGTTTTATCACTATTTCAAAGTCTTTTTCTGGCAGGTTCTTTTAGGATCTCATCAGATATGTAGCTATAGTGCTTTGTTCACTATGACATTTTACTTTATTGGGATGCAGAATGAGGACTTGCTACTAAAGCACAGATTTGGAAGAGAGAGGTTTTATTGCACAAATGCACAGAGAAACAGTATGACCTGAAAAATATGAGCTGGAAGATGACCTAGACTTACAATGTTAATAAAGCAGATTTACCTGTATAATAGACACGAAATATAAGTCACTGGAAGGAGTTTTGCATAAAACCGACTTTCCTTGGGTAGAGGTCTGTCTCTCTGTTATCTTCGTCCCAGTTGGAGATTTTGCACTGTTGTTCACTAACACGTTACAGGTGTTACTGTGCATGTTGTTAAATCAACGAGTGTGTTAATCTATAAAAGTTCCCAACTCTTGAAGTTTGTAACCCAGGGTTTTATTTCTGAATCTTGCACATGCTGGCTGTGCGTGTTTCATTTTTCCTGTCTTCGAGGTAACACATTGCTTGTTCCTACCAATGAGAAATACTTTCCAGAATATTTTGTGTCATTTAAAAAAAAAATTGTTTGTAAATATCTTTAAAACCATATATAAAATGGTGAAATAAAACAATTTGTATAAGTAATAGCTCAGGTTCTCTGCCATGCCTTTAATCATGCTGTTGGTCTTGCTTGAAATGTCCCTTCATTTCCCTCTTCCAATACAAAGTCCGTCTTCTCCAAGGAATACTCTGAAAACTCTCAATGCCTACATTTTTCTTGTTTTTATTCCTAATAGCCGACTTACTGTACTAATAACATACTTACAACTTTCCTACCAGAGTACATCCACATTTTTAATTAATTTGCATGTCACTCTACCTCTATAGCCTAAGCTCCTTGAGAGGTTCAGAGCTTTGTTTTCTGTTATTCCTGAATTCCAACTAACAGAACATTAATACAATAAGTGCTCAGTAAAAATCCTTTGCGTTAAATTTCATGTCAAGACCCAGCCTAATCCTAGTTTATGTGGCAGTTGTAGAGGCAACTAAGAAATAATGAATGGGCTTCCCTGGTGGCGCAGTGGTTGAGAGTCCGCCTGCCGATGCAGGGGACGCGGGTTCGTGCCCCGGTCCGGGAGGATTCCAAGTGCTGCGGAGCGGCTGGGCCCGTGAGCCGTGGCCGCTGGGCCTGCGCGTCCGGAGCCTGTGCTCCGCAATGGGAGAGGCCACAACAGTGAGAGGCCTGTGTACCGCAAAAAAAAAAGAAAAAAGAAAAAAGAAATAATGAGCAATCAAAAAAGAATAATTCTTGTTCTGTGGTTTATAAGTACCAAACTCCTGAAGAAATATAAGATTTGAATATCTGCAATTGTCCTAACTGGCTAACTTCCTGTGTCCTGGCTAAGAAAATTAACAATATAGGCCTCTTAAATTTTTATTAATGTTTCCCCCTGATGCTTTTACTATTAATATTTTTCCCTAGCTCTACAAAATATTCAGAGGCTTTTGGAAAATTATCATATAGATTTTCATGGCACGTTTCATTACGTTTTCATATAGTTTAGAACTCAACAAAAGGGTGCACCTCCAAAAAGTTATGATCTGATTATTATAAGGTAAGATTTTATTGCAGGATTAAATAATAAAAATAACTAGAAAACTGTGCAAGAGAGAGAATATAAATGGCCCCGATGAATCACAAAAGGAGAGGCGTTGCAATCATAGGTAGCGGGATAAGGCAGTCGGAGAAGGACAACTATCACACCCTTAAATTATAGCATGCTTGGTGACATTCACAGTTCTGAACCTTTTCCTCCTACACACATACGCATCCCCATCCTAACTGTTCACTCCCAGAATGGAGGGGAACATTAACACCTTATTTTCAGCTCAGAATTAAATTAATTTTATCTAGCTCTACATCACTTGGAATTCTAGGAAGAACTAAATAGGATCTGTCGGATATATGTGAACAACTAATTAGCCACTCTGTTTCTTACAATATCTTCGCTTGAATGATTCTCTCATTGATAATAATGGTCTTTTGTCCTATGGTGAAACAGATTGAGTCAGCTGTTCCCTGAGTTTTTCAAGTGATGAACTGATGAATGTGTCCATTATTTGCAGGATAATTTGGGCCTTAAATTTCTATTTTTTTTATAACTGTCCATTCCCTCAAAATCTCTATCCCCTTTGTCTATGTAGACTCAGCCTCGTCTGATGAGAAGCAAAAGCAAATATTTAGGAAATCATTGCATCCAACAGGGTGCAATAATATAAAAGGAGGGAGGTAGTCCAAAACATCCTGCCAAGACCCTTTGGTTTATAAATTATCTGAATAGATAAATGATTGATAAGTGATATAGCCAGAGGTCACAGAGTAAATACTTCTTTTTTCTTTTCCATTACTGACACGTAAACCTAAATATTGGTTAAAAAACATTAAAATGTTACTACATCCCTCAGAAGTTGAGTCACTTTTAGGAGAATACAATTAGCTTTCAGCATATAACTTTATTCCTTGGTGAAGTGATAGTCCTCGTGCTATCATAAGCAAAATTAAGTAAAAATTATGTAAAGAACTTTGAATTCCATTTTATGATGATAACCATACTAGGACTACTACTACTACTACTACTATTACTACACTACTACTGATACTGATACTCATTACAGTTAGCAGAGTACTTTCTATATGCCAGGAATTGTGCACACACCATCTCCCTTTCGATCTGACAATTTCAAGTGGTCAGCATTACTCCTGAAGAGTACTCTTCCCATTCTACAGATGACAAAGCAAAGACTTAGGCATCTTAGAAAATCTCCTCAAGCTCCTACAGCTAGAAAGGAGTAGACCAGGGAGTCAGGGCTAAATATCAGCCACCACCCTTAAAGACAAGATTTACCCTAGGGACTACCATTTCATTATTTTATATCTAGTTATGACAATATTTTCAAAATGAAAATAATTAGGCAAATGGTCTGTTAGGAACAAAAAAAGTATACTCATGAGAAAGGGGGACAGTATGCTTGAAACTGAGACTCTGTTGGACAGTTATGACTGTGGGATAACTGTGCTTTGGAGCACTTGGTGGAATCCAGTCTGCGATACAGTAAGTTACTGTACACTAGCATTTGGCTTTAGGTAATTGTGATCTTTGAAACTCGATATGTTGACCTTCCACATCCAAATCTGAGTTCATGAATTAAGTTTCTAATGATATTCATCAGAAGATTAGTCAACACCTTAATAAATAGTAACTCTGATTGCCGAAGGAGGTATTGTGAAATATTCACAGTCCTTTTGCGAAGAAAGTTCTCAGATAAAGGACAATGCTAACATAAACAATTTAATGTTGCATTCAAAACAGCTTTCTGTGGACCATGATACAGCTGCAATGACTTTCCTATTCCTCTACTGAAATCATAACGTGACTGTCTTTCATAAAATAATAATTTTAAGCAAACAGTGCATGGGGGCCAAAATCATTGGGTCGATCTCAGGTAAAATTTAGCATTAATATGGTTGACTCATAAATAATTCATCATTGATATAAACACTCCTGATTTCCACAGGAAAATCTTTTTCCCAGTTCCCAGAAATCATTTTTGCAGTCCATTTTTACTACACAAAAGCTTGCCATAGATTAATCAGCAGAAGAAATTTTAGGTATTCAGTAGTTTTAAAAGGTTACATTTAAAAGACTTGCTACTTGAAGTGGAATGGTGAATCAAATTTGATTTAAAATATATGCCTTTTAAAAAAATCTCCAATCAAATAACCAGTAGGAAAAGTGACAATAAAATATTGGAACTAGTCATTTTTAAAAGCCAATATCATCTTAAATGATAGGGATTCAGTTTCTATAGAGCACTTCCTGGGCTCAAGGTCAAAACTTTAATGTGGTAAACGGCTTAAGCTAAAATCTTTTGCATTTGTGAGAGAGAAGCGTTTGGTGTTTGAAATAGATGTTAAGACGGGAAATCTTGCAGAATTAAATTTAAAAAGCTGTCTTTTAGAAAATTCTGTCTACCAGCCTGTCTCACTGAACTAAGCAACAGGCTGAGAAATCAAGATCATTAGTTTAATATCCCCCGCCTGAAATTTTCTACATGATGTGTTTCTCTCAGTGTCTCATATTTGAAATGTTGTTGAATAATTGCTCAAATCTATTGAAGTCATAAATGTTAAAGGATCATTGGGATAAGTCTTGTCCACCTTACTAACTTTAGTGGAGAAGAAAATGTATCAGAGAAACTGTATATGACCTGCCCAACGCTACAAAAATAGCAGGGAGCAACATGGTCAATTATTATATCAAATGTTGATTAGCCTGTAAGCCAGCCATTAGTACTGTCATATCACAGCAGCTTTACAAAGAGTAAGGCTGATTAACAAATACACCAATATGTTTGTGTACAAATGATCAATCTTTCAAAATGATTACCTTAAGAGGATATACAAATATTCCAGTGATTGCCAAAAAAAAGAGTTTTGGAGACCCCTTTTTAGAGCCGGATCTTCCAACATTTACGTGTTTATTTAGTTATTTATTAACAGTGACTGGGAGCCTACTATGCATTGGGCACCACAAATAAAGAGTTAAAAGCCACTATGTCCTTGTTCTTAAGGACAGCAGTAGAAGTGAAGATGGACAAAAGGAGATGTGAGTAGGAAGCACAGTTAATAAAATTGGAAGATTGATTGGATTTAAGGCACACAAGGAAGGTGGAGCAGGTGAAGGTTAATAGTAACTTACATACACTGTATCAGGCACTGTTCCAAGGATTTATGAAAATTCATCCTCAAACCAACATATAACATATAACTATTCTCATCTTTATTTTACAGATGAGGAAACTGAGACTCAGAAATAATGAACTTTCCCAAAGTCACAGAGCTGGGGTATGAACCCCAGCAGTTCAGCTATAGAGTCCACATTCTTAATCACTAAGCTATTATAGGATGGTTTCGATGCCTCGAGTACCTAAGCAGATGGAAGCATTTCTAAAGTAAATTGGATGTGAAAAAGTACAAATATGTTTATGAAGAAGGGAGAAAGATGGCCATTTGTTTTTATTTGGATAGACTCAGGGAACTGTTATGGAGTCAGATGTTTTTACATAGTGGTCAGGGCTGCATTTATCTCTCTGGGAGCTATCAGCGCAAAGGTAGCAGCTGATAATATGGGTATGGCCAAGATTGTTCAGAAAGGGTATACTGAGTGATAAGTGAGATTCTCTGAAGTACAGACACCCACACTTAAGGAAATAGAGCAGAAAATAAACCAGCAAAATTGATTGAGATAGAAAAGTCAGAAAGAAAAGATAAAACGTAAAAATATTGTATTAAAAATTCAAAGATTACATGTTCCACAGTGTCGGCTTCAAAGGCAAGCCATGGAATCGAAGGGTGAAAATATATCCACTGAAATTGATAACAAGGAGGTACCGAGTGAAAGAGTAAAAAGCCATTGTGTGGTATGTTGAACCATGAATTTTCAGTGGTCAGGAATTCGTCATGGGATGGACTTCTTGCTGAAAAAAATTTATTGTGAAGTGGAGAAATAGTTGGGGTTGAGGTAAGCCAAAAAGGATTTTTTTCTCGCAGATAATAACATCCTGATTTTTATATAAAAAATGTGAGTTGTTCTCTCACTTATAAAAAAACAGGCTTTTAAGTACATTCAAAATAAAACAGTCTCTTAAAGGACAATTATTTGGCATCATTTGAAACATTAAAAAATGAATCACAAACTCTAATGCCATAAAATAAAACAGATACCTTTTAACAAATGTATGTTAACAGGAACTGCATTTGACTCCAAAGACCTGTACTGAACAAATATGGGCACAATCGGGAATGATTTGGTGAACAAAAGTAAATATGTCAAATTACTACAAGATAATGAAATATACTATATGCCAGTAATAGAGTCAATGTGATGAAGTATCTTTGTGAAAAAGTATTTGGAAACTGTACGAATATTCAGGAAAAAACTTCAGCCTATCTGCAATATGAACAAATTTGAAATGTCAGGCAATGTGAAATGTGTATATTCTTGGTTTACCTTAGATCTCAACCAAGCCATTTATTGTTTACCACAGTTAGAGGTTCTAATATTACAAGTGTTTCTCTAAAATAGAACCTTAACATACCTGTTAGAGGAAAGCTCAATATAATTATTTTCCCTGGTAATCAAAGAATTATCCTTTCTGAGAAAATGCTATGTCTTAAAAGCTGAAAATCCTGTAAGGATACACGTACCGTGATAAAGAAGGAAATAAAAGGAGTGCCTGTCAAGCTCCATGAGCTCATGAATAGCTGGCTGAAAAATACTATGACATGTTACAGCCAGATCACTCTTAGAAATACAATTAAACATTCTTCCCTTTCCACTATTACGAAGAATATGCAGTGAGTAAATTTAAGAATAATTTAGAAGAAAAACACCAAAGTAGTAAAGGGCTTTTCTCTTACCATAAAAGCCTTTCCTCCTGAATTTCCTGCCTCAGATTATGACACTGTTCACTTAATTGCCCAGCATGTGAGATACCCTTCTCTACTCTTTGTTTACCCATCACCCATATCAATCACGAAATCCTTTCAATTCTGTTCCCTTTCTATAGGCTACACCAATCTATCATCTGTTTCTCCAGTGTCCCTATCTAGACTTGAATTATCATTTTTTAAGCCTTCAAACTGGTCACACTGCCTTCAGTTCTGCTCCTCCCCAATTCATTCTCCACACGGGTAGGGGTCATTCTAAAATGTAAATGTAATTTCTTCAGTGTCTTGCTATCACCAAAAGACTGAAGTCCAAATTCCTCAGCATGATGTACAAAATCCTTAATGATCTGCTTCATGTTTTCTTTCACCTCTACATTCAGGTCCAAACTTAACCACCTGTACCATTTCAAATAGTCCAGGCACACTCCTAAATCCAAGCCTTTGCAAATACTCTTCCCTCTGCATGGAATACCCTAATTGCACCTTTCCCACTTCTTAACCTGGATAACTACTATTCTTTAATTTGTCCACATAAGTGTCTTCCCCTTCAGGAATCCCCCCATAATGTCCCAAAGCTGAGTTAGGTATCTCTTACATGCTCCCCATACAGCCTGTACTTAGCCCATTGGAACATTTATAAAACCACATTAAAATAGCCTGTCTAGAAATATAGATCAATGGAATAGGATAGAAGGCCCAGAGATAAACCCACGCACAGATGGTCACCTTATCTTTGATAAAGGAGGCAAGAATATACAATGGAGAAAAGACAGCCTCTTCAATAAGTGGTGCTGGGAAAACTGGACAGCTACATGTAAAAAGAATGAAATTAGAACACTTCCTAACACCAAACACACACAAAAAAACTCAAAATGGATTAAAGACCTAAATGTAAGGCCAGGCACTGTCAAACTCTTAGAGGAAAACATAGGCAGAACACTCTATGACATAAATCACAGCAAGATCCTTTTTGATCCACCTCCCAGAGAAATGGAAATAAAAACAAAAATAAACAAATGGGACCTAATGAAACTTAAAAACTTTTGCACAGCAAGGGAAACCATAAACAAGACGAAAATACAACCCTCAGAATGGGAGAAAATATTTGCAAATGAAGCAACTGACAAAGGATTAATCTCCAAAATTTACAAGCACCACATGCAGCTCAATATCAAAAAAACAAACAACCCAATCCAAAAATGGGCAGAAGACCTAAACAGACATTTCTCCAAAGAAGATATACAGATTGCTAACAAACACATGAAATGATGTTCATCATCACTAAACATTAGAGAAATGCAAATCAAAAATACAATGAGGTATCACCTCACACCAGTCAGAATGGCCATCATATATACAATATATATATACATATATACAATGGAATATTACATATATACAATAGAATATTACTCAGCCATAAAAGGAAACGAAATTGAGTTATTTGTAGTGAGGTGGATGGACCTAGAGTCTGTCATACAGAGTGAGGTAAATCAGAAAGAGGGAAACAAATACCGTGTGCTAACACATATATATGGAATCTAAAAAAAAAAAAAAAGAAGGTTCTGAAGAACCTAGGGACAGGACAGGAATAAAGATGCAGACATAGAGAATGGGCTTGAGGACACGGGGAGGGGGAAGGGTAAGCTGGGACGAAGTGACAGAGTGACATGCACATATATACACTACCAAACGTAAAATAGATAGCTAGTGGGAAGCAGCCGCATAGCACAGAGAGGTCAGCTCCGTGCTTTGTGACCACCTAGAGGCGTGGGATAGCGAGGCTGGGAGGGAGACACAAGAGGGAGGAGAAATGGGGACAAATGTATATGTATAACTGATTATCTTTGTTATACAGCAGAAACTAACACGCTACTGTAAAACAATTATACTCCAATAAAGATGTTAAAAAAGTTATTATATAAAAAAAATCACTTGTCTATATATTTATATATTTATTTTATACATCTTTATTGGAGTATAATTGCTTCACAATGCTGTGTTAGTTTCTGTTGTACAACAACTTGAATCAGCCATATGCATACATATATCCGCATAGCCTCTCCCTCTTGAGCCTCCCTCCCACCCTCCCTATCCCACCCCTCTAGGTCATCGCAAAGCACCGAGCCGATCTCCCTGTGCTATGCGGCTGCTTCCCACTAGCTATCTATTTTACATTTGGTAGTATATATATGTCGATGCTACTCTCACTTGGTCTGTATATTTATGTTTCTACTTGTAGCTACTTAAGGCTAAACAGTGTGTCTTCTTTACTTTTAGATGTATACTAACAGGAAAAAAGTGAATAAATACATTTTTTAAAAATCCTCATTTCTATAATACTATACAAAAATATGTGAACAAATAAGTTTGTCTCTGCAAGCCTCTGTTTGCTTATCCATAAAAGCACAGGATCACTGAAAAGATCAAAAGGGATAATTAATCTAGAACTCATTAATAATAATAAGGCCAATATCTAATGTGTGCTATATTTTTGTAATTTTTGTTCTTGTTAATGATTCCTTGTGAAATTGATGCCATAGATACGGCTGCTTTTATGATCAGCTTGAGACAGCACGCTATGTTCTTCTCCATATTGCAGATCTGGGCTCTCCCATCCACATTTTGACAGCCCATCAGTCAAAGGATTTCCTGGAGGAAACCACAATAGTAGCCCATGGATTAATGACTGGTTACTAAGAGTTTGCATCAATAAATTAGAGCTGTTTGATTAATAAAGATGTTACTCAACAAGGGTATAAATACCTATACTTCTGCCATACATTTCTTTTTTTGTTTGTTTGTTTTTGTTTTCTTTTTGTGGTACGTGGGCATCTCACTGTTGTGGCCTCTCCCATTCCGGAGCACAGGCTCCGGACGCACAGGCTCAGCAGCCATGACTCACGGGCCCAGCCGCTCCGCGGCACGTGGGACCCTCCCGGACCGGGGCACGAACCCATGTCCCCCTGCATCGGCAGGCGGACTCTCAACCACTGAGCCACCAGGGAAGCCCCTGCCATACATTTCTTAATAGGGTGTAATAGAATTAGATTTAAGCTCAAACACATCAGAATTAATTTAACTCTTTGGGGTTTTCTCCATAGAATTACTTGTGGTTTAGAAGTTTTAACTCAGGAGGTTTTACATGCATTCTAGGAAAACATATGTAAAAATCAAGGGAACAAATGTATTTTTTATAAAGCATGAGAAATGTCAAGGTTGTCTCTAATAATCCTTATGTAGTTATATAAGGCCTTAAACATCTGATTCTCAATTTTTCTGTGTCTGTTGCCTAAGATTTATAATAAAATATATAATTAATATTCCCACTGCTAGAAATTCTGATTCAGTACTCTAGTTCAGGGCTGAGGAATTTGCATTTTAATGAGAACCTCGAATGATTCTGATACAGGTTTTAATCAGTTCATCCTTTAGAATCCTCTCTACAAAATGTGCCCAACTTCATTCTTATTTTTAATCATACTTCATATATTACCGAATATGCCTGCTCATGTAAAGTGACATTTGTAGATGCTTGCAATGGGGGTGAGGTTCTCATTTCCAAAATTTGCATTCACTCATGCTCCATTTAAGTTCCAATAATATAAATAATACATTTCTCTTACATTTTAAGTAGGACACTATATATTATGAATAGATGCCCAAAGATTAAAGATAAAATCATTTCCCTGTGACTATTATCCTGTTACGGCATTGTATTAGAGTGGAAAGACCTGAACTGGACACGAGGAGATCTGCATTGTCACTACTTCTGTGACCTTGTCCGAGGCACCTCATAGCTGTAGACCTCAAGATCCATATCTGGGCAAGGAGATTGTACTAATAAATACTCTTTAAAATGCTTTTCAGATTGAAGGCTATGACATTCTCATTTTAATTTACAAGACAAAGATTTTTACATCTGACAATGGTTGCTAATCTGAATTTAAATAGGAAATATGGGATATTTTCAAAAGCATCACTGCATTATATATTTTATGTTACTTATAGTCTACCCATCACAGAAAAGAGAGGGAATAAAACTTAGTAAAAATAGACATTCTAGGACTGTAACAGCCCCTCTGGTTGCATCTCCAGTAAAGAGAATGATGACAAGGTCATGTTGAATATCCATCCAATGAATACAATTATCAGTTCATAATATAGTTGTGTTGACAGCTCTTCTGTGAAAAGCCTGTTTAGGATCTGGTAAGTTCTAACACAGTTGGTTTAGGGAATTCTGTTTGTAAGAATCTTTCTGCATAGGTATAAAATCATAGATCATTTTCTAGAAAAGAATGAGAGTTCCTGAGATTTCATGATTTTCATAATGAAATGCATGTCTGTTAAGTCAGGGAAAAAGAGGCTTGGGATTCTCTTCGTACAGTGTTCCTTCTTTGAATAATAAAAATATGACTGTATATCCTTGCAGAATACCTGAGAAGGAATTTGCAAGACTCTGCTTCTGTTCTACTTAGTAAATCAAAGTCTGCATTGTTGACAAGTATTTTTAACTTTCAGAAATTCTGTCAAGATGAGAATGATTAGTCAATTTTCCAGTGACTTAACACAAGGATTACGGAATTATTCTCTAATTCCTGAGTATACAAGCCATCCTATTCATCAAAGGAAACCCAAAGGACTTAATATTGAGGGCTTCCAGACCATAATACCCATCCATAGGGGTTAGCTGATGGCTGTCATGGATAGTAAGAGCCCCTGAGAACTTCTAAAGCTAAAAAAAGAAAAGACGCTCTTGCTCAGGGACTTATAATTTTTTTTTCTCTTACTGACATGTGTATGTTGAGGGTGTCACTTTGGCATTTGTATTCATCTACTCTGAAATACCAGAACATTGTGTGGATTAGGGGAAAGGGAAAGAATTAATCGGGAAAAGAGACATTGTTTTCCTCATTGTTTTAAATTACTTGATGTAATGTAACCTAGATATTAATATGTCTTTTAAAATATTTCTGTCACCTCTTTAGCAAGAATTTCCATTACTATTTTATAAGACTCACTGAGGCTCAGGGAAGTCTAACAAATCAACAGAACAGAACAGAATATATACATACACACACACACACACACACACACATACACACACACACATATATAAACACACAAACTTATGGTTCCCAAATCTCATTTCCATATATTTTTCTTTTTTGTTATTAAGACATTGCTTCTTCTAAATGTTCAAGTTATTCATCTTTTTCACACATGATTTTCATAGAGAACTTTATACAAATAATTTAAATACATTTACATTCCTACCTAGACCTCTAACAGTGGGCTAAGATGTTGGCTCATATATGAAGTTTATGATTATGCTTTACTGATGAGTGCATTGAAAAATGCTAAACATTTGTTTGTATATAAGCCTGTTTTGCATTTTTAGAAATAGAAAATTAGTTTTCATCAGTGCATCTATTATCAGACATGTCTCTGAAGGAAAAAAAAAAAAAAACTCCAATAAAATAATCCCCATGTTCTTGCTCCTGTTGTGCTTATCTGTATTCAAAGACCATTGCAACCAACCCTTTTATTATCTCTTCAGCAGTCACAATGATTGCTATGCTTTTGCATAGAATATGAAGGTTCTTCTTTATAAAATCTCTGTAATAGGTATAACCATACTCTGCTACCTGATCTGTGAACAGCCATATATAATTGTATATACTTAATGTAATTCCTTAGTGATCCAAAATTTCAATAGAAATGGTATCCAGTTTATATTTTTATATCATTCCCTCCACTTGATACAAATGACTGCCTCAAGTATATTTGTTGTTTTGAAATCCATGTATCTGTCATCTGAAAAATAGCCAGCAATCTGAAAAGAAAATACATTTGTCACAATTTCGAACTCAGAAGTAGGTTTTCTTTCAGATATACCTACAAAGCTTGAGCTACAGTTTTGCATTTCAGACAGGAATATGGTAGAGGACTTTCAGAATTTTAGCTACCAGGGTGAGGACAACCCATAAACTTCTGCAGTCACTTGTCTTCATAGGCAGATATTTTCAGAGAGACACAAATATCTAAAATGAGTAAATGCTTTTCTCCTCTCAGTATAAAGCATTGCTTATAATTGCTTCCTGACACAATAATTATGCATTATAACATTTTCATTAAGATTTATATTGCTTCCTGAAAAGCTGGTTGCAGATTTTAATCTTGCACACTGACATCATGTGTGCCATCATGCCAATGCTTCGGGAAGAAAATTAGATGTTTGTCGATAAGATCACAAACCAGGTTAGCACTCATGTCTTTCATCTTTCCAGTTACACATAGGTTGTATCAATGGTGCATGTAGTGCTCCTGAATTTAACCAATGCATGCATAAAGGATTAATTTAGGACTTCCCTACGTATATTCTTGGTAATAGACCTACATGAAAAATGGTTGATACAAATCAGTTTCCAATTTAAAGCATTGCAAAAATATCCAGGAACATTTACATAAGCCTTTCAACATAAGTAGAGGAACTAAGTGTAATGACTTTGAGGCGGGCAGCAAATAAACCCTTTTCTAACCTGGAAGATTAATACCGTAGAAAATTTAGTGGGGTTACGTGAAGACTGCTCTATATTAAACTAAAAATCTAAGGCTTAAAACTCCATAAGTATTCTGTGATGAATTAAAAATCATTTGACTCTAGAACTACTGAGTTTCTAAAGAGACTGACCAGATTCTGATTTATCCTTAGCAAAATGTGCATTCCCATTATTAGGATAAAGACTAATCAAGAAAAAAAGTCTTATTGAACTTCAAATAATTCAAATGACTATAAAGGAATGAGAAATTAAGACATTGCAATTCCTTTCAAAA
Source organism: Mesoplodon densirostris (assembly GCF_025265405.1). NCBI lineage: Eukaryota > Metazoa > Chordata > Mammalia > Artiodactyla > Ziphiidae > Mesoplodon > Mesoplodon densirostris. The sequence goes on from NC_082669.1 coordinate 84,119,586, forward strand.
CACTTTTGTATCTTACTTTAGGGCAAAGGTTTTTTCAAAACCAAACCCCAAGACTTCCAAAAGAGTTACTTAAGAAATGTGACAAACGTCCCAATCATGGAAATATGGCTTTAAAGTACAATTAACAGTCAGGATTTTAACACCTAGAATTAGTGTTGAGAGGTGGATTAGCTCATGAATTCTGGGCCAGGCTGTCTGGTTTCTAACATTTTTAAATTTTTTATCTTCAGCAAGTTACTAAACCTCTCTGCGTCTTTAATCCCCTTACCGATAAAATGGAGCTAGTAAGAGGACCTACCCCCTTGGAGTTGTTATGAGAAAAAAATGAGTTAATTTAACAAGTGCTATATAAGTGTTTGCTATGGTAAAGATGATGAGGGTTTTTATGAATTATTTGGTATTTAGGAGTTGATCATTCATCTACTGCATAAAGGCAGGGTATGTCTGGGTTTTGGGTTTTTTGTTTTTTGTTTTTTAAAAATTTTTGTTTCCCCTGGCACTTCCTAGATGTTCAATAACTGGCAGAATGAGTGAATGCATCATTCACTTCTGGTCACTCTATTTCTCACTAGCACCACCAGCAGATAGAAAGGGTAAGTGCCTAGGAATAGAGTAAAAAATAAAATGTTAATTTGGTGGCATAGTTCTGAGTTGATCCAGAAGGAAGTTTGCATTAATAAGTACATTTATTTCTCAATTTATTCATGCTATGCACATCTCTTTCATATAAAGATATTTCTGAGGTGACCACATTGTATGCTCTAGTTAGCACCTTCCTTAACTGTAGTATTACTTAAGAACCTCTACAAATAAGTGGATGCTCTAATTCCAGACTTGATTCCTTGATTAATCTAGTTCCTGGATTAATGATAAGAGAAGCAGAATACCCTCCAGTGCTGTATTCCTAACAGTACGATTTCTAATTGTTCATTGTTGTCTCTGAAAATTATTTATCTAATTATTTCCTGATTGCATCCCCTTCTTTATAAATAAAACTTAATAACCCAAATCATTTATTTCACTTTGGGGGATGTTGTTATTAGTACAAATCAAAGTTAAGAACTCAGACTGGAGTAATGAAGCCTTTTTTTTTTTTTCTGCTTGTTTACCACCTTTCGCCACCCCCTGCCCACCCCCCTACACAGAATGCTCCTGCATCACCAAAAAGAAACACAATCGATATTTTAAAAAACCAAACTGACTCTGCATCAGTAAATATAAAATGCTGTCGTATGGGAAATTTTTCCTATGTTTGCCAATTATGTAACTAGCAGGTGTTACTTAAAGAAAATCTAGTTTGAAGAATAAAAAAAGAAATTTTTTTTTAGCTTAAATGATCTTTCCAGTAAACCACAGTATAATACCTCTCTAAGGTGATTTTTGTAAACTCTTGTTTATACATTGAGATTCTGAGATAGAGGACAGTGGAGGTTGATGTGTAACTGGATAGCAGCCTGCACTGGGCCATAAGACTGACAGGTTGATTGAGCTGTAATGGAGACAAGGGACCTTTCAGAAGGGGGATTGATTCTTATTTGACAAATGCTAATGATGGTTGAAAAAAAGATCACTGAAACACTCTCTCCACTGTCTCTGTTAGGTAATAAATCAAGGATGTTTAGAGAAGTGCCAGTCTCCCTCTGTGTGTAAATACTTGTTTTAATTGATGTCCCTCCTACCTCTTAATGTTTGTGTAAATAATATGTGTTTGTTAGAATATAATTTTAGAATATCTGCATAATATAAGGAAATTAGATGTTTGGAAATTGGCGATTGAATTCTAGTGATATTTAAGTTTCTCCCTTTCCTTCAATTTTTCTCTATTTCAGCTAATCTTTGCGTGATCTTTGCATTTTCTCTTGTGCTCTCTCAAAACAATTAATTTATTCCTAAATCTCATAATACCTTCTTCTATATTCATGTATAAATAACATATTACCTTTCTCACTAAAGATGCTTCTCAGTTAAGGATTTGACCATTCCTGTATTCATTATAGTTTTACCTCTATTATAGTTTCCTTACATTGTTACCTTCATCTTCAGATTTCTTAAAATTCCAATCACCTAGCAGCATTTCATTCACAAATATAACAACACCGATCCTGTTCTTAACAGCGAGTGTAACTTTTCCTTTCCTGGCTAATGTCCAAAGTGGTATAAACAGTTGGTATGTCTTAAATATGTCTTGTGTTAGTAATGTTAAAAAGGTTTGAAAAATAAAAGTGCCACTGTGATACAAATACTGCTGTAACTTTGCCGAACCTAAGGACTTTCACCCCATTGCTCCTTTCTAGGCTTCTTTGGCATTTCTGTGACCACACCCACTCCCGTTCCTCGGACACCCACTCCTCACCCCACCTCAGAGCTTCACCAAACCAGAGCTTATACGTTCCTCTCCATTGCCACTCATATTCAGATATTTTTATGGTATGGTAGGTATATGGACTGTGTGTACCTAAGCATCTTTGCCTAGCTCAACATTTACTACATCGACCCTTTATTTGTGACTAATACATCTACTAGCTTTACAGCTTTGAATTGAAGAGAGAAGCTGAAATATGAATAAAATAGAGAAAAGGATTTAGAAAGACAATATTATTAGGTTTAATAAATGAATTAAAACTCAAATCAGATAAATGAAATGGAATCTTGGCTCAACTTGGGTACAGTTCTTGCAGCCCGGTGCAAAGCACAGAGCAGTGATTCAGTATGCGTTCGTGGAAGGAAGTGGGGGAGGGAAGGAAGGAGGGAGAGAAAGAAAAAGGCAAAACGTAAGGCAGTCTGGCTGTTCTTTCAATCAGTTCCTGAATTGAGGACAGACTAGCTTTCCATGCCTCTCTCCGTCTACCCTGGAAAAATGGACAAGAAACAATTCAGGTTTAGGTTTTCATTTTACATAAAGTATCATGGCAAGGAACTACTCCTTAGGGTTCCTTTGCATGTTCAACATCTGTCTTCTCTTTAGAAGCTACATAACTCTTTCTCAGTGAACCATCTTCCACAATATGCAGCACCTAAACATCTGGCTAAATAAAACCAATTATACTATTAAAAATAAACCAGGATTTGCCAACAGTATGATACACTAGCCTAGGCTTCCTCAAAGGCAGGCATTTGTACTCCAAACACAATTGTATGGATTTGCTGTTTATGTTTTTCACCAAAACTATTTTTCCTCTTTCTTCTCTCTGATATCATTCCACTCTTAATCTCTACTCCCAGAAACCTGATTAGAATGGTAAAACTAAGGAATAGTGACTGAAAGGGGAACAATAGTGAACAGAGATGCTTAGCTTCCACACCTGGATTTTCCCAGCTTTATCTTTGTGACCAGTTTCTTATTGGTGGTGTTTATCTGCATTACCTTCATCTGTGTGTCACTTGGGTAAATAAAAAGAATCATTTCCCTGATTCTTACCATATAGGCTTAGGCAGAAGCTGAGAATGGAGCTAATGCTTGATTTTTCTCATCAGTACAAAGTCTGCTTTTTTTTTTTTCGAGTAAATTAAAATACCGTTCATTGATGGCTTAAACAATGTACAAAGACCATCTGTTCAAAAATATTTTTACATTAATATGAGAGTAGTAAATAGGTGCATAGGTTGTGGTATTAGACTGGAGAATGGATTTCAAACACAATTCATTCCACACTATCACTATTTGCAAAGACAATGTAGAAGTGTATGGTTTCTACATATAGATCCTCTTCAAATTACTTACCCTTGTGACCTCATGAGAACACATGAGAGAGGATCTTACTACATATCGCTAGTCTGGGAAAAGATCAAAATTCGCAGTTCAATTTTGTATTGCTGAATTCATATTACTTTTGTACCATCACAAAGTTGAAAAAATCACAAGTCAAAACCTTTTAAGTCTAGGAGTGCCTTTTTTTTAAATTAATTTTTATTGGAGTATAGTTGATTTACAATGTTGTGTTAGTTTCTGCTACACAGAAAAGTGAATCAGTTATACATATACATATATCTACTCTTTTTTAGATTCTATTCCCACATAGGTCATTACAGAGTATTGAGTAGAGTTCCCTGTGCTATACAGTAGGTTCTTATTAGTTATCTATTTTATATATAGTAGTGTGGATATGTCAATACCAGTCTTCCGATTTATCCTTCCACCCCTTTTCCCCTTGGTAACCATAAGTTTGTTTTCTACATCTGTGACTCAATTTCTGTTCTGTTTTTTTAAGTTCTTTATTTTATTTTTTGTAAACTATTTAAATTTATTTATTTATTTTTGGCTGCGTTGGGTCTTCGTTACTGTGTGCAGGCTTTCTCTACTTGTGGCGAACAGGGGCTACTCTTCCTGGCAGTGCACGGGCTTCTCAATGCAATGGCTTCTCTTGTTGTGGAGCACGGGCTCTAGGCGCACGGGCTTCAGTAGTTGTGTCTTGCGGGCTCTAGAGCGCAGGCTCAGTAGTTGTGGCGCACGGGCTTATTTGCTCCGCGGCAGGTGGGATCTTCCCGGACCAGGGCATGAACCTGTGTCCTCTGCATTGGCAGGCAGATTCTTAACCACTGTGCCACCAGGGAAGCCCCTATTTCTGTTTTGTAAATAGGTTCATTTGTACCATTTTTTTACATTCCACATAGAAGCGATATCATATGATATTTCTCTTTTTCTGTCTGACTTACTTCACTCAGTATGATGATCTCTAGGTCCATCTATGTCACTGCAAATGGCATTATTTCATTCTTTTTTATAGCTGAGTAATATTCCATTGCATATACGTACTACATCTTTTTTATCCATTCCTCTGCTGATGGACATTTAGGTTGCTTCCATGTCCTGGCTATTGTAAATAGTACTGTGATGAACATTGGGGTACATGTATCTTTTCTAATTATGGTTTTCTCCAGATATACACCCAGGAGTGGGATTGCTGGATCATATGGTAGCTCCATTTTTAGTTTTTTCCGGATCACCGTAGAAGCGAAGTGCCATGTTTAGAAACGCCTTTATGTGGTTTATATGTGGTTTATTACTTGTACAAATGCTTATGTATACATCAGACAATACATTGCCTTATTCAATGTGACAAATTATGATGATTTAAATTCTATCTTTAAAAATTCTGATAAAGCAGCAAACTTGATTACTTTAATCTCCCACAACAGGTAAATTTACACATACAAGAAAAATAACTATGTCACTCATGTTGTAATGCTTCACTTTTTTTTCCATTTTTGTTTTATATTACACATTATCAGTCTTCAGATGCAATTGTAAAATGCTCATTGGAAGCTAGCCTCAAGTATCATTTTCAAGGTTTGACTGAAATGTTGAAAGTCTACCAGAAATGCAAGAAGAAACAAATTTCCAAGCTTTGCTCATCTGAAGTTCCCATAGCACTGCAAATTGAAGTGAAGACTTTTCCTGAAACAGTTGTCCTGCCACTTTACTTTTTCCCTCTTAAATTTATTTTGACAATTACTGTCCTTACCCACCTTCTTCTCCTAGTAGTCCAGGGCACCTAAGGACATTTTTCATAACAAATAAAGGGAATGGATTTGGAAAATATATCTTCAGTTGGCATTTGGAGAGAGGTTTCATTCATTTAAAAAAAATCTTTTGGGTGCTATCAACTTTAGAGTAATGTAAATGCAAGCCTACAAAGGTAAATAAATATCCCTGTGAGAAGAAGAAAGAGCCTTTTGCATATCTGATACAGTCACAAGGCCCAAACCTTAATATGTAGTCAAGTGAGATACCACATAATGAGCACGATACCAGTTCTGTGGAAGTCCACTTAAATATATTAAAGTTGAGAAGTTATTCTGAAATTAAATCAAGAAAAGAAAATTTAGAATCCTGTGAGAAATTCTATCTTCAATTTTCTGTATACTATTCTCATTTTAAATAACTTAAATTTGGGCATTAAAAATATTTGTACATTGCTTTAATGCTTTAATCTTGGCAATTTTGTCCCTGTGCTAGTATTAGGCATTTAAAGAGAGGCCAAGTTAAAGATCCTCTTAGAATGAGGAAAAAATAAAACTAATTTAAGTAAATCCTAGAAAACATTAAGGCTTAAGATCCTCGACTTTTTCTTGTTCTTTCACTAGAGAATAATATTTATATTTTTCCATCACAGAATTTAATCTAACATATGAACAAAAATAACACTGTTGACAGTTGTTTATAATGCAGTTACATGTATTCAGTTTTAAAATCTGAAGGACTTCCTTTTAATTGCCTCCAGAAGGAATTGATTTTAGGTGTATGTTGACCAAGGTAGCTTGAACTCAATCACAGTCAACTGTCTTGTGACCATGCAAGTGAACAGAAATACTTGACCACAGCCAAGTTCCACATATCATATGTGAAAGTAAAAATGAAAGGTGATTAAAAATAGCAATGACAATACTTGAGAAGGAACAAATGACAACAAAAACGGCACTTAATGTACTCAGGAAGGCCTTTAGTTACAATATGTGATCAATGACCCAAACATTTAAAAGAAATGGAGAACCTGGGCATTGAGTAAAAGGCTATTGCAGCAAAGGACAAAGTATCAAAGAACCAAAATAAATTATCAAAAATAATGATAAGCCAAGTTTGAGAGCCATCTACACTGATGGCTCTCAGACTTGGCTGCACATTTAAATCAACCGGGAAGCATTAAAAAGTACCAAATACCAAAGCCTGAGTCCTACTCTCAGAAATTGTTTTTATTGAGCTGGAGTACAGCCCGTGCATTGGGATTTTTATAGCTTCTAGGTGATTCTAATGTGGTGCCAGGGTTAGAAACCACTGTTCTAGACTGTTTCAAGCATGCTCACTCACTCCTTCTCTGTCTCTCATTCTCATTCTTTCTGTTCAAATCAGCTTTTGCAACTTGAATGAAACAAACAGTAATAGTTTGATCTCTGGGGGGGACTATTATGGTGGTTTTCTAGAGATGTTTTTCTTTGAAGTATCCAAAATTTCCTTACTTATAAATAGAGTGGATCCTTACTGTAAGATGGATCCCATTCTTCACTCTTATGAAGAGATATATTAAATAAATAAATAACTCCTTATCAAGAGTCTCCTTATAAAATGATTCTGACGATTTAAAATCTGTACACCTGGCCATATGGTGCTCAGAGTTTGGGAAACCTACAATCAGGAGAATATGCTCTTATTCATCCCTGAGTCTCAAGCTGCGTTTGGACCAGAAGCAAGCTGTGACTCTGGCATCACATTATGGACAAGCATACTCCTAACTCACATGCCCTTGGAAGAATCTTTTTCCATCTCTTACCTCAGCTTTCTCATCTCTAAAATAAATGAGTTTGACAAAGTCATGTCTAAAATTCTTAGCAGTTCTTAGATTGTACACTTCATTTTTTCACATCTTAGTTAATTTCTTTTCCTTTCTATATGTACATATACATTGCTCTACTACTCAGATAGGACCATGATGTATACAAAGTTTTACATCCTAATTCTCTCACAATTTTATGTTGTGGCTGGTTGGAACACATCATGCTTATTGTGGCAAACAGAGAAAGTTAGGACAAAATTATTTTCAAATATCATGCAATTTTAAAGTACAATATTTTAATCACTGCACAGCGTTACATCTTACAAATGTGTTAGCTCTTACGCTACTGTTAAACATTTAGGTTGCTTCCAGTGTTTTTGTGTTCATAAATAATGTTATGAGGAAAAACTTTGTGCCTTTGATTACCTCTAATTATTTCCTTGGGCTAGATTCTGTGGGACTGCAAGTTCAAACAGTATGAATAATGTTGGAGTTCTTTATTCATATTGCCAAACTGGATGTCAAAAAATTTTGTTTGCAAATGTAAATTTCCTCTAGCAGCTTGTGAAAGAGCCCCAGGCACCACCCTGTCACAAAAATGGAGTCTCTTTTTTGTTCAGTTGTATAAGTGAATGGAAGGTTTACCTCTACACCTGTTTTCTTCATTCTCCCAAGAAATAGACTACTCCATCCTTAGGCCAGTCGTAGAAAGTGAGAAGAATCCACAGATGATGACAGCCTGATAAAGACTGATGTGCACAGTTGTGTAATGTCTTACTGTTAAAAAAAAAAAAAGGATCATGTTGCCTATATCCTTATGAAGAATATATAAACATGTAATGATGATTTTTTAAATTTTAACAATGAGAGATTTTTAAATGAGCTCTTTCATGTTTTAAGAAAAACTAAACATTAAATCTGGGAAGAGAGAAAAGAACAGTAATAATCTAGCCATAAGGTCATTCTGATTTTTTCCCTTTTAATTTTTGTCCATAACTTATTGTGAATGTGCCAGTTGTGAACACTGCCTTTCCTGGACAACACGTCATTCCTACAATTCTGTGAAGTGACTTTCTCTTGGCTGCAAGGATAAGAATGAAGACCTACTCGCCTCCATTTCAGCCCATGCTGAGCAGCACTTAGTTAACTATGTCTTCCTGGACTCTTAAAAAACAAAACAAAACAAAACAAAACACGTTAGTATTCTTAAGAAAAAAGCCTTTCAGATAAGTTTTTATTCATTTGTGACCACCTGGAGCGGTGGGATAGGGAGGGTGGGAGGGAGGGAGACTCAAGAGGGAAGAGATATGGGGATATATGTATATGTATAACTGATTCACTCTGTTATAAAGCAGAAACTAACACACCATTGTAGAGCAATTATACTCCAATGAAGATGTAAAAAAATAAAAATAGTGTGCCTACTTTAAAAAAAAATCCTCTTGTGAAGCAATGAAACACCAACTTAAAATTCTACTCATTTTATACTGCCATAAAAAATGCTAATCTAGTACATTAAATCTTATCACTTATGGTTGCTCCACGAGCCTACAGTTAGCCAATAATTGCTTTGTAATTATTTTCTATCCTCAGCAAGGTGAGTAATAAGATATACCATTCAAGAAATAAAGTTTATGAAATCTACATTTGTTCTTTTTTGTTGTTGTTCTTTTTTTTTTTTTTTGCGGTATGCGGGCCTCTCACTGTTGTGGCCTCTCCCATTGCGGAGCACAGGCTCCAGATGCGCAGGCTCAGCGGCCATGGCTCACGGGCCTAGCCACTCCACGGCATGTGGGATCTTCCCGGACCGGAGCACGAACCCATGTCCCCTGCATCAGCAGGCGGACTCTCAATGACTGCGCCACCAGGGAAGCCCTACATTTGTTCTTATAAAATGAAAACTATCCCTCCCTAGAATTCCACTCCAGAATGAACACTTTATTTTTTATTTATTTATTTTTTAACATCTTTACTGGAGTATAATTGCTTTACAATGGTGTGTTAGTTTCTGCTTTATAACAAAGTGAATCAGTTATACATATACATATGTTCCCATATCTCTTCCCTCTTGCGTCTCCCTCCCTCACACCCTCTCTATCCCACCCCTCTAGCTGGTCACATAGCACCGAACTGATCTCCCTGTGCTATTCAGCTGCTTCCCACCAGCTATCGCTTCTACATTTGGTAGTGTATATATGTCCATGCCACTCTCTCACTTCATCCCAGCAAGATGTTTTTTCCAAAGATGCACAGAGTCCACATATTTCTAATTTTGCTTCAAGTTAAAGAGCATTTATTTTAACCATAATAAACCAGAAATAAACTATAGAAGAGTATAGCATAAAATTGGGCAATTTCCTTTTGTGCTAAGTATGCTAGAGAAGAAGAAAAGTTAAGCATTGAAAGAATGATGGAGGGGACCTAGACGTGGGATATGCCAGCAAGTCTGGGAATGCCCTTAGTGGCCCAAGGCTGGACATCCTGTCTCCATCCTTGATACTGAGAAACATGTGGTTGAAGACTGAGTCTTAGAAGCCCCTAGTGTTGCCTGGATTATGTCCATACCCACAGATAACATTTCACATGAAAATCCCACTGTCTCCATCCCATTTCTCACAGATATTAATGTCCCACTATTTCCTTCAGGGTTTGCATATCAGTAGACCATAACCATTCTCAGTAGGACAGTGAAAACCTAGAGAAAAAGAATCAGAGAAGGCGAGTTAGTCCAGAAAACAGTCCTCCTCTTCTTAGTCCTCTCCCTCCTCCCCCCTAGGCTCCTTCCTCCTTCTCCTCCCAGAAAAACAGTCAGCAAAGCAGACCTGAAACTTGAGAGCCAGCAGAAGCCACTAATCCAAATTAGGACCCTGCATTTTCTAAGTGATAATTATTCAGACAGTCTCTCATTGTTTACAAACACCTGCCCCTGTTCCAAATGTCTGTTTTCTGTTGATTCTTGAATACATTCACAATTCACCTTTTCTTAGAACTTGTATTCTGTTAATAAGAAAGACATGATTTTCTTTTACATTATAAGAAGCCATTTTTTTGTGTTTGACAAACTACTTTAATATCTTACGCTGTCTGCTTTGTGATTTGCAGCCAGAATCTGAAGATAACTTCCATATCTTTAGTGTATGGCCTTGTTTTCATGCTGACACAATGATCAGCCTGAAAAGGTAGTGAGCCCCCCACCTGCAAAAGCACTCGAAGAAAGGCCAAATGACCTTCACGTAAGGAGAGCTGAGCAAGGAATCCTAAATTCAGTGGAAGACTGGCCTAAATAATTTCCATATTATATGTCAACTGCAATAATTCATATATGATACCTATTTGCAAAATTATTTGAGATGACATACAGTAAAATATGTACTATGAGTCTGCTAAACTGGAATTTGAAACTAAACTTCTGAGAACTCAAGATAAATGATTCCTAATGTAATGCCTTATTAGCAGGTGTAATAATGAGTAGTATTCACGAAGCAGAGTTTTCTAAGCTTATTCATGCTGTTCTGAGCAAATTTGCTAAGTGTGACAGTGTCAACAGATTGTAGGGGTTTTTTTTTGTTTGTTTGTTTTTCTTTTTGCGGTACGCGGGCCTCTCACTGTTGTGGCCTCTCCCGTTGTGGAGCACAGGCTCCGGACGTGCAGGCTCAACGGCCATGGCTCACGGGCCCAGCCGCTCCGTGGCATGTGGGATCTTCCCGGACCGTGGCACGAACCCGTGTACCCCGCATTGGCAGGCGGACTCCCAATCACTGCGCCACCAGGGAAGCCCCAGATTGTACTTTTGAGAGTCAGTTCAAGTTCCTCTTTCTACAAGCAAGTTTACCGTTTGTTTCTCACTTGCCTATTTTCTGAGTCTGATAGAGTTTCTATCATAGGCGGCCCTTAACACAGTCTTGCCCCCAGTAGGGACAATGTAAAAGTGTGTGGACTGAACTGAAGAGAGAAATATGCATCCTGATGGGGATATAATTAGATTGTAAAAGAGGAATAAAATACAACAATAGGAAGCAGAAATAGCAACGGTTCAGTTCCTTTCTGTGTGGAGAGAAGCAATGCTCCACCTACATTCATGCCTCACAGAAGAAAAATGTGGCTTGTAGCTTTAGTTTCTGTAGCTTTAGCTTAGTGGCTTTTATTTCTGCTCAAATAGAGAGTAGGCATGGTGAACAAGCAGCAAGCTATTTGCCTGGAATCCAAAATTGGCAGATATTAACAATTTATCAAAATGTAAAAGGAAAAGAAAAGAAAGCCCTCGATCCCCTTAATGTTTAAGGATAATACATATCACTCTTCATCGAGAAAAAACAGGATAATTGCTCCCCACCTTTTCTCCTTGGATTTTTCAGAACCTGGTCCGTGACCTGTCCCAGCCCCAATACTGCAGCAAAGTTAATCACTCCCTTCTCGCAGCCCCTCAAAGATCCAAAGATCCAAACACTTTCTCATCAAGATAAAAAAAAAAAAAACATGTGACCCTTCTCCCACTAGCTCCTCTTCAAGTTTTAAAAATTATTTCTAGCAAATCTAAACTTTTCAATGAAGGGGTTTTGTTTTGCCATCATATATACCCTCCTCATTCTAATATTATGCAGTGAAGCTTCTGTCCTCATTCTGTACTGATATTGTTTTAAGGACACAAATGATCATCTGCTCATTAAATTCATCTGTTTCCCTTCAACTTTCTACTGACTTTTCTATTATTGGCCACTTGCTGCTTCTCCCACAGGTTAGATTCTGTCACACTGCGAGGGCTTGAGTCTCTTCCAAGCCCTCTGACTAATCCTCCTCCACCTCTTTTGCTGGTATTCTCTATCCAACCATTCTATACAGTGTGCTTTTCCCTCGAGGTATTTAGCTTTGTGCTCATTTTTTTCTTTATGTCTTCATCCTCAGAGATCTTATCCACTCCTAAACTTCCAAGGATTAGGTCAATGTCTCAGCAAATCTTTAGAGGAGTATAAATAAACAAACAAATAAATAAATGTCCCCTAAAAAAAATCTCTTCATCTTTTGGTCAATTTTGGTCTTATCCTTGGCCCCAGTCCTGGCCCAGCAGGAGTTTTGTTTTTATTATTCATTTTCTTTCCTTCCTTTCCAGGCTCACCTTCAGCTCTTATATAACCCACAGAACTTTCAAAATGGCTTCAAACAGCTTTCGTAGCTTTTAATTGTGGTCTGTCGTCTCTGGTCCTATCTGGTTTTCATTGCACTCTCTCTCTTTCTGCATATGTGAGTGTGTTTTGTGTGTGCATATCTTCTTTTCCAACTTCACTGTAAGCTGCTGGAGGGTAGAAAGCATATTATGTATTTGCAGTATAACCTATAGAACTAGCAGAGCGTCTTACTCATAGTTAATATTGAATAGGTACCTGTAACCATGATGATAATTGATAAGAACTCAGTCACTGTTAGGAGCGTGGATAAGGAATATCCTGTACCCTTTCCTCCCTTATTTCAGATCTCTACTGTGATCAGTATGCTCCACATGCAGGACCACTCCACGTTCATCGCCATGGTCTCTAATTCTTCTTTTTTTTTCTTTTTATTTTATTGAAGTATAGTTGATTTACAATGTAGTGTTAGTTTCAGGTGTACAGCACAGTGATTCAGTTATACATGTATATGTATATATAGCTGTTCTTTTTCAGATTCTTTTTCCTTATTGGTTATTACAAAATACTGAGTAGAGTTCTCTGTGCTGTACAGTAGGACCTTGTTGTTTATCTATTTTATATATAGTAGTGTGTATATGTTAATCCCAGCCTCCTAATTTATCCCTTTCCCCCCTTTCACCTTTGGCAACCATAAGTTTGTTTTCTATGTCTGTGGGTCTATTTCTGTTTTGTAAATAAGTTCATTTGTATCTTTTTTTTAGATTCTACCTATAAGCAATATCATATGATATTTGTCTTTGTCTGGCTTACTTCACTTAGTATGGTAATCTCTAGGTCAGTCTATGCTGCTGAAAATGGCATTATTTCATTCTTTTTTATGGCTGAGTAATATTCTATCATATATATGTATCACATCTTTATCCATTCTTCTGGCGATGGACATTTAGGTTGCTTCCATGTCTTGGCTATTGTAAATGGAGCTGCAATGAACATTGGGCTGCATTCTTCTTGATGACTATTTTTATTTATTTCCCAAATTTATGTTTAAAAATATGATTTTTTCTAATGTGTTTTATATTATTGATATAATGTTGTACAGTTTTTGAAACTGAACTATGAACTGTTGAATTGAACCAAATACATACATACAAATAGTTATGTTTATACATGCATACACAGAGACATATGTATGTGTGTAAATGTGTGTCTATTATATTTTGAATTATTTTGCTAGTGCTGCCATAATAAAGTATCACAGACTGAGTGACTTAAATACCAGAAATTTATTTTCTCACAGTTCTGGAGGCTAGAAATCTAAGACCAAGGTGTCGGCAGTGTTGATGTCTTCTGAAGTCTCTGCCCTTGGTTTGTAGATGACAATCTTCTCTGTGCTTTCCCATGGTCTTCCCTCTGTACTTTGCTGTGTCCACATTTCCTCTTCTTATTAGGACAACAGTCATATTGGATTAGGGACCACCAAAATGATTTCATTTTAACTTAATTGCCTCTTTAGGGATCCTATCTCCAGATAGTCACATTCTGAGATTAGGACTTCAACATATAAATTTCAGGGGGAACAAATTCAGCCACAGTTTGTGTGTGTGTGTGTGTGTGTGTGTGTGTGTGTGTGTGAACGGTGAAAGAAACTCAAGTAAAAAAATTAAGACAGGGAAGTATAGGAAGGAATTAAGCTTTGTAGGAAAAAATATCAAATAAGAATTTAATCAACCTCCCAGACTAATGTCTAAAGAATTCAGCTGGGAAGGTGTCAACCACAGGACATCAGGGAGGTCATTGGATTCAACAGTGTTGGGTCAGTGAGGAAAGGAAGTGGCTAATAGATCCAATGGAATTTCAGAGGGTGTTAATCATATCAATTTTTATTCCCTTGAGAAATTCTCATGAAACTGAGGTAAATATCTGGAATGCACAATTGACAGAGACATATGGAGCACATGCTTTACTCATATAAATAAGCTTTCTATCCTCTTCAGGGGCATACGTTACATTTTGAACTACCTCATAGCACATATGCTGCCCTTGTGTATCAACAGCTTAGCCTTCCATGCAGATCCATTTCCCTAAATTTCCCCTAGACCTGGGTCACTTATTGATTGTGTTCAGTCGTGGCTTTTACTGATCATTGTTAGTTTCACTTTCAGGTGGCTCTTACAGCACATTTTAAAGTCTCCTTGCTGATATCCCTGCTGCTATTTCTTAGGTGACTCATGTTGTAATTTTGCAAACTGACTCTCTTAACAGAAAGAAGAAATACATTGACTCGGCTAAGATGGATTTTACATTCAATGTCATTCTAAACTATCAGTGAAAAAAATTGAACATGTTAGTATTTGAAACAAGTACATTGGGAGCAATCTAAAGGCGCCCCTTTTAGGAATTAGCTTCCTGCAGAACATTCTCCTGCCAGAAGGACTCACCCCAACTCCCCCAAACTCTCACAGAAACATAATGGGACTCTCAACAATCCTTACTGGTCATCCTCAAGACGTGAACCAGGCATTCTGCAAGGGCAGGCACACTGGGTGAAAGATGAAATATTCACTAAAAGAAAATAAAAGCTGAAAATGTGCAGTCATATTGGGCTTATTAAAAAATACTATATTAGTTCTCATGATCATCATTGAAATGAAAAAAAAAATTCAGTGGCAGAAAAAGAAGGGACCCACAGGTAGCCAGGATTTCTTTGGTATATTTGTGTGAGTTAGAGCTGACTCTTTTCACCTGGCTGAGCACACCCATTTCAGGATGGCAGCATAGGAGAGCACTTGGGTTGGGCAGGGCTTTTTTCAAACTGTGTATGTACCTCAGGGTTCCTGATACATCCATAGTGTGCCTCTCTTTCTTGGGAATGACCAAGTAGAATAGTGACATTATTAGTGCTTGCTTTTTTGTGCACATGAAGTGCTGAGAAATATTAGAGTTATATAAATTCGCCTCAGTGAAAACATGTCAAGCCCTTAGATGACTCACAAGGAAACAGAGAGGGAAGAACATAGGCAGAGAAAGGGGGAAAGTAAGGAATATCACCAAGGTTGACAAAGGTTTAATGTGGTTCAATTAGAAATTCTTAAAATATATGGGAAAGGGGAGGTTTGTGAATGTGCTCACTACATAGGCACGACTTGGGCAGACAGAATAAATAGAGGAAAGAATGCAGAGAAACATACTGTGCCAGGACTTTGTAGAGGAAGCCAGGGTCTGAAATTCAGGTAGACTGGAAGAGGGTTAGTTTGTAACATATATTTAAAAAGGTAAGAGATCGCACACCAGGCAAGAAGGAGAGAAAGGACAGTAGGAAACAAGTAGAAAGCAGGTGCCATTTATAAAAGCAGGTAAAGAATGAACTCCAGGAGGCAGGGCAGGGAATCAAGAAGCTGGGCCAGGGGACTAAAGACAAAACATAGTCAGTGATACAGATCAATGCTTAGCTGTTGGAACCAGGGACCTCCACCAAAAGTGATATTTGATAGCAATGGTAATGAATCTTAATCCCTTAAATGTTCACCGCTAGTAAATTAGATGATCTTTCCCGATGTCTCTGAACCATCACTGACTATTCATTGAGTCCACATTAATGAGAAAATTCCCAGGTTTCACTGGGTTGAAATGGCAGATTTTCAAGATTGATCCTTTAACAGTCGTGTGGCTCAGTCCAGCTCAGTCTATAAATTCTGAGCTCATTTGTCTAATCCTTTCTCAAGAAAAATACAACAGGCTACTGTCTCTGATGTCTATATGAGCTTTTTTCCACAATATATGATCAGATTCTAAATATCTTAGATAGCATACAATATAAACATACAGTGATTATAAACACACACAAACGTGTGTGTACATAAAAGACAGGTAGTTGCAAAATAATGGCATGATACCTTCTTCTTATGAAAATCGCGCCTGTATATTCCAAAGTTAAACTAGTGTTGCTGGCTCTTATTTATTTTTCTTGCTGAAGGCTTTTCCATTCTCATTTTCTCTATTTAAATACTGAAATGCCCATCATTGTTGTATTTTTTTGTCTTTGCTCTTGTCAATGGACAAAAGCGATCTTTGGTTACACTTAACGTTCACCAAAATCTTTATTCATAATGAAAATTGTAAGATATGGTGCTGTTATCAAGATCATTATAACTTGAACCTGTATCAGAAATTGTCAGGTACAAATAAAGAATATTCTGCCACTTTTAAGCAATTGAGTCTCCCTTTTCTCTACCATATAAGTTTGTACAATTGTGCATTTTGTAGACGAACTGTCAAAGAGCTGAAAATATATTATTAGTGATTTCAGTATTTTATTGTTGAGATTTTCACTGCTTCCTCAATGGTTTCCTGACTTTCAGAGGATTTTTTTCTTTTTCTTCTTCTCATTTCCTACCGGGGTAGCATTTTAAGTAGATGTTATAAATCTCTGCCAAAGGCACATTCATAGCCCTGCTTGAATGGTTTCATTTAGGCTAAGACTACCCTTACTTTTCAAGTCTCTTCAACATCTTTTATCATGATGAAATAACACTTTGTTTTCATTAAAGAATCAAGCCCAACTACCTAAAAATCCCACAAAATAAATATAGATGACTTATTTGATTTTGGAATAGATCCAAATTATACCACATTATTAAATTAACTTCAGATTTCTACTTGAAATACAAACATGGCTTTTTAGCTAGTCTTTTTTTTTTCTTAAGGATAGAAGGGGCAATCTCTGAATATATACATTTTTAATATATCCACTATTTTAACTCTATAAATCAAACACATTTGATGCCCAAATGCTGTAAACATTTTTTGTAAAGGCAAACAGAATTCTGGTATCTTGTTTTGCAATTTTAGTCAAACATTTTCTAAATGTTTCTAAACATTTCTAAATTTCTAAAGAATTTCTAAAGCTTCCAAGACCTCTAATTCAGGCCACAATTGTTTCTTTAAAATGCACCAAATCTAGCAGAGACCTGTTGAGTCACAGATTCAGAAGGGAACGTGGGAAATAGAAATCTTTCCCAAATTCCATTTCTAACCTAGATAAGTAGATACTAAGAATACTATCTTTTTTAAAGGTGTCATAATTTTTCAGAATTTTAGCCTCAAGGCAGCTATATACTATTCTTCTTGATCTGTTTTACAATCAGTAAGAATGGTTTATTCATGTGCTCATAAGTGACAGGGGAATGCATATCATAATGATTTACAGGATTTTTTTTTTCCAGGTGAATAGAGCTCCTAACAGATATATCTGTCTTTGGGGAAAGAAAAAAAATCAAGTGAATCACAGATGAGATAACCTTTCTCTTCAACGTTTCTTTTGTAACATCAGTCACTCTGCTCTCTCCATATAATGATGAAGAACAACCACTTTCAGGTTTATAAAATCTCCTATCTTCACAATGTCCCAGTCTCATGAAGTGTTACACTGCTTTTATAATAATGCATGGAGTCCATATTACAGCTCCTACTGTGTGCTGTTGCATTTCTTCTTATAACTTTAATTTTTTAGTGCTTCAAATAACATAAAAAATAATTTAGTAGTATTCACAAATGCTAATCTACAGACAGCTCCTATAGATTTTGCAGTAGACTCAAAGATTCCTTAAAGTCTGAGACCTGTGTTTAGAAGCCAAGGATGTTTTACAAGTACTTTAAAAATATCTCTTTGGGGCTTCCCTGGTGGTGCAGTGGTTGAGAGTCCGCCTGCCGATGCAGGGGACATGGGTTCGTGCCCCAGTCTGGGAAGATCCCACATGCCGTGGAGCGGCTGGGCCTGTGAGCCATGGCTGCTGAGCCTGCGCGTCCGGAGCCTGTGCTCCGCAACGGGAGAGGCCACAACAGTGAGACGCCCGCGTACCGCAAAAAAAACAAAAAAACAAAAAAAAACAACTTTGTATTCATGTTCACTCCTGAATAGTAAAATATCAGTCAGAGAAAGGATACCCGCTTCACCCAGTAAATAAAAAAACGGTCTCTTTTTATTTTAACACATGTGCTCCTCTCCTTAGCTGAATGTTTATACTGTTATAATTTGTAGGACATAATTCTATGGTTCTTAATGTAGTAAAAACTCACATTAAATTTTTTTTAACATCTTTTTGGGGTACAGTTGCTTTGCAATGTTGTGTTAGTTTCTGCTGTATAACAAAGTGAATTAGCTATACATATACATATATCCCCTCCCTCCTGGGTCTCCCTCCCACCCTCCCTGTCCCACCCATCTAGGTGGTCACAAAGCACCGAGCT
Organism: Mesoplodon densirostris; assembly: GCF_025265405.1. NCBI lineage: Eukaryota > Metazoa > Chordata > Mammalia > Artiodactyla > Ziphiidae > Mesoplodon > Mesoplodon densirostris. The sequence continues at coordinate 84,138,223 of NC_082669.1, forward strand.
GCTCTCCCTGTGCTATGCAGCTGCTTCCCACTAGCTATCTATTTTACATTTGGTAGTATATATAAGTCCATGCCACTCTCTCACTTCATCCCAGCTTACCCTTCTCCCTCTCCCATGTCCTCAAGTCCATTCTCTATGCCTGCGTCTTTATTCCTGACCTGCCCCTAGGTTCATCAGAACCCTGTTTTTTTTTTTTTTTAGATTCCATATATATGTGTTAGCATATGGTATTTGTTTTCCTCTTTCTTACTTCACTCTGTATGACCGTCTCTAGGTCCACCCACCTCACTACAAATAACTCAGTTTCGTTTCCTTTTATGACTGAGTAATATTCCATTGTATATATGTGCTGCATTTTCTTTATCCATTCATCTGTTGATGGACACTTAGGTTGCTTCCATGTCTTGGCTATTGTAAATAGGGCTGCAATGAACATTGTGGTACATGACTCTTTTTGAATTATGGTTTTCTCAGGGTATATGCCCAGTAGTGGGATTGCTGGGTCATGTGATAATTCTATTAAGGAACCTCCATACTGTTCTCCATAGTGGCTGTATCAATTTACATTCCCACCAGCAGTGCAAGAGGGTTCCCTTTTCTCCACACCCTCTCCAGCATTTACTGTTGGTAGATTTTTTGATGACGGCCATTCTGACCAGTATGAGGTGATACCTCATTGTAGTTTTGATTTACATTTCTCTGATGATTAGTGATGTTGAGCATCCTTTCATGTGTTTATTGGCAACCTGTATATCTTCTTTGGAGAAATGTCTGTTTAGGTCTTTGGCCCATTTTTGGATTGGGTTGTTTGTTTTTCTGATACTGAGCTGCATGAGCTGATTGTATATTTTGGAGATTAATCCTTTTTCAGTTGCTTCATTTGCAAATATCTTCTCCCATTTGAGGGTTGTCTTTTCATCTTGTTTATGGTTTCCTTTGCTGTGCAAAAGCTTTTAAGTTTCTTTAGGTCCCATTTGTTTATCTTTGTTTTTATTTCCATTTCTCTAGGAGGTGGGTCAAAAAGGATCTTGCTGTGATTTATGTCATAGAGTGTTCTGCCTATGTTTTCCTCTAAGAGTTTTATGTTGTCTGGCCTTACATTTAGGTCTTTAATCCATTTTAAGTTTTTTGTGTGTGTTCGGTGTTAGGAAGTGTTCTAATTTCATTCTTTTACGTGTAGTTGTCCAGTTTTCCCAGCACCACTTATTGAAGAGGCTGTCTTTTCTCCATTGTATATTCTTACCTCCTTTATCAAAGATAAGGTGACCTTATGTGCATAAAACTCACATGAAATTTAATGAGACTTTTACTGAAGGAAAGTGAGGAGTTAGTGACATTTCTGATTTTAAGTTCTTTTCTTATTATTTCATTATATTCTAAAAGGTGTATGGAAGGTAATTTAGAGTCCCTATCTCATTGTAACTTGCATTTGTAATCCTAAATTCCAGAATTAAAATGATGTAAATGATAGTGTGTCCTTTTGAAGGGCATATATAGTAATCATTGATTTTTATCATAGCTAGAAATAATAGAGGGAGGTAACTATGTAAAAAATTATGTATATATAATATATAAATATATAAACTTTATATTACATATGTATGTATATGTGTATATAATACACACACACACACAGGATTCCTTAACTCTATCAAATATGTCAAAAGTGAAGTGGTCCAGGTGAAGCCCAATAGGTAGGAGACTGAATTCTTCCATCAGGAGCGAAGGGCCTCAGGGGCTGGTTTAGTTCTAGGATATCTCAGGATTTGTACCCAGGGCTCTTGAGGAAACAGTAATGGGCTTGTTTTTCCTGAATGGGTCCCTCAGACTAGAATCTAGATCCCTCAGAGTAGAATCTAGGATCAGAACCTCAGAGACCATTTAGTTTGGGCCCATCATCTTAAAATTGAATCTAATAGGAAACTACCTATAGAAAGCAAAGCACTATACTACTCACCCCGCTATTTACCAGGAAGGAAGGAACTTGATTCTGTTTCACAGCTGCAGTCACTCCCCGCTCCTCTTGACATTTGTGGGCCTTGGAAACACAAGCTTGTGAAGAAAGCTACATTCACTCACCACTTAAGATGAAAACTTTAAAAGGCAGGTGGAAGACGGCATAGCAAAATAGACAGAAACAGGAAGAGAACTGAATTAATTTTATACCATCATCTAATGTATATTTTTATATTATCCTTATCTAATTTCTTTAGGTTTGGGACCAATTATCTATCTGCCTATCTGGCAGTATTTTTTTCAATAAAGTTTCACAGAGCAATGTTGTGGAGTTTCAGAGCATTATCTCTTGCACTGAGTTTGAAAAACCCAAATTAAAATGTCATAAAGCAAAACAAAGTGTGCATTGTCACAAAGCAAGGCAACAACATTCATCAAAAACACGTTCTCATAAGCCAGCCCAGAAGCATTCTTCGGAAGACACAGGCCAAAACTGATAAATACTTAACCATAAAATTAGGAGCTGGCTGTGCTTCCATGGTGGCGCTGTGGTTGGGAGTCCACCTGCCGATGCAGGAGACCCAGGTTCGTGCCCCGGTCTGGGAAGATCCCACGTGCCATGGAGCGGCTGGGCCCGTGAGCCATGGCCGCTGGGCCTGCACGTCCAAAGCCTGTGCTCCGCAACGGGAGAGGCCACAACAGTGAGAGGCCCGCGTACCGCAAAAAAAAAAAAAAAAAAAAAAAAAAAAAAAATTAGGAGCTGGCTCACATGCCTAGGCAATGTTTATTTGCACAAAGCTAAATTCGGTCATGCAATAGCTTGCGAATCTTCTTTTTTTCTAAGATGAGAACTTAACATAAATAATGGATAATAGATTTTAAGTGCACGTAAGACTGTGGACTATGATATGATAAATTCATGGTGTGAAATAAACATCAGAGTTGAATGATAAATATGCATAACACGAGAATAAATAGAAATTTCTACTTTAAAACTTAATTGTTAACACTCTTACCAAAATATACATTTAATATATAACATAATATACATAGACATATTGAAGAATGTAGTAGACTATTGTGGCAGCTGAGACTGTAGATATTTTAAGCCATAGGACCAAGAACATTTGACAACCATTTACTACAAGTGAAAGCATTTGCAAGAGGACAGGCAGTGACTATTGAAGTTCTTTCTAGTTCACTGAGCCTAAAATCCTCAAATGCTAGGACAAGGCAGCAGGCAGTAAAGTTTATGATTGTTACTTTTTTATTTTAACATCCAATTTAATACAAAAAGTTTGCCTTTTATGAGTTCAATTATTTATGAGTTCAATTTATTTTAAAATAATTTATTCTCTGGGAAGAATAACTGCCATCATTTTTTCCCCCCAGCGGAGAACTGAAAACTTTATAAGTGAATTCTATTAATTAATTCTATTAATTCAGGTGTCTTTTCTGGAGTCAGAACTTGGGCAAGTTACTTGATCTCACTGTGCCCCAGTTTATTCCTATTTAGAATGGGGATTATGATAGTGGTAACTTTCTAGAGTGGAAACTTGAATGAGAACATCTAAGTGCTCAATATATGGTTTTATTATTATTATTACTATTATTATTATTGCCATTTTGTTTATTTCTAGTCAGAGAGAGGCCTCTGAAGTTTACCTATTGGTTGTGTTCCTTAATTTTCATAAAGGCTCTTCATCCTCTGCACAGTGGATTGTTTCTCCCTTTGATCAGTCACCAAAAAAATATGACTCTTGCCAGAGATTTCAGCCTTCAAATCCTTGCTTTTATTCCTTATCAAAAGCCTGATTGTGGCAAATATTAATGGGACATTAAAACTATCCATTCATTTATTGGAGGGGTTCTGAATGTGAGGAATGTAGGGTGCTGCTAGATCCTTCATTTTACATAGAAGTTTTTTCATTACATATATTGCAACTGTAATTTTGTGTCTATATTTTTGGAGGGAGATGTTCCAATCACAACTTTCATCTAATTCTCAGGATAGGTGGCCCCAAATCCACATTTTTGTGAGATTTTCTGAATATTCTAATTTTACCCTTGGGTCAATTCAGGCCGCCATAAAATTATATATGTGGACTATAGTGGTTTTGTCTTTTGTAGAATTTTTTACCAAATTCAATTTTGGTGTTATATCACTGTCACCTATTTTTCAATGGTACTTATTATGTAGATCATTGTTTAGGATGACCGTTATGATAACCTTCACAATAATCTTGTTATGAGGACTTGATAAGAGAAATTTTACTTATGTCTCAGTGTCAGGAAAGGTTCTGAAAAGCTGTCTGTGTTTATATCATAAGAAAAGTAAACATTTTTTTTTCTTGGACTGCTAGAAAATCTCCACTGCAATTTGTATACAGGTTTTCCATGGTAAATTAATTATGGATTGATTATTTTCCTAACATGGTACTGCTTCATCTGGATTGCCCATGCACTTTCTTTGAAAAAGTCAAAAATGAGAAGCCATTTCCCCAGTATATACCACCACCAACCATGTTCAATGCCTTTCAGTAAAGTTATACCTCAGATTTCCTCCCATATAGTTATGATTACAAATGAAACATTTCTTTTCAAATTTGTTGAATGCTCATGAGATATTTGGAGACTTTAGGTTCAAAACATGTAGCAATATTAAAGTGTACTCTTTTGTAGCCTACATTATTCTGAATTATTGCCCACTGAATATCAAAGTAGCAAAAGAATGGATTGGCCTATAGAGGGAGACGATGTGGTTCAGTGGGAAGGGCCCCACTCATGGAGCTGGAAAACTGATTCTAATCCAGGCTCTGCAACTTCAGGCAGAAGTTTATCCTCTCCAGGAGTAGAAGACAACACCAGTACATCTATACACCTCATGAGATCGGGTTAAGATAAATAAAATAATACAGCAGAACGTGTTGTGAAAAATACTATAAGCTTAATCAAGAATTGTAACCGTGATCAACCTTATCCTTTGAACCTGTGGTTAAAGGGCTCTCAAGCAATATAAATGTAGTCAGTCTTCTATTTAGTCTGCCTGCACCATCTATTACTTATCTGATCTTGGGCAAGTTTCTGAGCCTGCCCGCCCCTCAGTCATCTCATAGCTTGTTGAGAGGAATAAATGAGCTAATGCCTGGAAGACCCTCTGTGTAGACTTTTCCTTCGTGGTGAAGTTCGATAAATCTTAGCCATTGTTATTAACATGTAATTCCTTTGCCTTGTCTTTAGAGTTAATAGGCATTACAAAATGAAACCCCATTTCGTTAAGCTGCAATATATACACTCAGGGTAAATGGTTTCCTATACTAGCAACCAGTGACTGACAAGATTTTATAAACAAAAATTAATGAGATTCTAGGCACTGATTAAAATTTAATGGAAAAAAGTTTTAATTTAAAAATTGCTGTTCAGAGTATCCTAGTCACCCGATTTTAGTTTAACAGCAGTGGATGCAGTGGAGGGGCTTTAACAAGGCAGCTGCTGCCATGGTTGTGCTGTCAGGTGTGTTCAGTCACCAGGTACACAGTCCAGCTTTACACACAACTCTGGCAAAACACAGTCCTGCAACAACAGAGCCATGGTCCCCTTCCTCCATAAAGAAGCAAATGGAGTGGAAGGCTTTATTGTAGCTTTAATTATGTACACAATTTTAGAGAAAGTGGACAAAGTTTCTTGGAAATCACAAATTAACATCTTTAGTATGCATGCCACAGCCTTTCTTCAGAATCTCTTGCAGCTTTAACATAGTTGGCAACAATTATATAAATTGTAAAGACTAGAAAATATTAGTGTCTAGGTCTAATAAAAGTAATTTCATTTTGATTGGAAGAAAATTAAGATGCATAGCCATTAAAGTGCTTCTAGTGCTACTCAAAATGTCTCCACAGTATTCATTTCTTATAAATGTATTTTATGAAGATATTCATGAAGTCTAAAAGGTGGAAATGTCTAGTGGGATTGCAACATGATGTTTATAAACACTCTTGATACTAGTATTTTCTGGGAGACTAGTGAGGTGCCTGTCGTCAATATGCATTGAGAAATATCAAATATTACAAGTGAACATTTTTTGTTAAAGCGTTCATAGGAAAGAGCCATCTCAGATACCAGCAAAAACAGACTATATAGGAACAAATATACAATTGTTTCAAAAAGTTTTTATGCAAACCTAGCTTAGTTTAGCTAAGCAGTAAGATGAAATGAAAGAAAAGTTCCCACCTATCAAATATTCCTTCCCAGAGCAGGCATTGGAACCCAAATAAGATGCAATATGTGACAGCTGATACAATCACATACTAATTGCATTGTTCCTAAAGAATTTTTGATTTGGCGTAGAACAGCCTCCTGACTGATTCTCCAAACAGAATTAACTTCAAAATGCACAAGCAAGGAGCTAAGTAAATTTCTCTACTAGACCGAGGTCCATAGGCATTGTCCTTTTATATACTGGAGGAGAATGTCACAGAAGCCTTTCAAATATAAATTCTCTGTCACTTCCCACAGTTATTAAGACCAGGTCAAATGGTTAATTGTGATAGGAAAATCATGTCCCAGCCACAAATATCCTCACCAGTAGCCAGTTAAGAAAATTCATCCAAACGATTTTGGCAGGAAGAAGCTTTCCTACCACAGGCCCTGTTACTGGTGTTCTATGGCAACAGATTTATTAAATTACAAAATGGAAGGACTCTGTAATCTATGTGTATGCATATATACATATGCGTGTGTGTGTGTGTGTGTGTATATGTATAAAACTGGACATAAATAAGCAAAAGATGTAACCAGGCCATTACCTGCACCCAAAGTACAAATGGAACACCACAGAAACCAAATGTTGGTTCTCTGGTCCCTTCCCTACTTCACTAGAGGGAAATGAAGACTTTTGCCTGCAGTCTTTTCCTTCACCTAATTATTCTATGAGGAGGGAGAAGGGAGGTTTTCTCATATATCATCAGAGCAGTCCATCTACTTGAATGCTCCACTAGCCACCATAGCCTGCTGCCTCTGGACAACTGCCCACACCGGTACTGGCCTCCACCAAATGGCCAGCTTTGTCACTCTCCTCTGTGACTCATGGGGATCTTCCACTTTTCATAACCAGATAATTCAAAGGGCAGAGGTTTTAGAACTCTACTACATAAGGGTATTCTCCCAAGGGACTCCAAATCTCAATGAACATCAGGATCATCTTATAAATGCTTTTAAAAATAGGTTTGGGGATCTCACCTCCAACCAAGCTAACATGAAACTCTAGAAGTAGATCTCATGACATCTGGATTTGGAACAAGTTCCCCACAGTAAAGGCATTTGGTAAGGGTGCAAAAAATAGTTGTTGAATTAATTCTTAGGCAGATAGTACAACCCAGTATACAGATTGGTTTTGGGAAATCACAGTTTACACCACAGCTCTTTTCTTCCTGTGGTGGAACAGCTACTTCAAAGCCCCAATCATACAGGGAGAGTTAAAGAAGTCCTCAAACATTCAATAACAAATTGGAGGTTGGTATGTCAGAAGTCCACAGTGTACCTCTAGGCAGAGATGTTGCCTACGACTCCTGCATACCAAGCAGAATAATCTCACTTCAGTTCCCACTAAACTCATAATAGAAATCAGTTACTTTAAAAATCCATTTTAAAGAAATTGTTCTCTCCTTGCTATCTCAAAGAATACATTGGGGCTTAGAGACTGCCAAGTCAAAACAATCTCAGTGACATTTTTTAATCCCCTTTTTGAGAGGCCATAGAATAAAAACAGTTGAACTTTAAAATGATCAAGTGAGTTTCTCTTAAAACCACACTGTGAGTTCCTCAAAAGGTAGAGCTTTGTACCTATAGGACCCAGCAGATAGAAGACACTCAAATAATATGATCTGGAAGAAAGGGAAGGAGGGAGGAAGGAAGGGAGGGAGGGAGGAAGGAAGGAAAGAAGGGAGGAAGGGAGGGAGAAAAGAGGAAAGGGAAGGAGGCAGAGAGGAGGGAGAGAGAAAGGTAGAGAAACTAAGGGAAAGTGGGAGTAATCTGAGTGAATGAATGACTCTTGTTAACATTGACCTTATGTTTGCCTTTTTGATAATCTTTATGAAACCAGAAGGTAAAGATGCTCACCCTCTTCATTACAATGATACTAAATGAATTTTTCCAGATAGTCTTTGATAAGTGCAACCTTGTCTCTTTTTTATTTACTTAGATTCACTGTATGTCTCAACAATATTAGGCAGCATGTATCTAATTTTCCCTGAAGAACTCTTTTATAATTATGTTAACTTTGGCACTTTTTAATGAATTAAATATTAGCCAAACTATTGCCAAATTGTTATTCATATATGAAAAGTATGATACCGGCCAGTATATGCTTAGAAAGTAATAAAGTGAAGATACACTGGTTCCAAAATTATGAAGGATCAATATGCCTGTTTGTAGTAGGAAGTTACATGTTAAAAGAGAAACTAACATTTTATGTGAGTAAAAATTACAAAATGCTGTCTTGCGGATATTGTCTTGCCAGTTTTTCAGGCAAAGAAAGGCACAGAAAGGATCTGAATCTCCATCAAGTCCCACCAATCATATGTGTCAAAGCCATACTTTGAACTCAGTGTGTTTGACTTCAAAGATTATGTTCTTTTGAGGTAAATATTATTAGGAATCTGGATCAGGATTGAAAAGAGTATTGGCCTATGGCTGATAAATAAAATCCATATAATGCTACCCAATAAATACTTATTGCATCATACTATGTTTACTACGTGTTAGTTCCTATGTAATTGCTACCTAATCACAAAACAGTTAGATCCTGTGTCTACCCTAAAGAATTCCATGGTCTCCACAGAAGGATAAAATAATGCTCATGTGATTATACTACATTTTGTTAAGCCCTGAGAGGGAAGTAAATAATCCTAGTTAACATGTGTCTAGCAATTCTATATGCCAGGCACTGTACCAAGGACTCTATGTCAACCTCACAGGAAACTCAGAAAACTGAGACTTAGAGACATGAAGTAATTTATCCAAGACTGAAGTTCAAACTGAGGTAGTCTATTTCTGGCACTCTTGCACTTAACTACTACATTTCTTCCCAGGTTAGAAAGTAAAGGAGAGACAGGCATAAGGGAGGTCAGTTAGGTTACTGCAATAGTCCATGTTGAAAGATGATGAGGACCTGAACTAGAATAGCAACAGTGGAATTGGGAAAGAATTAGACAAGAGGCACTTGAGAGAGAAAAATGAGAGCACTTGATGCCTAATTGGATTTGGAGGCGACAATGAGAGGCATTGATAAGAGACAGGGAGGAGTCAAAGATCAAGGGCTTTACAGACCCACTACCGGGCATATACCCTGAGGAAACCATAATTCAAAAAGAGTCATGTACCACAATGTTCACTGCAGCTCTACTTACAATAGCCAGGGCATGGATGCAACCTAAGTGTCCATCGACAGATGAATGGATAAAGAAGATGTGGCACATATATACAGTGGAATACTACTCAGCCATAAAAAGAAATGAAATTGAGTTATTTGTAGTGAGGTGGATGGACCTAGAGTCTGTCACAGAGTGAAGTAAGTCAGAAAGAGAAAAGCAAATACCGTATGCTAACACATATATGGAATCTAAAAAAAAAAAAAAAAAAGGTTCTGAAGAAACTAGGGACAGGACAGGAATAAAGATGCAGATGTAGAGAATGGACTTGAGGACACAGGGAGGGGGAAGGGTAAGCTGGGAAAAAGTGAGAGAGTAGTGCTGACATATATACACTACCAAATGTAAAATAGATAGCTAGTGGGAAGCGGCTGCATAACACAGGGAGATCAGCTTGGTGCTTTGTGACCACCTAGAGGGGTGGGATAGGGAAGGTGGAGGGAGGGAGACGTAAGAGGGAAGAGATATGGGAACATATGTATATGTATAACTGATTCACTTTGTTATAAAGCAGAAACTAACACACCATTGTAAAGTAATTATACTCCAATAAAGATGTTAAAAAAAAAAAAAACTTCTCACCAGCAGTGAACCTTAGTATCCCTTGGAGCACATAACCCCTCCTCACTTAGCTAATTTACAGGTCCACCTGCTCACGTGCGAGGCCAATATAGAAATCCATTCAGTGATTTTTGCAATTTGCTCACCTTGAAGAGGTAGATAAAGAATATTTTCCAATATAAAACTGTCCAGTGAAGAAAAGAGCATATAATTTAGGACACTCGACAGCAGACAGCATTAGTTACTGCTGTTCCCTATGCACTGAACAAAAGCTGTAGAGCTCCATTCCTACTGACAGAATTATGGCCTCCACTTCAAGTCTTTTGTGGTACAGATGTAAATAATAAAGTCATATAAACAGCAATAAAGGGAAATTTCAACATCCTCTGCATTTATCAGATTTCCTCATTTTAGAGAATTCATGGGTGTTAAATGTATTATCATGGAAAAATATTGGACCTCAATGATCCTCTAAATGTGTCAAAATTCTTGGTGTTGGGATTCATCTGTCTGTTACCTCTTTTCTTCTACAAGTACACCACCAAAGTTTTGTGTACATTTTTCTTGTTTGTTTTCTTCTTGGTCATCCCACTTCAGATGCATGTGCTTCCTGCAATCATCTATCCAATATTCCTGGACCCCATGACCCAACCTCAGCATTAGGAAATTGTGAAAATACTGAGCAGAGAGAGGGATTGATGCAGGTAACATAGATGAGGGCACCCCTCTTAAGCTACAATATGGAGCTTGAATATTTTCCAGTCTTTGGAATATTTCATTAAAATTATAGAGTATGAGTTTCTAACCTAAAACTCTAGTAGATATGTAAAGAGAATCCCCTTTAGAAATTTATCCTGCCTCAAAGAACAAACATCTCAAATCTTTTGAGGAGTGAATGCCCAAAATTCAGAAAGACATCCACTGAGAATGTTACAAAGCTCATCATTTTTTTCTCCAGTTGTTTCTATGGAAACATTTTAGAGGAATTCTTGAAATAAAGTAGAGCAGATAGAAATAAATACTCAGATTAAGAAACAGGTTGCAAGAGTAAATATTACTCTTAGAAATCTATTGAAATGTTCCCTATACTCCTGAGAGAGAGATAAGAATGAACTCAACACAAATTGTGTGAGAGATTCAATTATTAACCTACAAAGAAATAATAGAGCAAAACATTTCCTGGAAAAAAATGATTCAGTCTACATATGAGCCTGGTATAACAGAGAGAACACTACCTACATATGGAACTATAAGACCTACGTTTTCCCACTCATTGACATGTGACCTGTTTGAATTTACTTAAATTCTTTGAATCTCCATCTCTTCATTTACAAAACTAAAGCATAATAGAATCTGGATTACTATTGAATGGGTTCCTATTGAAGTTCAAATATAATAGCAAACATGGAAGCACCTTTTGCAGCTCCCCAACCCAGAAGGAGACTAGATGGGTGTTCCTTCTAAGAACAGCTTCTCAAATATCCCAAGTGGACTGCTCATGTGTCAAAGCCCCAGGCCAGACCGTTTCCAAAAGTCAGGCTGTCTGCTTTTCTGAGGGTGAGTGTGGTCCTGAGTTCAATACCTCACTCTGAGTGCACAGTTAGGGTTTGAGGCTGGTGCCCAGTCCTGTAATTGATGTGTATTATCTGTTTTGCAGGGTTGTGATAAGCAGCACAATGCCATAGAAAGAACAAGTGGTCAGCAGTGAGATAGGCATAGGTTCAATCTTGGCTCCACACCTATTAAGCTTCCCTGGCTTTCACCTCCTGTGCTGACTTTTTGGGTAGAGCCAGACATCATATCCTGGCCTTCTCCAGACCCGCAACAAATCCCGGTGTTGAAAGTTTCTCTGGTCCCTGTCGTGTGAAAACATACTTGCAAAATGTTCATCATAGTGAATTTTATCTCTACTGGCAGAGATGGAGTGGAAGATTCAGCTCTATGTAATAAGAAATGCAAAATAAGTCATACCCTTTGTCGTACACTGATTCTTACGATTTAAGAATTTTTTAAAAATTTAGTGGGAAGCTGGTATAATATATGGGCTTTGTAATTAAATAAGCCTGAATTCAGGACCCAATCTTATCACTTCTTGCCTGTTTGTCCTGAATCTTATTAAACCCAGTTTCCATAGCTGTAAAAGGGAGCGATCCCTTGAGCCACACCTAATAGGATCATGTAATTAAATGCAATTTAAAATGGGCAGTGCAAGGCCTGACATTTAATGAATTCTAAAATGTAAAAGATTACTATTATTCGGTAAGTATTATGTGCTATGATTCTGATTACTGTTATTCTTATTAAATGAAACTTGATAAGGATGCTTGACCTCTTTTTCTTTTTACCTTGGTATTTTTAAACTAAGGTGGTATCTCTTCTTTCAGAGGATCCAATTTAGATTCAAAGTTCTCTCTGGCAATTAAAGTAGAAACAGGTGCTCCTTGCATTTTCTTGTCTGGAATATGCAAAAGTTTGATTTGTTTTTATTTATATATTTATGCTTTAATCATTGTGGAAAACAGAGTGAATACTTTTTAGTACTGTGTCAAGTACAGAATGTAAGAGGAAAAATATCTTTTTATGGTGCATCATCTTATCTAACAATAATTTAAAAACATTCATAAAAGTGACCTCTTCATCATTCTAGCATACCTTGACATAGGTGGAATGTTACTACCTATTGTTCATATAGGAAAATTATTTTGCAGATGATTCCTACTCTATCCATTTGAAATTTGCTCTTCTCCTGAACTGTAAGCAATTTTTGACATGACATCAGTGCAGTTCTTTGTTCTATATTTTTATTATTATAGTCATTTAATAATACTTCCTTGAGATCTTTTACAATACATATAGGTCTCATCAGTGGTTCTCAGCAGGGCAATTTTGACCCCCATGTGACATTTGTCAATGGCTGAAACAGTTGCACAACCATTGTCTAATTTCAGAACGTCTTTATTACCCCCAAAAGAAACTCTAAACCATTATCTGTCACTCCTCACTCTCGCCTTCCTCAAGGTCCTGGCAACCACTACTCTATTTTGTCTCTATGGATTTTCCTATTCTGGACATTTCATATAAATGGAGTCATACCATATGTGGCCTTTAGTATCTAGCATCTTTCACCCAGCATAATGTTGTCAAGGTTTATCCATGTTGTAGCCTATATTAGTACATCAGTCAGTTTTATGGCTGAATAATATTCCATTATATGAGTATACCACATTTCGTTTATCCATTCATCAATTGATAGACATTTGGCTTGTTTCCACTTCTTGGCTTTTATGATTAATTCTGGTATTAACATTCATATACAAGATTTTGTGGGGACATATCTTTTCTGTTCTCCTGGGTATATAATTAAGAGCGGAATTGATGCGTCATATAGTAACTCAATGTCAAGCTTTTTGAGGGACTGCCAAATTGTTTTTCAAACTGACTGCAACATTTTACATTTCTACTAGCAAGTATAAACGTTCCAATTCCACAAATCCACATCAGCACTTATTATTTATCTTTTCTTAGAACCATCATACTAGGTGTGGAGTGGTATTGATTTTCATTTTCCTTATGGTTAATGATGCTGAGCATCTTTTCCCATGCTTATTGGCCATTTGTGTGTCTTCTTTGGAGAAATGATTATTCACATCCTTTGCCCATTTTAATTGAGTTTTTTGTCTTTATTGTGTTGTGAGCATTATTTACATATTATAGATACAAGTTCCTTATTAGATATATGATTTGCAAATATTTTCTCCCATTCCATGGACTGTCTTTTCACTTCCTTGATAGGGTCCTTTGAAGCACACAATTTTTAATTTTGATGAATCCAATTTATCTATTTTTTTCTTTTGTTGTCTGTGCTTTTGGTGTTATATCTAAGAAACCATTGCCTGATCTAAGGTCATGAAGATTTACACGTGTGTTTTCTTATGTGAGTTGTACTGTTTTAACTCTTCTGTTTAGATATTTGATCCACATTGAGTTAATTTTTGTATATAATGTGCATAGGGGTCCAGCTTCATTCTTCATCTGCATGTGGATATCCAGTTGTCCCACTATTCATTGAAAAGATCATTATTTCCCAGTTGAATTGCCATGGCATTCTTGTGGAAAATCAATTGACTGTAAATGTGAGAGTTTATTTATTTCTGGACTCTTAGTTCTGTTCCCTTGATCTACATCTATCTATCTTTATGCTGGTCCCTCACTGTCTTGATTATTGTAGATGTGTAGTAAGTTTTAAAATCAGAAAGTGCGAGTCACAACTAGTTTTTCAAGATTGTTTTTACTACCTTAGGTCTCTTGAATTTCTATATGAATTTTAGGACAGCTTGTCAATTTCTGCAAAGCAGCCAGCTGGGATCCTGATAGAGATTGTGTTGAATCTGTAGATTAATTTGGGGAATTTTGCCATGTTAGCCATGCAAACACAGGATGTCTTTCCATTCACTTAGGTGTTTAATTTCTTTCTATGGTGTTTTGGAGTTTTCAGTGTACAAGTCTTATGCTTCTTTTGTTAGATCTATTCCTAAATACTTTATTCTTTCTGAAGCTATTATAAATGGAATTGTTTTCCTAATTTTGTTTTTGGATTGTGTATTGCTAGTACATAGAAATATGATTGATTTTCACATATTAATCTTATTTCCTTCAATCATCAGAACTCATTTATTGGCTCTGTTTGTGTGTGTGTGTGTGTGTGTGTGTGTGTGTGTATTCCTTAGGGTTTTCTATATACAGGATCATGTCATCTTCAAATACAGATAGATTTACTTCTTCATTTCCAATCTAGATGCCTTTTATTTCTTTTTCTTATCTAATTGCCCTGACTAGAAACTCCAGTAAAATACCTTTATCATGATCTTAGGGGGAAGCATTCAGTATTTCACCATTAAGGATGATGTTAGATATAGGTTTTTCAAAGATTCCATTTATTAGGTTGAGCAAGTTCCCTTCTATTCCTAGTTTGAAGGATATTTTCATCATGAAAGAGTGTTGGATTTTTCCAAATATTTTTCCTCATCTGTTGAGATGATCATGTGTTCTGCTCCCTTATTTATTGATATTATGTATTACAGTGATTAATTTTCAAATGTTAAACTACCCCTGCATTCCTGTCAGGCTGCTAGCTTTCACTGTGATTACAGGGCTGTTGGTTTTAAAGAATCCTATGAAGCTGAGGAGAACAGACTGGGAATAGGTGAGTTTAAAAATATATAAACCTCATTTTTCTTATGGAGATTCAACCATTATTTTCTTTGAATAAATGCTCTCCACGTTGTTGCAAGCCTTTGGTTAATTTCCAGACTTCTGTAAGGGTGTATTTTGACCATTTTTGTCAGTGTTGTCATTGCTTTTATGAAGGTGAGGTTTTCAGAGGTTCTACCTTGCCAGTCCCACGGCCATCACTCCATTAATGCAATCTTTTTCAGGAAAATGTTTTCTTCCAGTTTTACTGAGACATTAATGCAATCTTAAGGATAACATTGAATATTTCTGAGTATTCATTGAATATTACTGAATATTCAGTGTAACATCTATAGGGTAAGAAACCTACAGACTTTCAATTTTATTTTCTAGTTCCATCCACTCTCTCATAAACCATGTTATTATTTATCTGTTTGTCCCTTTATCCCAGGTAAATATTCATTCATTAAATTCATTCTTTCATTATTTATTCAGAGAATTCTATGCTTAAGGCACTTTTTAGTGTATATAAGATTACTCTCAATGTGATAAATAAGACATATGTGTGACTAAAATATAAGTCAAACATGATAAATTTTTTTAAAGGGATACAGATAATGGGATTTCAAAATAAGGGTGAAGGAATATTGCTCTCACCTCCGAGACTAAATAGACAAGGTTCCACAGAGGCTGTACTGTTTGTTTTGGACAAAGCAAGAGTAGGGGTGAAATGGGTAAGATGGAGGAAGAGGAATTCAGACAAAGGAAGCAGTAGAAACAATTGCATGGACATTAAGAAAACACTAGTCCTAGACAGGAAAAGGGAAGTAGGTCTGTTTGACTGTTGCTTAGACTATCTGAAAGAAAATAGTGACAAATAAGGTTAAAGAAATACTAAGCCTAGACTAAGGACTGCATTTAATACCAGTCTAAGCAGTGTAGATTTTTTTTTTCTTCTGTAGGAGGCATAGAGCTGTTGAAGTTTGCATGATTAGATCTACACTCCAGAAAACTTATTGTTCATATGTCTATAATATCTGAGAAATTTAATTGAAGGATACACTGTGATCAAATATAATTCAGAATCAAGAGGAAAGCAGTATAGAAAGATTGAAAATTGCAAATAAAATCTAAAATAGCATAGACTGCAGGATGAAGAGGGGATGGTGACACCAGCCTCCTGATGATTTTATAACTTACTTGTTTTGCTTTTCAGAGGTTCTTAGAAAGTCCCAGGCAACAGCATACCACACAGAGATAAAATTATCCAGGCATTTCTTCCATTTGCAAGTACATAGAAAGGTTTTTAATGGTGTTGCTACATTTTCTATTTACAGGGTCCTTGGTTATGGCACTTCTAGTTTTCCAACCTAATTTATAGTACCTCTGATCCCAGCACAAGAGATTAATTTGCCTCTCATCTTTTGTTTGAAGAAGTCCAAAGCTCAGCTGCAGCATAGTCTTCACAGTCCTTTTGCTTTGTTTTCTTCTGTCGTTTCACTTCTGTTGTTTGGGCTTCCCACAATTTTCTATTCTTTACTCCCAGCTCTCCAGAGTTATATGGTTTCCAGTACTTTATTCACTCAACCACATCATCAGGAAGACTAGGAAAATTTAACAGTTAACACTAAATATGGCCAGCAACTCCTCCAAACACGAAGTGGAAAAATTCATTCACAGTTTGAACTAGTGTCTGATACAGTCAATCTGCCAGACTTCCAAAGGTCTGGTTGGCTTTCACGATTAAACTGCCTTCATCAAAACAAAACAAAACAAGAACAACAGCAAAAACAAAAACAAGTAACTGACCAGTTAGTTGGTGTACCCTCTAAGGAGTCACACGTACACCACCTAGTTGTCTGTTACATAAAGGAAATCTGACTGTGGGACGCTTTCCTACTTAGGCTTAGAAATGACCTTGGTTTTCAGCAGGTTAATCATCTCAGAACACCATGCTGGTCATGAAAAGCAGTTCACAATATTCTGAATGTTTTTCTTACATGGTTAAAAATGCAATAATACAACAGCTACTGAATCACTGTCTTAAGGACTTTGATAATGTCCATAGCATATTAACTTGAGGGAAACAGATTCTATAATAAAGCTTCCATTTCCCCTGTGATGTCTTAGAGCATATTAGATTGACTGAAATTGTTAACTTAACATTTTTTACTTTCATTGATGAGAAGGAGAGGGTTGCACAGCCCTCTGTCAACCCTGACACAACTGTTCACATGATTTGGAGTAGTCTTGGGAACTTACTAAATATATTTCTTGGCAGTCAGACTTTGTCAGAAACGGATCCACTGATGTGGTCAAAGCAACACTGGGGAAGGCTAATGCATATAGTATGTATATCTTGACATCACCCACTATTTTTCTATAATTGCTGTGCAAAAAAAAAAAAAAAACTTTTGTGTTTGAGTTTTGTGAACTTTTGAAGCTTAAAGACACTGAGGATTTTGTAGTACAAGCCATTTCTGAAGAATTCTCCCATCTGTTGTGTTTGCAACGGGAGAAGTTAAGGCCAGGATTTCTGGTTAAATTTTCAAGGATCTGCTTACCACTAGATCTCTTCCACACAGGTCCAGCTATGTAATTTTCAAAATGAAAATGCCGAGCCTCTTGTACAGAAATTATTTTTAAATTTCAAGACTGTCATAGCTGAGCTTTAAAACAAGTGTAAGGTCATTGTAAACACAGGACCCTGTATGATGGCACAGGTCACACGTCCATAAATCTGCCCTTCCTCCATGTACCCTTTGACTATAAATGAAGAGCAATATGAAAATCCTCGACCTTGAACTTGTGAAGTCCACATCCTACTCATAGGAATGCTGAATGTTGAAATATAAAGTGCTGTTTTGCAATAATTTAGAATGAGTACAGTAATTATCCCACAAACAACACACATCTATTTGAGTGCCTACTGTGTGCTAGGTGCTTTCAGATATATTATCATATTTACTTTATACAAAGCCCCAGATATTCAGTGGCATGTGTGACTAAACCACAGAAGGTGTCTGTCTGACTCTCCTGCCCTTAACTTGAAGTTACAGAAAGGATAATGAAAGTATGAAACGGGCCTCGATAGCACCTTTTAGCTGAACCAGCTGTACTTCTTAGTCTCCCTGAGGATTATGGAACAATCTTTGAAACATTTTAAGAATGAGAAGCCAGATCCCTCCTCAATAACTGAAAAGCTTACAGTGCTAGAACCAAGTGTTTCATGCAGGGCAGCTGGGTTTAACCACCGCCATCCCCAAATGCAAGAGAAATAGAGAATTTCCTGGACTAGTGTTTGTCCCACTCGAATATGCACATGAATCACTGCAGATATTGATAAAATGCAGAGTCTGATTCCACTGTGGAGTGGGACCCGAGATTCTGAATTTCCTACAAGGTTTCCAGAGATGCCTGTACTGGTGGTGGTCTGGACTGTGCTTGAGAGGCAAGGCTCTGGAGGAAACACATCAATTACCTGCCCTGCAATAAACCCAGGAGAGCTATACTACTCTGAAATCACTATTCATGAGGAAATTAACTATTTTCAGAGCTTTGTATAGTCATTCCATGATTATGTCATTTTTAAGGAAGCTGCATTCTCTCTTTTTCATAAAACGCATGTCTTCATACTAAAGGGGAGCATAACAGCATGCTCTTCATCTGCTCACCTTGTTTTTATTGCTTTTTTATGTAGATACATGTGTACTTTCAGGATTATGAACCAGCCTGCCCTTTTATTCTCTTCACCCACTCCGCTGTTCTTAGAACTCCAGGCTCCCATCTATCAAAAGCCATTGCTCACATCATTTCTGAAAACGCCCATCTTGCCATCCCAAAGAAATCACACAGGATCTATGTTTTACTTCTATCATGAAGGGAGGATAATTGATTACTAAGTACCATGTCCTGCAGCCTACAGCCGCCCTCAGGAAGTAGGGAACCGTACCATTAAATGAAAGCCGGTGGGAGACAAAGTTGCCCTGAGGACGAATATCTGGGCTCCTCTATGCTTTGTTACTTAAAAAATTCCAAACGGTTTTCAGAGAGTGTTTCATGATTATACGCATAATTTGTCATTGTACCTTTCTGTGCTTCTCTAAAATGTGAATCTGCAAAGAGTTTGTTATAAATTCAAAATTTCATGTTAAGAACAGAATCTTAAAGAAAACTGAGGTAGTCAACCATAAACTTTCAAGGCCACTTGCAGCAGTTCATAGACCTCCTCTGGCCCAGCCATGGAAGATTTGTGACTTGGTGCCCTCTATTTTCAGGGGGTGTAGGTTAACATTGAAATGAATTTTTTGATGAAAGGATGTAAGTGGGTTTGGAATATTTATTTGGTTAGAGTTGGGGTGAAAGGGCAGTGGAAGGAATTGTTCTTAAAACTCTGGTCTGTGTCCAGAAAACTCCGATTGAATTGTTCAGATTAGAAAGGAACAGATGAATAAAGATGCAGAGATTAAAACCTGAGAGAGAGAGTATAAAAAGACTTAATTTTCTGTTCTCCACAATAAAGTGAAAAACAGACTTTGTTCCAAGATGAGTCGCCTGATAAGATGACCTTTTAAGACTTCCTTTTAATGATATTTAAAACATCCTCTAAAGGTTACAAAACCTTGGAATCCTCACAGGGCTCTTGCCTGTGCTTGCTTGAGTAAACCGCTAACGGAAGTTAGAAGAGAAAAGGATATTTCATAGGAAGATATCTTTGGCCCACGGTGTTTATACCATATGGGTGGGGCTCTACCGTAACAGCTCTGTTGAATTTTCTCTTACCAAAAAGACTGTTTACACACAGCCTTTGGGGGTTCTCCAAACACTGAAATGCGCTTGATCCAAAATGAATGCAGCGACTTGGTTCTTACAGCTTTCCCAATCCGCCCTATAGAAAATTTAGCCAGTAGCTCTCTCTCCCCAAGATGTGTCTTTTGTGAGTTGCTGACTACTAATGAGCAGATACAGAGCTATTGCTCCGTTGCTAATTTGTCCCTGAATTAATATATAAAGCGTTGATAAACAACTCAGGCTGAATTTGAACAAGCAACTATATCAGAACAAAGCACCACAATTTGTCTTTCAAATCCCCTCTGCCCAAACCCTTAAACTTATAGTGCATGAAATAAAGAGTGAATGTTACACTTTGTTCCATAGTCCTGTCTCCTCATGACACTCATTTTGTGTACAGTAGTGTTCCCCATTAAATAAAGTAATTAAGAGTCATTCAGCAGTGAAAGAAATAACACATACGATGTGCTGCTGAGGTACTAAATAAATTATGAAGGAATATGTAGAAATATAAAACAGCCATGTCTGTTTTACTGCATTTCATGTGAGACATGCATATTTGTTTTACAAACTTTTTCATGTTATTCTTCAAATAATTAAATTTTACCCCTTTCAGAGTGTTGCATTGAATAGTCTGACTAATTACTTCATGCACACATTAAGATTCTAGGTCTTTATAATTCACTGGCTAAAGGAAAGTCCTAAGAAACCTGCGTTTCAACCATGGAGGTTAGTTCCTAGAAGAATGAGGCCCTTCTTATCGTGTATGTAATGAGTTTTGGTTACTAGCCTTTATAATTTTTTAATCTATTCGAAACTTGATAAACTCATGAACACTATAATCACGTGTGTCTCACTCAGTTACTTCTTTAGACATTTGAAGTAGGATGTTAAAATAATTGAATTTCCACTGATAAATGGGAAAAGGGTTGCATGTTATTCCCAGACCTTGTTTCACAAATCGTTTTATAAATTCAAAGTGTAAAATAAATGAAACTTCAAACAAACTGCTCTTTATAGAATAGTGTGCATACGAATCTATTGATAGGAAAAGCTCAAAGATAGCCATAGAAATTGAGAGGAAATTCAGTACGTTGTATAGTAGAAAACTAGATGTTTCCCTTAATTTTCAATTCCTTTTTAGGGCCATGCTCTGGGTTTGGGGGACACCTACCAGATATTACACAGTGATTCAGAAAAATGGCACACCACAGTACCTCAAAAGGTCAATTGGTCTACTCTCTGCCTGCTGATAGCTGGAAAATGCAAACCTCAAGAAAGAAAACTTGCAACCATTTACACAATTAAAGACAGTTATGATTCAGCATTTGTTTCTTTTTTTCCTCCAGAATGAACAAATTCCTATTGCTTGAATTGCTCCTTGCATTATACCATGATGTAATTCATCCCTGATATAGGAGGGGAAAATTCTGGCTGAGGAGTCAGATACTTCCTTTTCCTTATGACACCTTTTGTCACTTTCAGGAGTAGAATTACAGTCCTCTCTATATTTGCTTGATTGTTAACATTCCTAAAAGGCAGCTCTTATTTCCCTACAAAGATACTAACCTAAAACTAAAACTCAGTGCCTTAAACAGTTGGCACAAAGATGAATTCCGCATTTCACATCCCAATACATTTAAATTATGAAATGTATACTCCTATTGTTGTTGGAGTCTAAAAATTATTTGTATATAGAATGCTTTTTAGGTAAACAAATCTCTAATAAGGCATTTTAACCTTTATTGGAATAATTTTTTAAAAGATTATACTCAAAACTCAGTGCCTTAAACAGTTGGCACAAAGTGTTCCAATGGTGACTCATTTTGAGGTTTGCTTGATTTGAACCTCAGGGCCCTTTTATCTATAATAAAGCCTACAGAAGTAAAAATCCACCTCATCTAATTTTATTTGCAGTTGTAGACTCTGCTGCTTCATTCATTTCCTTTGCCAAAAGTCTTCCAGATTTTAGCTCCCAACACCCTCTCCCCATACACACATATTCTTCCCCACCTATATTTGTTTTATTTTTTTTTTCTTTTTGCGGTATGCGGGCCTCTCACTGTTGTGGCCTCTCCCGTTGCGGAGCACAGGCTCCGGATGCGCAGGCCCAGCGGCCATGGCTCACGGGCCCAGCCGCTCCGCGGCATATGGGATCCTCCCAGACCGGGGCACGAACCCGTATCCCCTGCATCGGCAGGCGGACTCTTAACCACTGCGCCACCAGGGAGGCCCCCCCACCTATATTTGTATGTTCCCCAGCTAAACTCTATTAAAAAATGATGAACATTGGTTTAAAACTTCATTTACTAACCTGATGTGTGCCAGGAGATAGTCAACGTCACTGGGATAATTATGGTAAAAATGTTTTTTGTATTGATTTTTATTCTAATGTCAAGTAATTCTATTCAGCACTTTGTAGTAAAATGCACAAGAATACCTTATGGAGAAAATACAGTGTTTGCATAATTTTTAAAATAAAACAAGAGACTTCAGAAAAACTTCCAGAGGGAGATATTTACCATTTTCTGCCTAGGAGAAAATGTAGTGGAAAAGTTTAATAAGTACTAAGCTTACTGTGCTATACCTTGTTCCTTTCCTTTCCACTAACAATTTAACTGCATTTATTATAGACTCATAGAATTCACAGTAAGAAAAGATAGGTAAAATCATCTAAACAATCCTTCATGGACAGATGAAGAAATGGAGGCCCTGGAAACTTGAATGTTCTTTTTTAAATCAAATTCACAAAACTAGATAGCTACATTAACCATGTGAGGATTTGTAACCTTGACTCTAATTCATGTTCTCCCTACTATTCCATAATGCTTCATGGACAGGTTTGTTATTCTTTGCTTTTGCTTCAGAAATCCGCAAACAGAAGGATGACTTAGCCAAATCATCAGTGACAGAAAGTGGCCTTGCCATTGACAGTCCTTCACTGAAATCTGGCTCCAAGATCATTTATAAACAGAATTTGGATTGGCAGATAGTTTGTAAACCCCACAGAGTGTGGCTGCATTTCTGAAGGCCAATGGTCTAATTATAAGATATTCTTATGTAGAAATTGTTTGCTCACCTAGCCCAGGGAAATAATAGTAATGAAGAAGTCCAATGTATTATTGTCTTAAAGAAGAAGTACTCTCCCATATTTCAAGGCAATACACCCATTGTCTTCCTGGGGGCTGACACTTGTAGCTCTCCTGGGCGCATCCTTATTTGATAAGGGGCAATGCCAACTCAGAGTGACAGGATGCTAAAGTGCTACTGTTTCTTCCCAATAGCCAAGGTCTTCTCCATGTGGTTTATTGTTGTTCCTTTAGCATTTCTCCTGTAAATCCTGCCTATGGTTACCAGAATGTAGTTCTATATAAATCACCTTTTTAACTGCCCTGCTATTGTACTAGAAAATAAGAGAGAGTAAAATGTAGCAAATAATTGCTTCTCAGGGCTTGGCTTTCCTAGTATTATAGATTCATGGCATGATCTGAAATTGCATCAGGCTACACGGGCTCCTTTTCCAAAGGAGCCATTTCCTTCTCTCAAGACTGAATTCTTTGCCTTGAAGCTACTTGTTGTTCAAGGATGACATGTTAAAATGACTGGAATTACACTGACTTGCAAAGTTCAGGGAGTTCTTACTTCTTGGAATTTGGTTCTACATCAATCACATAGGTTGAGTTTTTCAGTGAATTGAGGTAAACATATTTTCAGGGTTAATGATGAGAAATATCTGGGATGTTATTATACTGGATAACAAGTTAGTTCAATAGATCAACATGATTGGAACACAAGATGCATTATTGATGAAGAAGTGTGATAGAACAGAGATAATCCTGGGTAATTTTGGAGGGTCTTGAGTGTCATTCTCATCTGAGTACCTCTGACTTTATTCTAAATGTTAGGGGAAACATAAATAGTTTGAAGAACATAAAATGATAACCTGGTGAGAGGAAGAGGGTGGGGATATAGCAACAACACAGAGTAGGGGGGCATTTACTATTTGCAATAATATAGATAAGAAACAGTGATACTCATTTAACAAATGTTTTAGTATCTAAATATGCCAGATTCTGTGTTTTGGTTCTATGATGATAAAATAGACTAATATGACTATTGTCCTTATGGAGTTTACTTTCTAGTATCCAGAAATAGACAAAAAGAAAATCTAATTAATGCTGGGGAAAAAATAAACAAATACACAGAATATAAGGTAACCTAGGAGAATATACTTTAAATATGATGATGAAGAATGGGCTTTCCAGGAATTTGGTGTGTCAGCTAATGTGATGAGTGGGAATCTCAACACAACCAATGAGAAGAAGACATTCAGAGGAACGAGGAAAAGCTTTGTTTGTTCAAAGAACTTATAGAGGGTCAGTGCAATTGGAGCTCAAATGATTCTGGAGGGAAAAACAGGAGGGGAGGGGAGTAATCATTCAGAGCCATCTAGGACATGGTAAAGACTTGAGATTTCATTCTAAGTGAAATAAACTGCAATTGAAAGGATAATTCCAAGAGAACCTCATGCTTAGATTTAAGATTTACCTGGTAAGAGGATCCCTTTGCTGCTGTGTTAATACTGGTTTGTGGAAAGGAGGTGGAAAAGGAGAAGGAAGTTAGGGGGTAACTGTTACAATGATCTGAAGTAGGCTCATAAAAATAGTCATGAAAAGAAGTTGTGGAATTTGAGACCATCTATTGTGGATAAATTGCTGAAGATTCAGAGTTGTATGTTTAGAAAAAAGGAGTAATTCCAGATACCTGACTTCAGCAACTGGGTATATTGACTGAGAAGAAAAAGAATGGGAAGGACGAGTTGAAGATATTTTGTCCATATTAAGCTTGAGATATCTGGAAACATTCTCAGAATGAGAGAAGCATCATCACTCATGTGATGGCCAAGGGACTAGGAGATATCGCCCCAATTTCGGAGTTTGTAGAGCCTCATCAAACTCTACACCCAAACAATTCTCTTCGTCCCTCTGTTTGTACGACAGAAACATTCATCCAGAGAAACCTGAGGAGGTTTAGACACTCTTTTGAAAGTCATATCAACTATGCTAAAATGAACATTACAGCAGCATTAAGAATATATCCCAATGGAGATGAAGAGTTTTTTTCTCTCCTTTGCATATTGTTAAGTGTTTTACAATGTAATGTTGTCATAGAAGAAATTTTATCAACATTGTCAGAACCTATACATATTCAAACAAATTCTTTCCCTTCAAAGCAATCCCTTTAGGAGGCTGCATATCTTCTCTAGAAATGCTAGCTTTATCGACATTATTTCTGGAAACTTCCTTTGAAATTGCCTTCAGAGCTTTTAGAAAGAATATTTTTAAATGATGATAAGTTTTCTTCTCTAAAGATTAACTAATTTTCGGAAACAGCCAAAGTTTCAATAAGCAAAATATGGTGTATAAAACAAGGATCAAAATTAGACAAAGGGACTAATAAAATTATAGTCCCTATACAGGGACTATAAATCAGATAGACATATTTTCCCATATGGCTCATAACTGGCTGAGAAGACAATTACAAAAGAAGAATTACAGAATAATTGAAAGTAGTTGTAGCTTCCCATATTGACTCTTGGTTTCTACAAAATATTTTGACATTTTCTTAAAATCGTAAGACTTTAAAATCACAGCAAACATTTCAACAGATAACACTAACTAGAATCAATTACTGTGAGATGCTTCACCTTCATTCCACGTATTCCTAATAATTACAACCAGCATTAGCCACCGTCTATTGCAAAGATGTTTCTATCTAAATTTATGTGTGTGAAATGGAAAAAGGAACTAAGCCCTTAGCTAATAGGTTGAGTTCTCTTAGCCTTTGTAAAAAGAAATTTAGCCTTGAATGACTCTTTGTAAAGAGTTCTCTGTTTTGCTGTAATTCTGAATCTTTATTATACATATTGTCAGAGAAGTTGACAGGCACATTGTGAATTTCATGAGTTACACCCAGACCTGGAGAATTTGACCTTTGATAAAATTAATCTTATGGTGAAGAACTGCAGCTCTGTACCACCTGAGCCCTTTTCCCACAACTGAGATACTACTAGAGACTCTGTAGATTTCTCAGTGGGTTGTAACAACCAGCATTTAATCTCAATACTGCAAACAGCACCCTAGAGTTAACATGTGAACGTTCAAGGGAATGTACCTTCGTCCCAATAAAGGACCCTCCAGGGTGCATGTACCAGTCTACTACCAAGAATTCGAGATATGCTAAGTGTGGCAGATTCCTAGGTTACAGATTTTGACCTGCCAAATCTAGCATTGGTTCCCACTGGATGATGAAATTTACAAAAGACACTGTCTAAAGAAGTTGCCCTAGTTTCAAGGTCAATTTATGTCTATTTCTACTTTTCTGACTCTTATTGTGGTTTCGAAATGTCCCTCAGACTTGACTTCTGTTTATCTTTCATTGGGCTATACAGGGTGTCAGGGTAGGCTTCGTTACATTTATGTTCTCAATGTATGGCACAGAGCAGTTTATGAATAAATCTTTTTGTGAGAAGGAAGGAAAGGAGGGAGGGAGGGATCGAGGGAGGAAGTTAAGTTTACTGGATTTCACAGGCTTGAAAAAATTATGGCCTGGAGTCAAAATTCCTGTATTAAAATCCAATTTGCTGTTTAACAACTAAGTAATTTAAGGAAAAAATAATTTTCTCCCATTGAGTGCTATGCAACGAAATTTTTTGGATACAATTTGTACCAATCTGTAAAGGCTGTTGTAAGGATTAAATGAGATAACACATATAAAGTTGTTAGTATAATACATGTGTACTATGTGCTCTTCTAACTGTAAATACTTCTATGTATTTTAGCTTTTATCTTAAGGGGATGTCATGAATCCATTTCAGGATCTGATGGATATGGTCCATCTCCTCAAATAATTTTCTGACTTTAATAAGCTCTTCAAACCTATCCATGTAGTTTATATTAAGAACCATTCATTAAAATGAGTCACTTTTTTTCAGCTCCACATCATGACTCATTAGTGAAGTCAAATCTACTAATTTTGTAAGGACCAGTAATACTTTTTAATGAAAGAGAATAGAATAAAATATAAATAAAATAGGATATATCTTCCATCTTATTTAAATAGGGGAAACAAAGGTAAAAGTTTCATGAAACTTTGTTTCAGGGGTGTGTGTGTGTGTGTTAGGTTATACTGTAACTATTTCTCAAGGTGGGTCACACTTGAGCATCCTTCAGATCCTAATGCCTAATCACCTTCTTAGCCCTTCTTGTTCTTAGCTCCACCCAGTGCCCTTGATTCTCAGCCCTTTCTGCTTTTAGTTCCACCTTGTCTCTTGCTTCCCAAACATCTGAGCACAACATGCACATGCTACTGACCATAGGGTTAATCATTCAAAAATGAATTACCTAACCCCAGTGATCACATTAATCATTGTATATTAACCCCACCAGCAACATAAATGTCACGTTTGGAAGATAAGATGTATGATGTAAATTCCAGGTGTGCTATGTAGATGACTTATATTCCAGAGTTTCACTGTCATACTGCCCTTAGGCTCTGACCTGGGAGCATGTTATACATGAAACGGGTATAGCAAGATGCTTCTAGCAACTATATTCTTCTGGATAACATCCAAATCACCATTTGTATGCCACAGCTTGATACCTTATAGTGAAATTGTACTACAGCTTGATACCTTATAATGAAATTGTAATGAATGTGTGTTCTAGATTTTTGTAATGAATTGCTTTAAGCCAATTTATCCACTTTCCCATCTTGGAACCAGAATCAAACTATGAGTCAAATATGAGTCAAGTGACTCTTCTGTAAAACATAATTCCATTTCTACATTTAAAATATTTTCTATTTAAATTTTAGAATTAAATAGATAATATTGTGTTCACAAAAGCCTAAAAAGTTTGTAGTTAAATGACATCATCTAAGCTCTCTGTCTCAATGATCATTAATCTGTCTTCTTCCTAAAACATTATCTCATAAAAAAAGATAGTTTCTCAGTGAGTCTAAACTGAATTATAGCTACATTAACTTTATGGTCCCTAATTATAAACATGTATTATTTGGTGTTGAAGTTTATCAATTGTTAATATAATTAACATTTAGCATTTATACGACTGCAATTGTTTCACAAGGAGATACATAAAATTATTTCAGAAAAAATGCAAGCTTTTACCGTCTTCCTCCTAGTATATATTTTTTCTGATTATCACATTAATGATTGATTTACAGTGGACTAGGATAGGCCTTTTCAGTGACAGTTTAATCTTGTCTAAATGAACTTCAGTCAGCAACATTTTGCAGTATTTCAGGCTGGAGCCATAAGTTAAAAAACCGATAAAGTATTTCTTTCTGATATCCTCTGTTCTCACATTAGTGATCTTAGGAAGATTTGCCAGAGGAATCCCAGAAGTTGAAAGTCATTATTTACTTACTATCTCTTATCTTAGATATTTGTTGTATGACTGAAGAATGAAATAGTTATATCAGGAGATGAAAACATGACTAAACTTTTTTCCCTAACATCACCTGGCCTATGGACTAAGGACATGGATGTGTCTTGAGGGTAAACATCTTCAATAAGCTCCAAAACGTGAATGTTCAAGATGTGTGACTTCATATATACTATGTGAATAGTTGAAACAAAGCAGCTACCTGTTCGTGCATAAATTTAAGAAATCAGAAAACCAACCAGTGTGTAATAAATATTATTTTGTGCATGCAAACTTAGAAAATATAATTCACAGGCATGAAATAGAATTTGTAACAATGGCAACAGAAACTAAACAACCAGAATATGATCATATGACATGGTTCCTTAAAGAGCATTAACCCAACAGTCAGGAAGCCTTAATTTTATTTTTCTTATTGTCATGACAATTCTTGGCTTGTTGTAGTCTTTTGAAAACTGAACATCGAATCATGAATTTGTGAAACAGAAATACAAAAGCAAGATTCATATCTGCCCTATTCAAGATAGTATGTGGGAAAGAGGAGGCTGAAAAGGATTTGTTTTGCAAACAAATGTACCAAGCTGTGGAGTTATTCATAAAGCTAATATTTAGGCAATATGAGTATCCTTCTTCTAATGTCTTAAAAATCAACATTTCTGTCTAATTACATGAAAAAAATAGTTTATATTACCTCAAATGATGAGATTCTTGAGAATTTTTTAAGTACAGAAATAATTCTATTAATTATGAAAAGAAAACAATAATTAAGTAACATTTAATTGGTATCTTGAGTTTTTCATTTAAATACTACCACTCATTCTCTCATATAAAAAACTGGCAGAATTCTAACTGCAAAAAAACTCTCTTACTCTTGAGAGGGATTCAGTCATTTTCATTCCTTTACAATCTATAAGGTCTTATCCATGAAAGAATATAATCTGGAGATCAGGGTAAATGTTGAGGGCAGGGACCATGTTTATCTTGCTCACTGCTATATCTCTAGCACAGTTTCTAGTAGTCAGAGTTCAGTTACTATATTTTGTTCACGTATTTTGAATAAATGAAGGAACAAAGCTAAATCTAGGAAAACTAAACGTGATAAAATTATTTGTGGTTTTAATACAGAAGAAAAAGATTCCTACAAGGTATTTTTTGCCAAAACATTCTATTACAAAAGACTTTAAAGTTCTTGGGAAAATTAAGTGAATTTGTATCAATTTTTTTGTCCAGGAATTTGTAAAAACTCATGATTTTAAGAATTAGGGGGGTACTTCTCTCCACTGATAGGAAGAGGGAAAATTGATATGCTAAGTCATAAGGTCTTGATCCAAATAAGTTGAATGTTATTGGACAAGTAAAAACCCTCTTTGCAAAGTTTTAGATCCTGGGCAAACCTTGGGTAAAACTAAAAAAGATATCTTTAACATACGCCTGTGATATCTTGTCACCTTGAGCCTCTCTCTCATTCTGCCAAGTCACCCCCTAACCTTTCACTACCTTTATAGTATCTACTATCACATAATTTTAACTTAATTTAAATGTAAAATAAGAATATATTTTAGAACTTTATTATAGGTTTCATATTTATGTTGCAGTGTTCCATATACTGTAGCAATATTTCAACTGATTTCTTGCCTCCCCCCTTTTCTAATCTGAGATAGAATCATTCATTTAATTCAGATTGAAAAGTCTCAAGGAAAGGGTCCATTAATCCATACTATATATGAGGGAGAAAAATTTATTATACTTGTGGAAAACTCAATAGAAATCATGTAGAAATTCAAAGATTATTGGAATAAGGCATATTCAGAAGCATATCTAAGCTTTCCGAACTGTGAAATCTGACTAAGAAAGTCACGATAATAACTTTCTTATGAAAAAGTTGAGGGGATCATGAATGTGTTAAACAAAAGCAAGAACAAATATAAGAAACCTGAAAATTTTGGATTCATTGCTGATTTCACTTTTATATTTTATTACTGATTATGATAAATCTTCAATATTTTGTCCTAACTGCAAATTGAAAAAGAGAAGTTTTAAGCTACCTTTATAAAATTTCTTTGGGAGAATGTAATTTTGAATATGTAGGTAAGGACATATGAAAGGACAAAGATACACTTTAAATTCTGTGATATTTTTAATCTAAAATGAGAACCTATTTTCAATTGTTATAATAATGTTTATACTTCCTATGGGTTTTTAAATTAATTTTTATTGGAGTATGGTTGTTTCACAATGTAGTGTTCGCCTCCACTGCACAACAAAATTAATCAGCCATACACATACAGATATCCCCTCCCTTTTGGACTTCCCTCCCATTTACGTTACCACAGTGCATTAGGTAGAGATCCCTGTGCAATACAGTATGTTCCCACCAGTTGTCTGTTTTATACATAGTTTCAGTAATGTATATGTGTCAATCCCAGTCTCCCAATTCCTCCCACCTCACCCCTTGCCCCCTTGGTATCCATACATTTGTTCTCTATGTCTGTGTCTCTGTGCTTTGCAAATAAGATCATCTATACCATTGTATATTCCACATATATGGGTTATTATACAATATTTGCTTTTCTCTTTCTGACTTACTTCATTCTGTATGACACTCTCTAGGTCCATCCACATCTCTACAAATGACCCAATTTCATTCCTTTTTATGGCTGAGTAATATTCCATCGTATATATGTACAACATCATCTTTTTTTGAAACATTTTTATTGGAGTATAATTGCTTTACAATGGTGTGTTAGTTTCTAATTTATAACAAAGTGAGTCAGTTATACATATACATATGTCCCCATATCTCTTCCCTCTTGCATTGCCCTCCCCCCAGCACTCCCTATCCCACCCCTCTAGGTGGTCACAAAGCACCGAGGTGATCTCCCTGTGCTATGCAGCTGCTTCCCACTAGCTATCTATTTTACGTTTGGTAGTGTATATATGTCCATGCCACCCTCTCACTTTGTCCCAGCTTACCCTTCCCCCACCCCATATCCTCAAGTCCATTCTCTAGTAGGTCTGCATCTTTATTCCCATCTTGCCCCTAGGTTCTTCATAACCATTTTTTTTCTTTTTAGATTCCATATATATGTGTTAGCCTATGGTATTTGTTTTGCTCTTTCTGGCTTACTTCGCTCTGTATGATAGTCTCTAGGTCCATCCACCTCACTACAAATAACTCAGTTTTGTTCCTTTTTATTGCTGAGTAATATTCCATTGTATATATGTGCCACATCTTTATCCATTCATCTGTTGATGGACACTTCGGTCGTTTCCATGTCCTGGCTATTGTAAATAGAGCTGCAATGAACATTTTGGTACATGACTCTTTTTGAATTATGGTTTTCTCAGGGAATATGCCCAGTAGTGGGATTGCTAGGTCCTATGGTAGTTCTATTTTTAGTTTTTTAAGGAACCTCCATACTTTTCTCCATAGTGGCCGTATCTATTTATATTCCCACCAAGAGTACAAGAGGGTTCCCTTTTCTCCACACACTCTCCAGCATTTATTGTTTGTAGATATTTTTCATGATGGCCATTCTGACTGGTGTGAGATGATATCTCGTTCTAGTTTTGATTTACATTTCTCTAATGATTAATGATGTTGAGCATTCTTTCATGTGTCTGTTGGCAATCTGTATATCTTCTTTGGAGAAATGTCTATTTAGGTCTTCTGCCCATTTTTGGATTGGATTGTTTGTTTTTTTAATGTTGAGCTCATGCAAGAGCTGTTTGTAAATATTGGAGATTAATCCTTTGTCAGTTGCTTCATTTGCAAATATTTTGTCCCATTCTGAAGGTTGTCTTTTCGTCTTGTTTATAGTTTTCCTTGCGGTGCAAAAGCTTTTAAGTTTCATTAGGTCCCATTTGTTTATTTTTGTTTTTATTTCCATTTCACTAGGAGGTGGGTCAAAAAGGATCTTGCTGTGATTTATGTCATAGAGTGTTCTGCCTGTGTTTTCCTCTAAGAGTTTTATGGTGTCCGGCCTTACATTTAGGTCTTTAATCCATTTTGAGTTTATTTTTGTGTGTGGTGTTAGGGAGTGTTCTAGTTTCATTCTTTTACCTGTAGCTGTCCAGTTTTCCCAGCACCACTTATTGAAGAGGCTGTCTTTTCTCTACTGTATATTCTTGCCTCATTTATCAAAGATAAGGTGACCATATGTGCATGGGTTTATCACTGGGCTTTCTATTCTGTTCCATTGATCTGTATTTCTGTTTCTGTGCCAGTACCATACTGTCTTGATTACTGTAGCTTTCTAGTATAGTCTGAAGTCAGGGAGTCTGATTTCTCCGGCTCCATTTTTCTTTCTCAAGATTGCTTTGGCTATTCAGGGTCTTTTGTGTTTCCATACAAATTGTGAAAGTTTTTGTTCTAGTTCTGTGAAAAATACCATTGGTAGTTTGATAGGGATTGCATTGAATCTGTAGACTGCTTTGGGTAGTAGAGTAACTTTCACAATGTGGATTCTTCCAGTCCAAGAACATGGTATATCTCTCCATCTATTTGTATCATCTTTAATTTCTTTCATCAGTGTCTTATAATTTTCTGCATACAGGTCTTTTGTCTCCTTAGGTAGGTTTATTCCTAGATATTTTATTCTGTTTGTTGCAACGGTAAATGGCAGTGTTTTCTTAATTTCACTTTCACATTTTTCATCATCAGTGTATAAGAATGCAAGAGATTTCTGTGCATTAATTTTGTATCCTGCTACTTTACCAAATTCATTGATTAACTCTAGTAGTTTTCTGGTAGCATCTTTAGGATTCTCTATGTATAGTATCATGTCATTTGCAAACAGTGACAGCTTTACTTCTTCTTTTCCAATTTGTATTCCTTTTATTTCTTTTTCTTCTCTGACTGCTGTGGCTAAAACTTCCAAAACTATGTTGAATAATAGTGGTGAGACTGGGCAACCTTGTCTTGTTCCTGATCTTAGTGGAAATGCTTTCAGTTTTTCACCGTTCAGAACAATGTTGGCTATGGGTTTGTCATATATGGCCTTTATTATGTTGAGGTAGGTTCCCTCTATGCCCACTTTCTGGAAGGTTTTTATCATAAATGGGTGTTGAATTTTTTACAAAGCTTTCTCTGCATCTATTGAGATGATCATATGGTTTTTCCCCTTCAATTTGTTAATATGGTGCATCACGTGGATTGATTTGCATATATTGAAGAATCCTTGCATCCCTGGGATAAACCCCACTTGATCACAGTGTATAATCCTTTTAATGTGCTGTTGGATTCTGTTTGCTAATATTTTGTTGAGGATTTTTGCATCTATGTTCATCAGTGATATTAGCCTGTAGTTTTCTTTCTTTGTGACATGTTTGTCTGGTTTTGGTATCAGGGTGATGGTGGCCTCGTAGAATGAGTTTGGGAGTGTTCCTCCTTCTGCTATATCTTGGAAGAGTTTGAGGATAGGTGTTAGCTCTTCTCTAAATGTTTCATAGTACTCACCTGTGAAGGCATCTGGTCCAGGATTTTGGTTTATTGGAAGATTTTTAATCAGTTTCAATTTCAGTGCTTGTGATTGGTCTGTTCATATTTTCTATTTCTTCCTGGTTCAGTCTTGGAAAGTAGTGCATTTCTAAGAATGTGTCCATTTCTTCCAGGTTGTCCATTTTATTGGCATACAGTTGCTTGTAGTAATCTCTCATGATCCTATGTATTTCTGTAGTGTCAGTTGTTACTTCTCCTTTTTCATTTCTAATTCTATTGATTTGAGTGTTCTCCCTTTTTTTCTTGGTAAGTCTGGCTAATGGTTAATCAATTTTGTTTATCTTCTCAAAGAACCAGCTTTTAGTTTTATTGATCTTTGCTATCATTTCCTTCATTTCTTTTTCATTTATTTCTGATCTGATCTTTATGATTTCTTTCCTTCTGCTAACTTTGGGGTTTTTTTGTTCTTTCTCTAATTGCTTTAGGTGTAAGATTAGGTTGTTTGTTTGAGATGTTTTTTGTTTCTTAAGGTAGGCTTATATTGCTATAAACGTCCCTCTTAGGACTGCTTTTGCTGCATCCCATAGGTTTTGGGTTGTCCGGTTTTCATTGTCATTTGTTTCTAAGTATTTTTTGATTTCTTCAGTGATCTCTTGGTTATTAAGTAATGTGTTGTTTAGCCTCCGTGTGTTTGTATTTCTTACAGATTTTTTCCTGTAATTGATATCTAGTCTCATAGCGTTGTGGTCGGAAAAGATACTTGATACGATTTCAATTTTTTAAAATTTAACAAGGCTTGATTTGTGATCCAAGATATGATCTAGCCTGGAGAATGTTCCATGAGCACTTGCGAAGAATGTGTACTCTGCTGTTTTTGGATAGAATGTCCTATAAATATCAATTAAGTCCTTCTTGTTTAATGTATCATTTAAAGCTTGTGTTTCCTTATTTAATTTCATTTTGGATGATCTGTCCATTGGTGAAAGTGGGGTGTTAAAGTCCCCTACCATGATTGTGTTACTGTTGATTTCCCTTTTATGGCTGTTAGTATTCCCCTTATGTATTGATGTGCTCCTATGCTGGGTGCATAAATTTTTACAATTGTTATATCTTCTTCTTGGATTGATCCCTTGATCATTATATAGTGTCCTTCTTTGTCTCATGTAATCGTCTTTGCTTTAAAGTCTATCTTGTCTGATATGAGAATTGCTACTCCAGCTTTCTTTTGGTTTCCATTTGCATGGAATATCTTTTTCCATCCCCTCATTTTCAGTCTGTATGTGTCCCTAGGTATGAAGTGGGTCTCTTGTAGACAGCCTATATGCGGGTCTTGTTTTTGTATTCATTTAGCCAATCTGTGTCTTTTGGTTGGAGCATTTAATCCATTTACATGTAAGGTAATTATTGATATGTATGTTCCTATTACAATTTTGTTAATTGTTTTGGGTTCATTATTATAGGTCTTTTCCTTCTCTTGTGTTTCCTGGCTAGAGAAATTCCTTTAACATCTGTTGTAAATCTGGTTTGGTGGTGCTGAATTCTCTTAGCTTTTGCTTGTCTGTAAAGATTTTAATTTCTCCGTCAAATCTGAATGAGATCCTTGCTGGGTAGAGTAATCTTGGTTGTAGGTTTTTCTCCTTCGTCAGTTTAAATATGTCCTGCCAGTCCCTTCTGGCTTGCAGAGTTTCTGCTGAAAGATCAGCTGTTAACCTTATGGGGATTCCCTTTTGCATTGTTTGTTGTTTTTCCCTTGCTGCTTTTAATATTTGTTCTTTGTATTTAATTTTTGATAGTTTGATTAATATGTGTCTTGGCATGTTTCTCCTTGGATTTATCCTGTACGGGACTCTCTGTGCTTCCTGGACTTGATTATTTCCTTTCCCATATTAGGGAAATTTTCAACTATAATTTCTTCAAATATTTTCTTAGCCCCTTTCTTTTTCTCTTCTTCTTCTGGGACCTGTATAATTCGAATGTTGGTGCATTTAATGTTGTCCCAGAGGTCTCTGAGACTGTCCTTAATTCTTTTCATTCTTTTTTCTTTATTTTGCTTTGCATCAGTTATTTCCACTATTTTATCTTCCAGGTCACTTATCCGTTTTTCTGCCTCAGTAATTCTGCTATTGATCCCTTCTAGAGAATTTTTAATTTCATTTATTGTGTTGTTCATCACTGTTTGTTTGCCCTTTAGTTCTTTTAGGTCCTTGTGAAACGTTTCTTGTATTTTCTCCATTGTATTTCCAAGATTTTGGATCATCTTTACTATCATTATTCTGAATTCTTTTTCAGGTAGACTGCCTATTTCCTCTTCATTTGTTAGGCCTGGTTGGTTTTTGCCTTAGTCCTTCATCTGCTGTGTGTTTCTCTGTCTTCTCATTTTGCTTAACTTATTGTGTTTGGGGTCTCCTTTTCACAGGCTGCAGGTTCGTAGTTCCCGTTGTTTTTGGTGTCTTTCCCCAGTGGCTAAGGTTGGTGCAGTGGGTCATGTAGGCTTCCTGGTGGAGGGGACTAGTGCCTGTGTTCTGGTGGATGAGGCTAGATCTTGTCTTTCTGGTGGGCAGGTCCACGTCTGGTGGTGTGTTTTGGGGTGTCTGTGGACTTATTATGATTTTAGGCAGCCTCTCTGCTAATGGGTGGGGCTGTGTTCCTGTCTTGCTAGTTGTTTGGCATAGGGTGTCCAGCACTGTAGCTTGCTGGTCGTTGAGTGAAGCTGGGTGTTGGTGCTGAGATGGAGATCTCTGGGAGATTTTTGCCGTTTGATATTACATGGAGCTGGGAGGTCTCTTGTGGACCAGTGTCCTGAACTTGGCTCTCCCACCTCAGTGGCACAGCCCTGATGTCTGGCTGGAGCACCAAGAGCCTGTCATCCACACAGCTCAGAATATAAGGGAGGAAATAAATAAGAAGATAAAATAAAATAAAATAAAGTTATTAAAATAAAAAACAATTATTAAGAAAAGAAATTTTTTAAGTAATAAAAAAAAAAAACGGACTGACAGAACCCTAGGACAAATGGTAAAAGCAAAGCTATACAGACAAAATCACACACAGAAGCATGCACATACACACTCACAAAAAGAGAAAAAGGGGAAAAAATATATATATCATTGCTTCTGAAGTCCACTGCCTCAATTTTTGATTGATTCGTTGTCTATTTGGGTATTCCACAGATGCCGGTACATCAAGTTGATTATAGAGATTTAATCCGCTGCTCCTGAGGCTTCTGGGAGACATTGCCCTTTCTCTTCTTTGTTCACACAGCTCCCGGGGTTCAGCTTTGGATTTGGACCCGCCTCTGCATGTAGGTCGCCTGACGGCATCTGTTCTTCGCTCAGACAAAGGGGGTTAAGGGAGCAGCTGATTCGGGGGCTCTGGCTCACTCAGGCCAGGGGCAGGGAGGGGCATGGAGGCGGGGCGAGCCTGAGGCGGCAGAGGGCGGCGTGACGTTGCACCAGCCTGAGGCACGCCGTGCGTGCGTTCTCCCGGGGAAGTTGTCCCTGGATCAGGGGATCCTGGCAGTGGCGGGCTGCACAGGCTCCCGGGAAGGGAGGTGTGGATAGTGACCTGTGTTTGCACACAGGCTTCTTGGTGGCGGCAGCAGCGGCCTTAGCATCTCATGCCCGTCTCTGGGGTCCGCGCTTTTAGCCGCGGCTCACACCAGTCCCTGGAGCTCCTTTAAGCAGCGCTCTGAATCCCCTCTCCTCGCGCACCAGGAAACAGAGAGGCAGACAAAGTCTCTTGCCTTTTCGGCAGGTCCAGACTTTTTCCCGGACTCCCTCCCGGCTAGCCATGGTGCACTAACCCCTTCAGGCTGTGTTCACGCCGACAGTCCTCTCCCTGGGATCCGACCTCCGAAGCCCGAGCCTCAGCTCCCAGACCCCACCCGTCCCGGCGGGTGAGCAGACAAGCCTCTCGGGCTGGTAAGTGCTGGTCGGCACCGATCCTCTGTGCGGAAATCTCTCCGCTTTGCCCTCCACACCCCTGTCGCTGCGCTCTCCTCAGTGTCTCTGAAGCTTTCCCCCTCCGCCACCCGCAGTCTCCGCCCGTGAAGGGGCTTCCTAGTGTGTGGAAACCTTTCCTCCTTCACGGCTCCCTCCCACTGGTGCAGGTCCCGTCCCTATTCTTTGTCTCTGTATTTTCTTTTTTATTTTGCCCTACCCAGGTACGTGGGGGAGTTTCTTGCCTTTTGGGAGGTCTGAGGTCTTCTGCCAGCATTCAGTAGGTGTTCTGTAGGAGTTGTTCCACACGTAGATGTATTTCTGATGTGTATGTGGGGAGGAAGGTGATCTCCGCGTTCTACTCTTCCGCCATCTTAAAGCTCCCCCCACATCGTCTTTATCCATTCATCTGTCAGTGGACATTTAGTTTGTATCCATGACCTGGCTATCGTAAATACTGCTGCTATGAACATTGGGGTGTATGTGTTTTTTTAAATTATGGTTTTCTCTGGGTATATGCCCAGTAGTGGGATTGCTGGATCATATAGTAGTTCTATTTTTAGTTTTTTAAGGCACCTCCATACTGTTTTCCATAGTGGCTGTATCAACTTACATTCCCATCGGCAGTGTATGAGGGTTCCCTTTTCTTTACACCCTCTCCATTATTTACTGTTTGTAGATTTTTTGATGATGGCCATTCTGACTGGTGTAAGGTGATAACTCACTGTAGTTTTGATTTACATTTCTCTAATAATTAGTGATGTTGAGCATCTTTTCGTGTGTTTGTTGGCCATCTGTATGGCTTCTTTGGAGAAATGTCTATTTAGGTCTTCTGCTCATTTTTTGATTGGGTTGTTTGTTTTTTTGATATTGAGCCATATGAGCTGCTTGTATATATTGGAGATTAATCCTTTGTCAGTTGCTTCATTTGCAAATATTTTCTCCCATTCTGAGGGTTGTCTTTTAGTCTTGCTTATGGTTTCCTTTGCTGTGCAAAAGCTTTTAAGTTTCATTAGGTCCCATGTGTTTATTTCTGTTTTAATTTTCATTACTCTAGGAGGTGGATCAAAAAGATTTTGCTGTGATTTATGTCAAAGAGTGTTGTGCCTATGTTTTCCTCTAAGAGTTTTACTGTGTCTGGTAAAACATTTAGCCAAAGTTTTTGCTTTAAATTTAATATCACTATTAAAAATGTGTGGTCTACATTAATATTTAATCATTTACTTTTCTCACATTTTCTGTTTTATTGCTTGATAAATAAATAGTTTATAAATTTGCCTGATCCATTTTTGTATCTACATAAAAAACCAAACTCTAAGAAGAGTAAATTTATGTACTAAATATATAATAAAAAATTTATCAAAGGCCCACTTTGCCATTAAGCATTACAGTGGAGAATCCATAAAAGAAAGGGTATGGCCTCTTTTTTCAAGTGTCATCTAATCCTTTGGAGATGTAAGAAGGATTCATAAAAGTCAATGCCAATTATCATTCTGTATTTTAATGGGTATATTTCTAATGAAATTTAGGTTAAAAGAGTAATCATAGCTAGGTGGTACTAACCAAGGTGATCCTGAGATTAGTGAATTTTGCAAAGAGTACATGGTTGGCTAGTTGTAGTATAAATGCCATCATCAACCAACACTATTTGTTTCCAACAATAGTATCAAAAACTGGCATATCTCTAAATCAGTCTGTAATTAATGGCACCAAACTCTTCTGGAATACTGGAGTTTACTTAAAAATAAACATTACAGTAGCCTCCACTGCACATTAAGATGCAATTTTCTTTAAGATTTGAAAGCTGATTCATTGTGTGACCTTGGGCAAATCATTGCCTTTCTATTTGTAA
This sequence comes from Mesoplodon densirostris, assembly GCF_025265405.1. Classification (NCBI taxonomy): domain Eukaryota; kingdom Metazoa; phylum Chordata; class Mammalia; order Artiodactyla; family Ziphiidae; genus Mesoplodon; species Mesoplodon densirostris. The sequence continues at coordinate 84,177,843 of NC_082669.1, forward strand.
GATTTTCTTCCTATTTTTAAAAAGGAGATTATAGTCTTTGCCCTATGCAACCCATAATGTTGTTTGGAAGTTCAAATGAAGCTCACAGTAAATATGCTTTGAAAAATGTGGTACACGAAAGAAGTATATCTCTGTAAGATTCTCCTAAAGAAAACCTCATGCTTGTTAGCTCACGATCCCCAAGTTCCCATCCAGTGCTGTGATATGCAGTAAGCAAAGTCTCTTGTCTCTTTCAGTTTGTCTAATATTTTATCTAGAGCTGGTCAACATCGACTCCCATCTGTGCACATTACGACTTTCATCATACACCACAAAGCTATTATATTCTGATATAATTTTGAGTAAGCACTTAGTACAGTAGGAACCTAAACGGGATTGGAAATTGAATCCACTGTTTCCATGAACCCTTATTTAATATCTGCAATGTGTCCAACATTGTGCTTGTCACAGGGACACAGAGAAGACATTGCCTGCCTTTCTGGGTCTTTTCAACTAGTTGAAGGGAAAAGCAAATGAACATAGAATAACATCCTACTTTTAATATGATTATTTTAAAAAGTGGATAAAGAAGAAATGTTTATTTTAACAAAGAGATATTTGATTTAAAAGGTTACAACAGGACTTTTAATGTTGATTTATGTCAGTTTTTCAAACAAACGCTTATTTGAAAAGTGAAGTTCCTATTAAATGTTACCCGCTAGAGTATATTTCAGCTCTAAAAGAATTGTTCTTTAATTTGATTCACTTGACAATGTCCTTCTAGCAGTCACATTAATAAGCTTCTCAGAGAGCTCATCTCTTCTACTGAATTAAAGTGATATGTTTTGGTCTATACTACAGTTTAAGGTGGGACGTTATGACAATGTCCCAAATAGTTTAATCAAAGACTTTCATGCATATAGAATTGTATATACCCACTGTGCAGGTGCATTTATAATAGATTATGTATAATATTAAGACCATCTATTAATTTATTATAAATAGGCCAGGAAACCATCCATTTATTTGCAGACACTAGTAATTGCTGCTTCAATCGCCTTTGCTGAAAGGCCTTAAGGAATCCAAAGTTAAAACTTTATTTAATCTACAATAATTAGTCATTTGAGAAATTTTTTAAAAAGTTTGTTAGGCCTGAAAGGTTCCAGGAGTCTTTGACCCTGAGTAGATATAACAACACGCACACACACACACACACACACACACACACACACACACACACACACACATATATTAAATCTAAGAAGCACTGATGGCAGCAAATGTACAAATATATGGAAAGCAGAAAAATGACACAGATGCAGTATAAAGAAGTAAAGACAGATAATAAGACAGAGATTTTGATCATCTCCTCTCATGAGTTGATGAGAAAGCTAAAGGTATAAAACCAAACACATAGGCAAATCAAAACTCCATGCTATTTTCTGAACAATAGGGTCACCTGAGAGGTACTAAGAGAGAGCCCAGGTACTCTTAGAGTTACTGCATCAAACACAAAGAGAGCAAATCAGTACAGACATTCCATAGGCTCAAGGGAATATGTACATTACCAGACACTGAGGCAATGTTAGCTATGGTGCTGCTAACCAACTGTGCCTGTCCTCACCAGAAATCTCCTCTGAGGTAATTTCAATTTTTTAATGACTGTTTTTCCAGGTGAGTAATTCAGATTTTGAAGCAAAGTATACCTGCATACCTATAATTAGGGACTAAGAATGACATTTCCCTTGGCATATATGTGTCATAAATAAGAATACATTAATGAAATCAGAACTAACCATGTCCCTATAGGAGAGAAATTCTTTCCCTTATGTTCCTAGGAATTCTAGAGGCTATAGAAGGAGCATATTCCATAAACCCGCCCAAATGCCCAGGTCCAGCCACTACATAAATGGACAGCACCCCAGGAAACTTCTGTAAATCTGGCTTTAATTACAGAAGTCTCCACACCATCACTTCATATGGCTTTTCTGTATTAATTCAGTAAATTTGTATTGTGTTCCTACATTGTGCCAGGCATTGTTCTTATGTGCTGATGAAACTACTGTGAAAAACCAAAGTCTCAGAACTCAGGGACTTACATTCTAGTTAAAGGATGAAGATTATAAATATGCAATGAATATGATGAAGCTATTGAGAAAAATGGGGGGAGTAAAGGAGTGAGTGATATAGGAGCTCATGGAAGAGTGTCTGATAAGGTGTCATTTCAGGAATAATTTAAATAAACTGAAAGAAAGAGCCATGCAGTATCTGAGAGAAGAATTTTCAAGGCAGAAGAAATAAGTTCAAAGGCCCTGAGGCAAGAAACTGCTCAGCCTGTATGAGTATGAGAAAGAGGGCTCAGGTTGGTGTAGAGTAAGCAAAGAGAACAGAATGAATGGGGACTGGAGGAGACAATGCAAAGCAAGTGATGTAGACCTTGTAAACCATGCATTGAACTTTTGATTTTATCAATGCTTTGAGTGAGGTGAAAATTAAATAATCAGACATATTTTAAATGAATTGCTCTGCCTGTTGAATGATGAACAGTGGGTAAGTGTCCAAGATGGAAGCTGCGAGTTAGTTGGAAGACGATTACAGTAGTACAGGTGAGAGCTACATGGCTTCCATTGGGTGGGTAGGTGACATGGTTGGACTAGACAAGATTCTAGGTATATTTGGAGGCTGTGGTGTGTGAGAAAGAGAAGGAGTAAGGGATGATTCTAAAGCTTTTAGTCTGAACAACTGGAATAATGGAGCTGTGTTAGAACAGATGGGTGGAAATTAAGTTTGGTTTTGAACATATGAAGCTTGAAATGTCAATTGAGTGTCTAAATGGAAATTAATTAGGCTGTTGGATATATGAGTCTGGAGTTCAAGGGAGAAGTTGGAGCTGAAGTTATAAATGTGGGAGTCATCAGTGTACATACAATAATTAAGTTATAAATGTGGGAGTCATCAGTGTACATACATAAGAGTGAGTGCACCAAAGGAAAGAAATGCCAGCACTGTCATTTAAAGAAGATAAAGACAATTAGTATATGATCGTGGCATTTCTCTCATTGAGGGGGATGTTCTCAAAGTATGGTAAACCAGTTGTTTTGCCATATTCAGCACTGAACCATGTGTAGATAGGCAATTAGCAAGTCACTTTCATAATGACGTGGAACACCGAGGCATTACTGACCCCAATACACTGAGCTAGTTACTCTTTGGCCAGTACAAATTCATTAACATTTTGGAAATGACTAAGGCACCATAGTGTCTTAAAAAAAAGAAACATGATACAAAATCTTCGTGATACAGACAGTGATGTGAGGAGTCAAAGTTGCTGTTGCATTTGTTTAATGTGCAAGAAGTTTTCTTTTTTTCCAAACTATCCAAAATTTTAGGTGTCAATTTCCATTGCTGTAGTTATAGAAATATCCAGCTATGATTCAGCAAAGTCCATTCCTTCAGACATGAATGGTAGAGAAACTGTTACACCAAAAATTCAGACCTTTTTTATTTCATAAGAACTTGTTTTAAATATTTTTATAAAGGAACTATTAGGAAAGCCTAGTAAATAAAAATATCCATATAATACTAGTAAAATTGCTTCTTATTGCTTATATCATTAGGGAAATCCCAAACTACTAGAAGAATGAGAATTATGGTATCTCTCTTAAAGGCTATTGAGTCACATGTACTTTTCACAATATGGTTTTCTAGGATAAATGACATGAATTTTTAAATCTTTAAGTTAAAACTTTGCATTTTCATTCGTTGTTGTGTTAGTATGAAAATTATTCCTGCCAGAAGCAGACTACAACAGTATTTTAAGGAAGAAATTGAAATTAGGTATATGTGTCTGCTAATGCTATGAGAATAGTGCTAACTACATCTGCTAACTGAGTCTGTAAATTAGAAAATCTTTGGTTTAGTGATCATTTCAGCCTTAAGGATCTGCAATTTAAAAGAGATTAGATGTATTTCTAACAACTGCTTCCAAAACTACTGATAGAAGAGGGAATGAATGCCTATTATCTTGAAAAATGTCTGAAATTTTTTCCATGGTAATATTTTGATCCTTTTTTCATTCAGATGACATTGAATCAAACATAGCGTATCATAAAATATCACTTTTGCAAGTTTAAATAATATATTCTCACAGTCTCTATCCACTGAATCATTATCTATCCAACTCTTTTTTTGTGAGATGCTGATATATTTGTCTAGACTTAAAACTACGAATATACTAAAAAGTAGCCCGGCATTTAGATAGTCTTAACATTTCCATTTGTGGCCAAGTGATTTTTTAAATCAAAACTAGTGTCTAAAGTTATTGAAATTCATTACTTTGCAAAGGCTTAAAATAATGTAAATGTGAAAGACCACATTAAAAATGCAAGCTTTTATATGAGTCTTTTTCACTTTTTAGGAGGATACACAGAAAAATCAGCATTAGAGTTTTCCTCTGGCAGGAAATAAAATTGCATAGTCTACTTGATGCAGTGCTTTCTAAAACAGCATATTTAACTACTTTATGGAGTTGGATTTCTGGATGATATTGGGAAGGAATGACTATTGTTTGGACTACACATCACTGTGCATAGATTGCCGTTTATAGCTACAAATAGAGTAACTTTATGTACACATAATTCATTTTATCTGTTCCTAATAAAAGCATCAAGTACCAATAGTTCGTTATTTTCAATTTAACCTAGAAATGGGGATTATAAACTCTTCATTATACAAATGTATAAATTCTCTTTAGAAAAATTCTTACGAAGGAATAACAGAGAAAGATTAAAATAATAGGTACCCTATGTGGTCAGTATTGTCCTCATTTTATTCATGTATTCAGTATGTCGTGGACTCGCAAAATCAAGTCATTAGGACACTGTCTCAGTTCATGACGTCAGGGCTCCCAATTCAATTGCAGGTTCTTGTCATTACTCTAACTAAGGCCTCAATTTTCTTGGAGGATAAATGGATTCCTATATATTTTTATAACCTCTCCAGGACATAACATCATTTCTATATGATTAGAGAAGAGCAGTTCCAGTAAATTGTATTCATGATGCAGCATCTGCTATTAAAATCTCCCAATTTTCTACTTCTAAAAAAGAAATGGTACAGAATATTGCATAATTCTGCAATTTGCTATCATTAGGATGTAATTTCAGCAATATATATGCACACATGCTGAACAGTGGGAAACAAGGGCATACTTCCAGAAGACAAATAATTCTGTCTTGTATACACCTTGCATCTAAGAAATTGAAAGTAGCTAAAAGAAATGAAATTTTAAAGCCAGAGACAACAACCTGTAACTTACAGTTACTACTTTCTTTAGAGAGGTGAAGTACATTACATACAGAACAAGAAACTGGCTCTGTCTGGAATTATTTGAAGAGTGAGAGGAACATTCTGAATATATATATATATATATATGTATGTATATATTTTACTACTGAAATATGGAGGTCATATTTCTCATTACAAAATGAGAAAAAAGAAGTATACTTGACCAAAATTTCCCACACCATGTCTATTTTATTCATTTGATTTTACTAAATAATAATAACCATGATTTATTTATTGCCCTCTGTATAATATATGTGCTATGTAAATTAACACACTAAATCATTACAACATCACTAAGTGTTATTTACCATCTCACAGATCAGGAAATGGGCATGGAAATTTAGGTAGCATACCACGGATCACACAGTGAGGATCTGGGGTTAATATTCTGCTCTGCTAACTTCAGAGGTAGCTTATGAACTTAGAAGGACTCCCCATTAGACAGGCTGGCATCTATCTGATTGGTTGTCTACAGTCTATCTTCAGAGACACCAAGATTCTCCCATGACTGATAAGGACTCACTTTCTTTCACTGTATTAGGGTGAATCTCCAACCTTGGTATAAGGAGAGACTTTAAAACCTGCAGTGATTCTTAAACTGTTAGTCAAGCTACAAGAAAAATAATTCCATTGGTAACAGCACGCTTACAGGCTTGATTATCCTATGTAAATCACACAACCTTGATTTATTGCTATTTCAAGTATTGAGAGAAATGTCTTCTTTCTTTCTCAGAGAAAAAAGAAATTAAGAGGTGGTAGGGTTAAAGATGTCTGTTTTTCAATTTAAATTAATTGGCAATTTGCTCTTAAAACTTATTGTTCTTTCACTAGAGCTGTGGAAAGGAGAACAATGCTACTGTTTATAAAGTTTCTGTTTTTCGGCATATTTGGCAGGTAGGTCCGAAGAGACTCATCCATTAGGGGAAACTATTTATCATTGCAAAGAAAATCACTTTTCAAGCATATTGAAGCAAGGCCTGCAGCTGCAATGTATTCATATAGAGAGAAACCAACTCTAATGCGGGCATTTAATGAATGGTCAAGAAAGGGCAATAAACATTTGGAAGAAAAAAGACATATTATTTCCTAGGACAATACTGTAATATTAGAGTCAAACTTAAGTAAGCACAGGTTTATCTGGATTATCTCATTTAATTCTCCCCCAAAACTCATGAGTATTATTATTTCTCCTTTTACAGATGAAGTTAAGAAAGTTTAAGTGCTTTATCAAAATTACTGGAAGATTAAGGGCCTAAGATTGGAACCCAGAGAATTTAATTATGTAGCCCATGTTTTCAACCATTTTGCTACTCTGAATTCATCATATGGTGTATGAATGAAAAAGCTTAGTAGTCTCTTCTGACAAAATGGCAACTTCTGCATTATGGTCAAGAAAATCTATAAGCCTGAACTTATGTCAACCTTATGTTGTCTAGAGAATATGTCAAGTTTTATATTGGGTAAGATAGCAAGGATTTCAAATCTGAGCATTGGGCAAGCATTTTGAAGCTATTTGAGTGTAAGGAAAACAAATTATCATAAATGCATGTAAATATATGGTTATAAAGATAAGGTCAGCTTTCTAAATAGTATCTAATATCACCATGATCCTTGACATCTGTAGAATCTTTTCATTTTAGACAATGTAATATTGATCTAATCAATTGACTATAAAATTTGAAGCTACAAATTCTAGGCTTCTAATCAACCTTGGGTAAGAAACACTTTTCAACTCTTTGAGCCTCAGTTGCTTTATTTACAAAATGGGGGTATTACACAAGCCACAAATATTAATTGAATAATAATACTTATATTACAATGCCTTTTTACATTAAGATTTTGTGTATAGGTTTAAGTGAGAAAACAGGCTGTAAACACACTAAAATTCGATCCAAGGATCGGATAGTATTACTTGTCTATTTCATCTCTACTCAAATGTCTCAAACACATTTCTTCCTTAATAAGACCAACACTGAACTGCTCCATTCACCATGTTTCCTGGCACAGGAATCGGTACTACATACACTGGATACTCAATCCAGAACCCTGGGTGTTATATTTGTGATAGCATTCAACTCACTTGCCACATCCTGTTCCTCACCTAGTCTGTTAAATGAACTCCAGTTAGCTCCCTAAGCCATCTGGCATAACTTACTGCCAGCATCATTTCTCATCTGGCACTTGTGGTTAACTCCTAAGAGACTCCTCATGTTTTTTCTTGCTCACCTCCTTCCTATTCACTTTGCCACCAAAGTGAAATTTTAAAATTACAAAAGTGACCATGTCACCACCCTATCTAAAGCCCTGTAATAGCTTCTTACTGGCCGTAGGGTAAAGTCCGGTCCATATTGAGATCCCCATGACTGTCGCTGCCCCCCAGTCCATCCTCGCATCAGGCTACTCCCCCACCTCCAGGTCTGGATATCAGCAACTTTGGAACTGCTGCAGAACTACCTCATAGGTCCTCTTCCTCACATGTCAACCACGTCATGCTGTTCCCTCTTTTCCCTCTTCCTGAAATAGTCTTACCTCTTATTTACTCAGATGATTCCTGTTGATCCTCAAAATCTATTTGTTGACATCGTTTCCTTAGCAAGGACTTTCCCAATCCCTCAAACCGGGTTAGATCTTCCTGCTAGTGGGAATCTAATACCTTTTACTTCCCTGCTGAAAATAGTCATGACATTTAAGTTTCTTGTTTTATGAACTTGCCTGTCTCATTCACATCTGTAGCCCTAGAGTCTAGAGCAGGTCATCCATAAATATATCGATATTCAAAACTGACTGTGTGATGTAATAGAGAAATGAATGGCTAAAATAGCAATACTAAACATTCAGTTGGCTAGGATAGGAATCAACATATTTCATCTTGAGACCCATTGGAAGGACTAAGTATTGGCTGTGGGTGCTACCTTGACTTGTCAAGATATTAGTGTCTCATTATAAAGTTTGAGGGCAGGGATAGTACCTTATTTTCTTCATCCTGAGAGCCAGAAAAATGCTGAGAACATTATAAGAACTACACAAATATTGGTAGGCATAAGGGAAGTGGTGAGCTTGTTTGCTAAAATGTGAAAGATTGAAAATACAACAGACAATGTTGAGCAAATGAAAAAAAATACGACAGAGATCATATAATCAGATGAGTGTTTGTTACCTCCCTCAGAATAGACACCCTTATCTAACAGATAATTTCTGATCACTGTGCATTTGTTAAATAAAAGAATAAATAAATAAGGAAGTGAATAAATCAGTGAATAAATAAACCCATCAATCAAGAGAATAGCTGTGGAATTAGAACTGAGGCCCAGAAACCACTTTACTCAGACAAAAGATAGTAGCTTCTAGAACAGAAAGACCACAGCTGTGTTATCAAGCTTATCAATAAGTGCCTTTAGTCCAGGAATTGATTTTTAAATAAAAAATAGAAAAGGGAACCCTCTTGCACTGTTGGTGGGAATGTAAATTGATACAGCCACTATGGAGAACAGTATGTGGACGTTCCTTAAAAAACTAAAAGTAAAACTACCATACAACCCAGCAATCCCACTACTGGGCATATACCCTGAGAAAACTAATTCAAAAAGAGTCATGTACCAAAATGTTCATTGCAGCTCTATTTACAATAGCCAGGACATGGAAGCAACCTAAGTGTCCATCGACAGATGAATGGATAAAGAAGATGTGGCACATATATACAATGGAGTATTACTCAGCCATAAAAAGAAATGAAATTGAGTTATTTGTAGTGAGATAGATGGACCTAGAGTCTGTCATACAGAGTGAAGTAAGTCAGAAAGAGGAAAACAAATACCGTATGCTAACACATATATATGGAATCTAAAAAAAAAAATGGTTCTGAAGAACCTAGGGGAAGGACAGGAATAAAGACACAGACATAGAGAATGGATTTGAGGACACGGGGAGGGGGAAGGGTAAGCTGGGACGAAGTGAGAGAGTGGCATGGACATATATGCACTACCAAATATAAAATAGCTAGCTAGTGGGAAGCAGCCACATAGCAGAGGGAGATCAGCTTGGTGCTTTGTGACCACCTAGAGGGGTGGGTTAGGGAGAGTGGGAGGGAGACGCAAGAAGGAGGAGATATGGGAACATATGTATATGTATAGCTGATTCACTTTGTTATAAAGCGGAAACTAACACACCATTGTAAAGCAGTTATACTCCAATAAAGATGTTAAAAAAAAAAAAGAATAGACACCCTGGAGCACATATGTTTATTCCAGGGATGCCTCCATTTTTTATGATACTTGATACTCTTTTTAAAAAAATTATATTCGGGATGATAAAAACTTTATTCATAATATCTGCAACAATTATAAGTATTTAAGCTTTAAGTATATCTTTGAATTTTTTAACCATACAAATTTAAGAGCTATGAATGATGAGCTCTAATTTGCAAGGACAAAATATTGTTTTTGAGTTTGAGGAAAAAAAATAGAAAAATAATGAAACTGAATTTCTTGGATGAGTCTTAAACTCTCCAAGAACAATGCTTAAAGAGTTTCAAAAACATTTAAGGCAATGGAACCGGAAGACTTCAAATGACAATATTCGTTTGCTTGCCCAGGGATGGGTATGTTTATTTAAAAATCAATTCCTGGACTAAAGGCACTTATTGATAAGCTTGAAAACACAGCTGTGGTCTTTCTGTTCTAGAAGCTACTATCTTTTGTCTGAGTAAAGTAGTTTCTGGGCCTCAGTTCTAATTCCACAGCTATTCTCTTGATTGATGGGTTTATTTATTCACTGATTTATTCACTTCCTTATTTATTTATTCTTTTATTTAACAAATGCACAGTGATCAGAAATTATCTGTTAGATAAGGGATATGTAACAGTGCCCTAAAAAGAATCTTACTTTGTGGGTTGGGGGTCAGGACAAGACTATAACACAGGCAGCAGAAGTCAGGGCACGTCATAGCATTATGGAGGTTTAGTGAGAGGAAGAACTCAAGCTAGCTGCAAAATCTTCATTACTTTTATATAATAAGCACTCTTCCTTATTATGAAATATTTATGCTTGCACTAAAGAGTCTAGAGCATGTTTCTTTGTATTTTAATAATGCTTCACGGGCTGTGTTTACTGTGGATGCTATTCTTTTTTGCATAATTAAGTAATGAAGCAATTAGCACAGCAGGCACATGTCAACTAGATAGTGGTTAAAATTTGTGATTAACTAGATTTTTTGCTGTGTTTGCCAATATCCTCCTTCTTATCAAATGAAGCTGCACTTTTCTCACTTATGAAGAGATTGAGTTCCCACATAGCTGCAGCTTTGCCTGGATAATAATGCAACTAGATGAGTTTTAGCAAAATGTCTTGATGACATGAAAGAATGTATTAAAGAGCTGTGTGAAGATTTGTGAAGTAAACTACGAAGAACATCATTTAGGTTAAAAAATATTCAGGAATAAGCATTTTGCAAGATATCTAAACTGGCAGCTTTCTCCTCTGTAATCCACCAAGTAATAGCACAGCTCTTCAGTTCTTTTACACAATGCCTATACAACCTCTGGCAAATTGACAACCAAATACTCTACTGTTAAGGACTTGCAGAACTATGAGAAGGAGAACTGGCACTTATAAGTTTTATTTTTGTGGCTCCATTATGTAAACTAACTGGAGAGAGAAGACAATTCATCCAGAATCAAGGTCTGCCCTGTAATTTCATTCAACAGGCATTCCTTGTGAACCATTCCATGCCAGCACTTTACTCTCTGAGCCAAAGATGAGTAAGAAGTGGTGTCTGCCCTTGAAGAACGTACAGTCTAGACCAAGTGAGTAACTAGACTTGATTCATAGTTAAGTCACATTTCAGGACACATAATAAGTGCCAAAAAATGTTTGCTAAATTTTGATGAGTCTCATTTCTCTAATTGAGTCTCCATAACTTGCCATCTAGCTTCTTTTCTCTTTCCATAGACTTCAGAAGAAGAGTCAAATTAAATAAGAAACTGGTGAGGATAGTAAAAAGAGTCCCAACATTATGTCTGAAAATCAAGTTCCTTCTCTGTTTCTTACTTATTGCATAAATCCAAAACCTCATTGAGTCCAAAGTACATGGGTGCTAATACTACCTGTCCTGCCAAAGTACAAGGGGGTGTAACCAGACTCACAACAGATAAAAGATTTGAAATGGATACTGTTTTGCTTCCAGTTTTATTGAGATATAGTTGGCATACAGCACTGTACGTATAAGCATAAGGTTTGTAGCATAATGATTTGACTTACATACATCATGAAATGATGACCACAAGAGGTTTAGTGAACATCCATCATCTCATATGGACACAACATTAAAGAAATAAATTACTTTCCCATGTGATAAAAACTCTTAGGTTTTGCTCTCTTAACAACTTTCATTTATCACCTGTAGCAGTGTTATCTTTATCACATTGTACATTACACCCCTGGTACTTATTTATCTTATAATTGGAAGTTTGTACTTTTTGACTCTCTTTATCTAATTCCCCTTCCCCCAACCCCAGCCTATGGTAAGCACACATCTGATCTCTTTTTCTGTGAGTTTGTTTCTGAAGTATAATTGACCTACAATACTATGGTAGTTCCTGGTACACAACATAGTGATTTAATATTTCTATACATTTCAAATTGATCACCATGATAAATCTAGTTGTCATCTGACACCATACAAAGATATTATAAAATTATTGGTTATATTCCCCACATTGAACATTTTATACCTGTGACTCATTTATTTTGTAACTGAAGGTTTTTACCTGTTAATCATCCTCACCTATGTCTCTCTCTTTGAAAAGTAGTATTCTTAGTCAAATTTTTTCTTTAAAATCTTTATATTTCTCAACTATTTCTAGGCAATCGTCCACTTAAGGAGTAAGAAACAACTCTAGTGTGATTCCTTTATTGGTCATCAATAATACTATACAAATGCAGAAAATATTTTGTTTCTGTCCATTTCTGATATAAGCATTAACCTAAAGCCACAATTTATCTAGCCATTTCAATGCCTATATTGTTTGTGGATAAGTAAATTAACTTGATGTAATCACTGTTTAGGTGAAAAAGGTCCATCTATGGTGACTTTTTACTAAGCCAGAATTGGGAAATACGTTCTCTAAATTTCTAAAGATAATTAAAGTGCTTGAAGTGTCTTTATCCCTATCAATAGTCTGGAGAATATGATAGCCATCACAGAGTTCTGGGACCTAGGTGGAAGACATTAGCTCCTGGGTGGCTTTGGCTGAGAGTTTGAAAATGAAGACCGAGTGGAATGCCTGCCTCCTCCAAAGCTAAAATAAAGTATAAAGAAGCAGACACTGGAAGACAACCATCCTTCAAAAATACAAACACTACTGATACAGGAAACAGTAAAATTGAGATATTATATCATATTGGCTTAAGTGGCAGAGGAGAATAAAATGGCTTCAGTGAAGTTAAGGTCATAGCAAAATTTTGACAGGTACATTTAGGATTAGGGTCTTCCCTCAGAATTTCTTAGACATGTACTGGTAAAGAGGATTTTGCCTACAAGTTCTCAGGCTGTTTTTATCTTTCTCATTTTACTGTTTAAGTTCAAAACAAATGAATGGAGAGCTGTAAAACATCTCCAGTGAAAACTCTCCGTGACTGCCTCTCTATCTGAGCTTCCAGAGATTTTGGATCTGTAAGACACACTGAGCCACAAGCCGACTGAGGGACAGACATAGTCGGGATGTTAGATTTAAGATAACTCCTAAGTGTACCTCTAGGTATTCCAGTTCCATAATAGATGCAGTAGGAAACTAATTTGCAAAAGGGAGAATTTTCCCTAAAATTTGGGGAGAGATTTGGATTCTCTACATAACTGATAACTAGATATTTACTTTACAACTTTCAAGTTTATTCTCTCGAGTGTTAAATTGCATGTAAATGCTAAAAGGGTCCTTTGGACAGAATATGATATTACCCCTTAGGAGAGGGATAGAGATGATATATGTATAGTTCTCAGTGTGATGACAAAATCATTTCCTCCCTACGATTTTGAGAATAATAGGTCTCATTTGTAAACAGTCTTCACACTGAGGAGGCTTACATACCTCCCTCTCCTTCAAAATGGAAAGTTCTCTCTGGAAATCAAAAGAGTACTTGCACCCAGCAGGTGCTTCATACATGCTTTAGGCTTGTATAGAAAGGAAAGAGACCATTAAAAGTGCCAAAAATGTATAGATTATTTACAGTCATGACTCCCATTGAGAGAGGTCTTATAGTGTGTGTGTGTGTGTGTGTGTGTGTGTGTCTGGAGAGAGAGATTGATTTATCAAAGTGAAAAACAAAAATATATAGGTTGTCACTTTGCCAGATTCCTCTGTAGAGATATTCTTCTGAGAGTGTTTTCAAGCTCATTTTCCCAGAACAAATTTTATAGAACAGTTTTCCTGTGGTGCCTCATTTATACTTGAAAGAACTTCAAATGCTAGCATGCACACACACCTTGGTATTACTAAATAAGGCCTAGAGAAAGAGACCCTACAGCAGCTTTGATGGCATTGATTTGGGGAAGAGATCTCCTTCTTGGCAATAGAAGATAGAGAAAATTGTGTCAGTTTTTCTAACTTTATTCACAGAGCAAATGCAAGTAAAAAAGAATAACTCTGGAACAGCACAGAATCAGGAGGCCTGCTTTTGTGGTGAGATCTTAGGAAATGTCTCCTTTCAATATGATACATTTTTAAGTACCAGAGAACAAAGCTTGAAAAACAGGAATGCTGGTCTTTTTATAGGGAATAAAATGATTCCTTCCAAAGGAAGAAGAAGCACAACTATGGGCCGCTGTCCCTTTGCTTTAAAATATGCTACTGTCAACTCTAGCGGGGAGCAGTGCAACTCCACCCCCTGGGGAAAAAAAACTGTGCTTCTCCCATTCTTCTCATTATGTTGATCATTTGCAACAGAATGGGCATAGTGGTTTTTTAAGGATTCATGTTAATACTTGTCTATAATGCTGAAATATTAGACACATCAATTCAGTTCACACTCAGGATAGGGGAAAGATAAGCAAACTTTACTCCAGTCTTCAGTAGCAGATACAAGTAAAGAATGTATCTAATCCAACTCACCGACCCTTAAAACTGAAAAGTGTGTCTGCCTGTTTTGTTATGTGTTTGAGACATGTGGAGGCTTATTCTGTGCCAGTTAGCAAGTGTGGTTTCTGGAAACTAAAAAATGCTTCGCACAAAGAGATTTCTCTACCTGCAGGGGTGGAGTTTGTATCAATGGCTTAGCGTCACTAATATCCCATAGTATTTTTTAATATATTTTTGTTTAACTAATAATATTAATTCTAAAAATTAGAAAGAGAAGTAAATGTTCCATATAATTCTCATACCCACGTATATGCATCATACCACTTCTGCCATATTCATTTTTCAGACTTATGGATATTTTAAATGTAACTTTTTAAATAACATTGAATGCTTTCAAAGATTGATTATTCAGCAGTATTTCTTCCTTCCCTCTGTAGTTTTAGCCTACCCTTTGGAGTGTGTTGATGAAAAGCCTTGTAATATATTGAGCCTTCACTGAAATTTATTGTCCTTTTTAGTTGACATATATAAATATCCTAAATGAAATGTTGGCACCGCCATCAAAGTTCTAAAATATGTCATCATTCCTCTCTAGCAATTTCATATTTTACATGTGTTTGATGTTAATGTGAATGTTATATTCAGGCTTAATAAATATATGGTAAGAAGAAAAATAAATGTCAATAGGATCCTTGAACTCTTTCATTAAATGGTTGTGTTGCATAAAAATACATCATAAACATAAGAGGCATTGTAAATCTTACTTATCAATGGTATATAGTTCCATATATTTAAGTGATTTATATTTATATAAATGTATATTTCCATAGAGAAAAGGCTAAAGTTATAATGCAAACTCACAAAAACATGTCTCACAAGAGGAAAAGTTTTATGTTCATTGTGTTGTGAACTTGGTTATTACTAATAGCTCATGGTGTAAATCCTTCATTTGGCTTCTTGCTCTGAAAGATATTGCCCAGTCATTGGAGCCATCGAGCCGAGGACCAGGTTGGTGATATGATTTGCATTTTTTGTTACGTGGGCTACATTTCTCATAGGAGGATTATAGAGTAAAGGCAAGGGAAAGAGAGTGAGCTGAGAAATGCTCCTTCTACAACCAATGTAGGATATCTAATTATCCAGAGAATTAAAATGGAATCTGATTGAAGTCCTCGGGGCTTCGTTTAGGCCAACTGCTTAGTTAACCTAGCAGATCCAATTACCTAGTCTCTGTGTAGATCTGGCATCAGCTCATTCAGGGGCTGTCATTTGGCAGCCCCCAGCTAATCCTGCAATGTTGAACCCAAGGAGAACACTTGGGGAAAATAAAACGAGATAGTCTTTCTGGAATGGCTATTCCAAAAGGCCCTGAGCCCTCTAGATTCCCTGGAGACAAGCAAGCAAGATTTCCAGCCAAGCTTTTCCCCCACTGGCATTCTTGTAGAGACCAAACTCATCTGTGAGCTTGTGTAAGTCACATCGATAACGGACATTTTCTCCAAGTATCTGCCTCTCTTTTCCACTGGGTACGTGAGTCCCACTGACTTTAATAGGACTTGTGAGGGGGCATCCCAGGAGAAATACCCACCGGATGCAATGGGCTAATAGATAAAACTTCAAAGTGGCATTGCTTAATATCCACGCAATGACATGAAATGAAATGACATTATTAATGTCATTACATCACTGAATTGGATATTCCTTGTAAAGTGAGAATCTTATTAAAACTTTTCTGAGCATTTTTCTTTTTTTTTTTTCATTTGATACTTAAAAGTCCAATTATAAAAATTTCCTGGAAAGAATAACCAGTGTTCTGTGTTATGAAGCATAATGATAAAAGATAATGGGGGAAAAAAAGAAAGAAAAGTGTTCACCTACTAACATGTAGCCTGAAAAATCAGCCATTGTCATTCACTAACAGGGTAAGAGCTCGTAGAATTTCCCTGTCCTTATTGGTGCTGGGATTTTGATGCCTAGTTTAAGTTCATATAACAAAAATATTATTGAATCAGAATGTAATTAAAGTATTTCTGGATGTTTGCTCTTGAGAGCATCTTTCTAATGGGCCTCATTTTTCCTATATATTTATGAGAGCTGACTATTGCCAGGTTGTTTTTTTATCCTTTCCCTATTTGTATCACAAAAACATCCCAGGATCAAAGATATTCATCTTGCCCTCAAAGAGAAATCTGCAATCAGATCTGTCCATTCATATAATAAAAAATGCCATTTTTATTGCATACACATTTTAGTATACATATAATATATACCATATACAATTTATATATAATATTTGTATGTCAAATGCTTATTTTTTAAATGCCTCTGTATATACATTTAGTATATAAAAGTACTATGTGACTTTCATTAAATCCTTTAAGGAGAAATAAAAATTTTTCAATGCATTTTGACAGGCTTTTTTCTTTTCTGTTAGATATTCCACCTCTTTAAGTCAGGAACCATATTTTATTATAATAATCAACATTTATAAACTACCTCAGAATTGACAGAGCACTTTCACATACACTATCTATTTAAATCTAACTATCTCTCTATGAAGCAGTCATTGTAGATTAAAAAACTGGTTCTCAAAGAGGTTAAGTGGTTTGCCAAGATTATACATCTAGAAAATAAAATACTAAGACTTTAAGCATGTTATGTGATACCAAAATAGCATGTTTTTCCATAATACATATCAGAATTTTTATAATAAAATTTTCAACTCTATGAAGATGATAACTTACATTGTATGGCACACTCCAGCTTTCAGAGCATGTTATTCCATAATATCTGTCATAAAAATCCTTCCAGACACAACTGTCTCAAGCTTTGCATATAGTAAGTGTGAAAAAAAGTTTGCTAATTAAAAGAATGACAAATTAAGAGCAGTATACAGTAAGTCCCCAATACGAACCTTCAAGCTGCGAACTTTCAAAGATGTGAACATGTGTTTGCATGTCCAGTCACAGAAGTTAGTTCACATGTCTGGCGTACATTGTCACGTGAGTGCATCCTCTACAAGTGGTTGTGCTTTTGTGTACTTTACTGTACAGTACTGTATACAGTACAGTAGTACAGTATCTTTATTTCAAGCCCAGGATGTCCAGAAGCAAGCGTAAAAGCAACGGTGATGTACCTGGTACAGTACTACCCAGACATCACTGGATTGCTTTTTCAAGAGGGTAGATAGAATTGAATCCAGCAAGGAACCAGAACCTGTGCCATCAACGTCAAGCGTGAGTGAAATTGCAGCTTGCCCTCCGTCTCCTATTGCTGATGATCCTTCAGCTCTACCATCTCCCATATCCTCTCCCTCCTCCAGTCACTAACTCTTCTTGCCTGTTCACTTGATGCCAGCCACTGTATGCCAGCTGTTGTACTGTACTACTGTACTTTTCAAGATACCGTACCATAAGATTAAAAATGTTTATTTTTTGTATTTTTTATGTATTATTTGTGTGAAAAGTATTATAAACCTATTACAGTACAGTACTACATAGCTGATTGTGTTAGTTGCATACCTAGGCTTTGTTGGACTTACGAACAAATTGGGCTTACGAACGCGCTCTCACAACAGAGCTCATTCGTATGTAGGGGACTTAATGTATATTGGAATTTTTTACTGAATAAGGCACCATCCTCTAAAGCCTTTCTGTATTTCACATATAAATACTTTTTTATGCCAAAGTAAGGAACTAAGAATATTAGACATAGGAAATAGTTTTAATCTCATGAGTGATATTAATATAATAAGAATAAAATGTAAAAGTAGGCTTCATATGATAGGCTGTGATTTCTGACTGCTAACACAGATTAAGAAATATCCTGATTTGTAAAGTTAATTTTATCATGTTGAAACTTCCATATATTTCTCAAAACTATTAACTTAGAAATATATAAAACTCGAAGATGTGGAAAACAGGATGGCAGAGTAGAAGGATGTGCTCTCACTCCCTCTTTCAAGAACACCAGAATCACAACTAGCTGCTGGACAATCATCGACAGGAAGACACTGGAACTCACCAAAAAAGATACCCCACATCCAAAGACAAAGGAGAAGCCACAATGAGACGGTAGGAGGGGCACAATCACAGTAAAATCAAATCCCATAACTGGTGGGTGGGTGACTTACAGACTGGCGAACACTTATACCACAGTAGTCCACCCACTGGAGTGGAGGTTCTGAGCCCCACGTCAGGCTTCCCAACCCGGGGGTCCAGCAACAGGAGGAGGAATTCCTAGAGGATCAGACTTTGAAGCCTAGTGGGAATTCATTGCAGGACTTCGACAGGGCTGGGGGAAACAGAGACTCCACTCTTGGGGGGCACACACAAAGTAGTGTGCACATCAGGACCCAGGGGAAGAAGCAGTGACCCCGGGGGAGACTGAACCAGACCTACATGATAGTGTTGGAGGGTCTCCTGCAGAGGCAGGGGGTGGCTCTGTTTCACCGTGGGGACAAGGACACTGGCAGCAGAAGTTCTAGGAAGTACTCCTTGGCGTGAGCCCTCCAAGAGTCTGTCATTAGCCCCACCAAAGAGCCCAGGTAGGCTCCAGTGTTGGGTTGCCTCAGGCCAAACAACCAACAGGGAGGGAACCCAGCCCCACCCATCAACAGTCAAGTGCATTAAAGTTTTACTGAGCTCTGCCCACCAGAGCAACAGTCAGCTCTACCCACCACCAGTCCCTCCCATCAAGCCTCTTAGATAGCCTCATCCACCAGAGGGCAGACAGAAGAAGCAAGAAGAATTACAATCCTGCAGCCTGTGGAACAAACCGCACACTCACAGAAAGATAGACAAGATGAGAAGGCAGAGGGCTATATACCAGATGAAGGAACAAGATAAAACCCCAGAAAAACAACTAAATGAAGTGAGATAGGCAACCTTCCAGAAAAAGAATTCAGAATAATCATAGTGAAAATGATCCAGGACCTTGGAAAAAGAATGGAGGCAAAAATTGAGAAGATGAAAGAAATGTTTAACAAAGACCTAGAAGAATTAAAGAACAAACAAACAGAGATGAACAATACAATAACTGAAATGAAAAATACACTAGAAGGAATCAATAGCAGAATAACTGAGGCAGAAGAACGGATAAGTGACCTGGAAGACAGAATGGTGGAATTCACTGAGGCGGAACAGACTAAAGAAAAAAGAATGAAAAGAAATGAAGACAGACTAAGAGACCTCTGGGACAACATTAAATGCAACAACATTTGCATTATTAATTAATTACATGGGACTGAGTGAACTGATGAAGAGGATTATAATTTTTGTGACTTTCTGTTTGAAAAAAAAAATCCCACAAGGACTCAGAGGCAAAAAATATACAAATCAATTTTCACTGCAAAGTGAAGGAGCTGTGACAGTGGAGGATTACTGGACTGAATGTCAATATTATGACATAGTATGAGTGTGTTTTGTGTTTGGTAATTGCAATCACTGTTGCTTTTGTTGTGGTCATCCATTTACAATGCTTGGTGTCAGTTTATCTCTTGTAAAAATAAAATACAGTGTGTGTGTGTGAAAAAAACCCCCAAAACAAAAAAAAACTCCATTGAAGAAAAGACAGAGTTTAAAGAAAATGTATATACATGTGATAACAATATTATATCTATTTATATTATGAAGTCATAAATTGACAATTTAAATATTTTGGTGTAAAATTTTAAAATATATCTTTATCCTATTAAAAGGCATCCTCAGTGATAAAAAAAAGAAATATATAAAACTCAATTGTAAAAGCAATCTCTGTTGCCACAGGTCTGTATGATTTGATCAAAGTAATAGATATTTATATCTTTAACTATATAGTGTTTCATTACTATATAGTACAGGGAACTCTACTCAATACTCTCTAATGGCCTATATGGGAAAAGAATCTAAGAAAGAGTGGATATATATATTTGTATAACAGATTCGCTTTGCTGTACACCTGAAATTAACACAACATTGTAAATCAATTATGCCCCAATAAAAATTTTAAAAATATATAAATAAATGTCTGTGAGGGATTTTAGGGAAACAGATGGCTTTCACTGTTTCAGAGTTTGGGGAAATCATTTCAACACACTAGAAACCAAAGTACTTTTAAAGACCAAACATGCTTGGAAGACTGACAAATAAGGATCACAACTTTTTTGCAAAAAGTGATGTTAAATATACTTCCTATTCTATATTATATACACACAGCAGACTACAAAATAATTGTACAAGAATACCTTAAGGAAAAATTTAAAATACTTTAGTCATGAGTGAAACAGAAAAATAATTACTGCCTACTCTCAAAAACAGAGAACGCTTACATGACACATTAATTTTTAATGATATAAATTCAAGGAATATTTAAAATAAAATAATGATTTTATAATATTAGTATAATATTAGTTTTCTATGTTATTATCTTTATTAGCTATTTTCAGGGCATATTAGTAGAAAAAACATAAATAATCTAGGCTTATTTCTTCCTGTTATCACACTAAAAACCATTTCAAAATGAACTTGGCAAAATTATGTGTTTTTAAAGTGAGATATGTTTAAATGTTAACTGACTTATACCCTAGTTCTTAAGAAACTGAATGAAATCTCCATAGGGACACAACTTACCAAGTTTGAGTTTAGAGTAATATTTCAAGGCTAGGACAGGAATTTCAGAATATTATATATAGAGAAAGATAATATGATGGGTATTAGGGACATTCCTGTTTTCAGCTCTACTGGAAAATATATTAGTCACATACTAGAACTTAGTTCCATTTCTGAGGCTCAGACATTCCAGCCAGGCTCTACTGACAAAATTTGGTGATTCTAGAAAGGTAGGTGCTGTAAATGACAGACCTGTTAGCTTTACCAAGGAAACTGCCAGGATAAATGACTTAAAAATCAGTTTCCAGACCCCTAAAAATGAACGAAGTGCCAGGAAATGGTCATATTTAATTTCTATAATACTAAATAATGTTAGCATAAATATATCAAAGCAAAGAAATCATTAGCAAAGGTTTTATTTCTGGTCAAGATGACAGCACCCAGTTTTGTCTCAACTAGATTAAATGTTCCTTGTAAGCAGAAAATGTTTGTCTTTCACACAAAGATAGGGATGTGCACATCACAAAAATTCACTTTATAATTTCATGATGGCTTTAGGTTCTGTTTACTGGTAAATTGTTCATTACTGTCAGAAGCCAGGTCCTATCCTTGGAGTTAATTAAGAGCAGATTTACTTAGAGGGAGAACTACAGACATTGTTTGTGTGTCTAATGTTTACTCCCTCTCCTAGTGCATCCTAGACTGGAAATGACTTTCGTTGATAATTCTTTTAAACCCTCATAGTGGTTGTGTTTACTGGCTGGGATTTGGTCTTAAGTATATAGGCTAGGGTTAGAATCTATTTAGGCCACATTTGTTTTGACAGTTAACAGTATGTGGACCATGATAGACAATGAATATTTGTTGAATGGATTCACAGTTACACTAGCTTATGTGTTGCTAGTTTGCTTTTTCCCTGTGAAGTTGTTCTGTCTCTCTGTAAACTTCTTATATGTCCTATATCTGCCTTCAATCTCTTTGTGCCTACTGCAGTGATCTGCGATCAAGAGGACATTTGTTATATGTTGTTAAATGACTCAGGAAATTGGTTTAGTAAAACAGATATAAGTTCAGAAGTAGTTCCAGTCCTTACAACTAAATGAAGAGATTGAACAGAACTGTAGCCCTGGGCCTCATTGCTATAAAAGTCTGCCTATCAGCTGGCCACATGATAAATATCACGCTAATAAAGGGTTTTGTGTCCAATGGCTGGATATTTTACATTCATTTGTATAAAGCCATAAACTCAAGGGACACTTAGCAAGGTCCATTTTCCTTCTCTTTTAGGAAGAATTGGAAGCCCTCACATTTAGTGAGGTGAGAAAATAGATACCATCATGTAAGCGTCCACCACCAGGATGTGGCTTTGTTATCTTTTGTGCAGACCTGGACCATGAAATCACTTCTGTGGCAGTAGGAAATTAAAATGAGATCTGCTGGAATTATTTTGCAATCCAGATATTTCCCTATAACAATCTGACCCACGATTTTCTTCTTACAACCATTTGTGACACATTTAACAGAGCCCAGTAAGTGACTCTTTTTCCGAATAAGCGATGAAAAGAAACTTGAAAATCATTCACTCCACAGCAAACATCCTAGGGCGTTGCTATCCTTGATCTCCATCGCCTGACTCCTGCCTAGTTCCTGTCCTTCCACAATGATAGCTCCTTCTTTTCCCTTTTCCCAATAACTCAGAATTGTTTCACTGTTAGATGCAATCATGGCCAAAGACATCTTTTAAAAAAATTATTTCTCTATTTGTGATTTTGTTGATTGTGATTTATTTAAAATTAGGTATTTGACTCTCAATTTTGCTTATTGTGATTTCTTTTCTGTCTCAACTCTCATCTTTAGATTTGTTTTGCTGTGATGCAGTAATAAACTTTTCCCACTCCAAGACTCTATGAATAGCTGCATAGCTTCCATTTTATGGGGAGAAAAAAGGAAGGAAGAAACTAGAGCTCAGTTTCTAAATGTGGAAGCTATTTAAAGCAAAATGCAAGGGAATATACAGATATCCTACCAGTGGGGAAAGAATTAAATCATTTTGTTTTCATCTCGGCAAAAAGATTCAAGACTGAACTAGTGCAAACCGTATTCCTATAGACAACAGTAAGAAAAGTGCATTTTCTTATAACCAAAATACAAGCCTAACTTTGCTTTTTGAACTTTCCTTCTTGATATTATTTACTCAGGTGTGTTTGATCTTATGGAAAGACAACTCAAGGAACCATTTTTTAATTAAACTTTCAGATTCATTTCTCAGATGCACAGAGTTTTAAGAAATAGCCTAAATGACAAAGTGTTCACTGAAAATATTAGGTTGAGAGTATTTCTTTTATCTGAGGCACTGTGAAGTAATAATCTCTATACTGCTAGGTCTTGAGCTTGACTTCCCCTGTGATTTGTTTTTCCATTTCCAGCTCTACCCTTACACAGTGATGCTCCCCATTGACTGAGTGTATCTGAATTCAAAGACTTGTGATCTTAATTTGCCTTCAGTTAAACACCATGTCAGCCTTCAGGGCATAGAGTTTGCTTTCACTGTATCAGCCCCAGGCTGCCCTGACTGCCATTGAACCCAGTTCTCTGTGGCTGGCTACCAGTGTGAGGATAGTACCTTGAATCTTCAATACTTAAATCACAATTGCCATGGCTTTTAGGAAAAGAGGAGGATATGTCACCATAGACAATCCCTGCCTATACTACTATTCCACAACAACCCATGGACCACATGCCACCATTTTTATTTTATTCCTGATAAAACCATTTGTCTTCTGTGTGTCCTACTCATCAAGATTCCTCTCACCTTTCCCACTCCCTTTACAAACATTAAAGATTTGTTAGGAAAGCAATCTAATTACATCCGTTTGTTTTCATATTGAAAATAAAGCTGTTTTTATTTCTAGTCAAATTAAGAAGCCAAGAGTTTGGTGAAAGATTTGGCTGTGGAAAAAAAAAGGCTAATTATTTTCTTTTACATGAAGGGCTTACCATTCAAGCCTAATTGTTGTTCAGTACAATACTATTAATATACTTCATCAAATATTTGTCAAGTTAACTTTGTTGTAAGTTTCCATTACTTTTAATATTCAATTCTGTCTATATGTGTGTGTATGTGTGTATACTATCTGGTATTTATACTTTATGTTCACTTAACATGGATATCTACTCACAACTTTTAATAAATTTAGTGGAAACATTGACCAGAATATATAGATTTTATTCACATATATATGCTATATATAGACTTAGATATGCTCATGAATATGGATATGTTCTTTTGTGTATATATATAGAGATGCATACAGGAATCTTGCCTTGCTTATGCAATCATGTCTAAGTAGAGTCATATTAGCAATGGCTTATAAACTAATTAATTATTAGTTATGTTTTATTTTTTATTGAATAAATAAGTGGATGAATGATTTCATACTTCTAACAAAGGATATGATTAAAATATCTTTTTCTTCTCTTCTATATTACCTGTCTTTTTATCTAATATTTTGTCTCCATGGAGAGAGGCAGAAAACTTGATGGCCCATAGTAGAGGCTCAAGAAGTATTTACAATTAAAATAATGAATAAGTAAAGGTAATAATGATCACAGATTGGGATGAATGAGTATGTGTAGTGCAGATCAAAAAATCAAATAGAAGAGAGATTAAAAAGATAAAGAGAAATGGGGGCTCAACTATGGGGTTACCATGGAAATGGAAGTAAAAACTAAATTCAGAGTAGCAAGTAGAAGGAAGAAAAAGAAAAATATTAAGGAATATACTTTACTAGAAGGACGTGAAATAGAAAAGAAGACTAGGGAGACAGACAAGAAGGATAAAAGCAAGAACACACTCACAGCAAGATGGAGGGAGAAAGAAGAGAGATGTGGAAAGGAGCAGATAAGGCATAGCAACACAGGTGAGCAGACACAAGCAGAGAGGAATTCAGACAGTGCAAAAATGCAAAGGACACCTCAGAGTGAGAGGAAAGGAACTAGGCCACTGTGTTAACTCTGTGCCTCCCGTATACATTTATGACTTTGGCTTGACTTTAAATTTCAAATTTGATATCTTCCTCAAGCTTTTAAAAATAACAAAATCCATGATGATTAGAAGGCCTAAAAGCCCTGAAAAATTAGACTTTCATATGCACCATGTATACAGTTAACTACAGCGACCCTAAGATATAATTTACCTATGTATTCTAACCAGAATAGCATTTTCTGTTTATGGCTACTGTGTTTTTTATAACTTAACTTATATCTCTTAGTAATACTACAAAGTCAGTGTAAATTGTATTTTAATTTCTTAAAAGCAAATTCTTATTAAGAGGTGATAGTAATGTAATTAAAAATTAATAATCACATTAATGAAGCTTTTGCTTAGCAAATTGAAATGCACCTCTTATAAAAACAAGAAGTTTCATAGACTCCTTGACACTGGAAGAAAAGATCTTAACGACAGACTAATCTTAACCCCTCATTTAAATGTTGAGGAAAGTGAGCCTACAGTTGTTAAGGGATTCTCCCAAGGACATATAGCTAATTAGTGACAGAATAATTGAGTAGAACTCAAACTTAGACTTCTTTTCTCAGTGATAATCAAGATACATAGTCTTGTGATTTTTTTATGTAGAGCTATGTTATTATCTAAGAAATGCATCATTACTCACACATTAGCACTGATAAGATTTTTTTTTAATCCTATGGCATTTTTTGTCCTATAAAGATAGTCAAAAATTGGAATTCATTACAAAGAAGAAAAAAAATCTTCTAAGATAAGTAAGTCAGTAATGTTCAATGGATAAACAATAGGATATTCCAAGAATGCTTACTTTAAGTAAATAGTTGGAGAGAGACAGAGGGGGTAGGGAGGATGGGGTAGGGGGGAAGAGAAAGAGAGAGAGTCCTAATAAATTATCTTTTCTTCAAAGGGCAAAGATATTTCATTGAGAAATAAAGTAAGTTAATCAACATTGGACTTAGATTGAATTGTCTCATATTTATGAATTCATAAAAGTCAAATAAAGAAAAATGAATCACCAGAATTCCATTTGACTAAGGTTTCATATATATGCGTGTGGACTTTTAAAAGAGTAATGAAAACCATCAGAATTTGGGGGAAGGGCTCATAAATATTTTTAAAACTTTCTTTTTCTATAGAAATTATTCAGGATTTCTTCTAACTGTGATATTCTGGTCTAGTTTGCCTAGCCATGTCATACTTTTATGGGGGCAAAGAGAAATGCCAGTATAATTCATAGTGGAGTTGGCTTTTTGGTTATTTTCATGGTCACTCAACTAGACATTTATCTAATTGTGTTAACAAGGTTTACCAATGTGGGTAAGAATTCAGAATTAATAGTTGATTCAGAAATCTCATAGACCTGTGCCTACTGACCTATAATGAATAATACAAAATAAATAGCATCCTGTTATTTTGGTATAGCTTGATAGACCTTGTATAGTGCTTTCACATTCACTATTTTTATAACAACACTGTATAAAATAAGTGGGAAAAACCTCAGCTTGAAAATGAGGTTAGAGGTAGATGAAGTGGTTTGCCTAGATTAATATAGTGAGTCTTTTTTGAAGTTATGATTAGAATCCATTTCTTCTAATTCCTAGCTGAGCCTCTTCCATCCAGGAGAAGATAAGCCCCAAGAAGGCAAGAAATTTTTTATTTCCACCAAACTGCTGTGCACATTGCAGGTATTCAAAAAGTTCATGTTGAACTAATGAGAGATAAATCTACATCATTCTGCTTCTCACTGGTATCCTGTTTCCTTTATCTAAATTTTAAGTTTGAGTTCATAAATTATTTTAAGACAATCAGTTATTCAAGGCACCTTTTCATTGCCTTAAAATTAGTTTCTTTTTTTGAGTCTTCTCAAAAGGAAAACATGTGGTCCCCATGAAAACCTTACACCTTTCTGATTTTATCAATCTTCTTGTGACTCTGCCTATTTCTGGTGAATAATATGTTTCAATCCAGTTTAACAAAGCTGTTGGAAATCTGTTAATTTTAGTGTAAGATACATTTCCTCACTACCTCCCAAATTATCCAGAAGCCCTTCTGTCACAGATAATGCAGTCTACTGAGAAATGGATCAGAGCAAGAAGAAGAAAGAACTAGAAGATAGAAAGACATGCTTCTGCTCTAGATGCCCTCATGCCTCTTGACTTTAGCTGTCTGTATTTCTCAGTGATTACAAAAACAAAACCAAAAAACATTGGGAAAACCCATTGTTAACTCATAACTTAGAGACTGTGGTAGTAGAGATAACTAATCAGAAACCCAGATTTCCTCATGTAGTCCAAGAGAATGGACCTTGAGAACTAAGAAGACATTTCTGGAAATAATCTTAATTGAATCATATTTGGGGTAAGTGGAGGTGTACTGTCTCTCTGTGGTTCCATGAGCTACCTCTTAATGTTGATGTTTGGAGGCTCACCACTTCATTGTCCATCTCAACTCTAATTTTATTTCCTTCTGCTAGAGAGAGGAAACTAGGCATAGCTTGAGTTTGGAGAGAAGAAGAGACTAAGATATCATACCACAAAAGAAGAACAACTTTTAAGTTTTCCAGAACCTTTGTAATTTCCTCATCTTGTTATAATTTTTACCCCCCTCTTCTTTCTCCTAGTGATTAGCAGGAAAACTTTTAGTGTATAGAGGATGTATTTTTGGTGACTGCAAGAACAGAGGTGATTTCAGAAACTCACCTCTACAATTATTCTTCATGGAGAAGAACCCCCAGGGACAGAGGAATAGTCAAAGCCCAATAAGGGAAAGATTTGAGACCAAATCTCAGTGATTCTGCAGGACTTGGATCTCAGTTGGGCCTGAAAGATGCCTTCATTAGTTCATTTGTTCCCTAGCAGGCAGCATCTTGTCTTTCATCCAAAGCTTGAATTTGGTGTTGGAACATCTCAAGACATGAATTCTGCCTTGACAAATAACTAGCCATACAACCTAGAATGAGCTGTCTCTTCTACATGCCAATTAGCTCATCTAAAACAATAATATTATTTACATCATGGACGTATTGTGAGGATAAAAAAGATGCTGCTCAGCATCCACTTATTCATAAAACAAGCAATAGTTAACACACTTACAGTGTAACCAGTGTTATGCTAAATACTGAGGATATACAAAAACTTGAGTTCCTGACCTGAAGGTCTCACAGTCCAGAAAGGTTGCTGAGAGGTCAGTAAATAGACACAAAGAGAAGGGCACACAGTGAGAAGGGGCACAATATAAATAGAGGACTGTGGGAATTATCTATGGGAAGAGAGAAGCATTAACTTTGCTTGGGGAAAGTTAACAAGCAATAGACTTGAAAAAAGGCATGTTTTTATGTGTGTATTCTGTCTACCCAACTTTATTTTTTATTTATGCATTTATTTTTAAATTTCATTTATTTATTTATTTATTTATTTATTGGCTGCGTTGGGTCTTCATTGCTGCGCGCAGGCTTTCTCTAATTGCGGCGAGCGGGGGCTACTTTTCGTTGCAGTGTGGCCTTCTCATTGCAGCAGCTTCTCTTGCTGTGGAGCATGGGCTCTAGGCGCACAGGCTCCGGTAGTTGTGGCTCACGGGCTCAGTAGTTGTGTCTCGCAGGCTCAGTTGTTGTGGCTCGTGGGCTCTAGAGCACAGGCTCAGTAGTTGTGGCGCCTGGGCTTAGTTGCTACGCAGCATGTGGGATCTTCCCTGGACCAGGGCTTGAACCTGTGTCCCCTGCATTGGTAGGCAGATTCTTAATCACTGCACCACCAGAGAAGCCCTGTTTACCTAACTTTAAACTGTGCCTTAAATGTACTCAAACCATTTCCAATTCTGAATTCTCTGTACAGTGTTCGTATATGGTTAGCACTCAAAAATGTTTATTATTAGCAATTATTTTAATACCCTTTTCCATTAAGTTGTGTTTTATTACAGAGAAGGCAGGGGTGATTGAAATCTCTCACATGGTTCTACAGCCAGTTTTAATAGCAAGTTGTGCTTGATTCTTTCTTCACATCCTAGGATGACTTCAAGAATGTGGGTTATTTGATATTTTCAGGAAGAAAAATGTTTTTTAACAGAATGCAAAATATCATATTCATATCTAATTAAGCAGGTATTGACTGGTGATATACTTTCAACATAAAATACTCTATGAATGGGAGGAGTAATAGATACTTGTATCCATTGTGTGTTGGCATGTTAAATGGTACAATTTATATGGAGAGTGACTTGGAAATATCAATCATAATTTATAATTCACAGAATATTTGATTCATCAATACTAATTCTAAAAATGTATTGTGCAGACATATGGCCATTTGTGAAGTAACATATGTATAAGAATATTTATTGTAGTGGTTAAAGCAGCAAAAAATTTGAAACCACATAAATGTTCAACACAGTAGTGGACTGGATTATTGAATTATTAGATAAATGTTAGACATTGTATGAATGTATATTCAGACAGTTTCACAGAATGTAATACTATACAATGGTTAAAACGAATCAGATGGCACAATATGTACTGATATAATGTCAAGAAAAATGGCAAAGTGCACAATTGTGTGTGTAGTATAAAATCATTAGTGCAGAAAGATATAACTTTATGGATATAAATATAGATATAGCTTTGAATATCGATATGGATAAACACATATTGCATCTGTATATTCTTATATATTAATAACTAACCTTAAAAGGATACACAAAAAATAGTCACAATGGTTACAGGGGAAGGGGAGAAAATTGAAATATTCACTTACCATTATATACACTTTTGTTCTCTTTGATCATGCATGATATTATGTGTATGTATTACCTATTAAAAAAGCATTAAATGAGTTAACAAAAGAGATACCTAAAACACGGAATGTCCTCCCAACTATATTTATAAAAATTATCATGGTGGAAGTTTTTCTGTAAATTCACAAGAGTTATACATGTTAATCCATTTTTATATTTATGTAGAAGAAAGTTTGAATTTTTTCTAGAGGGAGAATATTTTTTAAATTCTTTAAATTACTTTTTCCCCCAGGAAGTCAATAAACTTTGATTACTTTACTCCAAAACAAGCAGCATCAGCTATAAAAAAGGGATGAATCCTATATTTGACAGCATAAATGAGGCATAATAATCAAAGGAAAAAACCTTTTGAAAAAAAGAATGTGTAAGCTACTGGATCCTTGGGATGCCAGCAGTAACTTACATACCATTACTTATTCAGGGTTACATTCCTAATTACTCCTTGGGGAAAAAAAAGATAATCATTATACTATAGTGATTACTCCTTTCATTGCACATGAGAAACAATGCTGATACAGGCACATATTAAAGAAATATAACTCTAGTCTGTTGATAAAATTATTTATGTACAATATTTTAAGGGGAATATGTTAAAAGAAAAAACACATTTCTTAAAGGAGCATTGAGCTTTCCAATAAACTCTTGTGCTCAAGTTTTTCTAGAAAAAGTACATAAAGTCAGTTTAATACTAGATTCTAATTGTTCATAACCTTCTAGCTTTCTCACAGATGTTTGTTAAAGCAACATTACTGAACCATACACTTAAAAATGAAGATGGGGCTTCCCTGGTGGCGCAGTGGTTGAGAGTCCGCCTGCCGATGCAGGGAACACGGGTTCATGCCCCGGTCCGGGAAGATCCCACATGCCGCAGAGCGGCTGGGCCCGTGAGCCATGGCTGCTGAGCCTGCGCGTCCGGAGCCTGTGCTCTGCAGCGGGAGAGGCCACGACAGTGAGAGGCCCGCGTACCACAGGAAAAAAAAAAATGATTAAGATGGTAAAGCTTATGCTATTTTTTTTACCACAATATTAAAAAAAAAAAACTAATGGAAGATCAGAAGAATGAAAAAGGAAGGAAAATTTTGCCTCTTTTCTGTGAATAATTATCTGTATTCTAGTTAGAAAGACTCTAAAACACAAGCGTTAATATTTGCCTACAATTATAATTGAAATTATCTATCTCTATATCTATATATCTAATCAATCTAATTAAATAGAGCAAGTTTAAAGAAGAAAGGCTATACCTTGATTGCACACAATCAAACCGCAAACTTTGCTGGGTTTTTAACTGTTTAAAATTATATTTAGTTCATAATTTTGCAGAAGTATTTTAACAAAGGGGGGGAGCTTTTTAAAAATTTTATTGGAGTATAGTTGCTTTAAAATGTTGTTTTAGTTTCTGCTATATGGCAAAGTGAATCAGCTATACATATATTTCCTCTTTTTTGGATTTCCTTCCCATTTAGGTCACCACAGAGCACTGAGTAGAGTTTCCTGTGCTATAAAGGAGGTCTCATTAGTCATCTGTTTTATACAGAGTAGTGTATATATGTCAATCCCAATCTCCCAATTCAACCCACCTCCCACTTCCCCTGCCCCTGTATCCATATGTCTGTTCTGTACATCTGTGTCTCTATTTCTGCTTTGCAAATAAGTTCATCTGTATCATTTTTCTAGATTCCACATATAAGTGATATTATATGATATTTGCTTTCCTCTTTCTGACTTACTTCACTCTGTATGACAGTCTCTAGGTCCATCCACATCTCTACAAATTGCACAATTTCATTCCTTTTTATGGCTGAGTAATATTCCATTGTATAGATGTAACACATCTTCTTTATCCATTCTTCTGTTGATGGACATTTAGGTTGCTTCCATGTCCTGGCTATTGTAAATAGTGCTGCAATGAACATTGGGGCACATGTATCTTTTTGAATTATGGTTTTCTCTGGGTATATGCCCAGGAGTGGGATTGCTAGGTCATGTGATAGTTCTATTTTTAGTTTTTAAAGGAACCTCCATACTGTTCTCCATAGTGGCTGTATTAGTTTACATTCCCACCAATAGTGTAAGAGGATTCAAAGGGGGGAAACTTTTAATATACCATTAACTCTTCTTTATCCACTTACAGATAATCTATGTCATGTATTTAAAACTAACTGGTGTTCCATACTATCATGTATCTCTTTTCATGGCTGATCTCGCTTTCCTGGTCATCAGTTGGGGTATATTTATAAATACCATTTTTTTTTAACTTGCGAGTTATGTTTTATTCAGTGGACATACCTAGGACTTCAAGGCTGGGAGACAGCATCTCAAGTAACCCTGATAAAATTGCTCTAAGGAGGTGAGGGGGGAGCTAGGATATATAGGAGTTTTGTAACAAATGGCAGGTAGTAGGAATAAAAGATTACTGTTAATAAAAGAAAACTAGATATCTCAAGTTAAGGAAAATACTGTTTTTCTATGTATGGGAAGAGGTAAGAGTCTGGGCTCACTGAAATCATTCTTTTGATATGCACCTCAGCTATCTGGGGCCAGTATCCTGTGTTTTCACATCCTGAGTCTCCTCACAGCTCACCAGCTCACCATAGGAGTTGGCTGCAACCTCTGATCGCTGTGACATCCTTTGTTTACTGATATGGCAGGCAGTATTCCATTTCTCAGTTCCTCCTCTTTGTCCAAAATTCGACCAATGTTTGGGAGACATTTCATGACCAATTTTTGTCCCACGGTATAAATACAAATTTTATTAATATCCTAAACCAAACAAAATTCAGAAGGTGAGCATGTGGAAAGTACTTAAGGTTATATTCTAGAGGCCAAAGTGTGTTCATGCTTTTTAGATTACGCACATCACTGACGCTTTACATTACTGTGGACTAGACTTGACTCATAGGTATTTAACCAAATGAACCACAGAAAACTCTTTCCTTTCATCATTTTTCACTGTAAAGCAAATGTCTAAATCTGAAATGGTAGAAATGGAGCTTTCCTTATGTTTTTAAATACACAGAGCATGCTGAAATTAAGTATTTAGGATTCATATCCAAGTGTACCTTTAATGTATTTTAATAAGATCATGAATAATGAAGTAATTTGATACAATGTGGAAAAGCTGTGAAGTGCAGCCTTCAAGTAATATTTATCTATGAGGTGTATCCATTTTATGGCTCTCTTTTCATAAATTTCATTTCCACTTATGGAGTTGTGTCATACACAGGCTAATTAATATGACTTATCCTGTGGCTAAGCAGGAAGGTTTTTCACTTTTCCTTTATCCTTTCACCTTGTGCAAAATTATTATTCCCCTCAGCACCTCATTTATCTCTCCCACTCACCCTAGGGAGTCCCTCGTGCAGAACAACTAGGAGGTGTATATGGGGGAGCGACAATCTGGCAGCCTCATCATAAAATGTGATATGTTAGCTACTTCCCTTTCCAAGGGACCTATCCAGCTGAGACTGTAGGAGGCCTCTGGGCCACACATGCAAATGCAGCAAACTCACATCCCAAGAAAACTTTTTGCCATAAAGGCGGAGGGAAATACCTCTTTAACAGTGCTTGCACAGAGGGGAAAAACATTCTGTTTTCTGGAAGTTTGTCATGTCGGAGAAATAAACAGCTATAGCCACGTGGCAAGAGGAGAGATTTTCACTGGACCAGGTATGCATAGAAATGGAATTCAGTTCCATGCATTCTTACTGCTAATTCTGGGAAGATTGTTCATCTCCAGTATACAAAGGCCATTTTGCAAAATGGAATAGAGTACTGTCAAAAACAGTAAAAAATAATTTGAGCTTATGTTATTAGAAACAGATTATTTTTGCCTATAACAGATGTGAAAACAGGCATTGATATACAGCATACCAAATTTTATCTGATATTATGGTACTGGCCCCCATTTGAGCCTATTGCTGGCTCTTGGTAGATGGGAAGATTTTACTCTTAATTTATATTCATTAGGCATGTAGTTTGCCTTGTGGCTTTTTTTCAATATTTGATAGATTTATGTAGGTTTATATATTCTGGTTTTACTCTTGACCAGTAAAACACATTCTGAAGGATCTTGCTAATATTCATGCTTCAGCTTGTTATGGAACCAAGAGAAGATAAGTGGCCTGGATACTGGTTAATCTAATACCAAATCCATTTTCCACCAGAATTTGATCAATACCAATAATCAAACTCATATGATATTTTAGACAAAAGGCAATTTTTTTAAAGAGGAAGAGCTATCAGTACTGATAGTTGTAAGCCCCAAACAAGCAAGAAATTGAGTCTGCTTTGTTCCTTCTATATCCCCAATATCTAAAACAGCTCACGTATTTGTATTCTTTTGTGGTTTAGATGCAGACTGCTATGCAGAATAATCTCCAAAACATGAAATCAGATGAGTGATTTCATTGTTTTAATCAAACAAAGTTATTCTGGCAAATATTTATAATACACATAATATCTACTGGGTGACATGGGGTTTAGACATAAATGACAAGCAGTTCATCACGTATGTGATTGAAATTATCATTATTTAAAGTAACCAAATCAGTTGTTTTTTAATGTTATTCTCTCTTCATTGGATCAGTTTTCCAGAGCTTATTTTCAACCATGGCTGTTTTCCCTGATATTGTGTGAAAATTAAGTCATTATCTATGTCAGCAGCACCAACATATACTCCAACATTTAAACCTTAAAAGAAAAGGTCCTGATTGGAGTAGAGTTGATTTACAATGTTGTGTTAGTTTCTGCTGTACAGCAAAGTGAATCGGTTACACATATACATATATCTACTCTTTTTTAGATTCTTTTCCAATATAGGTCATTACAGAGTATTGAGTAGAGTTCCCTGTGATATAGAGTAGGTCCTCATTAGTTACCTATTTTATATATAGTAGTGTGTATATATCAGTCCCTATCTTCTTTACCTTCAAACAGCCAGGGATTATTTGACAGAGTCCTAGCCCCAACACGCCAAAGTGTTTCCTTTGCTCCAGGATTCACTCTCCTAATCATTATTATAATCCTCTTATCGCCTCACATTTAAAATGCTATGTAACAAGTCATTAAAATGCTTTACCTGGAGGTGTTCTCCTTACACACACATTCATTCAACAGTTGTCCAGTGCAGTACGTGATAGGCATTGTGGGATGGCCCTACAGCAGCAGGAATGTGTTGAATACTGAAAAAATACAAAAATGAACAAAACTGAATCCTTCCTTCAAACTTAAACACCAATAAGAGAGGTGAAATATATACAGGGATTGGAACCTCCGTGACTTTGTATGAAATAATCCTCAATAATATGACTAATGGAATGAGTAATGATTTAGTCTGTTTGGGCTGCTATAAAAAAAATACAAAAAACTGGGTGTCTTATAAATAACAGAAATGTATCTCTCACAGTTTTGGAGGCTGAGAAGTCCAAGATCAAGGCACTAGCAGATGCGGTGTCTGGTGAGAGCTCCTGCCTGGTCATAGATGACCATCTTTTCCTTGTGTCCTCACATGGCAGAAGGGGCAAGGAAGCTCTCTGCGACCTCTTATATAAAGGCACTAATCCCATTCATGAAGGTTCTGCCCCCATGAACTAATCACCCCCCCCAAAGCCCCGCTTCTAAATACCATTACATTGGAGATTGTTTCAACATAATGAATTTTTTTTGAGGGGGTGACATAAACATTCAATCAATAGCAGTAATTTTTGCTAAGACTAAGGATTTATAAAACAGGAAAGTGCTGGGTGCCTAAAGGTAAATGGTGGAAAGGGAGAAGAAGCAAATATGCCACCAATGGAGAGAAGGGAGCAACGAAAGAAGATTATTCAAACTTGAGAGACCGGTTTCCCTTTGGAAACCCTGCCATGCCTTCATCTGAGCAAAAGTATGTAAAAGGTTTGTCTATACCTCTAGGATGAGGGGATCTGAGCTCCACATATCCTACAATTGAGCTGATGGGAGACAGCTCTCTCTTTGAAACTCTTTACTAACTCAACTCTGAGTTATAACCATAGCTGTAAAATGACACAACCACATGGACTCCCTGATCAGAGACCTTAATCCAACAAGCATGGCAGTAAAAGGCACCACCTGCAAAGCAGTATTTGTGTGTGGAATTATGTGACATATTTAAATTCTGTATATACAAGGGTGGAAAATGACTGGCAAATGCACGGTTGCCTCCTACATTTAAATTGCGATTGTGAAACTTTTCTTTGATTAAGATGTTATAGTGTTGATTGCATACCATGAGGAGAAAATAGTAAGTAAATTAGCAACTGTCCTTGTACGTCAATCCAATGAGTCATTTATAGTTAAACAGAAAATGAATTTCCGCAAGGCAAATATAGCAAAAAGGATTACTTTTGGATTTTCTAGTTGCCTCAGAGATCAGTAGGAAAGATTATCATCCCCTAGAGACTCTGTAGGTTCCTTGTGGGTGAGATATTATGAATGGTCGTGATTGATATAGTATGTTACAAGGTAAATAACTTCTTGTTATAGACATTTCCCCCTACTACAACATATGGGCAAGGCATACTTTTAATTATGTTATTCAAATTCTACTATTTTTTTTAAGTTGCTTGGTCCTGAAGTGTTTCTTCAAATTAAAAGCAGTGAGCATTGTACATAAAGTCTTCTGATTAAAATGCATACATTCTTTTTTTTTTTAATTTTCAGAAGAGAAACAATGACTGATCATGTGAAGAAAGCATCTTAATCAAGAAGAAAGTCTTTTCTCTAAATAAAACAAAAGCAGATATGAAAAGGAATCTTTAGTTAAGAATGGATCATTTCTTTTCCCTATGTATCATGCCTCCTATTTCTTTCCAGTTGGTTGGATTTCAATAGAAATAACTTTTATGTTAAGTTTGTTTAGATTTAATTTACTATAGAAACTCAAACCGTGCCATTATTATTGATTAGGATAGGGCTGCCAGTGTGGCCTTGAAAAACCATTATATGCAAATGTGCAAACATAGATCATTATAATATGAACTGAGGCCTGCTTGCATACAAAAGTATCAATGGTATTAGCATAGCCAAGAATATGTCGTAATGGCCCTGTAATTTCAAGCAAGAATACAGTATTCTTGGATTTGATTGAATGAAGTATTTGTAAAAAATGCATTCCTATCATGTAGCTTTTTTCTACCCACCATTTAAAAATGAACCATCCAATAGGCCTTTTTTCTAGAAAATGGGAAGAGAAGGAATGTTAAGTACCACTTTCTTTCAATCCTATTTTATATGGTAAACTTTCTCAAATGATATTTAGATCATGCTTTTTAACTTTAATACAGTTTATAAAGGCAAGTGGATTGAAAAGATCTGAACCTACATGATAACTTTGGGGGAGTGGAGAGCAGAGAGCATTGACTCTCCTAATCCTCAAAATGGCTGATCTGCATTGCTCCTAGAAGCAGAGACAAAAAACCTTTATTTTTTAAAAAACTGGCCGTGAAGAAGCAGTTTATTATTTTTTTGAACACAAAAATATGCCGTGGTGCTGTTAGTCATGATACTCATGGCCACAGGCTCCTGAGGCTTAGAGTGAGGGACACAAGGTAGAAGAAGAAAGGAGAGTAGCACAGGCTGTGAGGTCCTGTTACACAAGACTTTGGTGAATGGTGTTTCAGATAATTAAACTTACAATACCTGAGTAAATGAAATAATACGTTGAAGAGTTTCTTAATGATGACCTACTCTGTGGCTGGACTTTAATAAGATTTTACCCATTATTTGAACAGTTCCTATAGAATGTTCATCCTGTGTTACTACACAATGTTTGCCGTAGAGAAAATGGCTAGATATTCCATACATTTTTTGTAAAATTTAATTGAATAAGCATTATAATCTTCTTCTAAATACCTCCAAGCATTTAGAATACTGTTGCTTTTAGTCAGGTAAAAGTTTTGGTATAACAATTATCATTTTGATTATCAGAAAATTCTGTATAACCTAGCCCTATCTATAGCCCAGCGTATTTCCCAAATAAGCAATGTTTCAATGACCTGATTATATTTCTTTCCTTACAACACAGTTCTATACAATGGCTTTTTCTACTTCTTGTTCCTATAATAGCCATACTTTACCAAAAAAGTAAAATAAAATGTGTGATATTTATAACATGTGAGGGGAGGCAAGCTGAGTTTACATATCAAGTAAAAATATCTATTCTTCATTTTCTTCTTTCTAATTGAAGATGAAGTTATCCTTCAAATTCTCTTAACCT
Source organism: Mesoplodon densirostris (assembly GCF_025265405.1). Taxonomy (NCBI): domain Eukaryota; kingdom Metazoa; phylum Chordata; class Mammalia; order Artiodactyla; family Ziphiidae; genus Mesoplodon; species Mesoplodon densirostris. The sequence goes on from NC_082669.1 coordinate 84,215,868, forward strand.
TTCTTACTCCAAATAACTCAACCACCTAAATAAAATTTACCTATGTACCAAATTATCCACTGAAACACAAGAACTGCAAAAAGAAATTTAAAACCAGAAGGTAAGAGTACAATATAGATTTGGACCTGATCCTGATTTCTGACACCTATTTATTTTCTTCAATGGACTCCAAAGACTTTTACCTTACTAAATGACTTGGTCAGCCAACACAGTGACTGATTCATCCAAATGCGTTCAGGCTAGAAAGAAGTTTTAACAGGTGCCCCAACTTGTTTATAAGGGTGACTAACCAAGCATACAACTAGAACTATTTTACTGATAATCAGGAGTCTTCTGAAGCTCTCCAAACAATTCAGGCCTGACCCCAGCCTGGGAAAAAGTATGTTCCTCTAGACCGCTATCTGATATATAATATGACTTGGAAGGGTACATTTGTAACATGTGCTAGAACATGATGGATTGGAAGTACTTTAATTTCTTCCTCTTCTTATTTCTTAGAGCACTTTCTAAGTACTTATCTTAGAGAAATAATCACTTACTATTTTTTTTTTTACTACTGCAATCCACTTTTACTTCACGTCAATTAACCATATTAATGAAAAGGAGAGGTTACAAATGAAATCACTTTATGATTGAATTTCACTAATAAACAATAAAAAGAGCAAAATAACAATTTTTGATTTTTCATAAAGTGATTTTATGCCTTCTCTACTTGCTTTATTTTTAGTTTTTTTTTATTTTATGAAATGGGACAATTAAAAAGATGACAACCCCATGATGGTCCTCCAATTTTATGATTATTTTGCTAATCTATGATAAATAAAAAAATCTTTAAGAACAACAGCAAAAATTTTTTAAACTTTTACTTTTTAAATTTGCTAAATTTTTAAACTATAGAGCAAAACAGCTAGATATAGCAATAAAAATATACAAAGTGTAAAGAAAAAATTTAGTCATTTATCCCCACTATTCTCCAGTCTCATCTTTCTGAGTTAACCAATACTAACCTATCTATATTTATATTTTTTCACTTTTCTCTATGCTCATAAAAATGTGTTTACATATATATGTATATGATTACAAGTACATGCTTAATTCTCTGTAATGTGACATGTGTTTCTCACTTAATACTGGATCATGGATAAAATTCCAAGCTAATGCAGCTATGAAAGAGGTTGTCATGAAAACACACTCTTTGCAATATCTCTTCACCTGCAGGTGCAGCCTCTTCTCTGTCTTTCAAGAGTCAGCAACTAGTTTTCTCACCATTATCTACCACAATTTAAATTTCCAGAGCATTTCATAGCATTTGTGCTCAGTGATGCAACTATAATTCTAGGGTGTTTGCATAGGAGAACAAAAATGAGTTAATGTCTCTATGACCTTTGATGACCTATTGCAGTGGCCTTCATTTCAATACTAAACACCTTTGCAATAAAGGCACCTGCAAGCAAGCATATACATGTACACTTGCATACATGCATGCATGTACACACACACACACACACACACACACATTTTGAATCCTGGATACATAATTTTAGACAATTTTTGTTTTTGCATTAGTGTCTTAGTTTTTTGTTAGTTGGCTGTTCTTCAGCCTTCTTTTCATCATGAATGGTCTTGCTTTAAAAACAACTACTTTTACTTTACTTTTTTTTCAACATACTATTTATTTTCCTGCCTTGATCAAAATTGTTTATAAACCAATCATCAGAGCTTTGCCTGAAGTCATCATATGAATGTCTTAAGTCTTCACCAAACTGGTCCAAATTTTTATCTTTGTATTTTGAATTTAATACACTGCTGTACTCATGGTAGGATACCTGCAATAACTTATTGAAAGAAGGAAGAGAGAGAGGAAGGGAGAAAAGGAGGGAGGGAGAGAAGAAAGGAAAAGAAGAGAGAGGAAGATATAAGCCATAAGAAATACATATTTAGCAACAGCATTTATAAGTTGTCACTGTAGGTTTTCAAGTAGAAGTACATTTATCATGTGCCGAGGACAATTATGCTGGTGAGAAAATAGAACTCATGAACCCCTGGTTGCAGCCGTAAAACTTTGATTCCATTTCATCTATGACTTTCCAGATGCCTTGGCTATCCCATTAGTGATTCAGTGATTATTCTAAGCCAGAGAACTCTGTAAGAGAGATATTTGGAGGTAGGTAAACTCTGCAATAACTTTCAAACCAAATAGTAGCAGAATATTTACCAATTTAGCATTTTAAATGCCTCATACCCTGAAAAAATATACCTATCTTTAGAGATACTGAATATCATATTTAATTATCATTTGTTCTGTATTACTACTTTTTATTTGACAAGATTCTTGAAGCCATGTTTTAATTAACCAGAATTTAAAGCACAGGGACCCCAAATGCTGATGTTTCTAGAAAAGTTGAGTTTTATGTGGATGGCAGTGGCACTCCAGTTCATAAACTTAATTCCTTTTTGCCACTCAGGTTATAGAGCAAACAGGTGGATATTTAAGGGGATGATGGAGTAGAAGGAAATAAGCTTGAGTATCACCATAATAAAATAATCTATTCAGTAATTACTGAAATAATCTGATTTTGTTTATGAGTTGGTTGGTTGATGAGTTGATAATTATTTGTCTTTTTGTAGTTCTACATTTAAAAAAACATGCCAGATATTTAGGTTGAACCTTACTAATGCATCTACCTCTCTCCTAGACAATACCCACGTTTGATTTGTTTTACACACAACTTGACTTGATATGTCAATACACTTTTCAGTATCTTAAACTGAGTTAATTCTTCATTAACCAGTTTACTGAGTTGCATGCCTATGTAGCACAAAAACAGATTCAAGACCCTTATTTTCTTCCAAATATTGTCAAAAGCTTTTATTCCTTGAGGGTATGGAGGAAAGGTGTTGTGTTTGCCTGTGGACTTGCTAGCAATAAAGCCAACATAAAATTAGTTAAGGAAGAAGAAGGGCAATTGGGAGGTTTTTCTGTGCTACTTTTACTAATCTAAAAGAAATCACTGGAGTCATTTACTTTTCATTCTCTTTACGATCATTGACTAACACAGCCCATCTCTTTTTCTTCAAATAGTTCTGCAATGATCAAACTAGATTAGCTCTTTCTGTGGTTATGTCTTATTTTACAAGCATAATTATTCAAATAACAAATGGGAAAATCATCCAGAAACACGCAGAGCCAATCAAGTATAAAGCTGCAATTGCTCTATTAGTAATTACAGATAGCATTTCAAATATGGTCCATATTTTTGCAAATAACCGAATATGCTAAATATTAAGTTCTTGTTTAGACAAGTAAACTTTCAAATCAACCAGAAAATAATACTGGCGAGGAGGACAGAATTATTAAGAAAACTATTATGGGGTACAAGTCTCTGAGAAATTTGAAAGGATTTTATTTTAAAAGACCAAGCAAGTTTGACAGTTATTCACAAGCGACTGCATAATGCCAGTCTAGCATTACATCACAAAATATTTTTAACATTGAATCAATCTGATAAATTGTTAGTTATATATCTAAATATGCCATGGAGGGGTTGTTGGGAAAGGAACATTAAAGAACATTGTGATCTGTGACATTAAAAGGCAGAAATGATTAAAAAGATCAACAAGGAGAAAAAGTGAATTCCTACCAATTAGGATGGAGAACTGTAGTTGGTCAATTTTGAATACCTACTATGTACCAGGTACCCCACTAGTGTCTAAAAGTACTAAGATAAAAGATGCAGGTAATTTCCTTGAGGAATGTACAATCTAATACTTACTAGAACAGCGCAATTCTGATAAAACAGGGCCTCAAAATGTAAATGATACCTTAGGTCACCCTTGGGAACTTCAGGTTGGAATTTTATTTCCCTATTTACTCAAGGGTACATTAGCATATGTGCAAGTGAGAATGTCCCCATTTTCCTGTTTGTTGTCCAATGTGAGGTATGTGTAAGTCCTTGCAGGAGCATCTCCAGTGCCTACCATCTGGATCCAACCCTATGTTGCTAGGTTAAGTCAGCTCAGTTAGTCTAACTCTTAACCACTAGGTCCCTCCACTTTATCTAAGAACAAACTCCATCAAAGGATAATGCTTCAACATATCTCTTTTTATTTACCACTTATATGTAGTTCTCTGGATAATACAAGGGGGCAAAAAAGCACCAATACTTAGGAAATTAACAGTAGAGAAATTTTAGGGCCAAATTTATTCAATAGGTCTCTAATTTGTACTTTTTAGCTACACAGAGGGAGAGACAAAGAAAAATTGAGGAAAGAGTAGGAGAAAGAGGAAGAAACAGAAAGAAAGAGAGAAAGAAGCCTAAGTAAATCCTGCAAAAGACTTCATGAGGAGAATATACATCACAAGCTGAATTCCAATCAACTACTAATTAGGCTTAAAGTGGCAGGTTAATTTTAAGCTTAGCCTTTTTTTCCCTTAGTAGAATAAGACTCTTACTATAGCAAAGAGCATAGACTTTGTTTTCTCATTTTTATTTTTTTTTTATTTTTTTATTTTTATTTATTTATTTATTTTTTTTGCGGTATGCAGGCCTCTCACTGTTGTGGCCTCCCCCGTTGAGGAGCACAGGCTCCGGACGCGCAGGCTCAGCGGCCATGGCTCACGGGCCCAGCCGCTCCGCGGCATATGGGATCCTCCCAGACCGGGGCACGAACCCGTATCCCCTGCATCGGCAGGCGGACTCTCAACCACTTGCGCCACCAGGGAGGCCCTGTTTTCTCATTTTTAATTTGATAAGAAAAACCTATATGGTGGCTAGTTAGAGGAATGTGGTCCATTAACAAAGATTCCTAACTTTGAGGGACATCTAGGTTCTACTAAAAGCTGTGGATCTCTCCAGAAAAGTGCAGATGCCACATACATAGAAAGTCTTTTGCATATAGCTTCAAAGTGGTTTCAGAATCCATGCAGCCATCGATGGATCCAGGTTTGGGTTAATATGTTATCTATCTTAGCTGCATTTCCAATTACTTAATTATAGTAATAAGAAAGAAAAAAGTGAACAGTATACTGTATATATGTAAAAATCTAAGAAGTAACATCCTGGGTCAGATGAATGCATGTATGTAATAAGAATCTAAGGAACACCACACTGGGTGAGATTAATGGGCCTCTAGCCCCATATTCAATTTCTAAGAGTGGTCTTAAGAAAAAATTGGAGACCATGAGAAATACCTCATAATTCCCATTTTATGTAAAATATTAGAATCCTTCAGCCAAATATCTCTAACCTTTTCATGGTTATCCAGTTTCTGTCTCTATGCAGCAGACATGAACATGCCCGAACTTGTCTCTTTAAATGAACTTCAGAAAAAGGAGAAAGAAATAAAAAAGGGAACAAAGAAACAGCTGGCTCAGACGTGTCACTCCAATTTGACCTTAGCTTCTTTCCCTGACAAAAAACACAAATGCTCTTCTCAGGTGTGAGATGCTGACATAGAATACCAAAGATGACATGTAATGCCAAAGTAAACTTATTATACACTGACAGCCCCAAATAGAAGCAGAAAGTGCCTTTAAATATGTCAGTAACTAAAACTTTTATTTTTTACTATGCCCAAGTAACCCAGAGGAAGAATATACACATTAAAATATGTGTGTCTCATATCCCCCAAAATAAAATAAAAATTCACTGAAGCACTCTTAAATAATGGTTTACTAGGGGAAAAATGTGTTAAGAATAAATTTTTCATGGGACAAAATTGCACATTTAACCAGTGTGCCTATATTATCAAAATGAATGGATTTTCTTCATCGAAAAATTTCATACATCAATAGTAACATAAAGTTCAGTTATTATCTTCTATCTTCTCTCTTTCTAACATGTTGTGGTGCAGTTATTATTCTATGTCAAGATGTAAAGCAGCTTGGACTTGAACAGAAATTAACACACATTTCACATAGGTTATGATCTGAGAATGTCTTTTTTTGCCCAAGTGAAAAGAACTGGGGAAAAAAAGAAGAGGGATTTCATGAGGAAAGAAAGTCACTATTTCAATATGCCTTTAAAATAATTATGTCTACATTAAAAATGCCAAAAAATAAAATTCTAATGAATTCTAATAGCCCTTTTAGGAAGTGTTCCTGATTTTTAAAATGTTTCTTAACATAAAGCAATCAGATGGCTGGTTGAACAGGAAAATTACACTGTATCAGCTTCAGGATATTAGTTCAAGTCTAATAAAATTTTAATAGAAATATGTTCGATGCCTTTAACTTACTGCTGAATGAATAGTACTCTGCAGGATTTGATAGTATATGACCCAAGAAAAGATTGTGAAGAAGATGTATAATGCACTTTTATAAAAGATATTTGCAGGAAACCACTAGATGATGCAGAAAATCAATAATGCCCTAGTGCCAATTTCAGCAACATTAAAATTACAGAGCTCGTTGATATTTATGATGATAGAACCACCAAATCGTTGCATTTTTATCTTTCACTACATTGGCATTTTTCTTTATTATCTAGGACCAGTTGCAAAATTTGATTAGTTCCTTTTAAAAGTGTTTTATAGATGATCCTGTTTCTAAACAGCTCTTCTCAAAAAACTTTAGCAGTCCATTCTTTCTAGTTCGTCAGGTAAATAGATTGGTAAAGCTCTTTTCTTTTAGGGAAGCCATAATAATTGTAAAATATTAAGACATTCAAAATGGATCTTAGCAGAACCAACTAAATAGGATTTAACAAACAGAGTTACTCAGCTTTCTTTATTTCCTAGAGGAAACAAATAATGATAGTCTAACCTCATTATCTCCCATGTGTAAAATGGAGGTGATAGTAATAGTAATGAATTTTCCAAGAGGAGAATTCTGTGTAGGCAACAAATAAATCTTTTGAGTTTCTGCCATGTCCTTCTCCAAGGTCACTCAAATTATCATACAAACAGGAATATAGAGCTTACATTTACTTGGCTTCTGAAGTTACTCTATGAGTTTCTCTAACCTGCTAGAATCGATGGAATTTAGATAAATTTATACAACTAGTAGAGAAAATAATGGATATGGTGAAACATTGTTTTCATCCTTTGCTAACTTGGTGCTCTGGCTATAGGAAAGCAAAAGCTATCTGACTACATATCTCAGTTACTACTAGGCTTTTCCACAGGTAAGGAGATACAAAGAGAGAATCCACTGAAAGGCTGTCTAGATTTCCTATCTCTAACTTGAGAAGGGCAAGAAAAACTTTAATGCTCTCCCAAACTCTGAGCTTTTCTCTATAGCTGTAGAATACAGAAATAGCAACTGGCAGAGGCAAAGTCTTCTCACTGGTGGCTTCCATGAATTGTGAAGTTGGCTTCACTCATAAGAAGCTGGGAGAAACCTTTCAGCTTTTATACTGTACTAAAATTCCCATGCATCATTCTTTTTCCATAGTAACCAGTCTGGTATAGTCAAACAAATACAAGATCCATAAATATATAGCATTCCAGTTGTCTCAAACTGGATATTTTGTAAGTTCCTCAAAACTAACATGTTCAAAATTAAATTCCCTTTATTTCCCACAAAATCTGCATCTCTTCTTTTATTCCCATACTGGTGGTAAGCATCTGCATCTAACCAGTTGCCCAACCAGAAATCTGAGAGTCGTCATTGACATTGAGCCTCTTCAGCCACCATTCCTATTTGTGTTAAGTCTACAGATCTCAAAGTCATCCTCCTCCACATCATTACTTCACACTTGAATGCATCATCAACCTCCTTACTGGTCTCCTGTCTTGTCCTGCTCTAACCAATACTTTGCTCTGCAGCCAGAATGGGCCTACCAAAATGCAGATCTTATTATGTCATTCCCTTGCTATAAATCCTTCAGTGGTTCCTCATAGACTATAAAATAAAGTCTAAGTCCTCATTATGGCATTAAATGCCCTCCATGACCTAGGGACAACATTCAACATCATCTGCATTTCCCAATCTATATTCTAGGCATTCTGAATTGCGTGAGTTTTTGAATGTTTCTCATTCCTCCTGCCTTTATACAGCCTTCCCTTCTTTACTTGCCTAACTCTGATTTTTCCTTCAAAGGCAACACAGATAACACCTGTAAAACGCCTTATTTAAATGACCTGCCACAGGCCAGCCTAATCTAGGTGTCCCTCTAATGACAGATGAAAGTATTTTATTTATATTAGTCCCATAATAGACTCTACCTGCGAATCTAAGGCACTCAATTTAAAGTCTGAAAAACCTTGAATTTGTATCCTAGGGTCTCATATGAGTTCAATCAATATAAATTGATAGAATAGTAAATTAAGGAATGAATATATGAGTTCAGGTTTAGGCATGTTAAATTTTATCTAGAATTTCCTGAGGGAAAGCTGTTAGTAGACCTGGTTATATTCTATGTGTCTGAGAATTTTTTAGACAAATATTTTCACGTAAACAACCTAATCCCTCCAGTTATTAAATTTTCCCTTCTCCTATTAAAAAATAGGTAAATCCTAAAGGTAATTTATTGGTATATCTTCCTAGTTCTACAATTTCATAAACTTCTAGCTTCGTGGCCAACCACACGTGCCTGCAAGGCCCAAGGCCCTCAAATTTAATATTAGTGCAGTTTACTTATATTCTACCTGGGGTCTCTATGTGGGAGGAGGGCTTTTCTTTTCTCAAAAAAGTAAAATAGTAAAGTGTGTCTTTATAATAAAATTAATTTCAAAATAAATGTGTCTTCAATATACATCACTTTAAAAAGCAATTTCTTGATATTTACAGAATATCTATGATGTTTACTGACTTGATCTTATCCCAGCCTTGATTAGAAGTTTTAAAAAAAAAAACTTCTGCAACCTGCAACTTTCTTTGGAAATAAGACTTTCTTTTCTTCTTTTCTTACAAATCTTTCATCAAATCACAACTATTTCATCTATCTAGTTAATTAGAATCAATACAAATTTTAAACTCTGTTCACACTACTTTAGCTTGCCAACTCCAATGGTTTTTAACCTGATGATTCTTTATTGAGTGGCTGCTGTTCGTCTGTGGTGATTGCATGCTTATACGCAGCATATGTCTAAGACTCTGGAATATGTATAAGAATGAATCGTAGCGAGACTTCCCATATGCCACAGACCTATTTCTATCTCAGACCTATCTGCATGCAGCTGGAACTGTAGATGTCGGGAATGAGAACGACCTCAAAGGTCATTGTGCTCTCACAACACTTCTTATTTCTCAATGATCTCATTTATTATAGTATTATAATGAGCTATATAGCTGCCAACCCCTCGACTAGTTTGTAAGTTATCTAAGTGTAGCATCCACTTACTTATTTTTCTATCCTCAGCAGCAAAAACAACCTAGCATTTAGAGATGCTCAATAAATGTGTTGTTGTATTGAACTGTTTTGGCCAGTTGCTTTTCTGTTGCCAATGTTGAAACGATTTTCTTTGATTGTGTGTGTGTATGTGTGTGTGTGAAGTCTTGTCTTTAAAAGCTTCCCTTTCTTTTTTTCAGTTAAGTGGAATTTTATCATCAACTGAAAACATAGTTTGGATCTATGTCACTTTGTTTAAATGCAGTGTGGGCATCGCTTAGTCTCACTGTGCTCAGCTCTGCATCATTGAACTTAACGGATCGACTTAGTTTCTAGATGTCTTTAAATTGTGTGGATTGTTAGTCTTTCTCAGTTGTAGAGTTACCTGTAGCATTTTCTGTATTTGGCTTAACACCAGATTCATTCATTTTAGATTATACGAATTCTACATTGGCCACAAACTCATATTTCTTGAATAATGCCTTGAATATTATAATCTGATTCATTTGAAGATAAATATATTTTGAGATATAGAGATGAGTTAAGAAGTGAGCAAAATTCCTGATTATTTACATTTCTTTTGGGAAATACTGTGCATATATTTGCCATGGTAACCAGGCTTGTTTTCTAGTTTTCTTCCAACATTTCCTTCCCTTGTGTTTCTGGCTATTTCAAAATACAAAGACTAAAATGCTTACAAATCCAACTGTTTGATGATGCAAGATAGAAGTTAGAAAAGAAGAATCTGGGTGATCAAGCTACATAAGAACTAAGAATGGTATCTTCTTTTAAAGGATTTAACTGTAGTAATCAAATTTGCTCTGTTGTTGAAGGACAGAAACCTGAAATCATAAAGTCATAACTAATTACGTTGGGTCCTGATTAAATAAGCATTCTGTCAATCCAGTGGGTAATCACTATGGAAAAATCAAGCAATGCATGATCACAGTGGGTTGAAAACTGCTATTCTTATCACAGAGACCCTGACAGTGATCAGGCTGCCAGAATTTAAGAGCAGAGGGTGAGCTATTTGTAATGAGGTGGATAGACCTAGAGTCTGTCATACAGAGTGAAGTAAGTCAGAAAGAGAAAGACAAATACCGTATGCTAACACACATATATGGAATTTAAGAAAGAAAAATGTCATGAAGAACCTAGGGGTAAAACAGGAATAAAGACACAGACCTACTTGAGAATGGACTTGAGGATATGGGGAGGGGGAAGGGTAAGCTGTGACAAAGCGAGAGAGAGGCATGGACATATATACACTACCAAACGTAAGATAGATAGCTAGTGGGAAGCAGCCGCATAGCACAGGGAGATCAGCTCGGTGCTTTGTGACTGACTGGAGGGCTGGGATAGGGAGGGTGGGAGGGAGGGAGACGCAAGAGGGAAGGGATATGGGAACAGATATATATGTATAACTGATTCACTTTGTTATAAAGCAGAAACTAATACACCATGGTGAAGCAATTATACTCCAATAAAGTTGTAAAAAAAAAAAAAAAGAGCAGAGGGTGCCTATATAACAGTCTTTGGAACTGAATAAAGGCAGAAATCACAGCTACTGGGCCTGGAAAAAAATTATTTTACGACTTGATATTTAGTGAAAACAGAGACAGTGCTAACAAGATGATACATTTAATACAAATGTAAGATGATACAAATGTAATACATTACATGACTGACATCAGAGGGTCTGCCAGTAGCCAGTCACCTTGGAAAAAATCAGTTCCAAGGAAGAATAAGCCAATAAACCAAGAACTGATAAGATCCAGGAAAGGATGATGAAACAGGCCACTTGTGAGTCCCAAAGACTCCCTATCCAGCTAGTTTTTGTGAAATAGTTAAGGACAGAGATGGGTCCACTATTGAATTGAGTTTCCATGACCATCTATAATTGGTTGTGAGAATTCAAGTATATATGAAAGGTCCAATGCTATTCTAAATGTTACTTTAAATTACAGAAATTTGAATATCCAGTAGATAGAATATAGGAACCCAAACTTCCAGAGACATCAAGAGCATAAATTAGATGAGGTCTGTCAGTCTTTGGGACATCATCTCCAGTTGTTATATGTGATTTTAGTACTTTCATTTTCATTTTCAAAGTGCTGAGATATTACAAAGACTAGCTTCTGTAGGAAAAGATTTCAATATGAATGTGTTCTTTAATTCCTAAGTTGACTAACGTAGGCTTATGTTTTAAAAGGAGATTCAAGCTTATTTCTAGGTCAGTAAGAATATGTATAGCAAGCGTTATTTTAGGGTTCATGAAACTAATCAGTAGTCCATATAGTTTAATCAGCGTTCCATCTATATGTTTTATTGGAAACATAATCATTAATTTCTGAACCGTTTTGTTGACTTGTCAGTGCAATAGATGGCTTTAATGAATTGAGACCAAGGCTGATCCTTCACTCCATTTATTGAAAATATGCCTTATCTGAACAGAACACATGTACTCTGTTAGCATGGGTTACATTTAGACTTCATTGTGATTCTTAAATATTAATTCTAAGATGGTTAAGAGAATCTGATCTTAGCAAGAACATCACTTACGTTTGTACCAGCAGCTAAATAGATATTGTGCATTTCCAATTCCCTGTTGCATTTTATCGAATAGGACTGAGTTTTACAGTTTTTAATTCCCTAGAACTGGACTTCTCTGGTGGCACAGTTGTTAAGAATCCGCCTGCCAATGCAGGGGACACAGGTTCAATCCTTGGTCCGGGAAGATCCCACATGCTGCGGGGCAACTAAGCCCGGGCACCACAACTACTGAGCCTGCGCTCTAGAGCCCACAAGCCACGACTACTGAGTCCGTGCTCCGCAACAAGAGAAGCCACCACAATGAGAAGCCTGTGCATGCAATGAAGGGTAGCCCCCGCTCGCTCTCCACAACTAGAGAAAGCCCTCACGCAGCAACAAAGACACAACACAGCCCAAAATTAATTAATTAATTAATTTAAAAAATAATTATAGGGCTTCCCTGGTGGCACAGTGGTTGGGAGTCCGCCTGCCGATGCAGGTGACACGGGTTCCTGCCCCGGTCCAGGAGGATCCCACGTGCCGCGGAGCGGCTAGGCCCGTGAGCCATGGCCACTGAGCCTGCGTGTCCGGAGCCTGTACTCCGCAACGGGAGAGGCCACAACAGTGAGAGGCCCGCATACCACAAAAAAATAATAATAATAATTATAATTCCCTAGAACTCTTACACCATATAGATATTGATATCGATATCACTACAGATACAGATATAGACATAGATATAGGTATAAAATACATACATGTGTATACATATATGCATATATATACATATATTAAAATCTTTCATATTTATGTATATACCCTCTCAATAAGGGCATATTGTGAATATAACAGTCTAGTTTGTGTGTGTCTGTGTGTGTGTGTGTGTGTGTATGTATTAGTTCAAAGCATAAAACCTTTGGGGACTTGATCCAGTTGTACTTGACTTTAGAACTACACTTGTAAGGTAACAGTACTTTCTAAAAGAATTTTATTGCTTGTAAACCTTAAGCCCTTCAAAAGTACTAAATCTGGTAGCGAGTATATACAGACAGAATATATATATATGACTAGGCCGTTACACAACTTAATAAACAGTGAAGTTTCTGTACTTGTATATATTTCCGTCCTGTTCCATCAGATAGCCCACCCTGAGGCTTCATTTTATCACCCTTCTTGTCCCGTAAAGTTTCTTGAGATTTTTTTATTGAAAGAAACAATGAAAATGCCAATTAGTTCTATTTTTCATCATAATCATTTTTTTTTGATACTAAAGGAACCCTCTGCCTTTTCTGTTCCTGCTTCTGTACTCTACTTCCAATGAGTTTCATTGCCCCAAAGCTATCATTTTTAGGCTTCTAATATTGTTTTCTGTCCACAGGGCTTAATAACTACTTCTTAATGGATTTCGTTTACCTTAGAGGCAGGCATTTTGGAAAATTCAGCTTATATTAGGGCAGGATTAAAAACTTCTATGTGGCTTTGCGGGCTTCTTCCCTCAGAAAATTAAAATGGTTTAATCTTTTGACTGAAAGAGGAGCTGAAAGAATTCCTTTTAAAATGAGACATTTGGGGTTTGAAAGGGCTCACAAAAGAAGACAACCCTGCGTGTATTTAAATGCATGGACAGCATATTTTATGCACATAATTAATTTAGTTCCTTTATTTTTTTTTCACCTGCTTAAAGAAATTGCTGCCTAACCAAGCACTAGAAGCGGAAGTTCTATTGCTCCACTAAGAATAACCATGAGGGGCTTCCCTGGTGGTGCAGTGGTTGAGAGTCTGCCTGCCAATGCAGGGGACATAGGTTCGTGCCCTGGTCCAGGAGGATCCCACATGCTGCAGAGCGGCTGGGCCCGTGAGCCATGGCCACTGACCCTGCGCCTCCGGAGCCTGTGCTCCGCAACGGGAGAGGCCATAACAGTGAGAGGCCCGCGTACCGCAAAAAAAAAAAAAAAAAAAAAAAAGAATAACCATGAAATCCAAGCTGTACATTCCTTTTAAAAGCTTTTTTTTTAAAACTTAAAATTTTCTTCATTTCTCTGCTCCCTTTAATCATGAAAAAATGTCCATTTCATAAGTGATTTAAATAATGCCAAATTCAATACCCAGAAGGGGTCCTATCATTTGTTCATTTGCTCACTTAAACATGCATCACTCAAGTGCCCCTAATACCTACATAGATTGATACGAAGACCCAGAGTCATCTCTTCATAATGTGGCTACGGATAGATTAAGAGAGAGGAAGTTGGAGATGGCTTAAATTGGGGGAGGTAGACATATACAAGAGAATTAAAAGAGGAAACTGCATTTTGTTTTAGACATGATTCATTTACATGTGAATAGTTGTCACCTACAGTACAATTTAAAGGACAGCAGTCACTAACTGATAGAAGAAACAACATTCAGAGAATAGTCATCATCTACAGCAAATTTCCATAGTATAAACAAGACCCAAACAGGGAAGGTACTGTGTGAGGAAGTTGAAATACAAAGAAAAATACATCATTCCTACCTCCTTACTATGTATTTGGGAAGGCAAGATTAATAGAAATAAGCATTTCCTTCATTTTATTTCCATCTTCTAAACTCCTCAGCCCATTACCAATATTTCTCTTCCACATTTACCACTATCTGCCTTGTTTTAGTTATTACTATGTATACATGTTGTATCTCTGATCCTGGACTGTGAGCCCCATGAGGGCAACGACTTGTGACTGTTTCATCCACGTATGATACCAGACAGCATGCCTTACAACAGAAGGCACATAGCAAATACTCAATGAATGACTAAAACAAATTACAAGGCAAAATAACACATGCTAAGTGCCACATCATACATGGGATCTTTGACCAAATGTCATATTACAGAGGACTTCTCTGGCCACCAGTCCATATTTTTCTCCAGGTGCAATCTCTCTAACCACTAACTTGGCAAAGTTCTTATTGCTGCCTTTCATTTCATTAAATATTCATTTATTTTCAGTCTAATCCAATACTACGTTAGCTCCTTGGGAGAAGGGAATTTGTTTTATCCACTGCTGTGAAAATCCCTTCATTTCAGAGCATTGCCTGACACGAAGAAGCATTCAGTAAATATTCGTTGAATAAAGAAATGAAGAAATAAGGTAGGGAATAATAAGTTTAATTTTAGATAAAATGGATTTTAGGCACAAGTCATCCAGATACAGTTAATAAACTCTGAATCACTAAATCAAAAAAAGCAAGTTGCCTTTGGTCTTGAGGCCCCTGACTGATATGCCAGCATGGTACCATGTGTTGGCACAGCTGTTGGACTATCAGTAATGGTATACGATGCTGGTTAGTGCTTTACGATGAAACCCCATAGTTCACATTCAAGGACTGAAATTAGTTTCACATTTTGAACAACGTATTCATGGCCAGTGCATCTCAGGCTATATAAACAAGCAGTTCTCTAAAGGAGACTTATTTCAAAGTGGCATTTGGATGTCACGCGTGGCCCCTAACGAGTTCACTGCCCAGGATTATTCATTTCAGAGCACTGGACTGAAATTAGGAGTTCCAGGACCTCTGTTGCTACTAAATAATTGAGGAGCCTTAGATTTCTGTGTTTTAGTTTTCTCCTCTCTGGATGGAGGTGTAGAGGGTATAGAGGTGACATACTTGGATTATAAAATCCCTTCACTTGTAATGCTTCCAGATTCTTTTATCATCAGTGAGGAAGGTTTTGATAGAGAAATGGGGAAGATGACTAACTGAACACATTCACGCAGCAAGCACAATTCTTCACCTGTGCCGACATCTGGTGACATTTCTGTTAGAAATATTTAAAATGCATCAATAACAAAAATTTTCTATATCCACCTCTATAAAATGAAGGCATAAGCATTATGATTTTACTAGAAAGTTAACTAAACTTCCTTCTACTCAATTTTTATCAAACTATCCTATGCACATAAATGAGTTTGGGGCTACATAATTTCTCTCTGTCTTTTGGTTATCACTATTTACATTTTTATTGTTGAATATCAAGAAGCTTATTTGTCAGCAGTATTGCTAAGAAAACACAGGAAGAGTATGTGAATGCTAGTTTTTATATCAGAGATTGGTGATTATTTTTAATACCATGCATGGAAATACCCTTTACTGAATGTTCATAGGAAAGGGTTTTATTTATCTCATAATAACATAATTAAGCTAACTAAGCAGCTAATACTAACTTAGAGATAATTAAATGAAACTCCCAAAAAGGCACGGTTAAACTTTAAGTAGATAACTGTACAATGGAAAAACTACTGTTTTTTTAAATGATCAAATCCTACGTAATGTAATGAATGTAAAGTAGCTTTAATTGCAGTTTATTGTCTCATTTTCAAAAATATAATCTCAAACTCTGCTAGAACATAAGTTATCATAACTTGAAGCAATTCAGTTCATCAATGCAATAGTAACCTTCCCTTATTTTCCTTTTTCCAAGTTAAGGAACGTAAACGTAATTTCACAAGATTTCTGTATGTTTTCTCCAAGTGTAGGTTATTATCACTACATCAATTATTTCCCTCAGAGATAAGTGGAGGAATAAAAGGTAATATTAACAAATATGAGCTCCATAATACAGTACATCTGTTGCTGCACATGGTAAATTAGATTATCAGGACACTTAAAAATTAAAAATTAGCAATCTTTCAGATGCATTTTCAATAATGGTCACCTTTCCTAATTAGTAGAATACAGAGTAAAATAAAATCTAGGACAGTGAGTTGAAATAACATGTAAAATGGGTTAAAATTCCTATGATGTGCTGTTCCTTCTATAAAACACCAATATACACGAAAAGTGCAAACACTCCATGGAACCAATTAAAAATGATCCCAGCTCTCCGCTAATGGTATAAAAACTGGTCCTACTGATTAGCCATTTTAATGATTATTGAAAGACACAGCACTCTCTTTTATAACAACATCATACAGCTAAACCTTAGAGAAGTCTTCAGAAATGAAGCAGTGACTCAGGATTATGTTAATGGGGAACATGGTTGTAACTGTATCAGTTACGGTTTTTAGCTATATGTAACACAATGCCCAGCTAAAAGTACCTTAAGAAATAATCATTTATTGTCTCTCTCTTAACAAGAGTTCTGGGGTTAGGCCATTCCATGTTTGATTTAGTAGCTTAATAATGTTTATTCCACTTTTCTGCTCTGTCTTCATTTGTTGTGTTGGTGATTTCCCTACTTAGGGTTTTAAGATAACTATAGCAGCTGTAAGTACCATGTCTTCATAGAACAACTTCCAGATGAATAGAAAGGCCAGTCTTCCCATGTGCTGGGACTTCCAGAAGACTCCCCATCTATCCTGTTGGCCAAAACTGCTTCACTTGTCCATCTCAAAACCCATTATTGGCAGAGACAAATGGGATTGCCATGGCTGACTTAGACAGCCTATTGGTTTATCTCATGAAACACTGGTTGGATGCCGCTTTTTCAGAGAAAAACGTTATCCCATATCTGAGCAAAGTTGGACTTCTTTAAGGAAGAAAAAAGAGGTATGACTGAAGAAAAAGTAAACACCAATATCTGCCACAGAAATTGAATATGAGTGCAATTTTTCACCTGAAAAATATAATTAAATTCTGACTTTTAGCCAGTCCTGAAAGTAGAGACACTAACTGAGGAAATTACTTCCTCCCCCTAGCAATCTGAGCCAAGTTTTATATCAAACACCAAACAGAGTGTCTGTCATTCAGTGCATGTTTGATGAATAAATGAAAAAGTCCTACAGTTGTTGATTTGCTTTCTCTGTTGATGACACTGCAAATGGAGATGGAGGAGGAACTTTAGTCTACTATGGACATACTAGTTGGCATTTCTTAAACAAGTCAACAAGAAGACACACTAATAATGATGTGTGTCCAAGAAACTCTGTAGGGTATGGTGTTGAAAGATATCTGTGGAACTCAGAAGTGCTTTATCCTCTGTCAAAAGGGAGAGCATCAAGAGAACTAATTGGAAAGATACTGATAGCATTTTTATAGTCAGTGCAAGAAGCAAATACTCAAAATGAATGTGAAAAGTTCTACTTTCTAAGATACTTAGCAAAAGGAATAATTAAACTATTTAAATAATATTATAACTCTTATTTAACATATGCACAATTTGAACATGTATAACACAATCAGGACATTGTATGCTCAGAGAAAAAAGATGACTAAGGAGATTGAAAATTTGAGGGTAGCCGTGTATTCAATGACAAGATCAGATGAGCATAGTTACGACAAAAGCAAGTTCTAGTACAGAAACTTTAGTAAAATAGGGGATGAGAATTCTGAATAATCAAAAAGTTAAATCCCCTTGATTTTTCTTTAAGAAGAAAAAGAAATTAGAAGTGGAAATAGTGCCCCAGAGATTCAGCAGACTTGAGAGTTGAGACCTTAAATGCAGAGGGAGTAATGGTAGGAATGGTGAAGTAAACACAGATGATTTCATTGCAGCATGTATAAAATAACCTTGTATTTTTTTTTATGTTTCTGTGGCTTCTTATTTGGACCATTGGGATAATAGGGACCATCTCCAAATAGAGCCTTTATTTAGTAAAGTTGCTGTAATAAGAAAATGGAGTACTTTATCATCACCTAAAAGGAAAAGGGATATCGCCGATTAACTAGAAAGCTTCTGTCAAGACAAGGCCTAATTTTGTACAAAGTATTGAACTCTGTGTGCATGCTAGCATGGAGTCGCCTTACCCCTGAGGCCTTCAAATATAGCAAGTTCATCTTTGCTAAAATATGTTTCATGAAGTTCAAGTTAGCACACTGCATTTCAGTGCCTGGGGCCTCATGGCTTATGCAACTACATGTAAGTAGAAGTCATTTTTAAGGAGTCATAGATTAATAGAAAACAATTACAAGAAGCACTCCTAATATCATAATAGGATATGTGAATTTCCCTTATAGATAATGAGACCTGTAGCAGATTGGTTAGTAGTTTTCATCCTATTCCCATTAAGAAATAAGAGGTTTTGCAATTCAAGCCAACTTTAAGCCACACAGGAAGGTACATATTCTGGGTAGACTCTGGGTAGTTACTCTGGTATATCTTCTGGTAGATCTTAAGTCTCAGAAACAATTACTAGTAAGGCCCAGTGGCAGCAACATAGATGAGCACTGAGAAAGGTAGAGTCCCTGTGTGTGTCTAAACCAAGACTAGGAGAAAGGTGAAACTCTCTCCCGCTCCACTGGTAAGGAGCATCACCCTTACCGATTCGGTTGTTAAAAATTGGGCAGTTAACTAAGCACTAAGAATGTGTACGCTCTGAGGGTTCTTCTGTGTCATGAGACCTGTCTTGGTCCAATACAGACATTGATGTAGGAATCTGTTCAAGTTCTCACAAACACTTCCCTCGCATCAGATTATGTGTCTGGGACAATAATCTGACAATATGCCTGGAGCCCTAGGAAGTGGATATGATATCAGATGCCACAGTGTCAGTTGGCAGAATTTGGAGCTCTGAGATAAATGCATGATCACAGAGCTGAACACAGAAATATCCAAACGCAAGTGTAGCCAACTCCTGCTCTACATGCTATTTTTCACCGCAGAATCTGGTCTCATTCAACATTGCAGTATCAACTCCATATCTGCTGTCACAAAAGCAGTTAAATTTCTACTCCACAGCTTTGTTTGAATCCTGATAAAATATGTTTTGTTCTACATAAGGAAGAAAGCTCTTTCAAAAAACAGTTTCTAAGGAACATTCTGACAAGCCAATTTTTTAAAATTTCTCTACTACTAAGAAAAAGTAAAAGGTGATGCCATTCTGATAGGAAGAGAACCTTTCTTCCCCACTCCCCTGGTAGTCAGGTGTTGTCCTATTAGAATCTGTTTCTACCTTTCCTCTGAGTCCTTTACAGCAGTACCGGCCACGGCCTGTTAGGAACCTGGCCGCGCAGCAGAAGGTGAGTGGCAGGCAAGCGAGCAAAGCTTCATCTGCTGCTCCCCATGGCTCACATTACCGCCTGAACTCCCCCCGACCTTCCATGGAAAAATTGTCTTCCACGGAACTGGTCCCTGGTGCCGAAAAGGTTGGGGACCACTGCTTTATAGGGAAAAGAAGCAAGAATTCCTGGATCTCAGCATATTCAAGAGACTGAAAAGATTGACCATCCCCTTTCCCCCACACACAACCCTGTACGTTCAGCAGGAAGCAGTTTAAAAAGTTCCTCTCTAGCAAAGGTCAAGATATTAGTCCCTGAGGGAGATAACCTAGAGCAGTGGTCCCCAACCTTTTTGGCACCAGGGACCCGTTTCATGGAAGACAGTTCTTCCACAGACAGGGGTGGGGAGGAGGGGATGGTTCAGGAGGTAATGCGAGTGATGGGGAGCGACGGGGAGCGGCAGATGAAGCTTTGTTCACTCACCCGCTGGTCACCTCCCGCTGTGCGGCCCAGTTCCAAACAGGCCACAGACCAGTACTAGCCTGCGGCCTGGGGTTTGGGGACCCCTGGCTTAGAGGGTCTTTACATCAAGTATTTTGCATTTCTGAAGGCCCACATAAGAATATCTGGATTCCAAACAAGATTAAATGGTGAGTTATAATAAGCAATATTCTAATCAAGGTGTTCTCATAATATTAAGGGCAAAAGATACATAATTCTTATAGTTAGTGAAATAGGGATTGAAATATACCTTTTAAAATACTTCACCTTTTTAAAACAG
Organism: Mesoplodon densirostris; assembly: GCF_025265405.1. NCBI lineage: Eukaryota > Metazoa > Chordata > Mammalia > Artiodactyla > Ziphiidae > Mesoplodon > Mesoplodon densirostris. Next base: position 84,236,364 of record NC_082669.1, read on the forward strand.
TTTGCTTATTTCAAAAGTATCTCTTTTGTCATTGAAGTTCAGTTATTTAATTGTACTTATAATAATAAAATAAGGGTTGATAAATCAATATTGCAGGTATGGAAAGAATTCTGCATTTAGTTTAGACGATGAGGCTGAATCCTACTGCAATTTGGGTAAAGAATTTCTGAACTTTTTCTGTAAAGCACCAGAGAGTAAATATTTCCAGCTTTGCAGACCATACACACTATGTGGACATTACTCAACTCTGCCATTGTAGCATGAAAGCAATCACAGAAAACATGCAAATGAACATGTGTGAGCTCCAATAGAACTTTCTAGGCCCTGATATTTGAATTTCATACCATTTCCTTGTGTCATGAAAATTTTTTTTATTGTTTTCATCCATTTAAAATTTTAAGAACTGTTCTTAGCTTGCAGGCTGTACAAGAACATGAGGTAGACCAAATTCGCCCATGGGCTGTAATTTGACAAACCTTGCTCTATAGTTGGAGGTCTTCCCAGTCCCTGAAGATCCTACATAGAGCAATGAGAATTCATTGTCCTTATCTTTGAGCTTCTGAAAACTATGTCTGTTATTCTCAGTCTTTGTTTCATTTTGAGACTCCATCTTCATTACATAACATAATCTCTGAAGAAAAAAATGTTTAAAGAATAATACTCAAGCCTGGTTATGATTTTAAAAATAGAAATACCTGTACCACTCTGAAAATACTTTTGTCTGTCTTTCCTAAAGTTAACACTCTCAAAAAAAGATCTTTTATAAGACAGGGCATGAGGAAGGGAAGTCTTACCTCCTGTATGCCAATAGCCAGATACAGAATATGAAAAAAAAGAAAGGGAGGGCCATTTTCAGATGGGATAACTCAGTAATGTATCCAAAAGCAGACTACTCATAGTCAATCTTCTCTTCCAAATGGTACCCCCTCTGCTTTACCATTTTTCCAGATGCTAAAGAGAACCTTATCATGGTTATCACCCACACATAGTGTCATTATATTGCATAGTCTTATTTCATGAGAAATGGGACCATGAGCTGAAAAATGCACAGAGATGGGCCTAACTCAGATATTCACATTGCATTTTCTGTTTCTGGACAAGAAAAATGTAAAACAGGACACAAAAAATTCAACAACACTGTACAGAATACAATGAAACACTGGTATTGTTTTCTTTTTGCTTGTCACCAATTTTGAATCATAGTGAATAATACTGCAAAAAATTCAGTTCCACTTTTTATAAATGTTTGTACCTTGGATACATACATTAAAACAGGTACTTAATTTTGTCTTTGAACTAAAATATTTCCAGCTCAATAATCTAATTTCATAGTTTGCTATAGTTTTGTTTATAAAGAGTGTGAATCTAAAATCACCATCTGTATAAATCAGACCTAATATTTACTTGAAATATATATAATAAATTTCAAATCATAAAATTTATGACGCAGGTTGCCCCTCATTTTATTTTTGGATCAATATACTGATTTACTAATAATGATTTATATGAAAACTTGGTCATAAATCATCACTATCCTTCTCTCTAAAACTACTTGGATAATGTACTTGAAGATTATAATAAGGTGCTTCTTTGTAGCATGGAATTTGTATAAGTCAACTTCATTTTGCAGTCCCTTTTTTATTCTCCCTAGGGACAAATAAATAAATGAGGTTAGGAAACTAAACAGCTTTTTTTATCTTGGGAATAGTCTCCATTAAGTAATTCCCCAGAACATCCTTCAGCTAAGCAGCAAGATTCCTGGCCCTCTGCACCAGGGTAGGGGAGTGGAAGAGTTTGAAGGTTATATACTAGTGCCCATCTCTTAAACCCTTTTACCGTCAGCCAAGGAATATGTTGAAGTTCTATTCAAATCAACAATACTTCTAGATACTTCTACATACTTCCTGATCTTCTCCTTGGCACCCTGTAAATCACAGTACAAATTTTTTAATGTATTTCTGACATTAGAAAATATTTCTTTTTTCAACAATAATTTTTTATCAAAAATGAAAATATTATTTATTTTCAGTGATAGACATTCAATAGACCAGTATGCTCCCTGGTACTTGTCCATGAAGAGCTAATGTATTATGTAAGTGTGAGGCATACAGAAAAATACCCTCTTTAGGATGACTTTTAAATTGGCTTTATTCTTTTTTAAATGAAAACACACATACACACAAAGATGGTTGTATTACCTTTTTAAGTAATACTTCTTAAGAGGGAAAGAAATTCACAAATAACTCCCAGGAAGTATTGATGACATTTAAGTGAAGACGTAAAGGCCTTGGATATCTAGGAAAAGAGAATTCCAGGCAAGTGCAAAAGCCCAGAGGCAGGAGCATGTATGTTGTTGGTGAAGAATAACATGGAGGCCAGGGAGTAACACTAGTACAGGGAGGGCAGGAAGCTTTACCTGGGTGTCAGATGATGTATGCCATGTAGACCATCCCAGTGACTTTGGTTTCATCCACAGTGAGGTTAGAAGACAATGCAGGGTTTTAAGCAGAGCAGTAAAATCTATCAGACATTTCTAGCATCTGCTTTGTCAGAATCTCTGATTACTAGACTAAACTTGACCATGAGAGACAAGGCACAAGTGGGGAGACCAATCGGGAGGCTGTCACAATAATCCAGGAGAGAGAAGATGGTGGCTTGACCAGAGTGTTGGCAGAGAACACGTAAAGAAGAGAAGGGACAGTAGGTATATTTCAGATGTTGAGCTGACATGGTTTGCTAGCAGATTGCACAGTGAGTGTAAGAGAAAGATGTCCAGGATGGCTCCAAGGTTTTTGGCCTGAGCAGCTAGAGGAATGATGCTACCTTTAAACTGGGAGAGGCAGGGAGTAACAGAACCAGAGGGGGAGATTAAGAGTAGAGTTTGGGACATGTTAATGTTGAGATGCTTACTGGACATCAAAATCGACATGACACATGAGCAGTTGGATGTGTGAGCCTGGAATGTAAGGACAAGATCTAGTTTGGGCATCATCTGAGTATAAATGTTAGAAAGCCAGTCACGCTACGATCGATCGATCACCAAAGGAGTGAGTATGCATATAAAAGAGAGGTGGTGCTGGTCCTGAGGGCTGGGTGACCCCAGTGCAAAGGGGTCCATGCAAGGTGGAGGCTAAGATGCAGAGGTCAGCTAGGAGGGAAACCAGCAGAATTCGGGGTCCTAAAGCCGAGTGCAGGAAGTGTTTCAAGGAGGAGCGTGTGTTCATCTGTGTCAAATGCTGTGAATGGACCAAGTCAGACCAACACTGTGAATTGATCTTCAGATTTAGCCACTCAGAGGACATTCAAAGGAGCAATTTTGGTGAAGTCGCGGGGAAGAAAGTCTAATAATGAAAGGAGATGCCCTGGGGATGGCATCTTTCAAAGAATGTTGCTATAAGGGAAGGAAGGAAAGAAACGAAGAGGCGGCCAGAGAGGGAAGTGGAATCAAGAGAGATTTTTCTTTTGTTTGATGATGGGTAGTTGGAGAAGAGATAACGAGTCTGTTAGTGTGTGTGTGTGTGTGTGTGTGTGTGTGAGATATATTACATGAAGGCCAACTCCTAGTGCAACAAAGAGTGCCATAGCTCGATAATCTACTCCAAGGGTAACTTCTGAAATGATGGTCCTTGACTATGATGCTTTGTGAATCACTTAACTCCAAATTTTCTATTAAAGATCTTTGGAAGCTATCTTTTCTTCTTCTTTCCCAGTTTTGTCCATAAAGTAGTCACTTATTATAATGAAAGTAAATGTCACACTAGATTATGTTTATGTGACTGACAGAATTCAAATTCCCCAGACTTGACAGACAGGACGAGTGAGGAAAAGAGATTTCCTAGGCACAGTCCTTTAATAAAAAGTTAATTTTATCCCAGAGTCCAAGACTTCCCGCAAGGAACCCATCCCTTCTAGGATTAGCTAAAAGAGAATTATTATCCAATAAGAGAGTGTCTTGCTGCTTGGCACTGCTGAATTTTGTCACTTTGTAGCAGGAGTTTTTATGTAGATGGGGACTTTGAGTGCTCTATCTGTCCAAGCCACAGGGCCTGGGAGAGAACTCAGCCCCTACAGCGTACTCCATACCATGGAGTTGCCTAAGTTCTATTCATTACAATGAAACTCCTATGAGGGAAGAAGCCTTATTTTCTATTGAGTGGTTGTAATGTGATTTAACATAGAGTTTCTGGGCAACCGACTGTTTTGAACTCCAAAGTATATTTTTTCCCCAAAGGAACAAAGGAATTTCTATTCATTTACTCAGAGGAAGAGTAAACCTATGAAAGTCTACTAAAACAACTATGATCCCAGAAAAATGAGCCAAAGAAGTATAAGATACAAACATAAAATAGAAATATGTTTCTTATTCAACTTCCTGATTCCAGAAATTCAAAATACAGAAATACCAGCAGTCATGCATTTTTAAGATCAATTCATCAACACATAAGCATTTACGTTTTCTATCAGCTTTTTGGGTTCTGTTCTAGCATAGTCTGTTTTTCTGTTTATACTTATAGAAAGGGGAAAAGGAAAAGATACTAGCAGCCCTATTATTCACTCTCACAACACCATCTACTTCTGCTTTATACTTCATAGTTTTAATTCCTTATAGAAAGGGGAAAAGGAAAAGATACTAGTAGCCCTATTATTCACTCTCATAGCACCATCTACTTCTGCTTTATACTTAATAGTTATAATTCTTTACACTCACTATGTCCTACTTTGATTAATGTTTGTCTCTTTTATTTATTAAACAGTAAGCTGATGTGGGCCGGGATCATTTTCCCACTTTGAGGCACCAACTTATCCTCAGTGACAAACATAGTCCTTAGCAAATGGGAAGTGGTTTAAAAATAGTTTTCAGTAGATAATGAAAAAAGAATGAGAGGACCGAGGCAAAGAAAGGAGGGAGAGGGAGAAGGAGAGATAAAAAGGGGAGAAGAGGAGAGAAAAGAAAGAAGTAGGGAAGTAAAACAGCCTCTAGTGTGTGATTATTGCATGTCTAGCTCCATATTAGCTATTTTATATATGCCACCTCAAAAATTAATCCTCACGGGCTTTCCTGGTGGTGCAGTGGTTGAGAATATGCCTGCTAATGCAGGGGACACGGGTTCGAGCCCTGGTCTGGGAGGATCCCACATGCCGCGGAGCAACTAGGCCCGTGAGCCACAACTACTGAGCCTGTGCGTCTGGAGCCTGTGCTCCGCAACAAGAGAGGCCGCGATAGTGAGAGGCCCGCGCACCGTGATGAGGAGTGGCCCCCGCTTGCCACAAGTAGAGAAAGCCCTCGCACAGAAACGAAGACCCAACACAGCAAAAATAAATAAATTAATTAATAAACTCCTACCCCCAACATCTTAAAAAAAAATTAATCCTCACAAAAAAGTAAGTATTATTACTCCTATTTTACAGAAGAAAATACTGAGACTCAGAGAGGTTAAGGTCACACAACTAGAAAGTGGCAGCTGGAACAGTGTCCTATCTAAATCCCCAATGCATCAATCTGTGTCTTTCCTTTCTACTCTCCTGGGACAACAGGGGTAGCAATATGACAGAGAAAGGCCAGAAAGGAGATGAAACATCAAAACATTTGAAAATTGACAAGAATAATCTTCTCTGTCTACTTACTGGGAATTAGACTCAGAACCAACTCTTGGCAACCCATGTTGGTGCCTTGTTTCCCAAGCCCATTTGTGCTAGTGCCTCCAGCTTGATGCAATTATTGTCTACATTTCCCCAAACTTTAAAACTTGGTCTCTCTGTCCTATCTACATTTTGGTGGGGCAGGCCCATCCCAGCTTGATATTTTAGAGAACAGCCCCTCATGTTAGACACCTAGACCTAGGTACGGTCCTCACAGGTGGTCTTTATTTTATGTTCATAAGAACTGTACAGTCTGGTACCTGGGATTAATTAAGTCAGACACAATCTATAAATAACTAAGTATGACTTTGAAATCCTTTCTTCTAGTGGAAATGGCCAGATATACACTCAAGTTGGAGGACAACTATCTCTTCTTTTATGAGCCAGGCCAGAGATAATGTCAAGTCCTAACTCAGCTGCCCTCTGTTCCAGTAGAATGATAGATTGTTTTTCCATAATTATGTCCTACAGCCTCCAATTATGAAAAAGGCTAAGACTACAATGAGTTAGAAGGACCACTGCAATTCTGTTTCTTGTTGATATTACTACCCATCATGATGCCCAGGGTGCTCTGAGATGTTTGCCCTTGCCCTGTGCTGGTTAGTAGATGACTGTGAAGTTAAACCTCAGCATTGGGCAAGCTCAGAAATCACATGACTTGCTGTTTCAAGTAAGAAAGTCTCTGTAAAATCACTGTTGTTGTTTGCTATTGAATTATATGGGTTCCTTATATAGTTTGGATATGAATCCCTTATCAGATGTGTGGTTTGCAAATATTTTCTCCCATTCCATAAGTGGCCATTTCACTTTGTTGATTGTTTCTTTTGTTGTGTAGAAGCATTTTAGTTTGAGGTAGTCTCACTCATTTATTTTTTATTTTGTTGCTTGTACTTTAGGCATCATATCCAAAAAGTCATTGTCAAGACCCATGTCAAGGAGGATTTTCCCTATGTTTTCTTCTAGGAGTTTCAGGTCTTACATTTGAGTTCTTAATTCATTTTGTGTTCATTTTTGTGGGTGGTGTAAGATAAGGGTCTCACTTAATTCTTTTGCATGTGAATATCCAATTTCCCCTATAACATTTACTGACAAAACTGTCTGAATTAGCATGTTTTTAATAATCCCCAAATGTGTATGCCTTCAAGTGAAATTATAATGAAGAAAAAGCAGGAAGTGGCAAGTGCTTGTGTGAACCTAATAAATACATTTATTGATAATGACGATGACGATGACAAAAACAGTGAAAATGGAAATTCATTTTCTTCTGCTTATCCACGCAGGGCCCTCTGCTTTCTCCTCTCTGCATTTAAAGCCCTTTATTTATTTATTTTTAGTAAAGTTTGAGATCATGTAAGACTAATCAGAATACATATAAAGTATTTCAAAGTAGAAGTTCACTGAGTAGTTTACAGATGTAAGTTGATTGACCACAAGGTCATGAGTTGATTTCAAAAAGAGGTGTAAAATGAAATGCCAAAATAAATCAAAGAGTCAACTAACCCTCATACAAGGAGAACCACTGACTGTAGTTCCATATCATATCAATCCTTTTACTTAATAGTCTCAACGGAAACCACTTCTGGGAGCATCAAACAAGGCATCCAGCCAGAATTGTCATTATCCCAAGCAACATTTCTATTGCATAAAGCTATCTAACTCAAACTGTAATTTACTTTTAGAAAAACCTGGTTTTGTTTTTCCTAGACAACCCAGTGTGATGCTCTTTTCCATATGGGTTGCAGACATTCTTGGTTAGTACTGAATGAGTAAAAGGAAATCATTTCACTATATATGTTTTTTTCCTCAACAGAAAAAATTTTGGCTGAGCTGAAATATAAATTACCATTTTGTTAAGAGTGCCAAGGCCAAGTTTAATTTAACCATTCTCATTGCTAATTAGGAGTGGCCTGCAAAGACCCCACCCAACATGTAATACTTTAATGGAAGTGTATGGGGACCTCCTGGGTCATTTTTCCATATTGAAGTTGGTCATGTTACAAAACTGTGTGAACTGAATCTAAACCTTAAATTGTCTTGCTTGATGAGTAAGTAAAATGCTTATAGATTATCAATATCAATATAATTACTTAAATATTTAAAAAATACATTTATATACATTTGCAAATAGTGACATTATCCCTTTTTTAAATCTTGAGGATATTCTATCTTGTAGAGCTTTGAACTGCTGAATAAGGGTAAGTGTTATCATTTTCACATAGGGAGAGAGTGTACTGAGGGGATCAATCTTCCCTAAGTGCTGATAAATGAGTGAGTTTGCATTCTAATTACAGGTATAGTTTATGTGCTTTCTCCTTTCAGATGAGATTACCATGAGGTAAAGTCATCAGAGGAAAACTTCTTATACTGCACCTGATAATTTTTGCATTACTTAACTAAGCATCTTTCCAGTGTTGATCTTTAGAATGCCAAGCTCTAAAAAGTTAATACTTTTTCCATCTAGATGAATAAAATAATCCCCCTTTAGATTTATCTTTGTGTGAGAGGAATTTTTATTATAATTATTTGTTTTAGAAGCTATGAAGAGCTCCAGGATATTTAAAAAGAGCACCAAGATACCTCATAATAAAGAGTTCCTAGTCTGATATGCTAAACAGGTTTTAACAGCTTTTGCAGAGTATAAATTTTTCCTGTATACTCTAATATGTAAGTCATGCATGTGGTGTTATACAGATTATCCTTTAGAGAGGTTTCATAAAAACGTGAAAGCATGTAAAATGCAAAAGAGTAAGGAAGCAATAGATTTACCCTCACGGACCCACTGCAAGAGAATGAAAAGTAGAAGCTGAGAGGCTAATGACAGGATAATGGTAAGAACAGCAATCAACAAAGCTGTGAAATATAGTTAAAGTGGAAATAGCCTGCCCCTAAACAGTAAAATATAGTCAGCAGGGCCTGAGACTGAAGAAATATATTTAACATCGTGTATCAACTGCTCTCAAATAAAATTACTGGACATTTTAGAAAATAATAAAGAGCTTTTGTTTATAGTTCACCCAACTGTGGTTGTGGGTTTTTAAATATCACTATATTTATACTCTGATAAAAGGTCAAGGAATAATTCTTTAGGTTACCCATAACCCTCATATTTTAGGCAAGCATATTTGTCTATATACATTTACTTTAAAAGTATATGGAGAGTCCCTTTGTGTATCACAGAGCAACTATTGCAGGTTACTTAAGAGCATGCAGGCTGTAGCCAGACTGCTGGACTTAACTTTCAGGTCTACTGAAAGTTATGCTAGTGGTGATATTCTAGACAATTTCCTTAACCTCTCTGTGACTCAGTTTCCCAATTTGTTAAATGATAATCATCACCATTGTCATCATCATCTTCATTATCTACCTTATAAGGTTGTTATGAGGAGTAAATGAGATAATACATATAAAACAGTAAGAAACAGAGCCTGGCACATTTTGTGCCCTCAGTAAATGTCAGCTATTCATGACTACCATGAGTTATGAGCTAGTCCACGTGTTATCTCAACTTGAAATAATGGATGAAGTCATTTGTGCATAAAATCGCTCAACAGATATTTAGTGAGTACCTACTGGTGCCAGGCTGTAGATTAATTGAATAAATTTAGAATAAATCCTAGTCTCAGACCCAATAAGTAGGCCAGGTTTCTAATCACAATTACCGTATAAAAGGAATTTGGTATTAGAATCTGACATGTATTTCTTCCTCACCACCAAGAAAATAGTTGTGTTTTGGGTTCAAAAGATAGGGAAACAAGAAAATACTACTATGATTATTCTGTAGTTCTTACCTATACACTTAGGTATTTATTTAATGTGAAAAAAAGTCTGTAAACTTAATAGGAATTTACTTATGAAAAAAGACAAGTTGAGATAGGAGATGATTAGCAAATGAAAAATGGATGAAATCAGTGAATAATGTATCCAAACTATGGCTCTATTTGCAAAGGTTAAGGAAACATTCACTCATTTATTCAAAAGGATTCCTTGAGTTCATTTGTATGAATCACTGTAGCAGATCCCAAAGACAGAGATAAACAACCTGAAGCCCAGCTCAAAAGGAGCTAACAGTGGAGTGAGAATGATTTATAAATAATTTAATAATACAACAGAGTGAAAATATTAAACAGAAATAAGACCTTGGTGTTATGGGGCAAAGAACAGAGCACCTGAGAGGGAAAATCCCCCATTAAGGTCAGGAACATTTCCAGGCAGAAATGAAACTTGAAATTAATCTTAAAGGATGAATGAGTTTTCCAAAGCAAAGAGGAATAGAGAAGGAAAATAAGGATGTCATCACCCAAAAGAGAAAACACTGTTGGAGGAGAGGGTAGAGGCAGCAGCTTGACATTTCGGTGGGTGAGATGAGTCTTAGGTTTGTAGATTTTTTTAAGGATTACAGAAATACAACTCTAAATTTCAGGAAATAGAATGTACAATTATGAGTCATCAGAAAATAGGTGGCATGTGAAGTGAGAGAAAAAAACTCAAGATCGAGTACTAAGAAAAACAATGTTTCAAGCATGATGGGAGAAAAGACACAGCAAATGAGAATAAGGGGTGGCTACTAAATTGGGAGATTCAGGACAAGAACTCCCACGGAAGCTGAGAGTTAAGAGAGCTTCAGGGATAATGTTAAAAAGAGTGGCAAATGCTAAAGGTTGGTCAAAATAAATTACATTAGTAAAGTCTCATCAAAGTGAGGATAAAGAGTGAGTTTACACTAATCTTTCATGAAGTTTATCTCTAAAGGAAAGGACACTAAAGTAAATGGTCCTTTAGTGACTCACTGAATGGTGAGAAGTGTTTGTTGTTTTTGTTTGTTTGTTTTTTGTTCATGTATACTTACTGCAAATAATGAGCCAGTAGAAGGGGAGAAGCTTCATATGGCTAATTGATATAAGGCTAATGACACTTGAGAAAAGAACACTCTTCTTTAAAAAGTCTTTTAAAAAGAACACTCACAAAGTTATCTGTATCCATATTAACTCTCTCCCGCTAAGTAGGACTGTGCCTTGTGGAAGCAGTGGGGGACATAATCCCAGAGTGATAGCCTGTTCAATTTACAAAACCACATTTTTATTTATGGCCATCATATGAAATTATGACATGATAAATAAGCTATCTCTTAGGGGTGTTTTTTTGTTTGAAGTCAATATTCCATTTAGATATGATCTTACAACCATGACATAAATCATAATTAATACATTATGGCCCTTGTCAACATGCAAACTTTTGAGCACTTAAAGAACAAAACAATTAATTTTTCAAAAGTTGACAACAATTTTAATCAAGTTGGCAAGGTCGTTAATGAAGCAAACAAATTTTGAAATCAATGTTTTCAGTTCTGCAGATGTAGCACAAAACTATCCTATGATGGTTAAGATTCATTTGCTCATTAAATATTTAGTTAACACAAAAGTACATAGGGTTGTGCAGAGTCATAAAGGGGAAGACAATAGCTAATAAATTTAATGTTAAAAAAAAAAACCTTCTGTAATGTCCATTATGATCTGTATCAAGATTCATTTTGACCAGGTAACTTAAACAAGATAGAAGTACCTTTGACCCTTACATATAAGAAGAATAAAGGTAAGACATAGAAGGCTGATACAGTGACTCCACAAAGTCTAGAGAGACACAGTCTCCTTCTAGATCACATCTGACCCTTGAGATGTGCCCTTGTCCTCATGGCCAGAAAGGGCTGCTGGAGTTCCATCTATTTCATTTATGTTTCAGGCAGTAGAAGGTAGAAAGGGGGAAAATATAGATATTCCCTTTCCTTTTTAAGGAAAATTTCCCCGAAGTTCTTTCCAATAAATATCTGCATTTATTTCAGTGCCCAGCACTTAGTCACATGGTAATACCGCTGAATTAGTACCTAGTTGAATGGCTGTAATGCATAGCCAAAAAAATTAGGGTTCTACCATCCTTCATTGTTGGTGGGAATGTAAATTGGTGCAGCCACTATGGAAAACAGTATGGAGGTTCCTGAAAAAACTAAAAATAGAGTTGCCATGTGGTCCAGCAATCCCACTCCTGGGCCTATATTTGGAGAAAATGCTTCAAATTCAAAAGATAGATGCACCCCAATGTTCATAGCAGCACTGTTTACAATAGCCAGGACATGGAAGCAACCTAAATGTCCATTGACAGGTGAATGGATAAAGAAGATGTAGCATATATGTACAGTGGAAAACTCAGACATAAAAAATAATGGAATAATGCCATTTGCAGCAACATGGATGGACCTAGAGATTATCATACTAAGTGAAGTAAGTCAGAAAGAGAAAGACAAATATCATATGATGTCAGTTATATGTGGAATCTAAAATATGATACAAGTAAACTTATTTACAAAACAGAAACAGACTCAGAGACATAGAAGACAAACTTATGGTTACCAAAGGGGAAAGTGGGGTGGGGGGGAGATAAATTAGGAGTTTGGGATTAGCAGGTACAAACTACTATATATAAAACAGATAAACAAAAAAGGTCTACTGTATGACACAGGGAACTATATTCAGAATCCTATAATAAAACATAATGGAAAAGAATATGAAAAAGAATATATATATGCAACCGAATCACTTTGCTGTACACCAGAAACTAACACAACATTGTAAATCAACTATACTTCAATTGTAAAAATTTGGGTTCTAGTTCTATTACTAAGGAAAATGTATACTAGCTATATTGACTTTATAGAAATTTCTGCCACACAATTCCACTCACAATGAAAATTAAAAGCTTCCAAATCTCCCTCCCTGCCCAGCAGGGAAGGAGACAAGAAGTGAAGTAGACACTAGGTGAATTTAGGATGGAAATCAGGATGGCTAATTGGTCATGTTCTAAAGGAGAGCTCCTCTTCCTAAATCATTTGCCTGGAAAGTTATATTAGTTCACTTTGTGATTATTCTTGTCTTGGCTCAGTTTACACAATTCTAATATATCCATGAAAAGAGCGGAAAACTTGTTCTCAAATGTGGAATGTGGAATCTAGATGTCCTAATTGGTCCAGTGTCTGGGGGGCTAAGTTGGCATTATTGAGAAACTCAGGAATGGCTGCTGTCAAAGAGAAAAAATATCTGACCATGGGTCAAATGTTCACACATGCCACTTTTCACTGGAACATGAACTGGATACAACCATCACTGCTACCAACTGCCTATTAAATTAACACCAAAGTGATAGCTGCCTCTACCCTTCATCAGTAACTTCCTTCAGGAATTATCCAAGGTCCGTGTTCTTCCATTCTTACTACTTCATGACAGGAGTCAGCATTTAGCCATCACCCTTCAGATGGTGATATTCAGGACCTTGGCAAACTGCCTTTCAAAGGTGGTGAACCCTAGTGGAGAATAATTACCTGGATATTGAACTGATTTTTTTCACCCTTTACAGTTAAAATTATTGGGAGCAATGTGGCTATGCTGACAGAGTGTTTGGTTGCCAATTTTTTCTTTCGGTTGACTATAAGTGGAAAATGGCGTGAGGCCGTTCATTGACTGTAGCATTCAGAAGAACAGTTATCACACAGCCCTAAATTGGGGGCCTAAGTTCAAGAAGGAGAAAAGAAAGGGCATCCCCAGAGTGCGAAATTGGGTATTTGTTAGAGGTATGTGGACCTTGCAGCCAGAAAAGTGCTGATACATTGCAGGTGGCACTGGCCGCATTGTGGTGGCAGCAATGTCACATCAGCAGGTCAGATCAAATTTCCACGGCAATCGACAAGGGCTCTGACATGGATGGCAAAAAGCCAGGAGCAGACCAAACCCAGAAGTCCCATCTTGTAGCTACGTAAAGCAGCTTTATTTCACCACTAGCCTAGCACACTTGGATGTCTCATGAAACATTTGACAAAATGTTGTGTTCACTTTAGGGAGCCATCCACATCACTGATGGTTTCCCTGGCATCTTTCTATAGCCAATAATAAAAATAGCAATAACTAACACTGAGCTTTTAGGGTATGCAAGGCACTCTGCTAAATTTATATTCATTTCACCTCACATAATAATGGCTATTGGCCAAATACTATCCAGTCCTGTCTACATTCCTTCTAATAGAATCCTGAATGAAAAAGTCTAGGTAAAGAATATTACCTTTCATGACCTCTATCTGTTTATTCGAGAAGAACAAAAATCAATATCAGTGTAATCAACCGTAACATAGCCAAGTAGCAATTTGTAGAAAAAGGCACTTCTAAAATAGCAGAATTTCATAATAAATTCCGGTTTATTTTTGGGTGATGCATTATTCAGGATGGTAGAATTCCCAAGATGTTTTTTTTCCTAGGGACTTAAATAAATCTTCTAAATGCTTGAACTTCAGTTTGAAATACAGAAATGATTCTTAAATCTTAAAGCCCTGGTCAGGTATGCTGTTTTTCTTATACTGTATCTTTTCTTCAAAGGCTATTCCTTCTCAGTGAGAAAATTCAGTCTTGAGTATTTATATACCAAGGTTTCTGTTCAAGGAATATTTAAAAACTATTAACCAGATTGTTGATTTCAATGGCAAGCCATAATCATTTCACAGATAGCAAGAAAAGAAGCACAAAATAATAAGGGCATAACATAAGCCATGTCTAAATGCCCACATTTTGAATCTTATGTATATTAACTTCAACAAAATTGGTAAAATATTTACTATTTGTAGTCAACCAAGATCTGGGTTAAATCCTATTTTGCCCCTTATCATTTGGGTGGCCATTTGTAAGTTAATTTATCTAAGTTTCATTGTCCCTATATATATCATACTACATTATGCATGGATTAGAAATAATATATGTAAAATACAGCCGGTGCTACTGATAACAAGTATTACTGTCATTTTTCTAGTTTTTAAATAATCTAGATGACATAAAGTGTAAATCCTTTAAAATGAATGAACATGTGGAATAAAATTTAAATCACTTTTGAAAGGAATTCATATTTAAATTTCTTTAATATTGCCTATTAATCTATTCTTTTGGAATAAAACTGTGAAGTATTAGATGTGAATTTACCAAAGGTAAATAGGTTTTATTCAAGGAGTATTGAGCTATGTCTGGGATTCTTGTACATTATCAGAATAAGTAAATTTGTGTGTGTGTGTGTGTGTGCGGTACACGGGCCTCTCACTGCTGTGGCCTCTCCCGTCGCGGAGCGCAGGCTCAGCAGCCATGGCTCACGGGCCCAGCAGCTCCACAGCCTGTGGGATCTTCCCAGACTGGGGCACGAACCCGTGTCCCCTGCATCGGCAGGCGGACTCTCAACCACTGTGCCACCAGGGAAACACACAATAAGTACATTTTAATGGAAGGAAACCAGGAGACCCAAGTTCTTGGCTCTGCTCCAACACTTATTCGGGAACTTTGAGCTGCATCCCTTTTAAGATGTCAGTGGCCTTAATGTAAAAATGAGGGATTTAATTGGATGATCTCTATGGCTTCTAACATCCAACAGTCATGTGTTCAAAATCACATAAAATTCCATCAGCAGAAATTACTTCCTTTGGCTTTAGACATGGGTAGGTAGTGTGGTATAACAGATAGAACGCAGTTTGGAGTCAGACAAAGGTGAGTTCCAGCCTAGCTTTGCTTTCCAGTTACATGATCTTTAGCAAGTTACTCATCTGCTCGAGGCCATTTTCTCACTTTCTTTTAAAATGTCGATGATAGCTACCTGCTGGGAACATTGTGAAGATTAGAGATGGTGTCCGTATTCAATAATTTGGTGGCATTCAATTAATCATAACTATTACTTTTCAGAGTCCTCCAGTAAAATGCAAATTCATTGACAAGGATGATTTTTCAGGACTTTTTTCCCTGCCAGGAACAGAGAGTCATTCAAACCCCAATAAATGAGAGATGTGAAGCAGGGGTGTTATAACATTACAGAGAGATCCATGGATCTCAAGACAGAGTATGTTGGGATGAGGACTTGAAAAGGAATAAAGGTCTTGCTCTCTCCCCTTTCCCTCTGCTCACATGATGTACTGCTCAGTTTCTCTCTTCTCTCTTTACCCATTCCAACCCTAGTCTACACAGCTCCCTGGAATCCCCTTCTGTCTCTCTTATCCCCATAAAGGGTTCCTTATTGACTAACTTCTATTTCACTTCCAGCTGTGGACCAGAGTGTAAATCCAGAGGGTGGGATTGTGCAGTTCCCTGTTCATTTTATAAAGTTAGATTAGAAGACCCTTTGGAACGGGTATATAACAGAGGCTAGTAACCCACCATAAAGTTGTACTAAGGGTAACAGAAAATGCTTGTCACCATAACATTAATTTTCTGATGATTAAGATGTATAGAGTTGAAGTGAGGATGGTAACAGCTTTTAGGGGGCCTGAAGCTTATATAGTTTTGAGGACTCTTTAAGACAAACATGCAAAATGAATGCAAAATTTCATAGAAAAATATTTATTTAGAATTAGGAAAATACAGCAAATTATACTTTTTAAGAAAGTTGAATAGTAACATAAATGTCACAAAATCCAGAAAATATTTCTACGAATTAGTTGTTTAACACACATTTATAATACTTTTCCCTTACATTTTTAGGTCACATACTTGTTGCTCACCTCTTTGCATAAGAATAGTCTTTGTAGTATTTTCTACATAGAGAATATAAGTAGAATTCAGTCTGTGCTATAGCATAGTTGATCAAAATTTGGTTTTTATTTAACTGATAGTTTTCCTAGAAAGACAAGAATTCTGTCTTTCTAGAAATGTAACTAAGTACGATTCTACTTTAAAATTCCCGTTAAAAGTGTATGATGCAGTGTACCTTCAATTATCAATGCTATCCCTGACAGGAGAAAACTTGTCTTTTAACTTGACATTAATGAGAACTTAATCTTTTGCTTACCACTTTACACATCTAATGATTGGAAGAATTTTCCTCAGACTAGCTTCTGGGTAATCTAGAAGAAACCCACCTATTTCCATTGCCAGATGATGTAGAACACATTTCTATCTTGATACAGATTCTAGCCCTGTGCCTTTGGGTCAGGTACAGGGAGACTGGCACAGAGGGTGGTAGGTGTATTTCTGGAAATAATTCCTACACCAGGACAGCTATGACAATAGTAACTATTCATGGAAGTGGCTATGAATCACATAAATGTAGCCCACTAAACTCAAACTACATGTACGCTCAACTTAATCCTTTAGCCAGATCCCAAAGTGCTCCAACACTTTCTGACCAAAGGGGAAATATGAAGATGGTAAAGTACAAGTAGAAAGTGACAGCAGCACTAGTCTTTAGTGGGTACAATAACTTACTCTGGAAAATTAAACAAATATAGACTTGACACTGTGAACACATTGGTAGGACCCTTCTCAGAGCCCTGAAGTTCATGCTTTGTTATCTGCCTCTGGTTGGGGTGAACAAGGGGTTGTCAAGCACTCAGGATGCTGCTGAGGGACAAGGCAGGCTGCAGTAGGATACTGCTCCATCAGCTTGAGGGCTCTGGGTGATAAAGGAAAGAAGACTGTAAGAGAGCTAGTGATGAGGGGGCAAAGTGACAGCAAATACCACCCTCACCTATCACAGTATTTTGCTCAAGGGATAGTTCTACATTTGCCAGCCTTTCCCAGATGTTTCTGCTTTGGCAAGAAACTAGCTAACTTGACCTCAGACCTGGGATTCCATCAGGGAAGATGACACAGAGCCTGTTTTCCGATAAAAGAGGCATAAGGGAGACGCTAATTCCGTGACTGGCAGAAAGGGAGAGACAAAAGTGACAACTCAGAGAGAAGAAAGACACTTTTTTTTCTCATTTTCATAACAGTTGCTAAAATCTATGACAAGTAAAAGAAAACTAAAGACAGGAAGGAAAGACCTTCACTAGCTTTCTTTCATTGAAATGCTCTTATGCCCAAAGGGAAGCATGCTATCACAATGCAATGAAACAAAACTGAGTCAGACAACATATAGATTCAGACCATGAACTACGGGCCTCCCAAGTAAATTCATTAGAAGTTGATATGTGTGTATAAGAAAGAGCTTTGCCAAGGAGAGAGAATTAACAGAATGGAATCCTATTCCATACTTAAAGGTCAGCTAAATATCATTAAATGAGTGACTATGCTGACAATGAACTTTCTAGAAAGATATTTATACACACATTGCCTAATATGAATGGATAGTGAGGATAAGGCTAAAAATTACCTTCTAGACCGACTAGTATAAGCCTTCTAATAATAATAAAATTATCTTGTGTTCACTGTGTACTATTGCCAGGACTGTCCTAATATTTTTCATGTGTATCAGTCTTCATAGATGCCTTATAAGTTAGGTATTTTCATGTCTTCCCTTGCCCAACTCTTTTCCCAGTTATCTCCTACTCATCTTCTATGTCTCAACTTAAATATTTCACTACCCAAAATAAATTAGGTCTCAACACCCTCCCCAATTTTCTTTTTCAAAATATCCTTCTTTCTTCATAGCCCTTATCTTAATGTGTAATTATGCACTTATTTTTTGTTCATCGGTTGAATTTCTGTCTTCCTCTTTACCATGTAAGCTCTATGAAAGTAAAGAGACTCACTTGTGTACCTCACAGTATACCCAGTAAGCTCAATAAATATAGGTTGATTAAATAATTAAGTGATGAGAAAACTGAAGCTTAGAAAAGTAAGGCCATGGCTAAGTGGTAGAACATGATTTAAATCTAGCTCTGGGTGGCTTCAAAGCCTTTGGACTTAACCACTGTGTTACCCTGTTCATGCCAGCTAGGCTACGTAATTCGCAGAACTGAGCGCAGAATAAAAATGCGAGCCCCTGTTCAAAAAGCATGAAATAAAGTCCCTTAAAAGTGTTAAAATGGAAAGTTTTATCCCTTCTTCCACAGTTTCCCTTCAATTGTCATAATTTTTATTTGCTACTTAATGGGGTTCTAAATAAAGAAAACTTACAACTTTAAATTATTACCATAAATTTTATAGTTCATCTTTACATTGGGCAATATCAGCGTTAAATGCAAATGTGAATATTCCCCTTCTATACAGAAACACCAAAATTACACAATCCGCATTTCATAACGCAAATACACATGTGTATTTTGGCTTTATAAGAATAATGGAAATGCTGCACAAAACTAAATAACTCAGTTGTTTTTATGTACCTTCCATGATTAGCTCCCATTACACCAACATAGTCAACCTTTGGCTTGCTGATGAGTGAGGAAAGGCTGAAAGGAAAAGTTTTGGATTCCTACGGGTTGCCCTATCTTTCCCCTTTCCTTCTAGGTCATCCTTTTCAGCATAAGTGGTCGGTGAAAAACAGGAGGAAAAGGGGATGTGGTGGAAGTTCTTGTTCACGGTTCTTAGAATGCTATTTCTTCTTTCTGTGTTTGAACCACATTCTGCTTCAAGAGGAAAGCGTGACTTTTCAGGGCTGTGAGCACCCCCCACTTCCTCAGGCGGGGATGTAACACTCATCTTGTACTTGCTTTGAGTCTTGCTGAACTCCCACCTAGTGTGGATCCACTAGGATTCTGTGCTCAAGGGACGTGTTATATGCAAATAGAGCAGCAAGGAACAGCCGATGCCCATGCTGTGTGCATCTCCCCCGCTCTTGTGTGTGCTCCGTCGTCCCACAGGATTGCACTTACAAAACACAACATCAAAGATAGAATTATTAAGAATTTCAAGATGGCAGCAGCAGAACATTAAACCCAGCAGGGGGCCTTTGTGAGCACGTGGCCGTGTGTAAATGCAGCATCACACACCCATGAAGCCAGCCCTGTGCACTGTCTGCCTCTGTATCTATACTGTGTGTTGCTGCTTTGTACCTGATGGTTTAATCACACTTCAAATTCACAGTAATGAATCAGATTATAATAAGGTAAAGATCCCTAATTTCAATACACTGTGAGGACTAGGAAGAATGACAAATTGTTCCCAAGTCTCTTTTCAAACTTCTCTTGTAACTGATAAGGAAGGCACATACATATGTTTGCACACCAGGAGTAAGGAATTATTTTTATTTGCAGACATTTATAATTGCTTTGCCATTGACTGAGCTATTAAATATTCAGATCTGAGTAGGGAGCAGGTAATTTAGTGAAGCACTATTTTCTCCTCTGTCTCATTATTAAATTGAATAAAAGTTAAATTATACAATAATGCAATTGCAAATATTTTAGCCAGGAGGACGTTGTACACTTCAGCCCCTTTGAAAAGAGAGATAGTCATAAAGGAGGTCAACTGTCATTTCAGTTCTTTGAGCCTGGGTTGATTTTGCATTTTTCCCTAGTTTCTCCTGACATGAACCCCAGTTCTGAGGGCAAATGGTCTGGTAACCATACCAAACACAAGTTTTCTTATTTACCATCATAACTTGGGACTGTCTTGGCTTAAGGAGCCATTCTAAGATTGGTACTTAGACTGTATCAAGAAAATTAACAAACTGAGGTTTTCAGCTCTGTTTGACAGATAAGAAAACTTAGTCTCGTCAAGGTTAAGTAATTCACACACAGGCCACATGGCAGCAGTAGGATTTTTTTTTTTTTTTTTTTTTTTGCGGTACGCGGGCCTCTCACTGTTGTGGTCTCTCCCATTGCAGAGCACAGGCTCCGGACGCGCAGGCCCAGCGGCCATCGCTCACGGGCCCAGCCACTCCGCGGCATGTGGGATCTTCCCGGACCAGGGCACGAACCCGCGTCCCCTGCATCGGCAGGCGGACTCTCAACCACTGCGCCACCAGGGAAGCCCAGCAGTAGGATTTTCACTCAGGGCTGGCAGAACATGCGTTCCTACCTGATCCATTCTCACTACGCTCACTAAAGCAAGAGATACAATAATGATAATATCTGTATGCTTTTACCAAACTAGAGCTATTGTACACTCGTCGCCCCTTGGTCTGATTTTTTAATTCACATTAGTCAGTTAGCTATGTTCTTCTGTACATTTTTAGGCTGTTGACGCTGTTGCTCACATATTTTCTCCTTTTCTGCCACTACTTATCTGAAGATATAAATACACAGTATAGTTCCTTAAACTACACTACAATTAGAAAATTTTGTACTAAACGTTTTCCTGGTTCATATATATGATACAAAAATATAAAATGTAGATTATATATTACGTATATAACATACAAATGCTTACATTAAAATGATAAAGAAATCATCAGTTGTCTGAGAGATGTCACATCCTCTCATCAAAGATGCTGATTTTAGGGCTTCCCTGGTGGCACAGTGGTTGGGAGTCCACCTGCCTTTGCGGGGGACACGGGTTCGTGCCCCGGTCTGGGAGGATCCCACATGCTGCAGAGCGGCTGGGCCCGTGAGCCATGGCCGCTGAGCCTGCGCGTCCAGAGCCTGTGCTCCACAACGGGAGAGGCCACAGCAGTGAGGGGCCTGCGTACTGCAAAAAAAAAAAAAAAAAAAAAAAAAAAGATACTGATTTTAGCATTTAATTAAGGATTCAAAAATACTGATTTCATCAGTATAGTGCCTATATACATTTAGATCTCTAAGTTTATATTCCACATGCTGTATAACATTTATTATTTATTCAATAAAGCCAAAGGTCAGTATATGTAAAGCAATGAATTAACACTGTATTTGAATGACTTGCATTTACTTTACCAGGAAGCCTAAAACAGTTCAATGTCTGTTAGCTATGAAGATATTCTTTTCCAAACTTAATTTAAGAAATACCAAAGGCCTATAATGAAGGAAATTATGTTTTTCTTCTGAGAGCAACTAGAACCAGATAAGCCGTGGAGAGAGTCATGCCAGCAAAAGGGACCCAATAGGTTCCCTAAATTAAATAGCCTTTCTTGTCACTGAGAATTTGACACAACTTCTTTGTATTTCTTTAGGAATAAGTGAAAGATTTTAAACGGTTTTTATGTTTTATACAATTTCTCTTCAGCTTTAGTTCAGAGAATATTCTGGTTCTATTCCTTGAGGCTTTGGTTTCTGGGCAAAAGCAATTCATAACAGATTTTTCAGTGTGAGTTCATTTTTTATTTTGGTTCATTTTAATATGAAGGTTCACCAAGGTCTGTTTTTAAAGTTAGGAGCACAATTAATTCTATTGAGTTTCAGGCTATAATCAGGCAACACAAGAAATGAAAAAATAAAAATACACAAGGTAAAGTGGACAGTAAAAAGCTGATTGTGTAATAAAGACTCTAAATAAGGTTAAGGAAAATTAAGATGACTGAGTATTTATGCTCTAGAGTTGATAGCTGATGTCTCAGGTACTTCCTCCCAGTTTAAATGACTAACAGTTGATGTGATCAGGCAGAACTGAGGATTCTTTTTTTTTTTTTGCGGTACGCAGGCCTCCCACTGCTGTGGCCTCTACCGTTGCGGAGCACAGGCTCCAGACGCGCAGGCTCAGCTGTCATGGCTCACAGGCCCAGCCGCTCCACAGCATGTGGGATCCTCCCAGGCCGGGGCACGAACCCATGTCCCCTACATCGGCAGGTGGACTCTCAACCACTGTGCCACCAAGGAAGCCCAGAACTGGGGCTTCTTGCTCTACTTTTTCTCAACATGGACCTTAAAAGGACTGAGATAGAAAGCGCTCTCTCTTTAGTATGGTGGGTCTAATTTGTACTTGCCTAATTTGTACTTGCCGTGGAGCCTATTTAACTTTTTAAAACTTCAGTTTTGTGGTTTTCCTTTGAATTTTGGATTTCTGAAATCTGTTTTTTAACTTAGCTCTATAGTCTGGAAAGAATATAAATGAACAAAAGAATATTAGATAGGAGAGCAAACAGAAGTCCATAATGAAAAGTGCAATACATTTCCACCTGAGAAAATAAATTTTATTTGATTTTAAAATAGAAGGAAACTAAAAGAAATCGTCCTCTAAAATTGGAAGTTCAAAAACCACCTACAGGGCTTCCCTGGTGGCGCAGTGGTTGAGAGTCCACCTGCCGATGCAGGGGACACGGGTTCGTGCCCCGGTCCGGGAAGATCCCACATGCCGCGGAGAGGCTGGGCCCGTGAGCCGTGGCCGCTGAGCCTGCGTGTCTGGAGCCTGTGCTCCGCAACAGGAGAGGCCACAACAGTGAGGGGCCCGCGTACCGCAAAAAAAAAAAAAAAAAAAAAAAAACCACCTATAGGTCCCTGAAGTGATGGCTGAACCTAAATTTCCTGAACGGATTCAGGATCTACCCCCATTTGCTTCTTGAAAGACATTTATTCCACCTGCAAGGTCCAGAATGCCTGGAGTCAGATTTCAGCTCTGCCATTGATAAGCATGCATGTCATCTGCATGAAAAGCATCATTCGTAAAAGGGGAAAAGACCACATGTAAGCCCCTTGAAGAATGTGAGTTCAGGCCCAGCTAGCCCTTCTTGCTTCTCCTGTGATTGTCCCTGCAGGTACTTAGCCCCTTTAAGCCTTCTTCCCTTTATCTGTAAAATAAGGGTAAATAATAATACCTGCCCAATGATGGGATTATGAACTTTGTATAAATATGATTTATGAAATGCACCAACTCATCTCTAACAGCAGAGCCCCCCTGGATGAGACGGTTTAGAGTAATAACCCCCCATCACAAATTGGGAAGCAGAAAGAGTGAATATGCCCATTCCCACATATGGCAGATAATCAAACAGTATCAGAGAGGTTAGATTATTCACTCTACGTCCACAAGTCTGCTAGGAGACAGGGCTGAACTTGACCACAGCAGTTCTGACTCCCTGTCTTGTCAAGATTAAAATGAGATATCTCCAATCTTGTTGCTTCAAATAAAATGCCATAAACTGGGAAACAGTAATAAGGGGCATAATATGCTAGTGTTTGATAACGAGTAACAATAGACCCTTTTTTTTTTTTAGTAAAATCCATGCAGGTTACAAATCTTGGCAATGTGCCGTCAGAGATGGACATGATTTCTGACAAGTGTCTCCACAATAAACCCTCATTCAAATGATCCTGTCATCTCTTGCTAATCTGAAATTTAAATGCATCTAATTTTTCCTGAAACAAACTAAAATGCCAACTAGGGCTCGTTGACCTCTGCTGTCATTGGGAGGTTTTGCTGTAACGTTATTAGTTATGTGAACTGCACAGCTAAAATGTGAGGGTAAGGACTTTAGAAAGTCTGGATTGTGATGATACACTATTCTTGTTTTGGTTTGGTTTAGTTTTACTGGAATACCAGAAGCAAATTCAGACATAACAAATATGAAAAAGCCCAGTAACAATACTGGCTCGATAGCAAGCATTTCCCTCTGTGCAATAGCTTATTTCAGGAAAGCTATAAAATGAAAAAGCTTTTTGCTCATATCTGGAGAGTAGTAGATCTATTACAGTGCTTTCTTGAGCACATTGATCATTATTTAATCTCTAATGCTAATAGATAATGAATACAAGAAAATCAAATGTTCGATATATAATTCTGAGTCCTATAATCATTCAGCTTTCCTAAACAAGCTCACTTTTGTTTTCTTCCTAAAAAGTCATTTCCTTCCTACATGCGTCCATTGAGAATATATGTTCAAGCATCGAGAAATTTAATCTACCAGCTAAAGTTAATCAGATAAAGCTTCCTTTAGATGATAAAGGAGTTCTGACAAAGAAATAAATTACTGTTTTTATCTGATTAGGTAAGTAAAAGCATGTGTTGTTATAAACACAATGCAATTAACATATAAAAGGTGTTCAGTTATAATTCATAGATTTGTTTGTATTATAACCCAGGATGAGCCAACATTGTGCCTGCAAATAGCTATCCATGGAAACAACTAATCTCATTGATGTAGCTTACCAGTTGTTATTTCTCATCTTTGAACTCTTTTCTTCCAGAATTGTGTATTAATTTGGAATCATAAGAACTTAGCAATATTCAGACGCATTTCGCCTATTCTTTCTGTATTATCCAGTTTGCTCACATTTAATACTTATGGTACTTACCTTCCCCCGGGGAGGAGGAGTGTGTTCTATAATGAAATAGAAGGTAAAAATGGAAAATCTCATCACGATAGCCATTCCTAACCTTTGGGAATTGAGACATCTTTCTCATCTTGCTCTGAGTTTATAACATGCACACATTTTTAATTAGAGAGCAGAATGCCATATATAAAAATTTCAAGTGAATGAAATAGAAATTAAATCACAGAAAAGCTTTTTGGAAACATCAAATAGATCTTGAGATAATTAAAGACTTACTGAGATAGTAGGAACCAATGATGGTGAATCGAAAACTTAGAGCCCGAAGACGGTGCAAACCAACTATACAAAATAGACCTCTGACTCATTTCTGTGGCTTTCCTTGGCATCCACCTTCTGGGCCATTAGAGATAGAGTACTCTCATAACTGAGCAATCTTCACTGCTTCAAGAGGATCTTGGTTGGTGGAGGTGGTTCACGTTGGTGACTCATGTCTCTCTGCTTACACATGGCAGGGATTTGGCAGGGTGTTCCAAGTTAGGTGATCTCTGTTGTCCCAAAGTTAGTTCTCTTTTGCTTTTTGTGTTTTTGTTCTGTTTTGTTTTATGTGGAGTTTTTTAGAGTTGTTAAGGTTAGTTTTGGGGGGAAAAAATTGGCAGTTGTATAACCAGGTAAAATAAGAAAATCTTCAAGGTTGGTTCTGCCTCTCTGAAATTACTTGTACTTTACCTATCCAATTAATGAAAGAATAGAAAATATTGCTACACTTACCTCTTTGCGTCCAGTTAATAACCCTTAACTGCTGGCTACTCTTCTTATCTGGATCCATTACTCCATGAGAGTGAGATGCTCCTGCTCTCAGAAGAAGACATCACCATGTGAAGAGTGGATTTTCTGCACACAAAGGCATGAAAACAGCTAAAACAAACTCATCAAAATCATCCTCAAAGTCCTTTACTTGCTATGTCAGGATGCTGGAATTGCAGTTACCGCAAGATTACATTTGTTTCTGAGTAGAAAAGTTGGGAGGAGGTTAAAACAGCACATCGCGTATATCATGAGAAAGATCGTAGAGCTTAAAATTAACACATACTCCCATGACCCCACATCCTCTTTCATTAATGGTACCATGTTTCAGTAGGTATGTAGTGATGACTCTTCACAAGCACCAAAATTTTCTCTGACTTGACATTAAAGCCAACATGTAGCTTTCCATGTGTTCTCTACTTGCTATCTTTACTGAAAACCACCTGTGTACTTGTTTGACTTTTGTCATTAATTAATGATTAGGGAGTTAAACTTATATCTTACCTAATCAATTTGGTTTAAAAAAACAACTACTTCATTTTATTTTAGATGTGAAATTTGTTTGACTTCACTCAGATAAATTTCCCACTTGCCTACTCACTTAGTAAGCCTAAGCAGAATTCCACTCAAAATTATATTTCTAGGCTAGCAGGAGCTTATAATTACCTAGATTCATTATTTCAGATCTTCTGTAATCTTTGGGATGTTTCAACAAGAAAGCCTCACTAAGGTGATAAAAATATTTTTTCACATCTTATTCCTTCTAAATGATAAAATAATTAGCATCAAACTGTGTATAAACCATGTAAATTAAAAACCATGAAGAGAGTTAGGAAGTTATATTAAAACTTGTTTTTTTCTGATTTCATTGAATCGTGTTTCACTGAAGAAAAATGAAATATGTTGGCCACATTCCCTTTTTGACTTCCCTACATTAATTTGCTTATTGGGTTCTCCACTCTCTTCTTTGCACAGAGCAAGATTTCATAAATGCATATTGATATGCCCACTGTAGGCTTATGCAGAAGGGAGAATTAATCCTCCATTGTGTAGCAGTCAAGTCCTATTTAGTGGTTTGTCTGCAAAGATCAATACAGGGTCTCTAAGGCATAATGGCTGGTTCCGTTCACTCCTGCTAGACAAATAAACGTCCCTTTAAAAGTCAGTTCACGAAAAAAGCTTTTTCTAGACACAACCAGCCCTGGGTAAAACTTTCAAACAGTCCAAGTTTGGACTTCAATGCTGCAGCCTTCATTGCTGGGCCCTATTTCCTTCTTTGAACCTTTCTTTCCCCATTAAAATCTGCCTTCAAGAAACCATTTGATATATAAATTTAATCCCAAAGAGATACAAATGAGTTCAAAGGCTTAATGTGTTAGCACTCTCAAGAATAGCTGTACTTTAGCAAAGAGAAGAATTCTTAGGCAGAATAGGTTGCTCGTCTTGAAATTTAAGTAATTCAAAGAGCATGAGAGACAGGAAGTTGTCAGGAAGGTATCTCAGCATCCTCAGAGGCAGGGACTTACTCCGCCTCCTCAGAAGACCATCCCTGCTGCTAGGAGTTGCCTGGAAACCTCTTAACAACGTATCCTTTCTTTTGATTGTTTGGCTCACTCTTTTTTATTCTTCTAGACTCAGTTCCAATCTGCCTTCTTTCCAAATACTTGTGGAAGTATTTCCCAAGTACACTCAACTCCCGAGGAATTCCCCAGTTATTTCTATTACGGTGGTAGTCACTTGTTATTTCCTGTGCAGGCTCTCTCCCTACTAGAAGTCACTAAGGACAAGGACTGCTGCTTTTAGCTCTGCCTTCCCAGACTTAGCAGAGGTTTTGGAATATAGTACATCCTCCTCCCACCCTCTGTAGCAATATTATGTAAAGAGTAGACAGCAGGAATTCCCTGGCAGTCCAGTGGTTAAGACTTGGGCTTTCATTGCCATGGACCCAGGTTCAATCCCTGGTCGGGGAACTAGGATCCCACAAGCCATGCGGTGTGGCCAAGGGAAAAAAAAGAGTAGACAGCAAGCCAACAATCAACATGTTTCCCCTTTCATCTGCTTTACACTCATTGACACCAGTAGTGGTGGAGGGGGTTGTGATGGGAAAGGGGCAGATGAGCTGGGATACAGAGGTTCCACTACTCTCTTCCCTCCACAAGGTACATTTTTAGAGTCAAAAATTACAAAATGTTTGAAGAAATAGGTCTAAGAGTATTGAGGAAACATTTAGTTGAATGGTTTCAAACTCTTCTACAGGAAAACAACACTTAACCTTTCCACAGTGAGTTGATTACACAAAGAATGGCCCCTCTAAGTCAGAGGTTGATAAAATACGACCCACACGTCCAGTACAGCCCATCTCCTGTTTTTGTACCACTTGCGATTTTAGAGGAGCATTTACATATTTAAATGGTTAGGGGAAGAAAATCAAAAGAAGAAGAATATTTCTTGACACATAGAATTATATGAAATTCAAATTGCAGGGCCCGTAAATAAAGTTTTTATTTATTTCTGGGCACAAATTTTTATTGGATTATAGTTACCCTCATTCATTTATGGATTATCTAGGCCTGGTTTTGCACTACAACAACAAAGTTGAGTAGTTGTGACAGAAGCCATATGTCCTGCAAAGCCTAAAATATCACCATCTTGCCCTTTAGAGAAAGAGTGCTCTGAATGAGCATGTTAGGGACAACACAGGCAACCTAATGATATTATTTACCTCTTCTTTAAAAATAGTTCAGAAACAATTGAGAATGAGGAAAGGAGATTCACTTAGGGTTGAAGAGAGTCAACCATTGGGGCATTCCTCCTTAGTGTGAATAGTAGAGGTCTAAACAAGATAATTAAGGATGTTTCCAGCAGAAGTTAGATCAGATAGAGCTCAATGCAAACAATAACCTTAGGCATCTTGAAGGTAAGAGAAAATATACATAAGTATTTAGAAACCTGAGATAATGAGAGTTCAATTATTTGTTTATTGCTCTAACTTCCTTCCTTAACTGTGACATCTTTGGGGAAGAAAAAAGAACCAAGTATTGAATTTATTATCAGTATCGAAGTACCTCACTCACTCTAGGAACTAGATAAGTTTTTGAGTAAGAAAGGGAGAGAGAGAAGAAAGGAAGAAAATGTATTTAAGAGGAATATTTGCTTTTAGTTTTTATCATTTACTTTAACTTATTTTTTCTTTTTTATATGTGGAAGTTCACTACTTTAAGTGCTTTTATCCAAGCAGACAATTTTACTTGTATGTATAAAACCACAAGCATATGTTTCAAGGAATATTTCAAGAAATGTTACTTCTGCCGTTTCAGGTTTCAGCCTCATTTTCTCATAGTGAAAACTCAAGCACCATTGATCACATAGTGACTGCTTTTAGAGGTTAAGGCCCTGTGTTGTAAAGGCTTTACTCTACAGCTGTAAATAAACAGTTATTATAAACTCTCATTAGTGGTAGAAACATCAAGTTGTCAAACAAATTTTAAAAGAGTATTCCAGCTCTCCATGTTAATGACATCTATAAGGGGACCACTATGTACTTTCTTGTTTTTAATTTAAAGCAGACATCGTTTATTATCATTTTATTGCCAAAACCCTCATCCACAATCTTATATTTTCCTTTAAACATAAGAATTTTTTTCTGTACTTAAATTTATAACTAACAGCTAGGCTCTGACATGTTTAGCTATAGACTTTCATTACTAGAATAAAAAACAACAACAAAAATAACAACAACCAAAGCAGATACTTCTGCAACAAACAGGCTCGCAAGCAACTAAACTAATTGTGGAACTCTATTCATTTTGGAAAGTAATTTGGTTTCACATCTATTCACCTGCCCTTCGAATATGCTTTAATTTATTACTAATGGCATTCTCAATGATCTGTTGAAGGATACAACTCTGAAATGATTTATTCTAATTAAGAGCCTCTTGTCAGCACTTACCACAAGCCTTGGAAGCCACAAGGGACCAGCTTTTATTACACATTGTGCCCACTTTCATACAAGTAGAACATTTTACAATCATCTGATCTAATTGGACATCTTTATAAGATTGCTTTATGTTTGGCATTTTTTTCTCACTCTGTCAAAACAGATACTTTGGTTCTTTAGCTTATTCTCAATTTACGATGGATTGAAACACACATCTTTGATAGAAACTGAAATACCTCAAGCCTGCCCTAGAAGAAGGTCCAACTGTCCCTTAGTCCTCAGGGTAGGAAGCCTGACGTGCTTGTGATGTTTCCAAAAATAAGATGGCATGACACATGGCACTGCTACCCAAAGAGTTCCTATCAGTCTCACTACCAGGATTCTAATTCTGGTCAAATGTAATTTGCTGCTTTTTAGGGGAGCTCTGGAGTCAATCAACCAAATAACAGCTCTGCATCTGGGTCATAACATCTTGGAATCAGAATGGACCTTAGCAGTGAGCTGTGGTGAAGTGGGCAGAGACCTGCTTTGGGGGAAAAAAGCCCTGGGCTCCAGTTGGATCATGCCTTTTACTAGCTACATCCTAGTGGTCTGCATTTCCCAGGCTGGCTAGTGATCTGATTTTTTGCCAGGCAGGCCAAAGGGAGATTGGAAGGGGATGGAGGAGGAATCACGTTTCCTTCTCTGCATCTTCTAAGGCAGCAGTTAACCCTCTTCAGTGGCTCTTCTTCCTTCTCAAAGGCCTGGTAAGGACCCAGCTTCCATCAGGGTCTCTGCCCTTGAGCTCAGCAAGCTTCCTCCTCCTTTGCCCCTGCAACCTCATGGTGGAATGCCTTCCAGCTGCTGTGACCCCTTGGGTTAGCCTCCAGTCCTGTCTCCGCAAATCCACCTCCACCCCCAGAAAAGAATTCCCTTCATTAAGTTCATTCTGTTGTAAATACTTGAGGTCCTTTCTGTTTTCCTGCTTAGACCTTGAATACAAACAATACTGTTTTTAAAGTAAGGTATTGTGCCTATAATCTAACCTCATTTCCAGAAAAATTAAGTACATAGGAACATACAAAAAGATGTAAGAAAGTATTAGTGTGCTTGGCATGTGAGATATATTCTGGAATTTTTTAAAATTTTAATTTCTAGTTTCAACTTATTTTTACATAATTTGTTTCCTCTTTTTCCTTAAAATAAAACTTCAGGAAAATAATGTTTTATAGAAGTTTCTTTTTAGTTGGTTTATGTTTTAACGGGTGCACCTTTTTGTTTCATTGTAATTTTTTGAAGCTAGATCCTATCACAGGAGAATTTTCATATAGAAATCTGACCAGTTAGGACTATAGAGGTAGAGACATGTATTTATTTAAGACCCTCTTCATTTATGTTTTTTCAGGATATGCCTTAACTTACATAGGTAATAGAAAAAAATGATCATTCAATCAATGCTTTAATCTCCTAAGAAGAGGTGAAAGAATCTAAACACAAAATGAATATAGTATCTTCGTTCAGTTTTAGAAAATAACTTTGTCTCACATTGAACAGAATAGAATTGTTCTCCAAAAGCATCTCTAATGTAAATATAGGCCCTTGGATTCTCATCAAAATCAAAGTTTGTTTAAGGATATAGAAACTTTCTAGGTTAAACTGAAGACCAGAATTTTAGTGGAAATGCCTGGCTGTCTTTGGGAGGTTAAATCACAGCTTCGCCAATCTCACTTCCTATTATATTTAAACAGCTGTAACTATTTGCATGAGGCATAATCATATTAAATTATTTTTGCTTAAAGAATTTTGGAATTTTTAACAGGAAAGAAGTGACTTTCCTGGTCAGTGACTGGGCAGAATGATGCATAGATAGGGAAGTTACAAGGCAGGCATCTGACCTGGCTGTATGCCTCATGAGAAACTGTTCAGTGCTAGTGAGCTCCAAACTGGATTCTCACCTTCCCTACAAGACAGGAGGAGCCCAGCACCTGCCCAGGATGGTCAGCTGAGTAAGGGGTACCAGGCCATTCATGGAACTGCCACTAGATCATGCTATAGACAGAATGTGCCCCCCCCCCAATTCATATGTTAAATCCTAACACTCAATGTGATGGTATTTGGAGGTGGGGCCTTTGGGAGGTGATTAGGTCATGAGGGTGGAGCCCTCATGCACAGGATTAGTGTCCCCAAATAGCTCCCTCCCTCCTGCTGCCATGTGAGGACATGCAAAAGGACAGCCATCAGTGAACTAGGAGGTGGGTTCTCACCAGATACTAAATGTGTCAGCATCTTGACCTTGGACTTTACAGCCTCTAGATCTACAGAAATGACCCAACTTGTGTTTGCTGCACCACCTTTTCCTTCAGACACTGCTGCTGCCAAATCAGAGCCTAATTGCCTGCAAGACAAGCAAGTCTTACCTCCAGTACAATTAGAATTGTGTGCGTTCCTTTTTGTAAAATTTAAAGTGTAGGTAATAGGATGCAAAATTATCAAGCCTTCCTGGGTGGAATTAGAAACGAGATGTGTTAGGTCATTACTGGATAATCCGTAAGTAATTTTTAAAGTACAGTTCAAAATAAAATAGGTAAATACTTGAAGACATCTTAAAGGTGTCATGAGGCCTATAACAGCTAACAGGTTTTAGACTGTGTAAACTCAGGTGGAAAAAAAAATAAAAACTTTCATGATAAACATTTCCACTTCATGCTTTTATTTAGCCCAACTGAATTCTCCTCTAAGACTGGTGCTGCAGGCAGTATCCTGGGGACCAACTCCTCATCTTCCCGTGGTAAAGGCACTGCAGAGTTTGAATGCATTGTAAACAATGAATAATTTTGGTGGTGTTAGCAGAGGAGATCAGTGGCTGGTTATAAGAAAACAGACTTACGAACAGAACTGTCAAAATGGCACTGGGTTTGGCTCCCTGGGTGACAGCCCTCAGTGCAGCAGCAGTGACTTAGAACCAGGAACAGTGGGGAGCTTCCTCCAACAGAGTTACCTTTCAAAGGACAGCTGCAGCAGGTAACTGAAGAAAGTTCCCAGTGTGAGAGCAGCTCTGACCGTTGAAGATGAAACCCCTTGGGATGCAAAACCTGAATACACAAAAATATGGAAATTGGTGCCATCAGCCCAAAGCCAAGATGACCAGGTATTTGCGGGGACCTTGACTTGCTAGATGGATTAACTTTCTTCTGGTGGAAGATAAGCATATCTCCTCCAATTTACTCCCAGGGCATAACCAGAAAGGACCTTGTTAAGAAAAATGGGTACCAAACAATGATATTTTCAGAGATTGCTGATGCTCACTATCTAAGATTAGCAGAATCCTTGAGAAGACTAGAGAGATGTGGAAGGACTTAGCCATTTCCCGGGATGATATGTGAGATTCAGAGAAGCATGAGTCATATGTGTTCAAATTGTTGGGCACTTGAGGATTGCGAAACCTGTCAAATTTGAAGGGATTTGTATTTTGAAATTCTGGCCGGATACATGTTGGTTAAGCTTGTGACAATGGAAAGCCGGTTGGAACTGAAAAGTGTCAGGTCTCTTGGCTTCTCTGTTCATTTAAAATCATGTAGGTTAAAAATAATTTCTCTGGGTATAAAAAGTAAGGTTAATTGACAGTGTAGAACTGGGTTATTCTGGGCATATCATCTAAGTATCCGAAGAGGAATTTAGACAAATTGAGGAGATGAGATGGTGCTGGGCCTGGAGAAGAAAAGGAAATCTGATTAAGAGAAAAAGAGCAGATGTGTACTCTCCTTCACTCCCTCCCATATTTATTGTTTACCATCAAACCTCTCCCTGGAGGATTTATTTAAGCAGTAAACATTTATTGAGTTTCAACTATTTGCTCAGCACTTGGACAAGGTATGTGCTAGACTTAGGTTTATAATGAAGACGTGATCCTTGACCTCCTGGACCTCCTAGTTTAGTGGGACAAAAAAGACCTGTAAGGGCTTCCCTGGTGGCGCAGTGGTTGAGAGTCCGCCTGCCGATGCAGAGGACACGGGTTCGTGCCCCGCTCAGGGAAGATCCCACATGCCGAGAAGCGGCTAGGCCTGTGAGCCGTGGCCGCTGAGCCTGCGCGTCCGGAGCCTGTGCTCCGCAGCGGGAGAGGCCACAACAGTGGGAGGCCCGCGTGCCGCAAAAAAAAAAAAAAAAAGACCTGTAAGAAAACTAATTGTTCTCTATTAGTTGCAAGCAGCATGGGAGGCATTGAAGAAGGAGGCTTTACTCTTACTGGACAGAGAGAAAATTGTCAAGAAGTTCTTCAAATAAGAACCGATGCCTTTAAAAAAAAAAAACAAAACTGATGCCTGATCTTTGTCACTGTAAATTAGTTCACCCAAAGGATTTTATGCAAAGGAGAGTATTCTAGAGTATTCTAGAAAGTGTATACAAAGACATAGAGGAATGGAGGGATGTAGTACATTTCAGTAATAGAAAGAGTGTGAGGGGTATGGGGGTGAGCAGTGGAAGATGGAGGCCGAGTCATGAAGAGCTGTGTGAATCATGCTAAGAAGCTGGAGCTTTTTCCTGCAGGTGATGGAGAGACAATGAAGGCTTTCATGCAGGAGAATGACATGATCAGACTCTAAGATATGTGAGGGTGAAAGGATAGCTTCAGGCAACAAAGACTAGGATCCAAGAGCAAGGGAAAGTATTTCCGGTGGTCCCACAGCTGGGAAAGCCAGCTCCAGGGTTGTTTTGTTTTGTTTTGTTTTTAATATGCATGCCTCACAATAATCAATTGTACATATATTTTCATAACTATTTTTAAAACGAAGAATAAAGTAAATGTGAGAATGGGTGCTCTGACAAGAATACTTTGAAAATAACAAAGCATTATTTAAAGACTATAAAGGCTTTTACTGATGATATTTATTTGGGTAAAAAATGTTTTATTAGGATATTGGGTCATAGTCGTATGGTTTATTGCAGCCTTTAAAGTCTCATTTGATCATTTAATAGGCTAAAATCAAGAGAAAAAATAGAAGACAGAAAAGAGTCTGTGTTTGAAAAAGGCACAAGCTGGAGGAACAGTTAGTGAGCCTCTGAAATATTGTGTTGAGAGCTTAGTGTACAAATGGGAGTAAATGTGCTAAAAGAATCTGTCCTTTCCTCAGTTTTCCCCTTTTCTATACACAAACCCAATCCTTTAATTCCCCCTAATTTTTACACTAAAAGCCTTGGTTAAAGGGCTCCTTATTGAAAATAATGCTTCAGTGATATTTCACATTACAGAAGTGTATGTATCTTTCTACAAGAAATAGAAAATGCTGTCAGAATTCTGTTCCCTCTTTTTGGAAACATCCTAAACATAGATAATCTATGACATTGGTGAGGTTTTGTCCTGTTCAGCTTTCCAGAGGAATAAGATGCCCAAAATATAGCCTAAATATTGAACGTGTGTAGGCAAAGATAAGGAATCAGTACAGGCAATTTACTGGAAATACTTCTCTCTTTATCTCTCCCTCAGCTTGTGAAAACCAAGAGATACTGATTTTGAAACTTTCATTTAGGTTTTTATGCCCCCTAGTGGGTATTTGGTATTTCTGCAGTTGTAAAATAATGCTGGGATTTTCACAGCATTTCCTTTGTGCAGTGTGTGTTCAAATTGTTTATACTGACAAAGTGATATGTCCTTAAATATTCAAACTATACATTTTAAACATTATTTGGACCATTACACTTTCAATAATTTTATAAAAGGTCTGACAACCTTCAGGAAAATGCCTATGAAGACAGAAACTATCATAGAGTTCCCTGATCCACCTGAATTTTACTCATGAATTCCTTAAGAATCCAGGGACTCCTGGCTAGGAACCTCAAATTATGGGAATAAGGGCTTACTCTAGCTGCCCCTTTCATTTAGTGGGTGCTAAGATTATTAATGTTGTGAACAGTGGAAAAAGTAAAAACAAAAAATACACTTTAAAAAATTAGCTCAAAATTTGGTTTAGATTTAAAGAAACAGGAGAAGACACAGAATACTCTAAATAACTATATATGTTAGATAATCCAAAAAAAAAAGGTCAAATTTTCCACACAGCTGGGATAGTATAGTGACTGATCCTGCAGGAAAAGAGGTGGAAACAAAATCAAGTCAGCTTTTTAGGCAAACATTGATTTTACCGTGTCAAAGTTTGCCAGGGCCCCTCTGGCAAACAAGTTCTGTACCATAACCAGGTGTCATATAGCAACACTTCTTAAAAAGCTGTTTGCTATTTGCAAACATTGCAGCTACTATAAAAATTATCCATCAAACTGTGATCCTTCTAGAATACTAAGTTGACGGCAGAAAAATTCATGAATAACATAGCTACCGAGACCCTAAGGGGTAGAATTATTAATTGAGAAGAGATCCAGCTTCCAGGTCAGAAGAAATTACTTCTCAGACTTCTCTGACTAGCAGTCAGGTCTAGGAGAAAAATTCAAACACACACACACACACACACACAGTCAGCTAATTGCTTTGCCAGGATGTTATTATACATATCCCTTACCTTTATCTAATTATTTAATTAGATGTCTTAGTCCATTTGGGCTGTTATAACAAAATATCACAGATTAGGTAGTTTATAAGCAACAAAAATGTATTTCTCAGAATCCTGGAGGCCGAGAAGTCCAAGGTTATGGCGCCAGCAGATTCTATGTGGTGGCGATTGAGGCCCATTTCCTGGTTCACAGACTGCCCTTCTCTCTGTGTCTTCACATGTCAGAAGGGGCTAGGGAGCTTTGTGGGGTCTCTTTTTACAAAAGCATGAAGCCCATTCGTGAGAGCTCCACCCTCATGACCTAACCATCTCCCAAAGGCCGCCCCCGGAACCCCCCCCCCCACCTCCTAACATCATCACAGGGGGCACCAGGATTTCAACTTATGAATTGTGTATGGGGGTGAGGGAGCATGTAAACATATCATAATCATAGCAGATACCTAGTTTTCAAATACTTCTACCCCCAAATCCTGATTTATGTCCCATCCAAAGCTGTTGGGTTTGTTTTAATACTAACGTAGTAGCTGAAATATAGTATTTATTGAACTAGCACCTGCTGGATACAACGTACAGGATGTCCTGGACTTCAGTGCAACTGCACAGAATCCATTCACTCTGTCCCTTATACCTAGCAATTTAAGACTTTTTCATTGTAAAAAAGAAAAAGGGAGAGCAGGAGATTGAATTACAGTAAGCATCAAGGTTTATTTTCAAATCAGCATTTCCTTCCTGTTATACGAAGGTCTTTTCTACCTTTATAATTATTCTTAAAATTTCTGGGTTTTGTTTTCTTTCTTGGTATCCATGGGAAATAGTTTCACAGATGGAAAAGTCATACCTTAGCTGGGGAGGTTTGCCTTATATAACATTTCTCCTTTATCCAATGAGCCTACATTTATACTCTTCAAATAAAAAGAGAAGAAAAAATAGAACTGTATGAATAGGACTAGGAAGCTAGCAGTATTGTGTTCACACTGTTAAAAAATTCAAGGAAATTGTTCTCCATTTGAGATCTAAATGTTTTTAGCCATATGATTTCTGGAGACATGCCAAAAATGGAAAATTTGAGTAGATATTAGTAGAATTTGGTTTACACCGTATTATGCTTAAAAATTATTTAGACTTTCTATCCTATTTCAGTATTACTTGATAAATTGGGAAGATGGATAGTTAGATTGATAGGTGGATGATATATTCATTCTATTTGATTGTCTGAATTAACCAGATTTACCACTTTTTGGCATTGAATGCATGCCAGAATTCAAGTACTTAGCATGAAACTTTTGGATAATATTAGAGATTAAAATCTTCAGGAATCAACAATTGAAACTCTTCTTGAGAAATTGGTCCTCCACTCTATATGATCTTTAACATATGGCAAAATATGTAATTTTAACCAAGTATTTTAGGGCAGTAAGTACACATTTAGAATTAACATTTTTATGTGAATGACACCTCCATATTGTACCTTTTAACTGACCTAAGGAGGAAAGGGAGCAATAAACATAAAGTTTGGCAGATGTTCAGGGTGAAAAAGGAGTAGAAAGAAACTAGAGTGACTCTATATGGTGAATGTGGGAGAAAGAAGGAAAAGTTAGAAGAAGCAGAGGAAAGTAGAAGTATGGGGAAAGCCTCCCTTCCATTAACAAAGTTCAAGTCTACTCATTTTTCATTACGTAAAACTAATTGGTAGTTTTTCTTTTATATTATGCTATCCTCTCTACTGTTTTCTTCTAAATTTTAAGAATTCAAGATTTATCTTATTTGACTTTAGAGGCCCCTTATACTCTGAGTCAATTTTATTTAAATATAGAAAAAAATGTCTCTGTGGAAACAAAACCACATCTATGTAATGTTGTAGTGTAACTCTTTTTGGAAAATGGATTTTTGAAGACTTGAGGCATAATATTAAATTCTGAAGAAAACAAGAAAGAATAGAATATATAATACTGCTGGGCTTAGCATAAATTTAAGAATAAGGAGTTGGGAAAAGTGAGGTGTGTTTTTATATGATAAATAAAAAATAAAATACCAACCAGTAAACGAGTTGCCTAGGGTAAGAATAATCATTAAAAGATGGCAGTACTGGGGCTTCCCTGGTGGCGCAGTGGTTGAGAGTCTGCCTGCTAATGCAGGGGACACGGGTTCGAGCCCTGGTCTGGGAAGATCCCACATGCCGAGGAGCAACTAGACCCGTGAGCCACAACTACTGAGCCTGCGCGTCTGGAGCCTGTGCTCCGCAACGAGAGATGCTGCCATAGTGAGAGGCCCACGCACTGCGATGAAGAGTGGCCCCCGCTTGCCACAACTAGAGAAAGCCCTCGCACAGAAATGAAGACCCAACACAGCAAAAATTAATTAATTAATTAATAAAACTCCTACCCCCAACATCTTCTTTAAAAAAAAAAAAAAAAAAAAAGATGGCAGTACTGTAGGCAATACGTAAACTTTAAAATGATCATTTGGCCACGATAAGTGTCACTTCGCATGATGAACTTTTCTATTCTATGCCTTTCCTCCACTGAATTTCAGAGATATGATTCCTGAGGTCTGTAAGGCTATTTTGCTTCTTACTACGAGTTGGAGTTTGAATACTAGTTAAAAGATCCTTTGTTGAACAAAGGAAAGCACCTGGTTTGCCAGAGAGCTATTTCCCATCCCTAGCAGATTCTGTGCTCCGTTACAAGATTGCAGGTAAAAAATTACCCATTTCGATTCTCAAGGTCATTCCCAAGTGAGAAGAAAGACCAAATGGACAATGTAAGAACAGATACAAATCACACTGTACATTTTCCATGATTCTCCAACAGAGTCAAATGAATGAAATGTGCTTCAAATATTACAAATATCAACAGCAGTTTAATCTTAATAAGGACAGGGGGCCACAGAGAAGAGCAGAGAGGGTAGTAGATTCAGTACCAAGGGGTGTACGGAAGGGGGCAGCAGGTGCTCCTTTGGAATCAGCCAAGCCTTGGGCTGTCCTTGCATGAGTAATCACAGGGCAGCCTGGACTACCTTAGTATCCTGCTGGTTCTGCTCCCTTGTACTTTCACCATCTCCCTCGGCTTTGGCTACCATCCTAATTTCCTGTAATGTGTGAAAGATCTGTCTTTCCACCCAAGAGTAGAAAGATGAGAGATATTCCCACCAATGGGCACTGTACTCTCACTGTCTCTTCCCACCATAATCATTGTGCTACTGGTCAGTCATCTCAAACGTTCACTTATACTTTCTTGATTGTGAAGGAAATTTGGATTACAAAGCAAACATGACAAAGGTAAATAACAGGTATAACTGTATTTGATGCAGATTAGCATGGCTATATGACATTAAACCACCCTTTTGTATCTGTTATCTCTTTCCCCTTATGGATCCTTCTAGATAGGAATTTGCTGCCTTTCAGCAAGCTGGTTTATATCCTTACTTTCTCCCCTTTTGTTACAACACGAACAAGATATTTCATTTTACCCATTTTTTCCCCCTCTGAGTAATGAGTTCAGTTTCTGCTTTATTTATTCAAATTATAATCTGTTTATATTCAAAAAGGATTTACAGTGATTATCTTTCTAGTTGAATTCCAGGCACCTCATCAAAAATTGCTTTCTCAGGGAAACTTGCTTTATCAATTGGCCCAGAATCCCTTTGACTGAATCCCTCAGAATCTATTTTCTCCCTTCTTCTTTTAGGTGTGGCCTTTTGAAGGGCATGATTACCCGCCTCCCTATCACCACCACCACCTGCCATCTGAGTTTACCAATCTCTCTTCTTAAAGTCTTACTGAACTTTGGGTTCGGTTTAGCCCTTAAGTTTTTTCTAATAATCACAAGTATGCTGACCTTGCCCACTGGATGACAGAGTGAGCCTAAAATACAAAGAGTAGTTAATAAATAGTAATTTTTAAAAATCTCTTAGAAAGAGGCAGGAAAAACTATATGATGGATTCATTTAGCTATTTTAATTTATTTTAAAAGGTTTACTTTAATTGTCGATACATGGACTTAATGCTTATCTTCTCTGGCTATAACAAATAGTTGAGTTTTATTTACTTTCCTTTTTGAGAGACACTTTCTAGATCCTAACTGTTAAATATTAAAATCAAATCTCTTTTTTGAAAAGCTGTTTTTAAGTATGCATGTACATATGGGGGGTATGTGTGTTATAGATTTCTTCAGAGCTCATGCATAGTCAGTGCAAAAGGAAAGAAGATATTTATAAATTCTCGCCGGGCACTCATGAACTGTGGTGAACATGGTAATTGTCTCATGTGCACAGCGTTGTATAAAAAGTTGATCTTCCACTGACCTACCCTTATGGTAAGAAGGACCTCAAGCCTTTTACGCTCACCTTGTAATTTCCTTCAGTTTTGACTGTTTCCTCACTAACATAATCTTCAGATTATGATTTAGCTTCCCCGATGGACTATGGAAAGAGACCCTGTTTCATATGGATGCAGCATTCCAGTTCTTAGGTTGTTGTTGGGTTTTTTTTTTACTGTAAATTAATACTGTCGTTCTGATGCCAGAACTGTGTGGGAATTTTAGTTACAGTGAATTAGCTCAACTGCTGATCAAACACTGACATGAGTGAGTCACTGAGCCTTCAAAGCAGAGGACTAGAGCCTGGAACGGGGTCACAGAATGAAGTGCTAGTCAGTACAACCTGCTGTCACTCTCAGCAGCCTTTCCTGGGCCAATTCTGCTGCAACTTCCATCTCCATATTGACATATAAATGTGTTCTCACAAAAAAACAATGTTAATTAGAATGATCGTTTCCTAGATCACCCTTCAAGGTACAGTGTATCCCCAATACTGCCAAACTCCCTAAGTCTGGATTCCAATATCTGTGCCCTGTTTGTAAGGACTAAACTCTCAGTATGCTGAGCACCCTGGAGCCCTGAAGCAAGCAGGGAGTAGCTGGAGCTCCAGAGGTGCAGCTGGGCAACTTCTGCAATACTATGATCAGAAGATCTCCTTCTTGAAACTAATAGAATGTTATATGTCACTTATATCTCAATTAAAAATGCATATATCAAATCATTATGTTGTCCACCTGAAACTAATATAATGTTATATGTCACTTATTTTTCAATTAAAAAAGACCTCCTCCTTGCCCCCCTCTCTGGGAATGAACTCTTAGAAGAACTCTCTATCAATAAGGTAGAGAAAATATATTCATTGAACTAATATTTATTAAGAACTTGCTTTGTGCTAGTGAGTTACAAAGTAGAACAGCTCAGCTTTATCAAGGTTATATTCTCATGTCAGCAGGGCATGTGGGGAGCCAAAGAATAAACACATTAACAAATTAGGAAGTTTCATGTGTTAATAAGTCCTGTGAAGATAGTCAAATGGGAAGGTGTTATAGAGAAAGACTGGGGGAAAAATATACCACTAAGGGGAAGATGACCAGAAAATAACTTCTGGAATGGAGACAATGAAGTCTCAACCTGAATAATGATGATCTAGGGGCTGCACATGTGATAGAAATTCAGATGGCCAGTGTGGCTAGAGGATGGGGAGCCTGGTGGAAGATGGTGTGAAATATAGCCAGAGGCTAAAGGATGTAAGCCAGTGGAGACAAAAGTGAGGAGTTTGGATTTATTTTAGTTTCAGGTTTATTAGAAGGTTTAAGCAAAGTAACAAGGGCCCAATCTCCATTTTAAAAACTATAACTCTGGCTGTTATATTGGTATGAATTCTAACAAGGTAAATGTAGAAACAAATGTTCAAGTAAGAAGCAACATCCATGGCTCTGGGAAGCAATGATGATGTCTTAGCTTATTGTAAAATGGAGGTTGAGGAAAGAGACCTGGATGGAATATAGTTTGGTTTGGTCAGAGGCAGCAAGACTAGCTGAGAAATGAGATGCAGGGACGAAAGATGTGTGGTTCTTTCTGTGTTGATATATAAGCAACTGGGTGGTTTGTGGTTCCATTTAATTAGAGGTGGTAGACGATGAGAGGAACAGATTTGAGGGGGCTGGAGGAAGCTAGGGAAATAAGAGTTCCTTTTTGGCTAATTTAAGTCTTAATTGGTTCTTAAACATCTAGCGGTAGGAATAATCAGAGCAGAGCCCACTGTCTGATTTTCAAGATAGACATGGGGTGTCGATGTAAATTAGTGTATCGGCAGCATGTAGATAGTTCTAAGCTTTGGGACTGGATAAAATCACATAGGAAGAGGGTTTATACGGAGAAGATAAGAGGCTGAGACCTAAATTACTCCAAAATTTAGAAATCAGATAAGGGAAAGGAGCCAGAAAAGAAGATGGAGAAGAAGCAACCAATGAGGTAGAAGGCCACTAAGGAAATTTGCTAACGTTGAAGCCAACAGAAAGTATTTTAAGGAGAGAGAAAACCAATCAAATACAAATAAGAGATTGAGTAAGATCATCATGGAGAAATGGCCATTGGATTTCACAAGTGAAGGTTAATGGGACCTTGGAAAGTTCACTTTTTTAAGATATTATATCTGATGACAGGAATATGATGTACCGCTTTTTCTATTTAAATTTCATAACCAGTCCAATGTTGAAAAAAATTAAGTGGAAAAAAAGTGTTATCTAGACTATAAAATTCAGCATGGAAATGTTGACTATAAATAAATGTAAAGAACAATGCCATGTGATATAAAGGACAAATTAAACAGTTCTCATTACATCATCTAGCTTAAAATATTTTCCAGTCAAAGCAATTTGTAAATGTTAGAGTCAATTTCTGCAAAGTTGAAAGGTAATTTTTATACTCAGATATTCATAATGTCTAGTTTATTGAAGTCTTAAGCCATGTATATTTTAACCATGAAGTAGAGATACATTGGTCCAAAAAATCATTTGAGTTAAAGCTGAAAACTATTTGTAGCAGATAGAAATAACTTTCTATGACTTAATATATTTTTTTCTCTAACCCAAGGTATGGTGACATGGTACCAAAAACCATAGCAGGGAAGATTTTCGGATCCATCTGTTCGCTGAGCGGGGTCTTGGTCATTGCTCTGCCTGTCCCAGTGATTGTATCCAACTTCAGTCGAATCTACCACCAAAATCAACGAGCAGACAAACGGAGAGCACAAAAGGTGTGTATTCAGTTCTG
The DNA here is from genome assembly GCF_025265405.1 of Mesoplodon densirostris. Lineage (NCBI taxonomy): Eukaryota > Metazoa > Chordata > Mammalia > Artiodactyla > Ziphiidae > Mesoplodon > Mesoplodon densirostris. The sequence goes on from NC_082669.1 coordinate 84,279,162, forward strand.
TGCAACCACGATTTAGTGTCTCCCATTTTGTATAGTAAGCTTTAAAATCCCCTACTGGCTATTCAGTGTTGTGGATTTGGTCGATAGTTGCATCAGTCAGCACAAGCTAAATTATACTATAGTAAAAAAGAACCTTAATACCTTAGTGGCTTAAAGCAACAAGGAGTATTTCTTAATCATGCTACAGATTGGTCTGGTGATAGAAACTCCATCTTGACAATGTGCATCTGCAATCATTCAAGCAGGGGTAAAAGGACATGATGAATCACACACTGACTCCTAAAACTTCCTCCTGGAAGTGGGCCAAATCACTCCCATCTCTACTGCCTTAACCAAAGTAAGTCATATAGCCGTGTGTGACTTCAAAACAGGCAGGAAAAGACAATCCTCCTGTGCAACCAGAGACAGAAGGAAAGAAATATTTGGTGAACAGCACTAATGATAGTGGTAAAATCAAAGATAGATTCTTGGCAAATTTTATTAGAATCAGATTTCTTGATCTGATTCATTTAGTCTCTGTCCATCAGGGATCAAGCTGGTTCCAGTAGACAGGGGCTATTAAAGGGCACCAAAATATGTCTCAGATATCCAACATAGTTGACACAGGAAGTAGGAGAAATTTGATCATTAGTAGCTGAGTTTTATTTTTGGCCCAGCAGTTTACTGTTTCTCTGAACTTCACATCAATGAACTAATCTCAGAGTAAACAGGTTGTATACTCATTTGTGAAAGCAGGAAAACAATCCCTACATCGCAATAAGATTAAGATTATGTGTAACTGTATATAAATATATATAAGCATATCATAATATTAACAAGATTTAACATTTACTGGTGGCTTACTATGTGCCAGGTATTTGTTTGATTTTTTAAAATAATTCATATAGTCTTCTCAACAAGCCTAGAAGTTAGTTACCATTATTATTCCTATTTTGTAGATGAGAATTCTAAACTACCCAGGATTTGAGAAATTCTAAGGTTGCATACCTAAAAAATTGGAGAACTCTCACTCAATCCAATCTGGCTTCCAGGTTCATACACTTGAACACTAAGATAGATGCCTCTCAGAAAAACTGACTACAAGAGGGAGAGGATATGGGGATATATGTATACTACAGCTGATTCACTTTGTTATACAGCAAAAACTAACACACCATTGTAAAGCAATTATACTCCAATAAAGATGTTAAAAAAAAGAAAAACTGACTAAATGTCAGCACACTTTCCCTCCCCATTCTTTGTCAAAATAATCACCTTGAGAGTCAGGGCCCTTGTTACTTAAAAATAATTATGGAAATCTCTTTTACAGTTTCCTTAAGGCTATGGTGCTAGATTTCCAGGATTCTTCATGGATACTGTATCATGTCCTTTAAGAATAGATTTATTTTTTTAATATCAAAAAAACACTCATAACCATGACTAAAGTGGATGTACAGTACAGGTATAACTCTAAAATATCATGAGAGATTTTGGTACAGTTCATAACTGGCTTTGTATGTAGTTCTAGAACAGGATTTTAAACATGCTTTCAAACAATGTTTATCTCTTTAGTAAAGCAAAACGTATACTTTATACTTCATACAGTATAAAATATAAAACCTCATAAAGTAACTCTTTGGAAAGTTCAGGTTAATCAACGTGGTCACACAGCATGTTGTCCCGAGAATTTGTTGACATCCATTGTCAGAGGTCTGCTTCCTTTAGCAAAGAATCACTCTTTTAGCCTTGTAGTTTCTTGCTTTATGGAATGCCCCATTTTTGGACAAGTATCCAGCCTTTAACTAATTATTGTAGAGAATAATAATAAATAAAACTGATAATCCAATAAACAAGGCACCCTCTGGGCAGTTGTAGTCTCAGGCAGGGCACACTTTCACAAGCAGAGATGGAGGAATTTTGGCCACAGTTGGCCTCCATCAGGGCTTGTCATGTACCACAGCTGTGGCTCTGCCCACACACTACAGTCTCTCTACTGGGTACACACAAGTGCATTGTTTAAAAATAACAGAAATCCTACAAAAAGCATAGCTCTCCAGCATCCATCCTTCTCCAGTCTAGAAACTTCTTCTTTAATATGAGCCACCTATCATTCATTTTCTCAATGCCAAAAAAAAAAAAAGCTACCTGCATGAAAACTGTTCAAAGTACAAATCTGATTTTCAAATAAACCAGTCTTCAAAATATCTGTTCTTTTTTTAAATTTTGTCATCTGCCACAAGCAAATCAATATAGAAAATCTTAGAATGTTTTAGAAGCTTTTTTGTCTAAATAAATTTAGAATGCAAAAATAAATAAATATGATATTTAAAAAGTACACTAAATTGAAAAGCATGTTTTATGAACTTTTTATCTTTAAAGTATCTCCTGTATTCTAAGTTTCTGCCATAATGCAATGAATTTTAATACTGTGACTACTAGTATATAGAAAGCCAAATATAATAACCTAATGTGATATGTCCAGTAAATAGCCTGTGACCAAAAACTGAACATAGCCATCTAAGAAAGAAAGGTAGATATGGAAATAAATAAGTTACTTACCAAGGGATATTTTCTATTTTCCTTCCCAAGAAATTGTTTAAAAAACAATAAACATTTGTTAGGCTAAGATAGTTTCAATTTATCTGGAAATGGGCGATTTGACAAATATCAGAGTTATGCAAAAATAACCAGTTAATTCAGTCAAGCAAGATGTCCATTCAGTAAAAGTGTCAGTCAAGCTGAATAATAAATATTACAAAATGCTTTTTTAGACCAGAATTGTTTATGTTTAGTCCCATTGACAGCACCAAGCTCAAGCAAAACCATATACACAATTAAAATAAGACAGTCTTGCATATCTGCACTTGCTCTTTTCAATTAAAATAGCAAGTGTTCAGTATCTGAAGAAAAATCCTCTTCTACACATGCACACACACACACACACACACACAAACACACACACCAGAATATAATGGCAGAATATGGAGACATTTAGTCTCTTTTCTTACTCTCTTCAAATTTCTGAATCTTATGTCCCAAGTCCTGCATCCTCAGTGTGACTTTCCCTTGACAGACCAACTCATAGTCATTTCTCTCTTCCTCCCAAATCTTACGTCACTTGCTATCTCTATTCTCTATTTGGCAATTCTGTTAGACTTTATTTTGACTTTTATCTTTTTATGACTATTATCTTCTTAGCCAAAGCTTAATATATCTTGAGAGCATTACCATGTCTCGCATTTTAATGCCTTATACTTATTTCCATTTTTTAATCTACTATTTCTGTTATTCTGGTTGAAGGCCAGCATTCAGCAGACATTTGGCATGGTGTGCCACAAGACCAAGTAAACCAATGAACTCATATAGTATTGTAGTAAAATGGAAGAAAAGCCGTGAATGAAACTGAGATGGGAGGTTCTTTTTCTAACACAGTACATGACTTAGCAAAATGGCTATTCTGTCTCTAAAACAACTGTTTCTTTTTCCCTAAACTTAGAACTACTTCTATGGTAGTGGTTGCCATAATATGTAGGTTTTCCATTATGGAAAATATGTCATTTTCCTTTGTTGGACAGTATTTTTCGGTAATGTACATGTCTCATTTATGAAAGAAAGTAATATTTCCTAATACTGAGGCTAAATGCTTGGAGAATGACATAGGTGAGACTAGTAACTCTGATATAGGCAATATAATTACATGCAGTGGTTGCAAAAAAAAAGAAAAAGAAAGAGGAGGGGGGTAGGAGGGGAAGGTTGAGGGAGGAAGGGAACCAAAAAAGACATTGAATGTTCCAGGAGCCCAGTGAGACTTTAGGACTGAAGTTTCAACAATACCCCTTTCTGGAAACCAAATGTATATTTATATTACTTATTTCTGAATTATTACGTCAATTCTAAGTCATTTCCAAATGTGCTTGTCACTTCCCGTTGTTTTATTGAGTCGGTTCTGAAATCCTGGCTGCACCATACAGCTTGAAGTTAAGCATTTTCTACCTTCCAACTTCATTCTCCAGTACTGTCTCAGTATTTTGAGTCATCTAAACACTATCGTGCCAACCAAGAGTGAAATTTGTCTATTTTTCCCATCACTTATAAATATGATCTTTGTACAGAGTTTTATTTTAACCTGGAATCAGCATACACGAAGAAGAAATTCACAGAGGAAGAGAGAAGGGATGGGATTGAAGCCAGATGATATCTTAATGCTATTCTGAGTCCTTCCAACTCTCTGTGCTACTGTCAAATGCTGTGGGTGTGGGTAAAAGGGCACCTTGGTACAACTGTGGAGGGAAGTTTGGTAAAACCTTTCAAACAAAACAAACACACACGCCCTTTGATCCAGGAATAATGCTGCTTCTAGAAATTTGTCTTGCAGATCGGCTCATCATGATGTTCCAGGCAGGCAACATTGCTTGTAGTAGCAAAAAATGCCTTAAAAATTAATTGTGGTTGGCCTGCTAGCTAAATGATGCTTCTCATTCCTACAGTGGTATATTACACAACCCTAAATAAATGAGGTGGCTTTATGTAGATATGGGAGGAGTCCCACTTGTACTAAATGAAAACAGCTGAGTGCAGAAGAGTGTGCAGCATATTCTCCCAAGTAAAAATGTATGCGTATATACATAGGAATATATATTTGCTTTTATATGTCTAGAATATTTCTGGTAAGATTCTCTAGAAATATTGCCAGTGGTTGACTCTGAAGAACAGGAGTAGGTTAGTCCAGAGAGACTTACTTGTTTTTCATGTACTATTGTAGTCTCAAAATTTTTGTCATATGTATATATTCATTTTCCATTTAAAAAATCTAGATAATTAAAATTGTTTTATTAAAAAGAAGATTCCAGGGGCTTCCCTGGTGGCGCAGTGGTTGAGAGTCCGCCTGCCAATGCAGGGGACACGGGTTCGTGTCCCGGTCCAGGAGGATCCCACATGCCGCGGAGCGGCTGGGCCCATGACCCATGGCCGCTGAGCCTGCATGTCCGGAGCCTGTGCTCCACAACAGGAGAGGCCACAACAGTGAGAGGCCTGCGTACCGCAAAAAAAAAAAAATATTTCAGGGCTAGAGACTGAGATAGTCTTCCTCTGGGTTGTTTAGAAAGGGAAAAGACGGAGTCATTACAAGTAAGTTCTTACCCAAGCCACTCCAGTTTCTTCCTTACATACACTCGTTATATGTGTCACACGAACAGAATGGTCACCAAAATAGTGCTTCCCAGGAAATGAAAACCAGACTCATACCATGACAGTCTGGGGCAGATATACAACAGCAGTTTTAAAGTAGAACAGAATATCAGAAGTCCAACCAGTAGACAAAGTGGATAAATTTAGGGTAGTGGTAAATTTTTTTTTTTTTTTAGAGAGCACATGGTATACAGCGTCTACACTGGCCAATTTAACAAAAGAATTGCAAAAAACAGAATTTGATATTTGAGGATGCAGATACAACTGAATAGTTTTCTTTAAAGGAAGGCCTGAAGGAAGGGAGAGGGGAAGGCAGGTAAGAAATAGAGAGGAGAGGGGAGGGGAGGGGTAGGGAAGAGAGGAGGAAAGAGAAAAAAAAAAGAAAGGCAGTAGGTTCCTGGAACTTAATTACTAAATTTAAAAAGAACATTAGTTTAAATGAAAAGAAGTTGGCTGTTGGTTTGCTGGGTCTTCATTTCATTAAGTTACTCAGATTGGGATAAGTGAAAATATAAGCCGTACTGCTATTTTTCTCTTGATACAATTGACAGAAACAACACTGAAATAACGTGATCTTACTGTAAAGACTTAATTACAATTCTTAAACATATAACCCAACTCCAGAGTAGTTCATCAATCTCACTGATAAACGTTAACTAAAATAAAGCACTTAAATGGTGAAAGTTTACTTTTCAGTAGTTACATGTGAGAAGCTGGCATGCTTTTAAAAATGTGTACGCTGACAGTAGGATTATATAAGAATGCACTCAGTGTTTTAAGAAATCCAGTCATAGATCTTAATAGGACATTGCTTCTTTTTCTCTTACAGAAAGCCAGACTGGCCAGGATCCGGGCAGCCAAAAGCGGAAGTGCAAACGCTTATATGCAGAGCAAACGGAATGGCTTACTCAGTAACCAACTGCAGGTACAAGTCAAACATTTCTTTTCCTTTAATGTTCCAGTTATTGGTGCAATATTGATTTAGTTCTACTTAACCATATAATTTTATTGTGGGTAATTGCGAAAATGGCTATGAAACAACAAAAGTGTCATCTTTTAATAACCTGGCCCTGTAACATCTTTTCTCTTTTTTTTTTAAGAGGAAAAAAATGTGTCTTTACTAGAACTATCCACGAAAATTGTTTTCTAACAGTGGCATCCCAGGTGGAATACAATGACTATGTATGTTTAGTATACATATTATGGTTTATAATACCATATTTCCACAAAAACAAACCAGGACTCCTTGGGAAAATAGCCAATTCCATGCCTGTCACCCTGGACCATCTTACTGGCTGGAGGCTAGAAGCTGGGCTATGAAATATTGCCAGTGAATCATGATTCCCATTCATGGTTGGGCAATATTTCTGCACTATCTCACAGAAACTTGGGAAAAGTCAAAAATTCTCAACGACTCAAATACCTAGTTTTTTTTTTTTTATTTCAAAATTATGTATGCTCCTTAAAGTTCATTTGAGTGGCGATGTGGCGGCGGGAGGGTTGACATCCTGTCTTGTTTTACTTCTTACTGAAGAGGGAACACCATTCTGTGTTATAAAGTTCACATGGTATGAAATAGAATTTGAGAAACTTTACTTTTACCTCAAAACTCTCTTTTAATTTGTAGGATTCCAATCATCTTTACTTACATAATAGCTTTTGTGTAGGTAAGCATGATGGTGGTTTCAGGATTATCTAAGTACTAGATTAAATACAATTATCCCAGGCTTTCAAAGGTAGCTAGGAGATGAATGAGTAAAATAAAATTAAATTTTCAGTTCATGGAGGCAAGTCTAAAAGGCCAGATCGCTAATTTGACGAAAACATAAATGCTGATTATCAAACTCAAAAGCAACTCTTCATTTGATCCATTTTAGTTAAAAAAAATAAAATGCTGCCATTTAATCTCAGGAAATGGGCAAGATCTCTCTGTGGAAATATGTGGCCGAGGTTCTCATTGTTTGCAAATAAAATAGAAAGCCCTTTCTTCTCCCTGTTAACAGTCCTCTGAGGATGAGCAAGCCTTTGTTAGCAAATCCGGCTCCAGCTTTGAAACCCAGCACCACCACCTGCTTCACTGCTTGGAAAAAACCACGGTAAGGAAAAGGCAGAACTGCCTGCCCCTGCAACTCAGAGAGTAATCCCACTGGTTTTTGTGAATATTTAATACATCCAAGCACAATTTCACCATCTGCATTACTGCAAAATATACTAAAAACCAAAAAAATCCACAATGATTGAAATTACTTTGAAAGACTGTAACGACATTTCAACTTAGAAAGTATTTTAGAGACATTAAAATGTTTTCATCCTTGGTGGTAATCTTAACCCTAGGCTAAAATATCAGTTTAATGCAGATGGAAAATTGTCTTCCAATAGCTGACTGCAAGTCCTATAAAATATCTTCTCCTGATTCTTAAAATGCTGATTAAACAGAAATAAAAATAATGAAGTTTAAGTGTTCCTGACATCTGGATAAAGAGAATAGCAATAGCAATAGCAATAACAAAATAGAGAATAACTGAATATAAGCATTGCTTTCATTCACAGGTATAATAAACAGAGATTGATAATAAAAACTATCTGTTCTCATAAGAAAAATGACGCATTTAATTACTGGCATACCCCTTGGGGCTGAGGATTCAGTCTGCATTTCTCCACTTGTAAGCTCCCAGTTGGACCGCCTCTTTAACAAAGGCATCTGTTTCCTAGCTAGCTTGTCAAAAGGGATCACAGCCTGTGACCACAGAGCAGAATAAAACTTTCACCGTATTTGAATCAAGTCTGCTTGTTCACTCACCAGAGACACACATATGTATTCTCAATTCTGACATACTGTCCATCCACTTATTCATATACTTATATAGTCTTTCAACCAACATGTACTACTTGCCTATTATGTGCCAGACAGTGAGCCAGACCTAAGATACACCGTGAAGTCAGGTATGGCCTCTGCCCACCTTGAGCTGCAAGTTTGGGACAAAACATGGATGTTACTGGAGAAGGACAACTAGCAGGGGAAGCAAAAATGGGGCCCCAGTGGACTGGGGGCAAAGAGGGTGGAGCCAGAGGGTACCAGATCAGGCAAAGCTTCCTGGTGGAACTTGAGTTAAGAACCACAGGACGATTATGAGTTAGTTAGGCAAAGAAATGAAGGGGCTAAAAGTTGATGTAAGCACCTGAGGAAGACTGGAACTTGGCCTAAGAGGAAGTAAAAGAACTTGAGGGTGGTCAGAGGAAAGAGGGTACCATGGCACAAGCAGAGGAACAGAGGAAGGCAGTGGCCAGATTACCTTGTGTTTTGGAGGCACGTAAAGAATTTTGATCTCTATCTCGTAATAAATGGAAAATTATTTGAGGGCTTTAAACAGATTATATTAGTATCTTAAATAAAGATCTATACTTTATTAGGATAACTCTTTGAAAGTTAAATGATAACAATAATCAGATGTAGGTATCCCTATCTTTTTGTTTCTATTTTCATTTTTTGACTATTTTACCTTTTAGGGCTTTTTTCATCAAAAATTATTTAATACTAATTAATATAGTTTAAATTGAGCTACCTGCAAAAATATACGTTAACCAGCCACAGAATGACTTCTTCCCTTTCAATCACTGATGAGATAAATTAGAATGTCATGCCTTATGACTTGTATTATGTATGTGAAATGTGCATTGTAAAAGAAGAAAACAGATTGTGACTCCATTGTGAGCTATATTTTTTTCTATAGAGTTTAATATTTAACATGAAATTCTGTCTTAGCTGATCATATTATCCTCTGGACTCTAAACAGAATGTTAAATTTCATTTACTTCAAAATGCTTGTCTCAGCAAAGAAATGGCAAAATGAGTAACTAAAACAATATTTTTCCCATTAGCCAGTAAATTCCTTCAGTTGTTTTACCAATATTTTAGGATGAGAGATGGTTAAGTGAAATTTGGCATGGACAAAGCCTTCCATTATAAGACTATTCCCATCCACACAAAGAAAAAAAATAGTAATTGAAGATATTCTTAGTAGTTCAGACCAAAAATGTTTTCCCTTATGTTTCTGAGGTAAGAGTATGGCATAGGCAATTTAGGAAGCAATTCTTTATTAAATATTTTAAAAGCAAATTTTACACTGTGTTTCACTAAGATGTGGTATGTGAAATGATGTCCATCACTGTTGGCTTCTGGGTTAGAGGAACATAGACAGAGATCATGGGTCCAGCCAGTGAGGTATCACAAAGATAAGAATGGAGACCTTAAAAGTTCAGTGCTAACCCATTCTGGGTCAAATATAAAGTGATGCATTCTGATAAATTTATTTTACTTATTGAATAAGTCTTATTTTACTTATTTAATAAGTCATTTTTCTATACACTGGGAAGTTTAGAGGAGCATCTAAAGGAATGGTAATTGTCTTAGTTATCTCATTTTCTAATTAAAAAATATTTTCAATCCCATGTGAAAATATTTGCTAATATATAACAGACAATCTAACTTGGAACATTCTATTAAAATAATCTCTTTCTCATAACTTCAGTCTGTCAGTTTGTTTAAAAATAAAGTACATGTGAATTTACACATTCCCCATGGGTATTATCTATATTCATTTTTGAGGGTTTCTAAGATTTAGTTGATAACTTCCAGATTTTATATTTAACTTAATAAATGATATTTCAAGGTAAAGTTAGTCTATAAATGGATACTAAATCAGTCTGTGTATATCAATCTCAGGGTCTAACTAGAGGGATATTATTTTCACACAAAGGCCAACAAGAAGCTTTGATATTCTAATTATTATGAAAATGATTCTTTTTTACCCATAAGATTGTGTAAATGTACGTGGGCATATCTCATTTCTAAAAAGAAAACTATTCACATCTTTTTTTCAGAGGTAAAATGCGATAATACTGTAAGTCAACCATACTTCAGGAAAAACAATAAATACATTTTTTTAAGTTAAAATGTGTTTCTGTGCTCTCTTCACATTTCTTACCACTATGGAACAGAATCACGAGTTTGTGGATGAACAAGTCTTTGAAGAAAGCTGCATGGAAGTTGCAACAGTTAATCGTCCTTCAAGTCACAGTCCCTCTGTCTCTTCACAACAAGGCGTCACCAGCACTTGCTGTTCAAGACGACACAAAAAAACTTTCCGCATTCCAAACGCCAACATATCAGGAAGCCACCGAGGCAGTGTGCAAGAACTCAGCACGATTCAGATTAGATGTGTGGAGAGAACCCCGCTATCTAACAGGTACCTGAGATTAATCTGTGTGCATAACACGCCTGTGCTGCTTCTCAGAGCACATCTCCACCTACTGTCATGTTGCCTCTGTGGCAATTAAATCCTAGTTCCTCAGGTCTAGAATGAGATAAAACTGGTCTGAAACAAGTAGGAAAATTAATCTACTGTAATATTCATTAAGAGTCAAAGGTAGTAGCTGAATCAATACTAAAAGAATAGAAAGAAGATAAGAAGGTCAGGCACACACAAATGTATTCTTACCTCTTCAACCTCACAACTTTTTCTTGAGCAGATACCTCTACACTCAGGAGTCCCCTAAGTCAACACACATGGCCTGAAATGATAGTCAACACAAGCAAAAGAGACAAATTAAATTGACATTGATATGAATGAAAGGTATTCAATGGCACCCAAAAATATTCAACGTAGTCAATGTCACAGTGAAAAATAAAACTATGCCCAAAGGAATCTTTTGAATCAGTATACAGTTTTGATCATAAAGGTATTTGGGGCCTCAACAAACACAAAACTCAATCCAGTATCAAAAAAAAAGATAAGCAAAATGCTGAAATTGTTTACCTCTGGTGAGTTTGTGGACAATTTAAGTGAAATTTTTCTATTGGTATTTTCCCTTTGCTTCTGTTTATGTGCTGCTTGTTTTGACCAAAATCATACATGTGTAATAATAAGTGTCAATAGTACATTTCAACTAGATAAATCATTATAAAGATGAATTTCTGTCCAAAGAATTTTCCTTTGTTCTTCAAATTAAAAAGCTTATCTTTTCAGATTAGCAATCTATTAATTCAGTGCTACTTCTTTGTGGGCATCCAACAACCTTTGTGGAAAAAAATCAGATGTCTCTGGGATTAAATGGAATATTATTATTCCATTATTATTTCATTGCTCCAATATTAAATGTTGGAGCAATGAAAGATTTCTGTCTCTAAGATATTCTACCTGTATGTTGTTTTACATTTATTCCAAAACAAAGTAGAAAATGAAGAAGTGTTTATAAAGAAAATCTTAGGACAAACATTTTAATTAAGTTTGCTATGGAAAAAAAGTAGTTTAAAGCTCCTATGTCTACCCTCCTTACTCCTACCCTCTTTCCCCCTCGCTACACACAGTATATAACTCATGCAAGAATACCACTTGGGAAAATGTTTAAGTATTAGTAATGACAAACTTGAGTTCTTAACATTTGGTTGTCACTAAGCTGAGAGCCTAAGGGCCTCATATATCCCAAAGAGACAAGGTAGTAAAGAGATTCTGTGGTCAAAAGAATCGAGGTTTATCCACAGGGTATGCCCCTTTCATGATGGTATCTCAAACCTCTCAGAGGTCCTGTCTGAAAGAAAACTGTTTTACTTTGCTCAACCTAGGCTTTCCAAAGCTCACCTGCTCCTCTTTTTTGCATTTTTGTAGAAAACACTTTGAGAAACACTGATTGAACCAAATTCAGCTGGCTTTTAGACATTTATTCGATGTTAATGCCCTAATGTTCATGTTAATTTATCTTAAGGTTTGGTGTTTCATTTTTTTAAACCTTGGTGATTGTTCTTAGCCATTTAAAATGTTACTTATAAACATGAAAACGTGTAATCCTCCGTTATTGGGGAAAAAAATTAAGTAAACAACTCACTTTCTTAAATCTATTTTTTCCTCATCAGCCGATCCAGTTTAAATGCCAAAATGGAAGAGTGTGTTAAACTAAACTGTGAACAACCTTATGTGACTACAGCAATAATAAGCATCCCAACACCTCCAGTAACCACCCCTGAAGGAGATGACAGGCCAGAGTCTCCTGAGTACTCAGGAGGCAACATTGTTAGAGTGTCTGCTCTGTAAGACAAATGGAATCAGGTCCAAGAGAATTTGAGCCCTAGCTGTGGAAAGAATCCCAATGTGGAAGAAAGAAGAAACAATAAATGTTTCGCAGATGAAAACGACAAAGCAAGGAGGTTGGTAGTGAAACAAAGACAAAGTTTCCAAACTTGAGGATGGAAGTAAAACCACCAAATGGCATTTCTAGATGGAGTCTAACCTGTCAAACTGAGAAATAGTCTGTGGCCCTTTGACTTTGTGAATGAGCACAATGAAATGCCGCCTATTGATGCTTCTTATGACCAGAACTCTTTTTTAATAAAATAAATAAAATAAATCTTTGAACATAATGTTCCAGTTGAATGCAAAACAAAAAAATATGGAAAACATTTTGATAAAAATTTTTCCTGTTAAAACCATGAACATTGGCTATGATGAAGATTATTACACATTAAAAAAAAAACCTCATACAACACGTTTGTATTGACTAAAGGAAACCATTGTAATGCATGCTAGAATTCTTTGGAGCCGTGATCTCAGTTTCCTTACGTTGTCTTCAGAATCGGCATGATAAACTATAATTGTAGAAAGAGGGAATTTCTGTGTACTTACAACAAGCTGATTGTTCATGTTCCATGGTGGGCTGTGCAAATAAACTCCTTTTAGAACTGCAGTATTTTTCATGGGGATGCTCACTAGTAAATCTAAAGTGTTCAGATAGTTCAGTATTAATTATTGTTTTACCTTGCACCTAGATACTGTTACAACTGCAATAATTCATTGTACACCTGTTGTATCAGGAATCAGGATTTTTTGTTGTTGTATTTCCAGATCTTCTTAGATACAGTGAAACCCACATTCCATAGAAAAACTTCTCGTGTCGCCAGGTTTTAGATACCTTTTTAATCCAAAACCCTTGTGCCGTAAATGTTTTTCTGTAATATTCTTTGGTCCACTGTATTCCTGTGACAGTGCATTATTTGTTCCTGTATTTCTATAGCACCTTTCTCTTAGATTTATCATCATCAGCTGGACTAATGTTTTGTAGTTCAAAGGACTTTCCTACTTTTGTATTCTCCAACAAGTTATCTTATAAGTAGATTATCATCATCATCAATCCCCTTGTCAAAAATCAGGAAAAAAAGGAGTTGACATCTATGAATTATCTCTAACCTTTCTGCTGTTATGGAAAAGCCCAGATACTGGATATATCATTGTATGTTTCATGAAAAGAATTGGCTGGGATTAGTATCACAGGATCAGTGATCCCAGAATCTCACTGGATGTATTATTTATTTTGCTTTAGATATTGAATACATTTTGAGAATAACTAGCGTGAATTGAAATGCAGAGATAATCTGGAGTGCTTTATGCAGCAATATTTGTTGAAAGCATGCTTTCTACGCCACTGGGGAAGGCAGCACAGATTTGTCTCAGAAAGGTTCCTGCATATTGCAAGGAGCAATTTTCTCCTCTAAATCAGGAGGACAGGAGTTTGATGATGCAAAATTGAGCTCTATGTACATTTAACTGAAAAGTCTTGAGATCTTTTCACCTTTAAAATATATCAGCAGACATGTCTGCACGTGACAGTGTAAAAAAGTTTTATGTCCAGTGAAAAGTTTTGTTCATTCCAAACCACCACTGTAAGGAATAAAGTTTAGCTTCAATACATGGAAAGAGTTAATAATTATCCCTCTACTATAGAGATTTTAAAATGCTTGTCATAATTTATCATAAAAAGGAAATAATCCAACCATTTTCAAGTAAAGCCAGAAATTCTTGCTTCCCCTTTCTAGACTAGCTTCCAGAACAATGCTGTGCACACAGTAGATTTATAAACACTTGCTGAGTGAAAGTCAGATAAACTCTACTATCTCACGGGAAGAACTGGCTTTATTCCTAGTATGTCTTTTTAAAAGTTACTAATCTTCCTGAAGCGTGAATATTAATAATTATATTAACACCTGCCTCATGTCACTTTATGCTTCTAGGGCAAATATATAGTGAAACTTCTTTGATGGCATTTGTTGAAAAACTTTTTTAAAAGTAGGCTAAAGAAAACTCAATCAGGAATACTTAGGTCTTTTGATTCCCAATGAAAAGTTCTATTTTCATGTTCTTAATATTACATTTAAAAATGCAGTTAGATTATTTCTGTTGCAATTCTGCCTCCTTTTCAACTTATCATTTATCCAAAACTATTAATTTCTTTAGACTTTCGGAAAAGAAAAAAAATTTTTGGTGTTTTAGGTGATTTAAAAATATACTGTGTTGGTGGTGAATGACTACTGATGACTGTGCTAAGTGCATCTGTATTGTAAGTGAAATGTAATTATTTCTGTGTGCCATATGGAGTAACCAAGGTCATTGTTTTTGACAATTTTGTTTGAAATTCGTATATCTTATTTCAAAGGATAGCATAATATCTGCATTATGCTGGAAAAAATAGACCTTTGGAAAATACTTAAATAAAACATGTGCATGCTTGAACAGGACAGGGTTGACTGTTGCCCTTTTTTTTTGTAGACTTCCTTCCTTTCCAAAATCTAGGGTGTACTACACTCTTCATGCATATTTTGGAGAAGCCTGTAACATGGACAGACTCAAAGAACCCATCCATCATGTGTGACACAAATCTACTCTAAATGGTGGAGATAATAATTTTCTGCCAACAATGGGAATTTAGGCAGAGACTTCAATAAGGAAGTTAATATCATTTAAAGATAAAAGAGTGCCACTGCTTTAAATAGTCATTTTTGGAAATATCTTGGCAACTACACCTCCATAGCTACTAACTATGATAATATAAAGTGTATTGCAAGGTTTTACTGGTTATTAAAATAAGATAGTTGGGTTAAAATCAGTTGTTTTTTATATACGATATTTTCAAGTAGAATGCCTTCTTCAATGTGTGACCCACAGTTATTAGCCTGTACCCTAAACGCCGCTTGCCTCTTGCACAGTGTCGACCAGAAAGAAGTAAGGCTGATACCTGAAACTTACACACTTCTTGATCACCACTGCTTGAGTTAAGCGAAGAGAAGCTCTGGGGTAATAACTTTGGTCAGAACCCAATTAGATTCTTAGTCAAAGACTCTTTTCTATCTACGGAAACAGGCGATTTATTTGTCTAGCTATATGTGTGTGTGTGTGTGTGTGTGTGTGTGTGTGTGTATTTATTTATATTTATACACATACACACAGATTTTTTATTCTTTTTTAAAAAATATACACATACTGATGGTTTCTCTTCAACAGGGCACCAAAAGCAAGAAAATGTTAAGAGATTATTAGAAGAAGGAGAAAGAGTAAGTCATTTAGTTAGTACAGAGAGTGCTTTTAACTAGTGATAACTAGTGAGTCTCTTGAGTGGATAGTCTCCATTTTTTTCTTATTAATTATTTTCCTTTACAATCCTTGATTTATTGAGATGCCAATCTTGCATTAAAAAGGTTCAACACACCTCCCTATTCCTTCAACTTTGTTACAGAGTTGACCTGAAAGTAGCCTCCAGGGAGTTATATCAATGATTGCCGACAACATTGCTCAAAAGAATAAAAAGGGTTCTTGATAGATGACTCCTCTGAGTTTTATAAGAAAGCCAATTCCTCTTCCCTAGGGTGTTATTAAAGTGTTTGATTAACTCACAGGTACAAGAATGGTTATTGGTCAGCACTGTGTAAACTTCATCAGAACTGTCAACACAATCATGTAGGCGACTGTAATTTTTTGAAAAAATAAGAGTTTAAATTATCCATCTGAGCTGGCTGTGTTTAGGGTGGTAAAACAGTCTCCCAAAAGTAAGAGAATTGTGACTTTTGAATACCACATTTGCTTAAGACAGTTATTATATATATATATATATATATATATATATATATATATATATATGTAGCAAAAAGCTTTTAGAGGAAATAATATTAGATCCATAATGTACCTTCTAATCCTGTGTTCCTTACTGCCCACCTTATCTTTTACCTTCTTTCTCTTCAAGCACTAATCATTCTTTTACTAGATTATTCTCCCTCTTCCCCTAATCATTTTCCTTTCTGGTTTTTCTATGGAAATCCAATAAGTAACTAATGTTCATTCTATTTATAACTCTAGTTATTGAGTGCATAGGATGGACTAGAGATTGTGATAGGTGCTAGAGAAATAGCACTCAGGAATCCAGACCAAATCCTCCTCAAGGACTTATGTAGGGGAAAGCAGCTTGAAGTACTCTCTGCTTCACTTTGCTATTCAGAATCCTACACGACAGGTATTCTCCCTTCTGTCATATTGACAGTCATTTTTTTACTTAATCTCCTGAAGATATCTCTTCAACAGAGTTTACATCAGATGGTGTTCTTTGAAGTACTTTCTAAAATCTCCCCATCATGTCATTAAAATCCTCGTTCTGTAGGCTATGGTCCTCTTTCTATGGGGGGACGAGGAGCAGAAAAAGAGCACATGAGTATTTCTAAAGAATGGAAAGCAAGACAAGACAAAGCAAAAAGAAAAGGAGGTAGAACTTCACGTTAATTATTTGAGCATTGTAAAAACACAGCCTTTTCCAAGTATCCACTCTGCTCTTCCTACCATAGTTTCAAAAGGTGTGAAGAAAGCTATTAAAACAGTTTTACAGGAAGAGTACCACACAGTGCTGCTGTGAATCCTAACACCACACCTCAAATTAGTTCATCTGACTATTCCCATTGAGATGTGTGTGAGAATGGCACAACAGAGCAGTAAGTCTAGAAAGAAAGGGAAGTTTATAGTTAGTGGCACTCACCAAAAAGGTGGGCCAAGGTGGTCTATGTTAGTTCCAAAACATGGGGCTGGCTGAAGAAGGGTATTAAAGGGTGGGACCAAAGATGTAGACAGAGATTTGGAGGAACCCTAGAAGACAAGGGTTGGGGGCATTGACAAGGGCTACAAGGTGATAGAGCAGCATCCTTAGGTTTTGATTCTAATTGACAATCCAACATTTTTTGGGTTTGATCAAGTTAATTCCTTTGTTAGAGCTACACATTACAACACCAAAAGGTATTTATCTTAACCTATTATCAGTTTCTAATATTTAAACATTGATAAATTGCTCAGAGATCTCCCAAGCTCCCTGTACAACAGAGAATGAAACCCTCAAATAGCAGAGTAAGGAACTGATACTAAGAAATGGGAGAGCTAAAAGAGCTGAAGCATGGACCTTGACCTTGGATAGATGAATCTGTTCGATTTCCTTATCAGAGGCACTGGATATAAAAATTTCAAAAGTAAAAATGTCACACACAACATTACATAGGGCTTAATGTGGACTTAATGTGCTTTATTTTTATTCTCAGCCAACCTCATAAGAAATCAATGTACAAACCATAGAGGAAAAATTCTAATGCATTCTTTTCAATATACAGGTTCTTTCTTCTATAGATTCAAAATGGGCACTAAATAGCAATGATTATAACAACCATGAAAAGATAATAATAATGACTGATAATTTTTATTTAGTCCTAAATATATGCCAGTCACTGTGCTAATCACTTTACATGCATCAATCCATTAATTACATGTATTAATCTAAGCTCTGTATTGGCCACATTCTGGTTGAGAAAACTTTAACACTGAAAACTGATGGATCTGGGTTTTCCTAGTTCAAATAATATAAAATTTTAAACTAAAGCACAGAGTTCTATTTTGTAGAAATATTGATGCTATTTCTTTTCCTAGAGTAAAAGAGAAATTTTTTTAAATGGAGGTAGGAGGAAGTCTAATTATATCCCTGCTCTAATGGCTATAATGTCATTATCAAAGATGATCAATTTTTCTTTCCATTTTCTTTGATCTAAGTTTTTTTCTTATCTTGAAAAATGTGCTATTAGTAAATATTCCTGATTGACTCTTGGTGAATTAAAATAAAAATGGAACCCAGGTGGGAAATATAGTGCTGTCCTAGTTGACAAAGATTTTCTAACAACTCCGTATCAGCATAGCAAACATATTGAGTTAATTTTCCAGGAACAGAGAGAATTATGTGTTAGAGCATACATCATCTCTTGCTCACTCCCCTTCTTGAACAAGGCTTGCCAAAATTCTCAAGGTTGTTGATCAGGGCTGTAGTTACATGTGCAGCATCTAATTGGCCCATAGTCCACATCCCAGAGGCTTATAATAACAGAACATTTTAGAATTACGGTC
The DNA here is from genome assembly GCF_025265405.1 of Mesoplodon densirostris. NCBI lineage: Eukaryota > Metazoa > Chordata > Mammalia > Artiodactyla > Ziphiidae > Mesoplodon > Mesoplodon densirostris. The sequence goes on from NC_082669.1 coordinate 84,297,569, forward strand.
AAAACCACAATTCCCACCCTTCAATATCTTTTGTATCTTCCTCAAATTCCTGCAGGCAAAAATTCTGGAGGACGATAATGAAATGCCTATTGGCATTTAATACCACATACAAAATAAGGCACAGAAATATTCAGATAGGCAAAGTGATGGCATAAATCAGTATTCCAAGTTAATATGATACGATTAAAAATATTTTTGGATTTTTCCATCCTCACAAAGAATTCCAAACTTTTTCTGTAGGTAGTTGATAGCTTTTATTTTCTCCTAATAAAATAGAAAGCTTTAGGAAAGGAGTAAACACGGACATTTGATTTATATTGAACTGTAGAAAATTTAATGTACCTTTTAAAATGGTACTTGGGATATTAAAATGGTACTTGGGATATAACTGTTTGTCATAAAACTTCTTTGGGTTTCATCGTTTGCATGTTCTATGTTCCAAAATAACACTGGCCTATTAATAATTTCTTTTTACCTTCCACTTCAATCTTTCCTTTCCTATTTCTCAAAAGGTAAATATTATTACTCCCTGGGAGTATTAATGTTGTGTCCAAAACTTTCTTTACATGAAAAATTAATGTGCAATTATTATTAAAAAGAAAAGTATAAGAATATTAATATTACACATGGCCTATCATTTTCAAATCCTACTGAACATGATAAATTATAAAAATTTGCTTCCATGAAATAGTAAAATTTCTCCAAATTGTCTTACAGGAGGATAAAAATTCTCATTTCTGTTTTTTCCAAAGTAGGAATATATAGCAGGTGAACTCAAATATAAAAGTCAAGCTATATTTTGAAAAGGAGACATATATATAGTATCAGACAGCTCCACTAGTATCTAAAACAAAATGCATTTATTCATCCAAGTGTGCACGAGCCCACTAATGAGAGACTAAGAAAGAAATGGGGTCATGAGTAACTGAGGAACCTGAAACTGTATATGGTTTGAAAGATATAGAGTTTGAAAGACCAGAAGAATTCAACGCCATGTCAGTTTCTTTCACTATCTTACCTAGAATTCAGGTCATTGGCAACGATTCTGAGAATTCAGTTCAATTACACTGCAGTTATTTACTATTAGATATAGACTATCAGTTTTGTAGGATTATTTGAAATTAATTCAAGACATTTCCCCCATCATTTATAGCCTCAAGTTATAATAAGTATCTCAACCAAAATTTAGAATGAATGCAAAAATGATTATAATAAACTCAATTTAGGAGAAAAATGTTAAGGCCATAAGTCAAAAAGTGAGTTTATCAATGCTTCAGTTTATAGTGTCTGAGTGTCTCTGATTCTGATTAAATATGTTTTTATAATAATCCCTGACCATAGTCAAAATTTAAATACAAATGAACTTCAGAGTGACTATCGTTCATTTTTAATTAGCTGTACTTCCCTTCTCCTAATAGAGAAAAATTATGTTATTTCTTCTCATAACAGAGAAAAATATATTCAACGACCAAAATACACTTTAGAGCACAGCCTCAACAAACAGTTTTTCACAATATACGGGAAAGTCAAACAAATAAGTTAACTTAAGCATCCAGTGCATTTCTCATAATAGAAACATGTAAAGTAATATGAAAATATAAGTTCTTAGGAAATTTCTTATATATACATTTCTATTTTTTTTTTTTTTTTTTTTTTTTTGCGGTACGCGGGCCTCTCACTGTTGTGGCCTCTCCCGTTGCAGAGCACAGGCTCCGGACGCGCAGGCTCAGCGGCCATGGCTCACGGGCCCAGCCGCTCCGCGGCACGTGGGATCTTCCCGGACCGGGGCACGAACCCGTGACCCCTGCATCGGCAGGCGGACTCTCAACCACTGCGCCACCAGGGAAGCCCTACATTTCTATTTTTAATCAATTTATGTAGTGGTTTTCTTATGAAATTTATGTAGTGGTTTTCTTATGAAATCTTTTATGTCTCAGATAAAACTCAGGAGAGAAAATGTGGGAGGGAGAGAGTGAGCACACACACACATACACACACACACACAGGCAGAATGTGGAGTTCCATTTATTTTACTACCTGATGTATTTTAATGAAATGTGGAAGGAAACTTTTTCTTGACAGTAATCATTTCTTCAGGTATTTTTTTCTCTGTTGATTGTAGAAATTATAGTGTAGTAATGTCTAGGCTTTTTAAATGAATCTTCCTGAAAAGAACAACCAAAGAAACATTCTTAGGATTACCAAACAACATTGTTTTTTTCTAAAGCTTCAATGCATAGAATGCCTGAAACTGCAGGTTAGCTAGAACAGGGGGAAAATAAGATAGCAGATTTTGAGTATACACATGAAAAAGAGAAACTCCTCACTTATTAACTTGCAAATGTATTGAGGATCTGTCCCTTTTTAGGTTACTTTAAAGTAAAGCAATAGATGGTTTTTTTTTTAATGTTTTAATTCATTTCTTAGCTAAATTTATTTTAAACTTTAAGTAATTATGTCTGATATTGAGGTTGTGAAAAGCAAACTATCCTTCTATTGTATTACCATGAAATTAAAAAGGACACTAAGAACTTCAAATTCTTGTTTTCAAAATGTATCTATGAGCTCCTGCCTTATTCTTCCTACTTTTCAAGGGGCTAAACCACTTTCTCTGGGCTTTATAATTTATAAGGTTCACAGATGTACACACATGCCCACATTCTCCAGTCCACGTTAGTCATTGTATATGACACTATGTGGAGAACTGTGGACACACCCAGAGGAAGGAAGAAAAGTCCCCTCACTCAAAGGGAATGTTAATGCATCCTGAATATTAAGCAGTGAAGATGCAACTCAAGAAAGTTGTGTGAAGCCCACTTAATGCATAGTATGCATAGTTTAATGGCCATAGCTTCAAATGATATAAATTATAAGAGATTTTCTAACAAAGAAGTGGGTTTTTTAAGGAATGATTCTTGCATTATACTTCAGCTATGGCAAAAACAGTTCTGCAAAGAGGCATAATGACTCTCAGGCTATCGAGGTAGCCATTCTATTCATTCATTTTCTTTGCGAGAACACAGTACGTTCCAGACAGCGTGTTAGGTGCTGGGATAAAACAATGACAAGATCCTGTTCTTCTTGGTATTGTAGGGATGGAAAAATCATTTCCCTCTACCCTTCTGAGTTCTTGGCTGAGACCCCTTGTAACAAAACATAGAGTAACAAGAGAAAAGCAAGCAAAGAAAAATAAAGAAGTTTCTTAACAGTATACCTCATGTATATATGTGAGATACTCAGAGAAAATGAGTAAACCCCCTATGTGGCCTAGAATTCAGGATTAAATACCATCTTAATAGGGAAAGCGGGGAGTGGGATGTAGGCCTCTTAGGGGACAGTAGACGATTTTTAGGAAAGATAAATGGGCCCTTAGAAGAATAGATGGAAGTGGTGATCGTTTATGACAAAGTGTGTCTGGATGTGGGGCAGACTTCTAGTCTCCTCTTCTGTGACAAGACTCAGTCCCCCCGGTTGAAGAAATGCCCGGGGAGGAGAAATGATGACAATTGAGTTGCTTTTGGAGGCTCTATCTTTTTTTTTTTTTGCGGTACGCGGGCCTCTCACTGTTGTGGCCTCTCCCGTTGCGGAGCACAGGCTCCGGACGTGCCACCTCTGCAGCCATGGCTCACGGGCCCAGCTGCTCCGCAGCATGTGGGATCTTCCCGGACCGGGGCACGAACCCGCATCGCCTGCATCGGCAGGACTCTCAACCACTGCGCCACCAGGGAAGCCCCAAGAACCTATCTATTTGATTTCAGTAAAATTCATGAGTTTTAATTTTTCCCTTCTACTACCTGTTATTTCAGGCCTTTATATGATCCCGGAGTGAAATTTTTCTGGGTATTTTAAAGAAATCAACAGTTTATCATTCTTGGTTCCTATTTCTTTTCCTTTCATAGTTAAGTGCCAAAATAAAGGTCTTTCAGTGAAAATGACAGCTAATATTTATTCATGAAGCAGGCAACATGAGCCATTCACTTCCTTTCAAGTCTCTGCAAAAGCTTTGGAGTTGGAGTTAGGAAAAACATTTTCTAAGCAAGGAAACTAACTAGGCCTGGGCCACAGCACCAGTGAATGACTAAGATGGAACTAAACCCAGGTCGGCTACAAAGCCCGTGCACGTCCCCACTCCAACAGAGTCTCTCCTTTTGTTAACAGTAAAATTAAATAGTATCAAATCTGCATGTAACACACAATTCTGGATTTCATCACTTAAAGGCAACCGATCTAGGAACAGCTTATGACTTGCTTATCTCTGCATTGTGTTTTCATCCCTGAAATGAAGAAGTACTTGCATCAGCCGTAGTTCATTCATTCACTTCATTAATTCAACAGATACTGATTAAGCACTGCTGTGCTAGACACTTGAAATAAGACAACGGACAAGACAAATATGATTCCCATCATCACAGTGTTTGCATCTAGTTGAAAAGACTATCATTAAGCAAATAAAGACACAGATAATATATAATTGCAAATTGTTAAGATTCAAGGTCCAGAAAAGTTCTCTTTGAGGACATATCTACTGGGGCTCAAAAGAGAGAAGTGGGAATTATCCAAAAAATGGGAGAAAAACATTCCAGGCAGTCCCTAGAAGCAAACTTGAAATGCACAAGAGAGTAAAGCTCTTGAAACATTTGAAAACCCGTTAGAAGGGCTGTGTGGATGAGCCACAGTGAGTGACAGGGAGTGATCACAGGTTGGCAAGCGGACATGGCAGAAGACATGTCTGAATTTATAGGCCCTTCCACTTAAGGATTTTGGATTTTGTTTTCCATCCAATGGGAAATCATGAAGAATTCCGAGCAGAAGAGTGACAGGATCCACTTTGTGCTTTTTAAAGATCACTCTAGTTGCTGTGTGCTGAAGAATCATTTGGAGAAGAGGGCAGGAAAGAAGCAGGAAGACCAATTAGGAACACATTTCAATAACTCAAGTGACAGACGAGGTGTGGCTGATTTAGAGTGGTGTCTGAGAGAACTGGACGACTTAAGGAACATTTTGGAGTTAATGTCAAAGAGACCTGGGACTTCCCTGGACGTCCAGTGGTTAAGACTTCGCCTTCCAGTGCAGGGGGTGCGGGTTTGATCCCTGGTTGGGGAGCTAAGATCCCACATGCCTCGAGGCCAAAAAACCAAAACATAAAATAGAAGCAATATTGTAACAAATTCAATAAAGACTTTAAAAAAATGGTCCACATCAAAAAAAAAATCTAAAAAAAAAGTCAAGGAGACGTGCAAATAACTGGTGTCAGCATGAGAAAATTCTAAGAAAGCTGTCAATTTCTGATTTAAGTAACTGAGTGGAAGAAAGTGTCATTTGCTGAGACAATCAGGAGTTTTGCTTTGAACATGTTATGAATCATGTAAGGAGCAGTAGAAATAATAGCAGTCAGAAGGAGAATTGGTAAATATTATTAAATGTTTACTATATGCCAGGCACAGTTTTTAAGTGCTTTAAATGTATTTATTTATTTATCATCAGAAAAGCCCTATAAAGTATATATAGACAAAAAAAGCAGAGGCCCAGAATGGTCGCAAACTTATGCAGAGTCACACAGCAAATAAATTGAGAGATTGGGACTGAACCCCAGCTTTCTGACTCCGACTCTGAAGCCTGAACAACTCCAGGGATCTCTCTCTTTGCTCTTTAAGTAAGCAGTCAGATAGCAGAGTACACCCCACAATAGAGAATTCACTGCAGAGTTATTCACTGGGGAATCAACATCACAGAGGAGGTATTTAAATTCAAGGGGATGGAACAAAGTGTAGAATAAGAGAGGGATCCCTGGATTGATCCAGGAGGAGCTACAAAGTAGTCTGACAAAGAGCAGCCTGAGAGACAGGAGGAAGCTGGCTGAGTGTAGAGGGATTTCAAGAAGAAAAGAAGGCTCAACTCACTGAATGCTGCTGGAATGTCTAGGAAGGTAAGAGGAGAAAGAGTTTGGGTGATGTGGCACCACAGTGGGCATCACTGAACTGAACAAAAGTACATGATGTGACATGGTGAGAGTAAAACGTAGACTGCATTAGAGACTGGAACTGGAGAAAACATTCTGGAACTGCTTGGCTCCAAAGCACAGCTCAGAGATGAAGAGATTTCTAAGAGGAATATGGGGTAAAAGGAGGTGTTTTTTTAATTTTCTCAGCTTAAATGGATATAATACATGTTCCAGTCTTGGTAAGAAATATCTAGTAGATAGGAAAATAAAGGTTGAAGTTGCAGGAAAGAGAGGAGAAATGTAAAGAGTGAGGAAAGGGAAGGACAAGACCCTGGATGGGAGCAGGATGGCTTCCTCTGGGGCACCAATGGGCACCTCTCTGAAAGTTCCCCTGGGTGCCCATGGGTGACAGACACGGAATAGTGATGGAAAATGCTCCCTTGCTGTCCTCTTCTTGTGGACCCCAAGGAATTGCTGTGTCTCGTGGGAACAAGCTTGCCCTCCCATTGTTCTGAATAAAAGGAGGAATGACTTTCTAAAGAGCACCCAGAAATCTCTGAAGCACAAAACCATACCAGGCACGCATAGCACTCAGCAAAATTTGGGAACAACTGACTTTTGCATTGTTCTTTTTTTTTTTTTTCTATATTCCTTCTCTGTGCTCTCTTTCATTCCCCAGAGTGGCCCAGTTCTACAGATGAGAAGGAATCCCTGTGATCCAGGGAGATAATTCAGGAGATGTCACCTAAGTCAGCAAACCACCCACCCACCACCCAAGGGTCCCTGGGTCTCCTTTTCTGAGACCCCTGCACTCAGTCTTACCTCTGGCCATTGTCAGCAAGTGCTGGGTGGAACACAGTCTAATTAATCATAACTCACAAGAAGATACAGATGATGGATGCAACTCCCAGGATATTTGCAATTGAAAAGAAACCACTTAAACTTAATGTATCTCTAGAGAAATATTAATATTGAGAGAGAAGATATCTGTGATCCCTGAGTTTTCTCAAGGGAGCCGTCTATTCTGCCTAATCTGTCTATCAGTCAAGATGGCCCCATATACACCAGACACACCACATACACACATGAAGGCGCACACACACAGAGACATGCATGTACGTATACTCAGACACACACTAAGACACATTTCCAGACACGCACTAACATATCGAGATACACATACATTATACACACCCACAGAGCATGCACACAAACACACATATACACACACAAACACAAATACAGATGCCCACAGTGTATGCTGACATACCTGGGTATGTGTATGGTGTATGGTGTATGTACTGTGTATGGTGAAGACCTGTGTGGCTGGCTAGTAGGCAGAGACAAGAAAATGTAGAAAATTCTAAGTCAGAGCAAACATTTTGGGTTTGTCATTCTAAGTGGAATAGAAAGCCATTGTAAGAATTTTAAATGCAGGCGTGACAAGAACTGATTTTATTTTCAAAATACCACCATGGCTGGACTCCAGAGAATACTTACAAGGATCAGAGAAGAAGCAGAGAAACCTCTTAGGAGGCCATTGCAGTGGTCCAGGTGAGAAGAGAGCTATCTCAGACTAGAGTGGGAACAGTGGAGATGGAGAAAGTGGTAGATCCAGGAAAGACCCTGAAGGAAATGCTGGCAGGACTTGCTGAGGGCTTAGACATGAGACGGGGAAAAGCTTAAACAACTGGGTGGATTTACTGAAAACGGGGAGGCTGGGAGAGAACTCTGAAGGCAAGACTTCTGTTAGCCATGGTATGTTTTAAACTCTTGGGATCATTCTGGAAATGTGAAGGAGGAGCTGGATATATAAAACCCGAACTACCAGGAGAGGTCAGGGCTGAAGACAGAAACATAAGAATTTTGAGAATAGGGATGGGGTTTGGAGCGTGGTACTGGAGGATGGTGGGAAGGTGAGCGTGCGTGAAAAGCAGAGCTCTGAGTAGCTGGGGACCGTCCAGCGTTTGAAGGCAAACAGAGAAGGAGGGGCAGCAAAGAAAGGAGAAGAAACTCTCAGGGAAGGATGAGAGTTTCATCTTGGGTGAGTTTTCTCACTCATTCTCTCTCTCTCTCAGGCCACTTGCCCTGAAGCAAGCTGGCTGCTGTGCTGTGAGGTGACCAACATAGAGAGGACAGTGGACAGTGGTCTCAACTTGCCAGCCATTTAAGTAAGCCTACCTGGAATTAGATACTTTGTTCCCAGTCGAACCTCCAAATAACTGCTTTGTCATCCAATTTCTTCATGAAAGACCCTGAGCTAGACCCACCCAGTCGAGCAGCTCTCAGAAATTGTGAGATAATAAATATTTGTTGTTTTAAGCCACTACGTTTTTTTTTTAAATTGAGGTATAGTTGATTTACAATCTTGTTTTAGTTTCTGCAAAGTGATTCAGTTTTACATCTATTCTTTTTCAGATTCTTTGCCCTATAGGTTATTACAAAATATTGTGTAGAGTTCCCTGTGCTATATAGTAGGTCCTTGTTGGTTATCTATTTTGTATGTAGTAGTGTGTATATGTTAATCCCAAACCCCTAATTTATCCCTCCCCCACTTTCCCCTTTGGTAACTAAGCCACTGACTGAGTTTTGTGCTTAGCATGTTAGGAAACAATAGTTAACTAATTCCTCAGCATAGAAGACAGAAAATGCTGTGTAACTGTGTGTAATAAGCTTCCCCTCTACTGTTCTTACTGCTTTACTCTGAAGAGAAAAAAAAAAATCATATCTGCTAAGCGTATTTGGAGGGACCAGAATTGATAACATCTTTTATCCACACAGAAATGAACCCTTGTGGCATGGATCCATGTGTGGGCAACATCTTCCACCTTCAGCTATTTTTGGTCAAAGTACTACCTACCTGAATCAGTATTTCTGGTGATGAAACACAACCCCATAGGGTCAATACACTGTGTTTCATAAAGGATTCCCAAAGGGAATTGCTTTAAACGTTTCCCAATCTCCCTAAAATTGGAAGGTGAAGACCAAGAAAACACGGAAAGAGTAAGGAGAGTGAAGAGTCGGGGAGATGGAAAGGAAAAACCCAGAAGCCCAGACTCTACCACCACCCGGCTGTGAGACCTGGGAAATGTATCCAGCCTTTGCGTCTCAATGTGTACATCTCTGAAATGAACTTCTGCCCAGAGAGGTGAGAGGATTAAATAAAATAAAATAAGTGCAAAGCCCTTTCAAATGACAAGGTTTTAGGACAATCCTGTCTACTCCCTCTGTTAGTGGTGTGTTGATAAAAATAGCTGATTAGAGGTCAGTGGTTTGTTTGAGGATAGAATACATTTATTCAGGTGACCCTGAATGTTCCTCTTTCAAATTGTTCATATATTGTATGAGCTCAGCACATTTTACTCCAAAGCACACATTTCTACCGAAGTGTCTCCATGTAGCTTCATGCACCTGATTCAGCTATTCTTCTATTTTTCTTTTATAAATGATTATTAGAAGCTTTGTTCTTTCTGAGACTCTTTGATAATTCTTGGTCTGAACTATTTTTATCGAATTAAAGACACAGAAAATCTCAGGGAAGGGATGTCGGTTCCGAGTTGGGTTAACTAGAGTTTTCAGCATCAGTTTCTACTCCCATTTCTCTCTGTTAAAATCATCAAAAAAAATCATAGTAATCATAGCAGTCAGTGGTAAGCAGATGATTGTATTAAAGGCCACTTACACATAAAACCCACACTTTGAGATGAAATGTGTATAAGCAAAATATATGTGCTCATGCTTGGTTATTGAGATAACTGTGGCGTTGGACTTAAATTTTTCTTTTTTATTAGCTTCTTCCTTTCCTAACCTTTAATATAAAGGAAAAAGGCATTCCTAGGGGAAGCTGCTGATCTCCAAGAATGAATGAATAAAGCCATCATAATGGCAAGATTGATCCATCTAACTAATCAAAGAAACATGGAGAATTAGCGTTTCTTCATAAAAAAGTTTAAAGTAGAACATAAATTTCATCTATTTTTGTCTTTGTCTTTTTAGTAAGTTAATTTTTTTGTAATCAATTCTTTTTAAGGGCCTTTATTTTAAGAATCACTTTTCCAAAACCCCTGTGATGTGATCTGTGCTACAAACATGTTGACTTGCAACCGTTGGCTTCATCTTGATTGTTTGAGATTTTAGAATATTTTTAATATGAAATATTTTTAAAACACTGAAAAATAGGAAGAGTAAACAAACACTTGTGTTCTCACCACTAAGACCCAACAAATGTTAATGTTTTGCCTTGTTTGGTTCAGATATTTTTAAGAAATGAAGCATTAAAATGACAGGTGAAGCATTTCAGATTCCAATTTCCTCCTTCCCTTTTCAGGCACAAAACTTACCTGCGATTTGTAAGTTACACTGTCCCTTTACATATCAATAGTTTTTCTACATATATATACACACACACACACACACACATACACACACACACAAATTAAATGAAGTTGAGATGTCAGAATGTCTTTGGTATATTGTAGATAGACACACTCAAATGCTTAGGGAAGCAGGAATTTGGAGTGAATTTGTCATGTGTGTCCCTTTCACCAATCCAATAAGTCTAGTGCAAGGGAGTGTTCAGAAAGTACTACATTTACCAATGCATGGAGAAATATACTGGTAAGGAAAGGACCAACATCCTAAAAAGCTCAGGGTGCTTTAAGCCAGCGATGATGTTGAGAGATGCTCCCTTTGAAATGGGCTCCCTGATTCACAGTCTTAAGGGACAGCTGGAGGTGGCGATCCACCTGTGCAGCAGGATTAGAGAGCAGTCATCAAAATAGTTTAACCCATAGAGATCTTTGGTAGTAGCTAATTGATCTCCGCTTAAGCCACAGAGATCTTTGGTGTTCCTAAAACAAATATATTTGGACACTGTATAATATAAGAAAAACATTTTTAATCTTTAATTCTTGTGAGCAGAGTCTTGACTTTCGCTGACACCATGGAGAATCACAATTTGTCACTCAGTTCCCAGATTTGAGCCAGTTGGTAAACGTGGCCCCATAATGAAAGAAGAACCGGATTCCCTTAAGGATCCCCCTTGCCCCATTACCACAAGAAAGTTGTGTAAATCTTCTTCCTTGAGTTTCCCAAAGGTACCTGCAGTCATGTACTAGTGTGGCTGTGCACTGGGGAAAGAGGAATACCAGACTCTTCAGAGATTATTGAACTGGCTCTGAGCTAACGCTAATCTGGGGAGATCCTATGCATCCCAGTACTCAGAGGAGGGGCTTATGGAAGTCAGTGACCTACATTAAATGGGTTATAATACAGAGAAAGGAATGCAAAAGTCAGAGTCCATCTCACAGTGGACCAAGTGGGTGTGTGAACTCACCTGTGCTTACCTATGCAGCTTCTGCATGTAAATCATGCTTCAACAACAGAAAATATATCCACTGTAGCTCTTTGATCCAAGGAGTAAGGACTGTAAAGCAGGAAGGATCAAATGACAGTGGTTGGAATAGTCCCTCCCTTCAAAAGTCACCAATAGGGCCTCCCTGGTGGCGCAGTGGTTGAGAGTCCGCCTGCCGATGCAGGGGATACGGGTTCGTGCCCCGATCTGGGAGGATCCCATATGCCGCGGAGCGGCTGGGCCCGTGAGCCATGGCCGCTGGGCCTGCGCATCCGGAGCCTGTGCTCCGCAACGGGAGAGGCCACAACAGTGAGAGGCCCGCATACCGCAAAAAGGAAAAAAAAAAAAAAAAAAAAGTCACCAATAATATGTCAGAGTTGAGTGCCACTATCAAATTTGATAGTGTCCTCTCCATTTAATTCACCTACATGGCCTATGCCAAAGACACATGGATCTTGTAGACTTACGTGGACTTTTATAATCAAGTAGTGTTGCCTCTCGCACTGTTGGTCAAAATGTGATTAATAGCATGTTGATATTAAATCTGCTAAATGCTTTTTCTCTAGACCAATTAGTAAAGACCAAAGAAGCAATTTGCTTTTATATGGCAGGGTAGTACTATAGATTCCATTTATTAATTCAGGGCTTTGAAGACTCTGGCTTCTCTGTGGTAATCAAGTTCCAGGGATCTTGATCATCTGTTTGTCCAACCAAACATTATGTTGGCCTGCTATTTTGGTAATATCATTCTCATTAACCCTGTAATTAAATGTGTGGGAATACTAATACAGGGAAACTGAATTCCTGCAAGTTGTCCTTCACCTTGACAAATATGACACCATTTTCTCAGCATGCAATCCCTTTTCTTTACTTTTTCCCTTTACCTGATTAAAAAAAAAAATCACGTCTCTCCTCACAATTTTTCCTTAAGTAGCCTCTCTTACAAAATGTGTTCATTTTTTTCTTAATTTCCTGACCATTGCTTCTCTGTGTCTTTCACTGGTTGTTCTTCTCCAACATACACATAAATACTGCTCAGTCTCTGTCATTGCTCATAATCTCCTCACGTGGAATGTGCTTTTGTGTCAGAATTTATGAGGAAAGAGGACTCCCGTTCAGAAATTTTGAGTAGAAAAGGATTTAAGACAGGGAATTAGAAGCGTACCCAACTTGAGGGCTAGAGGAAGCAGAAGTAAGGCCAGAAGGTGGCCAGAAGTCTAGAAGTGATTGCTTACAGCAATGAGGCCACCAGTGAGAAGTCAAACTACAGCTGCCACAGGTGTAAGTGAAGACTGAGCTTTCTGAACATCATAAAAATAGCTCTCATTGGAATAATCTACCCAGAAGCCATATAAGAAGGAAATTTTGAGGAATGATCTCCAGACTTATTTCCTATGAAACATAGGAGAATGAGGAAACAGAGACGCTGCTGAGTTGACAGAAGATAATCCAGCTGTTTCCAAGGCTATAAGCTCATCACTAATAAACATCTATCTCTAATTGGAGCTTCTCCTTTAAGAACCTGTATCATCCTGACTTCGCCATGACAATCTCAAGCTTGAATCCAAAACAAAATCTTTTTTACATCAGTTCCACCTTCGAGTTTTCTCTTCTGTCTCTGGGACAGTATTCTCCTGAATTTTTGACTTGCATGTCAGGAAGTCAAATTTTATTTCTTCTTCACAATTTGTGAGTTTCATTGTTTTCTACTTTCCATGACTGGTTTCTTTTTTCTCAACGATGCTGGACACATAATACTGCAAGGTGTCATTACCCAGTTTCTATATTTCTACATTCAGTTCTCCCACCCTTCAGAGTACTTTTCTTTCCATCTATCCTCCATGTTATATAAATGCAGATTTCAAAAATAAGGCTCTGCTGATAAATACCCATGTGGGGTTCTCCATGTCCTCAGAATCTTCAGAATACAGTCCAAAATTTGTACAAGGCCCTCCGTTATCTGACCCCAACCTACTTCTGTGTTTTTATCTTCTCCAGTCATAAAGGGCTTCTCTCTGTGGTGGACACACACGATGCTAACACCCATCTCTTTGATTTCCTTCTAATGACCCTAACCTGAAATATCCTTCTCATTTTTTTCTTGTTAAAATTTGCCTCATCACAAGTACAATTTTTCCATGATGAGCCAAAACTTCAGCCTACTTTGATGTCTTGTTATTTCTGAAATCCTGTATCTGTACCACACACTTTGCATTTAGCCTTACACTATTTTTCAGGGGTTTTAATTCAATTCACACATTAATGAGTACCTTCAGTTGCCAGGAACTGTACCAGGCACTGGTTAACTATTCCATGTCCATTTGCCTATCTCTCACTTAAACTGTGCGTTCCTTGAGGCAGAGATTATAACTTATTTTGTTTTTCTGATCTTCACAGTGTCCAGTGCAACTTATTCTACATAGCAGATGTTCAATGGATCTCACTATAATTGAATTGAATTGGTCTCAAACTTGGCAAGAGAAAAATGAGAAGATGAATTCCAAAGAAAACAAGGAGAGAATAGAAGGAAATTAGGAACCATCATTAGACATCTGATTGTCAGATTGATTCATACTGAACCTCGAGCAGAATAATAGCACATTATACCTTCATCACAGCAATTTTCTTCAATTTTGCCAGAGCACAGCTTTCCAGAGGGAAATAGATTTCTAAGCTATGCATGTGTGGAGAACTTAACAACACAAGGGCAGTTAAATTCTCGCACACTTAGTCCATAATATATAAAAGGTAATAGCCCAAGGCTTAATTTTTAATTCTGAAAAATGCATCTATTTTTTCCCCTTTAGCTGTTCGAGCTACAGGACCCTGACCTTTGACAAGCATTTAAACAATGAATTCTAAAACAGGGGGAACTTTCTCCTTCCTCAGTAAGTAACAGATGCTTTCTGTCTTTCTTTACTAGATCAATCAAAGATCTTTATTTATAGGCCTATTTTTGTTAAACCTTCTTTTAAGTATAAGAAAAAGAATATATTCTGAGAGCACCATAGAAATGTTCTGGGCTGGAGCATAATGAAATCCCTGAGGAATGGAAGAGATGCTGCATCTGATTGCCTAGCTTGTTGCTGAATCATTGCAAGGTCCTAACTGACCAAGCTTAAGAGCAGGCTCAACATTTGATTTATTCAGCTCTGTCCAGGCAAAGTTACCTTGAAGTAAGGCAGGAGAAAATATGCAAAATTCTAATAAACTATTAATGACTAGACACTAGTTTTCATAAATTGCTCAAATGGTTAACAAAGAAAATGTCAGCAAAACTCAGGGCAGGACTGAGAACACCCAGTTCAAGTAGGAGAAAGGTAAGAAGTGAACGACAGTCCAAACAGGCCAGTAGAGACGGAGTCTATGGGAAATGGGGTTCAAACACTGTCAGAGCTTAAGACACCTCCTAAATTTCCTAGCATCCCCATGACAGTTTCCTCATGCCCATTTTTATTCCCTCCCTCCATACCCTCTCAAAAGCAACCACTGATCTGCTTTTGTCACTACAGATTAATTTGCATTTTCTAGAGTTTTATATAAATTGAATCTCATAGTATGCACTATTTATAGTTTGGCCTCTTTCACTCAGAATAATTTGTTTGATCATTACCGATATTGTTTTGAATATCCATAGGTACACATTAGGAAAAGGAATATGCTTTGGTACCATATCTAAGAAATTGCCTGATCTGGGGTTACAAATTTTTTCTATATTTTCTTTTAGAAGTATCGTTTTAGTTGTATATTTATGTTTGTGATCAATTTTGAATTACTTCTGTTCATGGTCTGAGGTATGGAACAAAGTTGAAGGGTTGGGGGGAGGTTTTTTTTGTTTTTGTGTATGGATACCTAAATTTTTCAGTGCTATTTTTTGAAAGGAAGAACTATCCTTTTACCACTAAACTGTCTTTGCCACTAAATTGTCTTTGCACTTTGTCACTGAATTGCCTTTGCACTTTTGTCAGAAATTAGCTGTTCTTATATGTAGGGTTTATTTCCGGACTTTTCATTCTGTTTCATTGCTCTATTTGTCTGTTTTGACATGAGTACCACATAGTCTTGATAGCATTATAATATTTTTTGAAATCCGGTACTATTCATCCTCGAACTTTGTTCTTATGTGTCAACTTTTTAAAAATATTTTAATTCTTTTGCATTTTCATATGAATTTGAGAAGTAGCTTGTCAATTTCTACAAAAGCACCTTCTAGGCTATTGATGGAGATTATATTGAATCAAGAGATCAATTGAGGGCAAATTATCATCTTAACAATAATAATAAGTCTTCTGATTCATGAATGTGCTATATATCTTCATTTACTTAGGTATTCTTTAATTTCTCTCAGAAATGTTTTATAGTTTTCAATGTATAGGTCTTTCACATCATTTTTTATTCCAAGGAATATCTTTAACTTTTAGTATTTTAATGTAATTGTAAATGGTACTTTTAAATTTCAATTTCTGTATGTAGTATATAGAAAACAATTTAGTTTTTCATATTGACTTTGTATTTTGCATTCTTACTAAAATTGCTTATTAGTTCTAAGTAGTTCTTTTGTAGATTACATTGGATTTTCTACAGAGACAATCATGTGGTCAGCAAATAAAGAGAGTCTGGATTTCTTTTATTTCTTTTTCTTGCCTTGTATAATAAGAAAAAATTCTTATATATTTACTCACGCAATAGGCCCTCTATTATCCTTTGACATTTCTTGTAGTATGGTCTTCAGGCAATGGATTTTTTCAGTTTCTGTATGTCTGAAAAAGTCTTCATTTTATCACCATTGAAAAGATATTTTTTATGGGTAAAGAGTTCTAGTTTGATGATGTTTTCTTTCAACACCAGATATTGTTCCACTGCCATCTTGCATACATTGTTTTGTCAAGAACTTGACTGTCATGCTGATGCTTGTTCTTCTCTACATAAGACTGTTTACCTCTGGCTCCTTTCAAGATTTCCTATGTATCACTGGTTTTGAGCAAATTGATTATATTGTGCCTTGGTGTATTTTTTTTCATGTTTTGGTTGAATATCAAGGTTGGGTCCTTTGATATTCTTGGATCTTTTAAAATCAAACTTGGGAATTTTTCTAACATTATTTCTTCAAATCCTGCTTTTGCCCCTTTCCTTTGAGGATGCCAGTTACATGTATGTTAGACCATTTGAACCGGTCACAGCTCGATGATGCACTTTTCACTGTTTCTGATTTTTTTTTCCTCTGTCTGGCTTCCTTTTGGTGTAATTTATATTTCTATGTTTTGAAATGCATTCGTCTTTTCTTCTGCAGTGGCTAATCTGCTGTTAGTTCTAGCCAACATATCTTTCATGTCACACTTATAGTTTTCATCTCTATAAATTTGTCTTTATTAAAAATATCTTCCCTAGCTCTATGTAATTTTTTAACACATGGACTACCACAATAATTATTCTTTTAATATCTTTGCTAACTTTAACATATATTCTGGATCTATTTCAATTTATGTTTTTCTCTTCATCAAGGGTCACATTTTCTTGCTTTTTAGCTGATAATCTTTGATTAGATATCAGATTTTATGAATGTTCCCTTGTTGAGTGCTCCATCAAGGAAACGTTTAGATTTCCTTAAATATTCTTGAGCTTTGTTTTAGATGTAGTTATATTATGTGGAAAAAATATGATAATCCAGGGTCTTACTTTTTTAGTGTGTTTGGTGCCAGTAGAGCCATATTTATTCGAAGGCTAATTATTCTCCACTACTGAGGTGAGACTTTCTGAGTACTCCACCCACTTCCCTGTGAATTATGAGGCTTTCTAGTCTGCTGGTGAAACAGCACAATTCCCAGTCCTATGTGGGCACCAGGCACCATTTACTCTAATTCTTTTGAATATGCTAAGCAGTACTCTTCTGAACACTCAAAGGGGACAGTCTACATATCCATTGGGCTTTTTGTTTGTGCATCTCTCTCTCTTCCATCACCCTGACCTCCACACTCTTACTGCCCTGGTCTCCTGGTATTCTGAGCTCCACCTTTTCTCATTATGGACTTCTCTAGGCTCTACTTAGATTCTCCCTTCTTTCACCACATCTTGGAAGCTCTCTCAAGGCAACGAGTTGGGAAAACCACAGCACTCACCTCATTTGTTACCAGTCTCTTATAGATCACTATCCTTTATTGCTTGATGTCCAGCGTTTTAAAAACCGTGTTTCAAATATTTCATTATTGTTATTTATTTCAGGCAGGAGGGTAAATTTGGTCCCTGTTATTCTATCTTGACTGGAAGTAGAAGTCTAATTTTGCACTCTTAATGTTGATAAGGTTAGACTAAAGAATCTCTTTTCTTATAGAAACAAAGACAGGGTGTATACCTTCCAAATTTTTTAACTAAAATAAAATTTTAATTAAATACATTTAAAGGACTCTAGCTTGTCCTTTAGATAATATCTATCAAAAAAGAATGTGTCAGGACTTCCTTGGTGGTGCAGTGGTTAAGAATCTGCCTGCCAATGTAGGGGATATGGGTTCGATCCCTGGTCCAGGAAGGTCCCACACGCCGTAGAGCAACTAAGCCCGTGTGCCACAACTACTGAGCCTGTGCTCTAGAGCCTGCAAGCCACAACTACTGAGCCCCCCGTGCCACAACTACTGAAGTCTGCGAGCTAAGGCTCGTGCTCTGCAACAAGAGGAGCCACCGCAATGAGAAGCCCGCACACCACAACAAAGAGTAACCCCCACTTGACGCAACTAAAGAAAGTCTGTGCACAGCATTGAAGACCCAATGCAGCCAAAAATAAATAAAAATATTTTAGAAATGAATGTGTCACACACATATGAAACAAATGGGTATAACTTTTGAATATACACAGAAAATCAGGAAGAAGTACAAGTTAGTAAAATCCAGCAATATATTAAACTGACAATATGTCATGACCAAGAAATTAAAAATAATTTAGGAAATTTGTTAATACAATAGCTCTCTTGTAAAGTAGTTAAGAGCATGGACTCTGAATTTAAACAAACCTGTTAAAATCTCAGCAATCACTTACTGGTTATATTGCGTTGGCCAAAAATGTCGTTCAGTTTTTTTCCGTAACATCTTACCCAGACAAACTTTTTGGCCAACCCATTATAATTCTGGGCATGTTCTTTAACATTGCTGATCCATACTTACCTTACCTTTATTATAAACCTGACTTCCTTGGAATTACGAGAAGAATAAATGAAACACTTTGACCCACTCAGCAAAAAAGTTTTGGATACCACATATTTTTTTAAAGTTACTTCCTGGAATTTGCATGGAAATTGCAACATTAGTAGTGATCTGCTCCAATCTCCAACTCTCCAGAGATTTCTTCAGGGAGGTGTCCTCAGCTTTTACTCTGTACACTCCCAGTTAAACAAATGTAGATTTAAAAGTTCAAGGATTGCGGGTTAGGTATAAAAGCATTTTATAAATCTAAGACACTATTATATTATTAGGCCACAGGTACAATTTAATAGTTCACTCAGATATTTATAAGACTTGGCCAAGCTCTAAATACATTCTGCATATCTAATCTACATCCATTTATAGCTAAAAAGTACTTAGCCTTTGATAACCCAGTGTCCTATCTCACTCAAGAACAGGTGACCTCCTTTAGAGCAGTTCCTCCTTCTTGGAATCATTTTGGACAATAGCTTTTGATTCATTTAACCAACTCACAATTCATGCATATATTAAGTCATATACACAGTGAATAGATTTATAACATACATAAGAAACACTGTCTGGGATTATGCAAAATGCTGAGTGAGATATGAAATGGCATAATATTTTCTCTCAAGAGAGACCAGAAGTATAAAGATAAAATACTAATACTATAATGAAAAATAATATAAAATAGAAAATGCAAGGACCAAACTAGCAACAAATAAATACTGAGCTCAGAGGAGGGCAGGTTGGTGTGGGGTGAAGTGCTAGAGGAAACCTTCACATAGAAAGTAGCTGCTGAGCTAGGACCTAAAAGGTTGAGTGCAAGGTAAACTTGTGGAGATGAAGGCATGTCAGGGAAGCACCACAATGCAAGCAAAATCAAGGAGGCACGGGATGTGTGGGATGATAGAGGCAATGAGTGAACCATGGTTGGCTCATCTGGCGGTGTATAGTGACAACTGGGAAAGTTTTAGGGGATAGGTTTGGAAGAATAAGTTCAAGTGGAAGATTTTATCCTGCAGGTAATTAGGAATGCAGCAGAGATTGCTGGTTGACACAAATACCCACTTTCCCCTCTTTCTATTGTCATCAAATTTCCTGGTTTAACGGGTTACATGGGTATCTGGAACAAAGACTATTTCCCACCCACCCCTCCAACTATGAGATGTGAATGAAAGCTGTGTATGCTTCTGCTTCTGGGTATGTACTCAAAGGGAAGAGGCATGCCTCTTCCCCTTTCACTTTCCACTTTTCTCCAGCCTGCTGCCTGAACTGTGAAAGTAGAATGTGCCACCTGAGACCAGGTGAATAAGGAGAACACTGTGGCACAGCCGAGTAGCCAGAGAGGAGGCTGAGTCCTTGACACCCTCAGGCAACCAAGACTTGGGCTACTCACACACGTATGTTTTATTAAATATAAAGTCACTTCTATGTTGTGTAAGTCACTGTATATTACAGCCAACCCTGTATGCTGAACTATTGCTTCCCTGTAGTCCTCCGCCAGTCAGGCAAGACCTAGGCTGGCCAGTCACCTCTGACCTTCATGTACCCGGTGTGTTATAGAAATGACTTCTAGGGCTTCCCTGGTGGCGCAGTGGTTGAGAGTCCGCCTGCCGATGCAGGGGACATGGGTTCGTGCCCCGGTCCAGGAAGATCCCACATGCCGCGGAGCGGCTGGGCCCGTAAGCCATGGCCGCTGAGCCTGCGCGTCCGGAGCCTGTGCTCCGCAACGGGAGAGGCCACAACAGTGAGAGGCCAGCGTACTGCCAAAAAAAAAAAGAGAAGTGACTTCTACACTAAGGAATTGGGAAGCTCTGTCTTATTTAAAACAGGGAACCCCTGGAAGAGTCTGAGTAAGGAAGTGACTTGCTAAAACTTGTGTTTTACAAGAATTAATTTGAGTAACATATAGAAGATCAGTGCTGCCTGGGGCTAGAGGTGGGGATTGGAAGAATTTATAGCAAAGGGGCATGATGGAACTTTTTGAGATGATGAAATGTGCTATATCTTGATTGTGGTTTGGTTATGAGTATATATATATATATATATATATATATGTCAAAACTAACTAATACTTAAAATAGGTTATATATATGTGTGTGTGTGTGTGTGTGTGTATATATATATATATCCTCAATAAAATTTTTTAAAGACCTTAAGTTGGCTGTGTGTGCAAAATAGGTCAATAGGAGGAGACAAGAGGTAGGGAGAACAATTTATGACTTCAAACAAACCTTTAGATCGTTTAGACTTGTTCTGGGGAAATAGTGAGAAGAATGAAATTAATAGACAAAAGACTCATTTTGAGGGAAGAAGTAGCAGAATTTGGAGACATATTTGCCCTGGAAATATTGATTCACATGTGGGAGGATCTGGCTTTTCTATGTAAGGCATGAGCTGAGCCTCCCCACAGGCTGGTGAAGATGCCACATCACAAAATTGAGAGGGAGGAAGATTGAGCCCACTTACTAGTTAAATATACTTCCTCAGTCTCTCCAAGTCCCTCTTTTTCATTTGTAAAATGAGGTTAATGATGCCTATAGATTGCAAAAAAAAGTTGTGAAGAACATAGAAAAAAATGTGTAGGCACCCTGAATGCAAGAGATAAAGAATGGTTGTAATCACACATTATAATAGAAAATAAATGAGCTTCCAAGATGATATCAAAGACTCTCCCATTGTGGTTCTAGGAGGTGCTCGGACGTGAGAAAATAACTCAGTTAATAGGAAAGACAAATCCACTTGTAAATCATGGGATGATAGGAAGGGGTGTCGGGTGAGGCAACATGGCAGTTGGCAGTATTTTTTCTACAGGAGGAGGCTCCTTCTGCCACAGAAGTTTCAGTGGTGTATTCATTTCTCTTTACCTCCCTTGACTCACCTCCAGGAGTGGGAGTTGAGACGAAAAGAAGCTCTTGTAGCATGCTGCTTAAGATTCCCCTCATGTAAGATTTGGTTCTCAGCCCATTTTCTGTCAGGCTTCCTGAGATCTGAAAGCAATGCATAAAAATTCTCAGGCTCGACAGTGAACTCTCCTGAGCTCCGGACTGGAATTTACAGCCGCCTGTACACACCTCCGTCTGCACGTCCTGCAGGCATGTCCAACCCAGCATGTCCCAAACCAAATTAATTACCCTCCCACACACCCGCTCCCCCTCCAGTCTTCTGTCCAGGTTAATATCATTGCCAATTTCCCAGGTACAAAATCTAGACATTTCAGTTCTTTTGCTTCTCATCTCACACTCCCCAAGATCAATCTGCTGTCAATTTTTGTGGATTCATCTGTGCTCTGCACTATGTTTTTGACTTGCGTTGCGCTGGTGAGGATTCGTCCCTCTCCCGGACCACAGCAACAGCGATCTAGCCAGTCCCCCTCCAGAAGCTCCAATGTCCTGTAACTACAGAGCGCTCCTTACCTAGACTAGCCAAAGGATGGCCCACCCTGAAGAGCTGTGTAATGGATGTACCTGTCCCCCTGCCCCCAGCTTCTCACTTGGCTAATCCAGATAAATTTCAGAAACACAAATCACTTCCCTTTCTGAAAATACTTCAGTGACTCAACATTGAATTTACGGAACAAAATCTCCAAAGCCAAATTTCACTCATTTCCTTTCCCATGGTATCTCTTCAAGCCTTCTATGCTCTGTCTAACCACCTTGAATGGCAGGACTTGCTCCCCAAATAATGTAACTTTTTAACCTCAGAGTCAGTGGCTCATGGAATACTCTGCACAAGCTAGCTAAGCTCTTCCTGACTCAGGTCTCCTCGATGTGCCTACCTTCATTCCACTGTCCTCCATCTCATACTCCTAGGCTGAGTGTTCCTATACTAATCTCATCAGTGGATAGCACGAGTGTCTCTCAATCAGATTTTACAGTGCAGGAGGACAAACACCATCTCCTGTTGTCATCTCTGAATCTCCAAGGCCCTTTGAATTGACTGAGTCAATTATTTTCACCAGTCTGAAAATAATTTCTTACTTTAAGAAATGGTGATTTTTACAAAAGCTTTTAAAAATAGCAAAGAAACAGTTATTTGTTTGCAATGTACCCAAAGAGTGAATTCCCTCAACTCTACTATATTAAATACACTTTTTAAAATCCCTTGCAGTTTTATTATTCCAGGTGCACTGATACTATAAGAGGCCTTTGTATTCCACTGCTATAAATGTCATTTGTTCCCATTAAGCAAGCGTATAAGTGTATGAGATGGTTGTCTAAACTAATGTTGACTATTTTAGACAGTATTAAGTCAGGTAATATATCAAACATGTAGAAATTTATGGGCAACACCAGAAAATCTACAAACAACAAATGCTGGAGAGGATGTGGAGAAAAGGGAACGCTCTTGCACTGTTGGTGGGAATGTAAACTGATACAGCCACTATGCAGAACAGTACGGAGGTTCCTTAAAAAACTAAAAATAGAACTACCATATGACCCAGCAATCCCACTACTGGGCATATACCCAGAGGAAACCATAATTCAAAAAGACACATGCACCTCAATGTTCATTGCAGCACTATTTACAATAGTCAGGTCATGGAAGCAAACTAAATGCCCATCGACAGACGAATGGATAAAGAAGATGTGGTACATATATACAACAGAATATTACTCAGCCATAAAAAGGAACAAAATTGGGTCATTTGTAGAGATGTGGATGGACCTAGAGACTGTCATACAGAGTAAAGTAAGTCAGAAAGAGAAAACCAAATATTGTATATTAATGCATATATGTGGAATCTAGAAAAATGGTACAGATGAACCGGTTTGCAAGGCAGAAATCGAGACACAGATGTAGAGAACAAACGTATGGACCCCAAGGGGGGAAAGCGAGGTGGGGGGGGATGAATTGGGAGATTGGGATTGACATATATACACTAATATGTATAAAATAGATAACTAATAAGAATCTGTTGTATAAAAAATAAAATAAAATTTTAAAAATGTAGACATTATTTATAATTTGGGTTTTTTTTTTTTTTTTACTGAGCTCAATACAGTATATGCTTGTTCTTTCTGTGACTATAAGATATGTCAAAAGAGAAGCAGCCAAATTTGACTAATTATCCAAATAATTCAAATAATACTCACACCTGTCTTAATTACTTGGGTATTTTAGGTGAAATTATGGGAAGTTGAGTTGTTAAGGAAATTAGAAAAAGAGATGCTTTTGGTTCTGATTGAGCAAGTTATCTACTCAATTTTTATTTAAATTATGGAAGAGATGAAATCTAGCAGTTGATTTCAAATATTGTATTCCTTACACTCATTTTCTTTTAAAAATTACTTTAAGAAACTGGGATATGAAAACATTGAGAAGATAAATTGACATAAATGGGCATATGTTTATATTGTATCAGACAGCTACATTATCAATTAGCACAAAAACCAAACTTGAAATGTAAATGGGCACCCCTTTGTCATTTCTCAGTGAAGGCACATACTCTTATAGATTACTTTTGGATTTTGGAAATAGTTATTATTACTTTATTCAATCATTTCTTCTCATATGTTCCCCCTTGCTAATATTTTTGAATGGTGAAAGTGCTTACAATGTATAAAAATTAGACACAAATTTTTACTCTCTAGAAAATATTTATTGACACGTTTTAATTTTCTTTCCATTTTCTGAGAAATAAACATAATACACAAAATACAGTAAAATGCACTTTTCCCATTTCAAATAAATATAGTTTACTCTTATAAAAAATTTAATAATCTGTGTAATTCACCATAGTATCTTAATCAGTGAAATAAGGCAAAGAAAATCTCTAGCTAAATTGTCACTTATTTTTATGATTCTCTCAACTTTTTGCTGGGGAAAAGGAAAACTATTCTCTGTAGAATTATACTGAGACTTGGAGAATGCCACTTCTTGTTTGGAGAAAGCAAAGATAAGTTCCTTTACAAAGTGTTTAGTGTCAAACAGAGTCTCAGTTTGGCAGAAAGATAATATCCAGGTCTTTGTTGAATGAACTAAGTTATATGTAAACTTTTTTGTTAATACTTCCTAGAGACCAGACTACATTCTGAATTATAATGATTCCTTTGCATCACACTAGTCATTTTTCAAAATTAGTGGTTAAGTACTTAAATTAACAGTTATGTATGTAATATAAACCCAAGACAGAATTTTAAAGCTCTATTAACAGGAAAGGTTAAAAACAATGCTTCTATACAGGACTATTGTATCCATTTCACAATTGTTATGCTTAAAGTTATAAGAACTGAAATCTACTGAATTATACAGACTTAACACAGACTCATATACACATATATCCCTGATCAGTTTAAGACAATGTTTAAGTTTGCTCTTGTAAGTAGTAAGAATATTTTTATTAACCAGCAAAAATCACGTTTAGGTAGTCACCAGTCTTCAGAGTGTACTTAGGTATAGTCTATTTACCCTCAAAAGAATATATCACCAAGTAATAAAAGTCATTAGTACTGTCTAACTTCCTATGTTAGCAGTTATTTGGAACTTTATATACTAGCAAGCTTATGGAAGTGAATCAAATTTACTGTAGCTCCAATCCCACAATAACATGGCTCGTTTACATGGATGCAGAAATGTTGGTCGAACTATGCCAAAGCATAAACCTCAAATCATAACTGTGTCCAGTAAAAATCTTACACAGGCTATAAAGTGGGTATTAGATCAGTCCTCAGAATTATAAAGGGCATCAACTATTGTCCAGGTGGTGCCTTATAATATATATATACTTTTCCCACTTTCTTTTAAAGGCTGGAACATTATGTGCTTGGGTATCCTTTTATGGCAACATTTTTATTTCTACACATTTCTGAAACAGTTAAGTGTGTGCTCAAAAAATTCACAAGTCCAATAAAATAAATTTGTGGTTTCCTTCTTTGACAGTCCCTATAATTCCTCCATTTCAAAGTGTGTGTTGAAGCTGTTTGCCATGGATGTGTGTTCAAAGATCCTTGACAGGCTTGGTTTCAACAGTTCCACTGAGTGACAAGGCAGGTGCTGAGTGGTGTCATTCTTCAGGGCCGTCATTTGGTCTGTCCCAGGCTCCCTTCTATCATAGTAGAGAGCCCAGAGCAGAGTAATGGTGAGAATCATGGCCAGGATCTGTGTCACTCCAATGGAGATCCCCAGAAACCTGAGCACCTGCAGTTGTTTGGTTCCTCTCAAAAAAGAATACATCTTCTTCCCACAACCCTGTAAAAGAAATAACACAGTCAATGGTACTTTGGATGTGTTACAGAGGGTCAAAATAGTGAAAGCAAATCATCTGTATCAGTTAGTGGAACCGAACGACTTGAGTTATAAACTTGAAGACAGTGACTCTCAACAGGGAACCCCTATGAGCAGCTGGAGGAGAGATAGAGGTGTGCACTCTTTGAAAAGCCTGCCCATGTGATTCTGAAGAATCTATTCCTTCTGCTGGCTTCCTCACAATCTGAAATTGAGAACCACTGGTATAAAATACAACATCTAGGGCAGGGGTTGGCAAACTTCTTTTTGTAAAAGGCCAGACAGAAAATCTTTTAGGCTGTGCAGGGCACACGGTCTCTACTGCTATCACTCGTCTCTGCCACTGTAACAGGACACAGCTATAGACAATATGTAAATGGATGGATGTGCCTTGGTTCCATTGAAACTTCACAGATAAAAAGACAGTAGGCCAGATTTGGGGCTTAGGCCATATAGATGGCTGACCCCCTGATACAGACTGATCTGAAATTTTTAAAAATAATGTGTCGTTATTATTATTATTTGTATTCACTGTTTGATTATAGCTCATTTGGTCAGAGATTTTTTCCTCAAAGATCAAGAATGTTTCCCCAGTCTGTTGCTGAAACTTGCCAGTGAGTGGAAATCAATCAGTTGCCTTCCTTCTACTGCACATGTGTGCACACACTTCTGTCCACTGCCTGTAGAAGAAATACACATGGGGGAATTTCTGTCATTACACCAAGTTTTAATTCTACCAGGTAGGGGTTTGAAAGGTATCTTTAGCTCCCCTTCAGGCTAGAGACAGCTGACTTCAAAAGATTAGCAAGGTTTCTGTTTGTGCTTAGTTTTAAGTACAAAGGCTAAGGAGTGCCTATGGTAGATATAGAAGAGAATTCTGAAAGAAGAGGAGAGGAGGGGGAAAAAAGTAAGAGAAAGAAGAGCCATGACTGAGGAAAATGGGGGGCAGGAGGAAGCAAAGAAAAGAAGGTAGAATGGGACTAACAATTGTCATAAGTTACCTATTAGGTGACCAATGCATAGGATACTTGCCCTGTCTCTAGTGAGCCCACATCATAGAAAAGATAATTCACCCTTCAAAAGGGAAGCTGATTCTAAATTAAAGTGAAAAACTAGAAAAAGTTAAAATTATAATAAAATTCACGAACTTTGTAGATTCTGAGATTTTTCTCTATTTGGATGATAACAAATTAGCCTGCCACAGTTTCATGGATGCTGCAGAAGACAGAGACAAAGGGCTTTATTACTTATAGCAATAGCCAGGGTACATGTCAGTTCCTCAAGTCCCAAGGGCAACATGAAGAAGGCCAGATGATGCCTGCACACACAGAGGATTACATTATGGGAAAGGAACTCCAAGCTTAGGGAACCCTAATATTTTATAATGGACAGTAAGTGCACCTGCTCCTTATATTGGAGAGAGACATTATCTTCATTATACTAGACAGTAAACAAAACTGCCCTCTTCTCTGAAGGGAGACACTGTCTATCTTCAAGGCTTTTTTCTATGCAAACACCCTTGAAAAGACAGTCCAGAACAAAGGCAGCCAGTGTCTCTGCTTGTAAGACACACAGAAATGCAAGAGACCCATGGAAAATTATCTCCCAACAAGAACTCGACGTTTTGAAGCTTTTATTCTGAGTTTGGGGTAAAAGTGACTCAGTGCTTACTTACCCTGCTGAGTCAGTCACATGAATAAAAGGAAATTGACAATTATTGAAATAACTGCCTCCTTGTTTTATTCCCCAGATTCCATAAGTAACTAAATCTAGGAAAGCAAGACTATTGACTCAGTTGCTAATTTGTGCATTATACTGGAGGAGAGGAATGAATAATATGTAATTCTTAGATTTCCAAAGACACTGATCAGTAAGTGTACCCTAATAAGCCATTACTCTCAAGAAATAAAAATCATGTAGAATTAGTCACAGACCCATTTCAATAACTACCTTTTTTGGTATACTATGTAATGCAAATTAACAGCAAAACATTAACAAAGTTTTATCAATTTCACCAAAAAGGAAGTTAAGATATTTATAATTAATACTACTTAACACTGGTTTAATAAAATCACTTCTCTGGTCTTCATACCTATTTAATACATACACACATGTGTGCATGGGTGCGTGCACACATGCGTGTGCGCACACACACACACACACACACACACACTGTGGGAAACCAAAATAGATGTCACAATCTCCGAAATTCAAATATTTTTCAAAGAGATCCACTCAGGTAGTCTCTCAGAGCCCATTCACTCTTATGCTTATGTGTAATTCCAACAAGCATCCTTATAGGACACCATATAGATCATGACCTGCAGAGTCAGAATTGTGAATTCAGATCCATCCTCTGCTACTTATAAACTATGTGACTTTGGGAATATTACTTAATCTCTCTGTGCTTCAGTTTTCTCATCTGAAAACATGAATGATAATAGTGCCTACCTGTTTGGGATGTTGGGAGAATTAAATGAACAAGCACATTTAAACATTTAGAATGTGATCTCATATATGGTAAGAGCTCTAGGAATCATATGTAACTGGTACGTCAGCCCACAGAAGATTAGAAAGCACACATTAAACGAGATGCAAAATCTATGAAAAGCAGGTATTAATGGACAAGGAGTACAACACCTTTTTAGAGTATAAAATACCAAAAGCACAGCATTGTGTCACCACCGAGTATTAATGAAACAGTCCTTGCCCACAAGAGCCAAGGTGGCAGTCACTGTTTCTCAAGACAGTGACGGAACTATCCAAAATGATTTTTGCCACTGAGATGATAGATCATGAGCCTCGTCATGAAGCAGAGAAATCTTTAACATAGTTTGAAAAGAGGCAACCAAAAATACTTAATTAAAAGGGTTTAGCTTCAGACATTTGGGAAATTCATTTATATTAACTTATCATTTAACATCATTGCTAAGTAATGCAGCACCAGATCATCAAATCCATCTTTAAAGAAATTGATATAAAATGGCTTTGCATTGATTAGTTGATTCCTTAACTATGTTTTCAGTATTTATTACAAAGATAGTTCTTTAATGGATAAAGAATCAGCATGGGCATACCAATATGTTGGTAATAATAATAATAATAAATTCCACAATTAAAGCTAAACTACTCATGAAATACATATGCTAATGATTCAACCCTGTGAAATCCTGTAAGTCAATTATTGTTTGATTTCTACCTTTTCAGTAGTCCCTGGTGCTTAAATTTTACCCATATAGTTCTTCCTATTGGTATAAGATCTCCCACCCCTTTAGACTAATTCACTCTAAGTTGAATGTGCAGAAAAGGTAATATTTTTTTTAATCTGTGACTAAAACAAAG
This sequence comes from Mesoplodon densirostris, assembly GCF_025265405.1. NCBI lineage: Eukaryota > Metazoa > Chordata > Mammalia > Artiodactyla > Ziphiidae > Mesoplodon > Mesoplodon densirostris. The sequence continues at coordinate 84,326,605 of NC_082669.1, forward strand.
CAGAGATTGATAACTAAGCTACAGTCTACTGTATTTCATATCTTGGCATCAGGTAAAGTCTCTTTCAATTTTATTTTAAACAATCACATTTACCCAAAATAAAGGCACAGTAAATAATATCATCTAGGATGGTTTGGGAATGTGATATATTAGATAACACTGAATGTTCTAGAGTGGGAGGGGAACTTGGAAGTCAATAATCCAACTTTCTAACTTGTAAAAATATGGCTAAAAAGCACTTCTACAGTGCCATCCACAAAACTGGCAGAGAAATGACCTCTGAATAGTCTCTCCCCTACATAAACAGTGAAAGCACTAGCAAAAATTGTAAGAATCAACATTTTTAGAACTCTGGAAATTATCCAAACACTTGCAGCAATCTGGGGAGCGTTTATTCAAGAAAAGCACCTGAACCTCAGTAAGAACAGCAAGCTTTGTGGCATTTTAATTTGCCTTACTCCCATCTCCCCTCCCCAGCTCTGCAGGAGCCTTGAAAATAAACAGCCGACAATTATGGTAAAAACCCGTGGTCTGGCAGCCACCAAAGGCAACAGAGTAGGGTTGGAGCTCCTTCAAAGCCCCATTCTCAGAGAATTGTCATTATTTGTCCTATTTGGTGGTTCCCTGGAAGAGCTCACTTGCAAGGCTGTCTTTATTCGACTTGACTTGCAGCTCAACCAGGGCGACAGCCTTTTCCCCTGGGAATATTTGTCAAAAGCATTTAGAGGTAACTGTTCAACACTGAGGCTGCCTGAGGTAGTGGATAAGAGTTGCACACAATGGGCTAGTCAAAAGTTTAAAAGGAAAAACTGGAGAATGTGAAATCCATAGGGGGTTTGGCAGAGCTCTCACATATTTGTGGGGGTCTAGAAAGTTACACATGTGAGTAGAGCTCTGCTCAAGCCCAGGGCTGTGCACAGGCTCAGGAAAGACCTAAAAAGGCCCTAAGATCTCACTTCTGGTTAACCTTGAGGCTCTGTACACCCTTGGCAAAGGCTGGGAGACTTACTGGTTCCAGGTATCTAAAGGAAACTTCAGTTCATTCATTAAGTGACCACTAAGCTAAGTGAGCCAAGATTTCAGTGGCCACACAGGACAGAGAGTACAGACTTTACAGAGTTAGTTCAGAAAAGTAACTAATGAGCAAACAACAAACTTTGGGGAGAGGGGAGAATCTGATTTCCAAAGTTGCCACATTTTATATATATATATATATATATATATATATATATATATATATACCTTATTCCATAAGGTAGAGAGCCATATTTGAAGTGTCATCACTTTCTTTTTAACCACTCACTTCCCTAGGCTAAATATTCCTAGCTCTTTCATGTTTTCCAAATATATACACTTCATCATCCTGATGATCTCTTTCTGGATGGTGTTGATTTTGTCAATGTTTCTTTGAAAATAAAACTGATTTCTAACTCTAAGAAACTAGAAAATGCAATGAAATATTAAGACAATCCAGGCTGTTGTGAATGGGTTTGGATGCCAGTGAAAAAATCTTTTCAGTTCCACCAGAAGGGTGAACGTGGGATTGTATCAATATTGCTCAGTCAGGACCTGGCCTCCTTAGAGATCACTGGGCCTGAAGATTGCCTCCCTGTTGAGGTGGGCAAGGGTCGTTTATTCAAAGCAAAGGTTCTAGTTAGACCCCTCAGTGTTTATAAAAAAGTCAGTCTTATTCTTTCCTCAGTTAGTTTACAAAGATCACCCCCAAACAAGACAGAATTTTAGCATTTAGTTTAGTACTAAGTTTGTTATCATAATTCATTACATTATATTTTATTATTCTCCATCAGGAACTCCTCAGAAAGAGGTGTTATCTACAGATTATTTAAAATAAATGAAATAAATTGATGTCTCTAGGTACTCTAAATTATATCCAAATGTCAAACCAGACCACCAAATTCTGCCACGCTGGAATGTATTAACCTGTGCCCTTGCATATTATTTTCCACTGAAGTGTATTTTAATGTTACTGAAGAACACCATAAGAAACTTCTCTACAAAATTTGTGGAAAATAATATTGAAGATATTTTCCTAGATAACTTAGAGTAGTAGATATAAAATCCCACTTGAAAAAAATATTTTTGGATTTTGCTCCCTTTGAAAAATTAGAATACTTGCCCTCCAAACATTAAAATGATGCTGGTGATTATGTGTCATTTCACCTGGGCTTTCAGAAAGCTCAGGGGCAAATACGAAAGTCAACCACAGTTATCCCATTTGCCTTCACATTAAGCATGTCTAATTACTCTTTCCTTAATCCTGACTTTCCATTGCTCTTTATGTAGCTTTCCCTTCCAGTTTTATCCAGCTATAATTGACACACAGCACTGTATAAGTTTAGGGTGTACAGCATAATTTGACTTACATATATCATGAAATGATTATCACAATAAGTTTAGTGAGCATCCATCATCTCATATAGATACAAAATAAAAGAAAAAGAGGAAACATTTTTTCCTTGTGATGAGAACCCTTAGGATTACTCTCTTCACAACTTTCATATATAGCATACAGCAGCATTAATTATATTAATCATGTTGTACATTACATCCCTAGTACTTATTTATCTTATCCAGTGCTACTTATTTGTATTATTCATCCATTGTATCCTTTTGTTGTATGTTGCATTAAATCCTTTAATAAAAACAGATACAAAGTATAAATATATAAATAAAAGCACAAATCTCTCTACACGGCACACAATTTGATATTTCTTTGGTGACTTAGGAGGCACTGTAGAAACCTGCAGCATACTAAGTATCATGCTGAATTCCAATGAACTATTTACACAATTACTTAAAGTTAAGGATTAACTTTCCAAAAGAATATTCCTCTTCCTGAGAAGACAGTATTTTTCCAGATTTCTGTGTATAAAATAATTGTCTGCCTCAGCCACTCTTTAAATTCTTCGTAGAAGCAGCTCCAGGGTTTACTGTCCATTCTGCATCACCCTCTTTGAAGTAATTCAGTCTGAACACAAGTTGTGAGCTTATTCTGAGCCAGTCAAATAATCATGCATAAGGTTTACACTTTTCACTGTAAACTCGGAAGTTTTTGTTGAAAAGCAAGACACTAAGTCTAGAGAAGAAAAAATGGAAATATGTCTCTGTAATCTATTGTACTGTTCATAGATATTTAGTTGCATAAACAAACATTTCTGTTGAGTGGGTCAAAAGGGGAAATAGAAATGTTAGAGTTCAAAACTGCATTCCATTTCACAAAGGTTTTTTAATTCAAAATAGGAAGGAACAGAATTGCATTTATTTGCTTTTCTCAAAATAAAATACTCTGAGTTGATTTATCCTGAATATGTTTTCTTGCTGGATAAAGCCACATTAATAACCTCAGATAATTCAAAGGTATGAATAAGACAAGTTAGCTAGTCTACTTTACTTGCTGCAATATTAAAATTCTGGTCAACTGTAAATAACAACACTACCTTTTTATCAGAGAAAAATCACTAAACCCCATATTTCCTGGAATCTATTTGAAGGTATGTCAGGATGCCTCATTTCACTTGAGGAAATTATACACTTGAAATTATGCTCTGATCTGTCTCCAAAATGAGTTTCTAAAATTAGAAGAGCCCCCGTGGCTTTTCGGTACTCAATATTCACAAGCCACATCAAAAAATTAGGCAGACTTCTAATGTGCTTATGAAGATAAAGTATAAACAAAATCTAGGTGCCAATACATGCCAGTATTGATATTCCTGTCATTGATTTTTCATAATAAACATAACTCCCAAGTTTGAAATGACTGTGTTAATTATCAGATACAAATATATAATATTCAGACCTATTTATTTTAAAATTGATAGCAGTTCATGAGTTCATGAGCTTTAAAGAGGTTGGAACAAAAGTTCTCCACTGATAATCATAAGCTCTGCAGGGAAATAAATCCTTCCTTAAAAAAGAAAAATTCAACAGCAAGTAATAAAATTCACTACAGGATTTTCTGTTCTCAAGAGTAAAGTTAGCCAAACCCATACATAGGAAATGCAGTAGAAAAAGTCTTCATGTATCTCAAAAAACAACAGGCCCTCATATCTCATTTGATCCTCACAAGTTCCCCATTAGGGAAGCACGATCCTCAAGTTTAAATGACTGTGTTTATTGAACATTTGTCATTTTCAGCAAAGATATGTGGTTATAAAGAAACTAGCTTCAGCAAACTCAGAAGGTGGTATTCTCCCTAGGGAGGTGAGGTCCAGGGGCAGGCATTCCCTGCCTCATTGAGCAGAACATGTACAAAGCCCTCATCAGAGGTCTCTCACTGGGCCCTTCTTTCCCCTAAATATTTGTCCTTAAGAAGTGGGAAGGTGTGAAAACAAGCAAAGTGGGAAACCACATGAAGTCCCCAAAACCTTGACCTAAATTCTACCTTCAGCCAACACAAATAGAACTAGAAAATGCGTATTTTCCTGTATTACTAGCAAATTTCTGGGCAATTTGGTTAGTTAAGAATCTAATCATAGATCACTAATTTTTCTATTTACTCTAATAAATATGTTAATAAGTTCCTGTTATTGTCATTAGCTATCACCATGCATTGAAGATTTGTGTTTATTATGTGCCTAGTGGTTTGCTAAGGGTTTCTTAAGTAGCTCTATTTATTTTTATAAAACCATAATGAGGTAGGTACTATTATTATCTCATTTAATAGACAAGAAAATTGAGGTTTAGAAGTGAAAAAAAATCTATAAACACTCAGCTTGCTTCTCACCATGTGCTCCACATCTTGAAATTTTAGTACCTAACTGAAGTATGGGCTTTGAAATCAAATAGATCTGAGTTTAGACACTTACTAGCTCTATGAAATTGGACTAGGTCACTGAGCCTTTCTGTGCCTCACATTTCTCATCTGTAAAATGGAAATAATAATACTGTACCTTCATAGAAATGTTTTAGGGCTGAAAGGATGTAATGTATGTAAAATGCTGCTCACAGAGCTGTGTATATGTCTCCTATTTGAGAAATCCAATGTGTACTTTTCAATCCCTAATTTACTTTAACTCTCAGCTATTACTGTAGTAGACACTACAAGCCCGCACTATTCTAAGGGTTGTAAACATGCTAATTCACTCACCAAACAACCTGAGATGGGTACTCTGGTTATCCTCACTTTACAGGTAATAAAAATGAAGCAGAGAGGTTTAAAACTTGCCCGAGGTCACACACCTAATGAGTAGAGGGAAAGTTTAACCCAAAGAGTCTAGTTTTTGGAACCTAGCCTTAACGTCTGAACCACGTTTCCTCACTAAGGAAAACTCATTCTTAGAATCCTCTCCTTCTTTGACTTTCAGGACACTGCTTTCCATTCCTTCTCTACCTACAATAGGTGCCTTCTCCACTGCCCTTATGGGTTTCCATTTTCCAACTTCTGTCCTCAGCTGCATACCTTACACCATCTCTTTGTGTGGTCTTACCTCCTCCTGTGCATGTATAGCCTCGTACACACTGATAACACCTGTAAACTGACAGTTCCCCCACCTGCTCTAGGCTGTTCTCTACTCTTCATGGTAGGTAGCATTTTCTAGGGGAACACAGCCTCCTAGCCAGAGGCCACGTTTCCCAGCCTCTCTTGCAGCTAAGCACAGCCATGTGAGCCAAGAGAATGTGAGCAGAGGTGCTGAGGGCAGAGCTTCAGGCACTGGATGTTCTCCTTCCTACTTCCTCCTCCTCCCAATTGACTGGAACTGGAGGAAAACAGGGGAGACTTTGGAAAAGACAGGTGTCATAAAAGGTGACGCTATCTCATCCCTGGGTCCCTGGGTGAACTTGTGCAGCAGGGCTGCCTGGCAGCCTGGACCAGCTGAGTGGTGCATGAGAGAGAAATAGAGTCCTACCTCATCCAAGCCATTGTATCTGGAGTTAGCACTTTCCTAAGTAGTGCACACAAACCCCAGATCTCTGGCCGAGTTCTGTCTCCTGAGCTTCATACTTCCTACTGGTTTTCTGCACATGGAGGACTTGACAGGAACCCTAAACCCAGCATTTTCAAAATGGAACTAATCAAATCCTATCACTCCCCTCAATGAACAGCTTTCTCATCTCTCTAGGGTCCAAGTCAATGTCAGGTGTCCTTGTCCTTGTACCTTCCCTGTCACTCACTCCCCACACCCACCCCAATCATCATTCAGTTCATTCTCCCTCTTAAATATCTTTCATATTCATCTCCTCCTTGCCTTCCTCAGTGGCACACCTGAATTCCAGCCCTTACAATCCCTCACAGTGAATTACCTGCACAGTTTCCCACCTGATTTCCCCCCGTCAAGACCCAATTCTCACCTCAACTTATGCTCCACAGTGCCGACCTAATGATTTTTTAAGCACAGATCTAAAATTGTTACTTTGTGCAGTACTTTTTCAGGTCAAAACATTATAATGGCTTTCATATCAGTACCTTCTAAAGGCAAAGTTTGCAAGTCTCTACTAATAAAGCACAAGAGGAAAAGTTGCTTGAATACTGAATAGGTAATAGGAAGCTCACAACTGAACTATGTTGAGAAAGAGAATGAAAGAAAAGAAGAAGGCGTTTGTGTACCTGAAGCAAAACTGGCAGAATAGTTCAAGGCCTGATTAGATCAAGTGAAGCTTGAATATAAAAGGGATTCATCCCCCCTCCACCAAGACCAAACTCATCCTACAGGGCTTCAGATGATAAAACAGATATCACCCCAAGTCCGAGTCAACCTGATCCCTGCCAGCAGTTATGGAGGAGATAATGAAGTCAGCAGAGAGGCACGAGGGAGGGTCTTTGCCTTTATACAAAAGAACCCTGAGAATGGATCTTCTTAGGTATATTCCATCTAAATAACCACTGGGCTTGAAAGCTGCCTATGGTTCACTATCTGGGCAGGAGATTCTTTGTGTGTTTATCTGAGAATGGAGCTTCATTATTAATAAATCAGAATCCCATGACAACTCTGTTCTCAGTTTTACTTTCCTAACAATGTCTCAAATTTGTGAACCTGTTTGTCACTTCATTCGGCAACTACTCACAGACTTCAGGATAAAATGCGTGTGTTAGCAGGACATACAGGGCTCTTCATAAGCCAGCGTCTGCCCTGTCCAGCCCTCCTCAGGCCTGTGCTCTCGCTGTGCTGTCTTGCTTCCAGCTCTAACTCTGCGCCGTTGCCTCTGCCTGAAATGCCCTTTTGGGCCCCATACCCCCCAAATGATTTCTGCAACTGGCTAACACCTGCTTAGCTTTAAGATTGGAGGCCCAGTGAACTACTACCCACTCTGTGTGCTTTCACTGCACATCTCAATCGCAAAGACAGTGGCAATGAAGGACTGCCCACCCAGTGTCAGGCTCCTTCCTGTGTCCCAATCAAGATCATCTCATTCCTACCTCTTCTTTTAGCCACTGATGTGAGGATCATTGCTATGCAGATGTGATCAACCTCATATCAGTGCAACTGGATGGTACTGGGCCAGGGGCCTAAGCTGTTACCTCTTGCTTCCTGCCTTGGGCTTCTCTTTCAACACTTGCCCCTAATTTTGTTTGTTTGGGGTGTGGAAATTTACTTGGTCCCAAGAAGAATCTCACTAGCAGCTTAAGAGCAGGATTCCCTGGGAGAAAAATAATCCATCCCACAACTAGGTAGACATTGCCATAAGGCCACACCCCCAATTCCCCACCATGTCCTTTTGTACCCACAATACTCTGTCATGTTTCTTCCTCTGGCTCAGAAGTGCTGAGATAATATTTCTATGTGTAGGATGTTGTGCGTGAAAATTATAAAATAAAAGTTGTTTCTATTAGTCAAAGCAGACATATAGTACTGACTCACCTTTCTAATTCTAACAAAGATGTTGACAGGGGAAAAGTGTTAATAAAAAGTGTTGAGGGCTGAGATACTTCCCCCCCCAAATTGTACATGGATTATAAAACAAATATCATTTGTCACGGACAGCAGTGTGCAAAGGAGATGGGTGAGGAAGGACCTCCAATCTGGGTGAGGGCTGAATTCTTAACTCTCAGCTCACAGAAAGGTTGATACACAACTGAGAGAATAAAAACCTCAGACAAGCCATCCCACATGGTCACCATGAGCTGCCCCCAGCTTTAACCTGGGGGAGCATCCCTGCATGTCCATTTACTATCTGTGAGCATTGGAGACCTATACACACCATCACCATCTGGGTTCTTCATCCGGCAAGTCAGGACTCAGAAAGATCACATCCCCTTCACATTCATACCCCTGCCCTGTTTCATCTCTTTATTTGTAACGTAGAGGTTTTCTGTTACTCAGAAAAGAAATAAACAACCTTCTAAAGAGGCAGAAATGGTGTGGAGCAAAATCATTTGCCACAAAGGAAATTATTAAGAGTATTTGATATTCAAACCCAATACGCCATGGAACATATCAAGACTAAGCATCCAAAGAAAAAGTGTCCCAAAGGCACACAGCTTCGTAGAAACCATCTTTCTGACCGGCCCTTACATAACCTCTGTGAATAACTATTCTGAAGAAGCAGTCAATCTCTTTTAACAGTAGTTTTTCTCCTAACTACAAAACAAAGAAATGTGGTTTTGGAAGTATATTTTACTTGACTCTCTCCCTCTTGGTTTTACATTTTGAGTTGGTCCATTTGAAGTAGGGCCTGTTGTGAGTTTGTTTACATCCATTTATTTTTCTTGAGGTGGCATACAGAGGAGGAAAGTGCCATTTCAGTTTCTTTGAGGAGGTGTTTTTGCTTCATTTCCTATCTGAGAGCAAACACTGCAACTATTCCCTACAACTGTGGTTCTTCACACTTTTAGGTATGGAGCCCCAAGAAAAGCTGATGAAAGCTATGGATCCTACTCACTGAAAAATGCATATAAAACATCAAAAACAATTTCAACAATACCACTTTTCTCTTGAAGCCCATCCAAGAACACAGGTCCATGGGCAAGGGGTTAGAAGTCCCTGTTCTACCAAAACTTTTTTTCTACCTTTTCTACTTTTTTTCTACCAGGCTTCTTTATTCTTTCTCTCTTTTTATTCTCCAGTCAAGTCTAGAACTTTAGTAACTGATAGGATGGAAAACTCGGCAGGTGAAAGAAGGAAGAGACGCATCTCAGTCCTGTATTTTACCAACTTAAACTCTGAGTCTGAGGTTTTGCTGAAGCCAAGTCTCACACCCACTATTTAGAGAGTGTGGTTACACAAACAGTCCCAAATTGCAGGGTAGGAAGCAGTCAGGAATCATTGGTCCAGGCCACCTCCAGGGGGGCTTTTACGCTGCAGTTCCCCAGGCTAAAAAAAATACTCTTCAGTGGATCTTTGCATGGCTGGATCCTTCTCACCAACTGGTCTCGGTTCAAATGTCACCTCCTAAGACAGCCTGTTCCTAAACATCCTATCTTAAAGAATTCCCTCACCAGTAAAGCCATTCTTTAGCACATGACCCTGTTCAGAGTCTTCAAAGTGCTTACCGCCACCTGAAATGATTTTTTATTGCTGTTTTTTTCTTGTTAAATGTCTATATCCCTAACTAGAACATAAGTTATACTGGAGGAGAGTTTTTTGTCTGAAATATTTTCCATGGTATCTTCGGCGTTCACAATAGCACTTGGAACCCAGTAGGTACTCAAAACTGTTTGAATGAATGAATGGGATAGAACTAAATTGAGGGTCAGAGATAGTTTTATCTGTGGAGTTTTAAATCTATACTTTTATACGAGATTTTATACAATTTATACTTTTAAATCTATACTTTTATACAAGTGGGTAGCTCATTATGGATATTTGAGGAGCTGTGTGCCAAACCCAACAATACCACTGATGGAAATGTTTTTAAAATGTGCGATTGTTGCTATATTTCCGCTCTGTCATTTTTCACAGATTTCAAATATGTCATAAAATATGACATATGGGTCAGGGACCATGCAGGCCACCAGATGGTTGAGAATGATTTATTTCCTTGATTTCAGACTACTGAAGAAAGACTACAGGAAGAAAATCAGTTCTTATCTCTAAGCTTACAGAATATGAAAGATAAAAGGGACCTTGAAGTTCATCTAGTCCAGATTCACCCTTAATTTAAAAATCCATTCTACCCACCAATGACATAGTTATCTGACCTTGACTTTAATATTTTTAGTGATGAGACACTCACGATTTTACAAGAGAACCTTTCTCACAACTGGACGGATTTTGATGAGCAAGGTCTTCCGTCTATTGATTCAAAATTTCCTTCCTGTAACTTCTGGCCCTTGGAGCAACAATGAATAAGTCTAGTTCCTGTTCGGAATGATGAACTTTGAAATTTTTGAAGGCCTCTAAAATATCTCCTTTCAGTACTTGCTACTTCAGAATAAATTTCCCAAATACCAACAGCTGTCCCTCACTTGTTCACCCTTTCAAACCCCTCATCTTTCAGGTGGATGATCTCTGGGCACACTGCAATGAGGAAACGTATGTTCTCCTGGGCAAAGTGGAATTAAGTCTTATTTTTAATGATAGATTTAATTGTACTTTTGCCATAAAGCTACTAAGTGATCCACTTTTGTAAGTCAGCTATGCACATAATTATGCACTATGTTACCAATATCAGCATCTGTTATTAATTGTAAAATGCAAAAGCATATTACTCTGATATAATGAACCTCTGTCTCTGCTGGAAGTCTGTCTAAAGAACATCTCGTAACTGATAATGTCAGCTTGCTTTTCAAAGTCTTTTGATGAAAATATGAGAAAACTTTTAAGATAATATGGGCCATCAATTTGCACTTGCACAATAGTGTGGTTTCTTTTAATCTTAAAATTCATGTAACAAGCAATTATAGACATCCTGAAATTAAAGTGTCTCATTATGAATACTACTAGCAAAAGTGAATTGCATTTTTAAAGAAAAAAATTTTATTAAATGTTTAATTGACTGCTTTTCAACTAAATAATAAAACTGAAGTGAATCTGTCCATACTCAGACTTTGTGGGAAGATACGGTAAATTCATTCATGTTTTGTCATTCTTAGGATCAATACTGGTTATAATCATGTTACCAGTATGAATCACTAAAGAAAGTAGAAATTATTATATATGTAGCCCAATAATTCCCCATATTGACTTGCCACTCCTAAAAACTAACAAACGGATTAAAGTTCACACTAGGAAAGTAGACAGGTTTCAATTCACATGTCTACACTTACATCTATACTGTAATCCTCTGGGGTTTTTTGGTTTTGGATTTTTCTGCAAAATGGTTTACTATCCCAGGAGGAGGTTCTCCCTGGGGCTTACATCTTAATAAATAAATGTCTGTCTGTAATCATCTGTTTTTTAAAACCTAGTGGTAAGTTATAATGTATTTGAATATCCACAATTACATCTGCATCTAATATTATCTTAGAAATATTAAGCTTGATTTCCTGTTTTATGAAATCAATAGGACTTTAACTGGTGAACTTGTTAGGTAACCATCCCTACTACAGACACCAACCAATATTTACCTTTCACTCAGGAAAAAAAAAATGTAACATAATCACTGAGGAACTCAGAGACACTGACTCAATAATCCTTCATTTAATATACAATATCTTGTATATTTCTTTTCATTCAAAGCCAGAATGCTACTAAGCATAATATGTTTAAAATTAACATCCAAACACAATACTTCCCAGTAGTGTGAGGCATGACTATAAGTATTTTGATTATCTTTTAAAGTAAACACCTGAGTTATTCAGTTGCTTCAACAATTCTTGTTATGAGATCAATTTCATCCCCTCTAAATTCATATGTTAAGTCCCTAATCTCCAGTACCTCAGAATGTGATCTTATTTGGAAATAGAATCCTTGCAGATATAATTAGTAAAGATGAGGTCATACTGGAGAAGGGTAGGCCCCTAGTCTAATATGACTGGTGTCCTTATGAAAAAGGGAAATTTGGAGACAGATGCAAACAGGGAGAATGGCATGTAAAGACAAAGGCAGAGATCTGGGTGATGCTTCTACAAGCCAAGGAACACCAATGATTCCCAGCAAACCACCAGAAGCTGAGGGAGAGGCATATGCCTCATATGCCTCAGAAGGAACCAACCTTGCTGACACCTTGATCTCAGACTTACAGCCTTTAGAACTGTGAGACAATAAATATCTGTTGTTTAAGTTACTCACTTTGTGGTACTTTCCTGCCCTAGAAAGACTAACACAATTCTGAATCTCTTAAAGATTTTTGGCACTCCTCTTTGTGGCCTGCCTTCAGAGCCCAAAGCACTTTATTTTGGGTATCCTTAAATGTGGCAAAGGCTTGTCCTCTAAGATGAATTTTTTAACAGTCAAAAGCTATTCATCTCTAAGACATGAATAAAATGAAACATTTGTGTGGGTAATCCAGCATCTTTTTCAAATTCATTAATTTACACTATAAATTAATAAAGCTGATTTTCGTGCATCTCTACAACTGACTTTGGCAGACAGCCTAAAAGATGTTTTGAACAATAACAGTATTTCTAGAGAAAAACAGATGTGTGTGTGTGTATGTGTGTATTATATTATGAATGGTGTAAATTGTTACTTTATGTTAATATGATTTGTGGTACCCAGATACTTGACTGGTGATGTATCTGGGAAATGATCCCAGCCCATCAGCCTGAGCAGCTTTCCTTCCACCTGATTTACATTTTGAGCTTCCATTCTAGATCAAGACTACAATAAAGCCTTCTATAAAGATGGAACTGTCTTATATCTGCGTTGGCCTACACAGGAACTGCTAGTCCCAAGTGGCTGTTGAGCCCTTAAAATGTGGCTAGTGCAACTGAGGAAATGCAATTTTTATTTTATTTTATTTTAATTGAAATAGCCACTTGTAGCTATTGGCTACTCTACTGGAATGGTGTAGTTCTAGATTTTAATTTGAAAATAGGATTCCTCTGCTAACAAAGTTTGAAAATCACCATTAAAAATGAAGGAATAGGAAAACTTCTGCTAACAAAGGAATAACGGATGATTCTGATGAATTCTCCCCGAAAACATAAATATGCAAGTTTCTTAGCCATTTGATAACTGACTTTAATCCCACTGAGCATCTAACTTCATTAAATCAGCTAAAACTAACATCACTGATCATTAGCCAGCAGGGGGACCTGAAGAGACGAGAACAGCATTTTCTCTGGAGAGTAGAAGGGTTTTTGGGGGTTTTTTGGGTTTTGTTTTTTTTGGGGGGTTTTTTGTCCACTCCCCACCCCCATGTTTTAGTCTATATGGAAGCCCTAAATACACATTCTGCTCAAGAACTGCAAACCTTGTCTTCCCGAATGTCCAGAGTTAGTCACACACTCTGCATGCCTGTTTTTAAAGCGCTCTTAGGAAGTGGCAATAGAGCTTGGTTCTAGACAATACAGTTCAAAATCCAATTAATTCTAAAACCTAGTCTTTCCAAATTTACTTTGTTAAAATGTGATTAGTATTCAGATTTTTATATTAACTTTTAGCTTTGTCCTCTTTCTCCACATTTCAGAGGAAAAAAGTTTTTGGGTCCCTCATATTTAGACAGAAGAGGAAAATTGCATTGGCATGTTGTTGATTCTTTACTTCCATGATAAGTTAATGACATATGGCCTTACCTCTTGATAAAGGTCACTGAGATCTTCCTGGTGGGCCTGTTTGGAACATCCTGGGAATTCCCTAACACAACAGGAATCTGGGGGCCAGTCCATTTCTGTCATTTCCAGCCAATCGGTGAAATAGACAACTCCACAGCACTTGAACTGCAAAAGAATGACTGGTCAGGCTCAGAAACAACAAAAATATTTTCTTAACTTATGGGAGACTGAACGTTAGATTTCTTAAATATTTGTACCCAGAGCTAAAGTCACTTCTGTCATCACCTAATGATATGTGCACATTTTATGTTGACAACAGAAATGTAATAGAGGACTCCATAATGGAACAATTCTGAACAATAATGCCCATAACACATGAAGACAGATCAGGCATGACTGAGTCTTACCTCCCCCCAAATGTAAAATCCTCTACAAGTGATCATATAGCAGCAAAGTTAATACACACTAACAAAACAAATAGCTGAAATCTTATATTTAACATTAAACCTCTAGCTACTAGGGAATAGTTGATCAATCTATTTGCATATTGCCTAGTTACCAACTTAACCGCTTAACAAATTCAAATATTATATTAAAACTTTCCGTAATCTCTGTAGAAAGATTTGTGGCCAACAGCCCACATCACAGAGATTACCCAACTCAATTCATTAACTAGTAAATTTCCAAAAATTTCTGAGATGTAAACATAGGTTTGGTCAACAAATTTTTATTCAACTGAGTGAGAATCTTGAAAAAAAACTGTCATATTCTATCATCATAATCTCAGAAGAAATGATGTGTCTTTAGTGTCAGTAAAGTTGGATTTAAGACAAACTATGTTGTCTTTGTTTCTTTTCAGTCTCATTTCACCAACTATTAACAAAAACCTTCTCTGGTCAAAGTTTAGAAACCCTGCTTAAGGACATATGTAGATTAGATTCAGAGTAATTAACTATGAAAACTTTCTGTCCTTGGGTAGAGGGCGGTTACTCTCCCATATAGTCAAAAACAAGGGTTATGTACAGGCAATCAAGAAGAAGAATTTTGCCAGGAGTGACTGGCTTTGCAAATTATGTAGCCCAAAAGATCAACCTGTGCTCAGGATTAACACTGTATTGTAAAATATCACAATCCACCATTTCAAAATTTCAACTAAAATAAACTTTAAAGAATTCTGAACTTCTTATGTAAAATGAAACAAGGAAATACAGAAAATGATTTTACATTTTTTCACTTGCTTAAATATCTAATTTTTAAAGAGAAAAAAAAAATGGTCATGAAGAACCTAAGGGCGAGATGGGAATAAAGACACAGACCTACTAGAGAATGGACTTGAGGATATGGGGAGGGGGAAGGGTAAGCTGGGACGAAGTGAGAGAGTGGCATGGACATATATACACTACCAAACATAAAATAGACAGTTAGTGGGAAGCAGCCACATAGCACAGGGAGATCAGCTCGGTGCTTTGTGACCACCTGGAGGTGTGGGATAGGGATGGTGGGAGGGAGGGAGATGCAAGAGGGAAGAGATATGGGGATATATGTATATGTATAACTGATTCACTTTGTTATAAAGCAGAAAATAACACACCATTGTAAAGCAATTATACTCCAATAAAGATGTTAAAAATAATAATAATAAAATAAAAATAAATGAATAAAGAGGAAAAGATCATCTTGAGTACTATAAATGATGAAATACTGATGCTATGAGTAATACTAAGATTTTCCAAGAAATTTTTTTAAAAAGTTTAGTATTTCCCTCATATAAATTTGTTCTAAAATCCACAAATATACCACAAACATCACCAATTAAGTCAAACATAAGTAAACTTCATGTATTTTATTTTATTTATTTATTTTTTTTGTTGTTGTTATCTAAATTAATAGATTTTATTTTTTTGAGCAGTTTTAGTTTTACAGAAAAACTGAGCAGAAAATACAGAGTTCCCCTGTACTTACCCCCGGCACCCCCCACCAGTTTCCCCTATTATTAACATCTTTCATTATTGTGGTACATGTGTGATAATAGATGAGCCAATATTGATAATTATTATTATTTTTTAACATCTTTATTGGAGTATAATTGCTTTACAATGGTGTGTTAGTTTCTGCTTTATAACAAAGTGAATCAGTTATACATATACATATGTTCCCATATCTCTTCCCTCTTGCATCTCCCTCCCTCCCACCCTCCCTATCCCACCCCTCTAGGTGGTCACAAAGCACCGAGCTGATCTCCCTGTGCTATGCGGCTGCTTCCCACTAGCTATCTATTTTACGTTTGGTAGTGTATATACGTCCATGCCACTCTCTCACTTTGTCACAGCTTATCCTTCCCCCTCCCCATATCCTCAAGTCCATTCTCTAGTAGGTCTGTGTCTTTATTCCTGTCTTACCCCTAGGTCCTTCATGACATTTTTTTTCTTAAATTCCATATATATGTGTTAACATATGGTATTTGTCTTTCTCTTTCTGACTTACTTCACTCTGTATGACAGACTCTAGGTCCATCCACCTCATTACAAATAGCTCAATTTCGTTCCTTTTTATGGCTGAGTAATATTCCATTGTATATATGTGCCACATCTTCTTTATCCATTCATCCGATGATGGGCACTTAGGTTGTTTCCATCTCCTGGCTATTGTAAATAGAGCTGCAATGAACATTTTGGTACATGTCTCTTTTTGAATTATGGTTTTCTCAGGGTATATGCCCAGTAGTGGGATTGCTGGGTCATATGGTAGTTCTATTTGTAGTTTTTTAAGGAACCTCCATACTGTTCTCCATAGTGGCTGTACCAATTCACATTCCCACCAGCAGTGCAAAAGTGTTCCCTTTTCTCCACACCCTCTCCAGCATTTATTGTTTGTAGATTTTTTGATGATGGCCATCCTGACTGGTGTGAGACGATATCTCATTGTAGTTTTGATTTGCATTTCTCTAATGATTAAAGATGCTGAGCATTCTTTCTTGTGTTTGTTGGCAGACTGTATATCTTCTTTGGAGAAATGTCCATTTAGGTCTTCTGCCCATTTTTGGATTGGGTTGTTTGTTTTTTTGTTATTGAGCTGCATGAACTGCTTGTAAATTTTGGAGATTAATCCTTTGTCAGTTGCTTCATTTGCAAATATTTTCTCCCATTCTGAGGGTTGTCTTTTGGTCTTGTTTATGGTTTCCTTTGCTGTGCAAAAGCTTTGAAGTTTCATTAGGTCCCATTTGTTTATTTTTAACATCATGTATCTTACATAAGTCATTGAGTATCCATAAAAAATACATGTAGTAAAATGACCACTTTCTAAAAATCATAAACTACTACCTTTCCAAGTCAGTCTTTTTAAATCCTTGCATGCAGAAGAAACCTACTTCTCATTTTCTAATGTCATGTGTTTTTCTGTGTTGCTGACAGGAGGACAGTTCTTGGAACACGCTCACTCCGTCCACAATAGAACAGCCCATTTATCTGGCCTTCTCAGGAAGTGAGGTGCTCCACACAAATGACTTTTCCAAATAACTTATGCATAGCATGTTCTGTGCCAAATGCTTTTTTTTATTTTAATAAGTCACTGAGATATGGTTGCTTTTTACATAGTTGTTTTTCTTCATCAATAGAAGATACTGAATTGATACTGAAAATTTTCCTGGAAACTCCCTTAAGCAAACCCATTCTTAAGCCACACATGACTATGGTCTACATCTCCTTGGAGTCTTGCTGCCTCTTTTAGGGCCACAATGTGAGATGGGGCCACTCTTCTAACATGCTGTCAAACCGGAAAATTCCACCACCATTTTACATAAGCAGAACCTGCGGCTCTAAGGAACAGGACAAGTAAGTTGCCAAGATCACAGACCAGCCGGCGGTGGAGCCTATTTTTTCTCAAGCCTATACTCCAACCTCTATGTTAGAATCAATCAATAAATACAGTTTTTAGCATCAGTTTTTTTAAAGGTATTAGATAAACATCACTAGGGCTTAAGTGAGAGTCCACTAAAGTGAAGTACATGCCCAGAACTGCACTGAACGAGGAGTCAGGAAAACTGCAGCCTGACAAGGTTGCTCTACAATTTATTTTGGGAGAAGGTGGTTAGCTGAATTGTGTCTTTCCATCCCACCAACAAATTCACGGTGAGGTTCTAACCTCCAGAATGTGACCATATTTGGGAAGAAGGTCTTTACAGGAGGAATTAAAATAAGGTCATAAGAGTGGTCCTAATCCCATCTGACCTATGCCCTTATAAGAAGAGGAAATTTAAACACAGACACAGAGGTTAGATGACGAGAAGACACAGGGAGACGACTTCGGCTGTCTACAAGCCCAGGAGAGAGGCCTCAGGAAAAAAAGCAATCCTGCCGACGCCTTGATCTCAGACACCCAGGCTCCAGAGTTGTGAGACAATAAATTTCTGTTGTTTAAGCCACCCAGCCTGTGGTACTTTGTTATGGCCGCAGCCCTAGCAAACTAATACAAGGGGCTTTTAAGAACTCTTTCAGGAGGCGCGGAGGTCTTCACCACCTCCTCTGGAGTGAAATAAGCCTATGATGTAAAGGAGGGAACTTACCATACAACAAAGCTAAAAATATGTGTGCTATCATCTGTAGCGCTGTACATTGTCTCCCTAGGGTGGCGCCCTCTTTGTACCATTAGAAAAAAAAAACTCATTTTGCTTTTTAACCTGGATTATCATGGTCCACATCACAATTGTCAGAAAATAAAGAGCTCTAGGAAGCTTCCACTCCGGGCAGTAGCTGAACACAGCTTATTATAAATTCCCTAACACTTCAGTTATTTTCCCTTCACGTTGTTTTTAGTACAAATGAAGAGTAAACAAACAAAGTCAGGAAGCAGTTAAATAAACAGGAAATCTGTGCTGCAATGATAATTTTCACCATCTCAACAACTGTAACACAAAGAGCCAGATTTGGAGATTATCCTGGACTTGAACCTCTGCCTGTATCCAAGACAGAATAACTGAGCAGGGAGCAGGACATCTCTTGTCCAAACCCTGATTCTCAAATGCTTTGGATCCCAGCTTTAAATGCCAGTAAAAGAAAGAGATAGACTTGGTCATCTGGGAATGTCACTGCAATCGCAAGGAAACTGCTTGGGAGAAGAACTTAGTTTGAATCAATGGTTAACTTCAAGTCACCAGATTTTAAACATCTAAATATAGTCCCTGTTTGAGAGGATAATGGGATGCAGTGCTATATGGAAGGTAGGTAAGAAAAGCTAAAAGCACTTAACTTTGTAATGTTACTGTTAATAATAACCATAAGCTAAATGAGGTCAAACTTATGATCCCATTTAATCTTCTCAACACCTGGAGGAGATAGGTACCTTTATTATCCCCATTTTATAGATGAGGAGACTGAAGCTTAAGGAAGTTAAGTAAATTACAGAAGCTCATGTATTAGTAAGCAGCAGAGCCAGAATTTGAATGAAGGTCTTTCTGATTAGAAAGTTCATGCTTTTAATGATATACTGAGTCCTAATTTCCAAATGAGACCCATTATTTTAAATTTTCAAATGATGTTTAAATTACAGATAGCTCTAAAAGTCATGAAAAATTATCCATTCAAATAGAGCTTGGGTAATTATCAAGGAATTCTCGTTAAAAAAGGAAAATTTAGCTTAGCAAAAGGGCTTTTAAAAGATTCTAAAATATATGTGAACCATGGGAAATGAAGTGGAAATGGTGGAAGAAAAGCAGGGCATAGAGTTACTTGAAGTATTTCTCAATAAAGAATTACACCAGTGGTAACTGAATCATCGGTTTAACTTTCCAGCACAGGGAAAATGACCAAAGCCAAAGCTTTGAACACTTGTTTTGAAAGTGTGCCATTTATTCCATACCCTCTACCTCAGAAAAGGTAGCACTTACCTCTCTCTGAAAAAAATTCCAAGCATGAGTAAGCCACCGGTATCTCGGTAAGCCATAATTTGTCATTCTGGCTTTCAAAGTGACCATGTCTGACCACTGTACTGGAATCTAGAGATAGAAAAAGACAAAGTATCAACAACTATAATGTGCAAACAGCCACATTCAGACACACATACATTCACAGATTCACACAAACACAACCACTCATAGACTCATCCACATACTCACACTTGGAATGTACTGCCATTGCCAAACACTACCTTAAATTTGTATTTGTTTGTGGCTTAAATTAAGCTCAGGGTTATTAAATACTTATCAAACAATCTCTACTTGTAGATTTTTGTATTAAATGAGGAAGTACTTCATATTAAGCAAAATAATGCAAAATCACTTAATGCCGATATCAAGTTTAAGGAAATCACAAACAAGTAAGCTATATGTTCTATAGATACACCTGAAGAGCTCCTCATAACAAGTGATCCCTGCTGCAAAATGCCCTTTCATTTGATTTTGTAATGCTATGAAATGGTTCTCTGAAGTGATTGCAGATTATGGTACTAAAATAAAGGGAGAAGAATTAAGGGAATGAGTTCAGCTCAAGCCAAGGCTCACTCTAGAATAAGTCTGTAAACTTTTCAAAAATTGGATTTTAGAGGCATGTTAGAATTCTAGAAAAATTGTTCTGAAATTAAAGCATTTTTTTGTGCTCTGCCTCTCAAGGCATCTAGCACCATGTCCCTGAGCA
Organism: Mesoplodon densirostris; assembly: GCF_025265405.1. Lineage (NCBI taxonomy): Eukaryota > Metazoa > Chordata > Mammalia > Artiodactyla > Ziphiidae > Mesoplodon > Mesoplodon densirostris. Next base: position 84,346,786 of record NC_082669.1, read on the forward strand.
GTGTTTAATCATGACAGAGCTTCAGGTACACAACACAACAGTTGGCAGGAAATCTAATCAGCATATCATGCTATGTTTTATGTACAGTGCTACAGGAGAAATGGGGTCACACAAATCCTAGTCTCTCCACACGTGCGGTATTAAAGTAACTCTTGGGAAACTAGACAGACATCCACACCTGATCTATGGAGCAATACTGACTGGGCTAAGTCAAGTAAATTTGACACGAACTCAAGATTCATATTATTTTGAAATCTTATTTTTAAAAATAGTAATATCAATAGTAGTTTAAAAATTCCTGGCCACAGAAAGTCTTCATTTTGTTCCTTTGTTAATTTTCTTTTTTTTTTTTTTTTCTTTTTGCGGTATGCGGGCCTCTCACTGTTGTGGCCTCTCCCGTTGCGGAGCACAGGCTCCGGACGCGCAGGCCCAGCGGCCACGGCTCACGGGCCCAGCCGCTCCGCGGCATATGGGATCCTCCCAGATCGGGGCACGAACCCGTATCCCCTGCATCGGCAGGCGGACTCTCAACCACTGCGCCACCAGGGAGGCCCAATTTTCTTTTTTATTACTTGGAAATGTACAATACAAAAGAAAACACTCCAACACCTGGGCACACAACTTTGTTCCCTAAATAATGGGCTGACTGGGTATACTGTGTGTTCATCTGGTTCCAACAAAGTTCAGAGAACTAACCAAAGTTCAAGCTATTCACTATAAATTCTTATTATCTCATATCCTTTTGAACATAAAATAGAAGTGAAATAAATTCTCTAGAAATTTATAATCTGAAACAGTTAACATTATTGACAGATTTCATCTAGAGAAGAAATGATGAATGGGAGGTGAACATGTATAAAAAAACAGAAATAATGGGAAAATAGGCTGCCTGCTGCCCAATCTCTTGATTTGGTTATTAGAACAGACTTATTTTTAATTTATTTTCCAAAATAAATATAAGTTGTTTCCCACTTGTGACCACAATTGATCTGAAACCAAATATAACAAGAAACACAGGCGGTCACTGAGGTTCGGGCACAAAATACAGTGCTCTGGCCATAAAGGAAAACACACATGTATTGGCTCCTTGCATGGAACAGAGAAGAGCACAAAGCCCATTCTACGCAAAGGCTGGGTTCTGCAAAATTTCGAAGCTCATAAACTTTAAGGTCACTTTTCATTCACACTGCTATTAGTGCAAAGGCAATAAAAAAAAAAACCTGACAAACGTTTTTCCTAAAGGACTACTTTCCACATTTCACTTTTAAACAGCCCTTGTTTTATCCTGGTGACTTAATGGGAGAAGATTTACACAAGCAAAACAATGATGTATGCCTTCAGCGGGTACGGCAGTGTACACCCATCTAGTACCACTGTGATACTAAAAAAATACTTGCAGATCACCCCTTCACAGAATAGAAGCAAGTATCTAAGAAGTATCAATTTCTTTCTGTTTCCTCAAGTTCCTTAGAATTATATTAGAGTCAAAATATTTCCTTTCAAATACCTTAAATTAATTCATTTCAAACGTTATAATTTAGGAAATTTATAAAATATTAGTACGATATAAGCACTGTTCAAGGCATTTTTTAAATCCACTAGAAAGTAAACTCATTTTTAAAAACCTTTTAATTACCAAAAAGAACACAAAAGCTGAGATGAGGAGATCAAGAATTAATTATACAATTTACTACTCATTGCTTGAATGTTAAGGAGATCCATGTGTTTTTTGAAATTAGAAAAAATTAATAAGACACTGAAACTGAGTCCCTGGAATCAATCACTTTTTCATTCCCTTAATATACCAAGTTTCTAGGGATGGTGTGAAAATATGATTCTCAAAGACAACAAGAGCATTCCTATTGTAATAGGAGATTTTGTTTTGAAGATAGTGTTTAACTTTATATTAAACTAGTTAGAACCTGCCCTGACTTTTCAATTTTTAATAGAGAAAAAAATAACCATAAATTCTCTCTTCTTACTGAGAGTTGTCACACATTGAAAGCATGAGTGTTTTCAGAGGGGTTCAGCTGTGTAGCAGTGCCAAAGCATCGTTTACATGTAAATTGAAGTATGTAGAGTACCCACTATTCTGTAATTACCTCTTAGTATTCAAAACAGTGTCACAGTACAGTAGCAGATTCACCATAGAATCTTTAATAACTGCATCAGTACCAGAGATGTCTTCAATTGTCTTACACAACTGCCAAAATGCCTCTCAGAAACAAATGTAAAAGAATCTGCTTCATGGATGGTGGTGATGTGATGAATTGGGAGATTTTGATTGACATATATACACTAATATGTATAAAATAGATAACTAATAAGAACCTGCTGTATACAAAATAAATTAAATTAAATTAAAAAAGAAAAAAGAAGAATCTGCTTCGCTTCTTAAGAATTCTTAAATTTTAAAATGTTGAAGACTGACCTGGGGAACTTGCCACAAATGCAAATACCCAGTCCCTGCCTTTTCCTCTATTCCGATCTAGGAGCTCTGGCCTAGAGCCCTATAATGTGCATTTTAAAGAATCACCCTGGTGGACTCCTGCTGTAGACAGTCCAAAGACTACATGTTGGGGGAAAAAAAAACCATCATCTTCCTGAAACAGAATTACTCTACGAAGCTCAGGGTGGAAAAATCTGACCTGCCACCACAAAAACAGCCAGACTTCACAGACATGCAAAGGTGCTCAACCTCATTGATAATCAATGCACCAATTTTCACCAAGGAAGTGAGCAAACATTAAATAAGTAATAATGTCCAATAGAGCAGAGGTGAAGTGTGAGTGGTATACCGAACATGACTGGTAAAATCTTAAGGTTAAGAAACTCTTATTCTCATTCATTCTAACACACACTTCTTAATTTGGAGCATGGTTCGGCTTGCTGCAAACAGAAGGTACATGTTTCCTAGCCATCAGTGTACAGCTGCAGTCAGCATTTTGTAAGGTTTTCATGTAGATTTTCAACTTTTCTCAAGTCCTGTTGCAAATGTGAATATTTCCTATTATACACTCAGAAGATGGTAACATTATTTTAGAACATATATTATTTTTAGTCTATTATATCCATGTTTAAGCAATCTGTGGAATTAAAGATATATATAGGAATAGAGGAAATGAAAAATTACAAATTATGCTTTGGAACTATGCTTTAGACACAGAAAAGAAAATGCTACATTTCAGAAGTATTGGGAATATTCATTGTTACCAGAGAGCATGAACATTCAAATTAATAATCATGTGCCTAACAACTCCAGAGTATCTGATTTAAAAGGTTGAATGAGGGCCTCCCTGGTGGCGCAGTGGTTGAGAGTCCGCCTGCCGATGCAGGGGATACGGGTTCGTGCCCCGGTCTGGGAGGATCCCATATGCCGCGGAGCGGCTGGGCCCGTGAGCCATGGCCGCTGGGCCTGCGCATCCGGAGCCTGTGCTCCGCAACGGGAGAGGCCACAACAGTGAGAGGCCCACGTACCGCAAAAAGAAAAAAAAAAAAAAAAAAAAAAAGGTTGAATGAATATTGTTTCAGATTGTTGTTATATTCCATTTTGAACTCACCATAATTTCCTGCTCATATGTCCAAACACCACAAGCCAGTTCTATGCAGAAAATGACAAGTAAACTTCCAAAATACTGTAGAAGAACAGAAAATGAATGCTGTTAGGATAGAATCAAAGTAAAATATGGTCATCAGAGACAAGCTAAATATTATTCAGTGTTGTTTATTCAAAGGACAAGAAAACGGAGGCACATATTCAAGAAGCTCCCTCCCTTGGGAGCAGATGGGAAAAATTTCAGCAAATTTTGAGACATCGGCAGACAACATTCAATACTCACCTAAGTGGGTCATTTGGATAGTGCTCCATTTATCAAGTGCTTTCATAATTAATTCACTCAATGGATAAGACTACCTCATTTTACAAATGAAGAAATTAATGTGAAAAGTATACAATATGACTTGCTCAAGAATGTGCATAATAAAATAAATTTTAGAGCCCTAAAGTGACCACTGCAGCCATGTTCTTTGTGCTCTTCCTTGCCACTTCTCCAGTTGTGGAGGTCACTTTACAGAAGTAAACAGTAAAAGGGTGAGAAAGAATAGGCTCTCTGAAAGTCCACCAATTTCAGCAGAATTAAAACAACTCCACTGCTGTCATGAATCCTCCACTCCATTTATGGTGCCAGTCAGGGTGGGAGGATCGGGTAGTGATGATTATTGATTATTCCTCTTCACTGGAATGACAGCTCTATCAAGGGCAGAAATTTACTGTGTTCCTTGTCACAAAGTAGGTGCTCAATAAATTTTTTTTACATAATATATGAATAGATAAGAATATGTGAAAACAAACCAGAATGAGGTGTGGAGAAAAAGGAACCCTCCTACGCTGTTGTGGGAATGTAAATTCGTGCATCTACTATGGAGAACAGTATGGAGCTTCCTTCAGAAACTAAAAATAGAGTTGCCATATGATCCTGCAATCCCATTCCTGGGCACATATCCGGAGAAAACCATAGTTTGAAAAGGTACATGCACCCCAATGTTCATAGCAGTACTATTTACAATATCCAAGACATGGAAGTAACCTAAACTTCCATCGACAGATAAATGGATAAAGAAATGTGATATATACATACAATGGAATATTAGCCACAAAAAAAGAATGAAATAATTACATTTGCAGCAACATGGGTGGACCTAGAGATTATCATACTAAGTGAACTAAGTCAGAAGTGAAGTATTTGTCTAAAGACAAATATCATACGCTTATATGTGGATTCTAAAAAAAAAATGATACAAATGAACTTATTTGCAAAACAGAACTAGACTTAGAGACATATTAAACAAACGTGGTTATCAAAGGGGAAAGAGAGGGAGGGATAAATTAGGAGTTTGGGGTTAAAATATACACACTACTATATATAAAATAGATAATCAAGGACCTACTATATAGTACAGGGAACTCTACTCAATATTTTGTAATAACCTATTAGGGAAAAGAATCTGAAAAAGGATAGCTATATATACATATATATGTATAACTGAATCACTTTGCTGTACACCTGAAACTAACACAGCATTGTAAATCAACTATATTTCAATAAAAAATTTAAAAAATAAAAGTTTAAAAAAAATACAGAGTGATACAATGGAAAGAGACTGGGAGCTGCCTTGGACTGGGTGATCAGGAAAGGCTTCCTTATGAAGGTGACCTTTAAGATGACTCAATAGCGTCAAGAGAAGGCAAAGCTGATAAGATTTGTGGCAAAGCAATCCAGGAAGAGGAAAGATCAAGACCAAGGCCACCTATCGGGTGAGCTAGTTAATTTAAGAACTCAGTGGTAATGGAAATGCAGAAGCGGGTGGGATGGGGACAGGGGGTGAAGCACATGACACTGAGAGGTACAAAGAGCCAGATCTTCATGGGCCAGAGAAAGGCTTTTGGATTTTATTCTAAGTGTATTCTACGTGAAATTCATTAGCAAGTGACATGGTGTGAGGTACATTATGAAAACATAACTCTGGCTGTTTTGTGGAAAATCACCTGTAGGAAAGCAAGGGTGTGATCAGTGCAACTAAATAAAAGATTGCTGAATTAGGATGGTAGCAGGGAAATGGGAAAAAATGGACTGATTTAGGATTGTGAGCCATCAAGACTTGAATGTTGTTTCTTTGCTCATAATTTTTGCCAAAGAAGGGGAGGGAAAAATAAAAGAGACAGAAATTTGAGCTGATTTTCTACTACTTCCATGATATATCCCTTCTGATTTAAAAACATAAATTACTGTTATTAGTTTTAATATGCTTCCTTCATATAAAAAATAAAGAATATATGGCTATAAAATCTCTTAGACAAAAACATGCTTAAAATTATAATTTGATACAAAAGATAAAGTAATATTTTCTTTTATTTTTATAATCCTTTTATTATTTAATCTAAATGCATAGTTACATGAACGAATGTATATTTTTCCAAGTATATTTTCGAAAAGTTTTCTGTGAACTACTTCTCTTTTTAACATCTTTATTGGAGTATAATTGCTTTACAATGGTGTGTTAGTTTCTGCTTTATAGCAAAGTGAATATCCCTATGCCACCCCTCTAGGTGGTCACAAAACACCGAGCTGATCCCATTTTACAAGCCCTTTTACTTTCAGCATATGTAGTACTCCTGGTCAGCTTCAGTCTACTCAGATCTTGTTTCCAAGTATTGCCTTACTTTGAAGATTTTAGCCTTAAAATAATTAGAAGAAATTTCGTGAACACAGTACTCCAAGTCAGTCTTTCTCCAAATTCACCTTAATACTTAAGAGATGTCTAGACATGAACAATACTATATCTGCAACTTACGTTACAAAAAGTCCAAAATGTTCAATAACTATATGCTAGATAAATGTTCTTATCTTTGTTAAGACCCTAGGAAAGAGTGAGACTCCAGAAAAAAAAGTTACACTATGGGATACTTTTGCTTTCTCAGGTCTCCAACCTAAATTCTTTTTAAAATTGACTTCTGATTACAATGAAAACCAAAACAGCCTGAAAAGGCAAGATGTCTCTAAACATGAAACATGGACATGGTTGAGAATTATGTGTGCTACTAGTAGAAAAACGTAGGACATACCCTGACTTTGCCTTGGGGATAACCATGCAGATTTCTGGATTGACTTTGAATCCTTTTAAATCCCATTTCAGTCATCTCTCTCACTTCTTGCCTATTGGAGTTACTGACTGGCTTACAATGCCTGTGCTACACCGCAGAAAGGCCCCCAGGACAGGGTAAGTGCCCTGATGTACACAATACATGCAATACCTGAGTGGCTCTCCAGGCTAGTGGATCCAAACAACAGTATAATAACTACAGGCATGATGTCACCTTGACTTCCTAGAGTGAGCTTTACAATGGACTAGCAAAACCATAACTTAAGTATCTCCAGGGATGTATATGTAAAGCATATATATCTAAAGCAATTTCTCATTACAAACTCAAAACTGAGATTACCAATCATGGGAGATAAGGGGTAAGATCCATCTGAGTTGGACACTATTTCAACTGGGGAAATGCATCTTTCAGAGATTTGATGGTCTTACTTGATACAAGTTCTGCCATATAAAACAATTCCTCTGCCTTTATTCCACTTATACTCGGGGCACAGATTTATTTGACCTTGATATGGAAAATACAAGTTTCATCAACATTAGAAAATTTTCTTGGAGCAAATTAAATCTAAAATGTAATTCAGATAAAATATTTTTTTACAGATGGTGCTGCAGCTTCCTGGTCAGCTGTCTTTGCTTTGTTGTCATTGTATTAGCCTCCTACATCCAGTCTAAGTCCAAGGAAAACTTTAATTGTCAAATCTATCCTTAGACAGGAATAAAGACACAGACCTACTAGAGAATGGACTTGAAGATATGGGGAGGGGGAAGGGTAAGCTGTGACAAAGTGAAAGAGCGGCATGGACATATATACACTACCAAACGTAAGGTAGATAGCTAGTGGGAAGCAGCCGCATAGCACAGGGAGATCAGCTCGGTGCTTTGTGACCGCCTGGAGGGGTGGGATAGGGAGGGTGGGAGGGAGACGCAAAAGGGAGGGGATATGGGAACATATGTATATGTATAACTGATTAAATTTGTTATAAAGCAAAAAATAAAAAAATTAAAAAAAAATCTATCCTTAATACAAGACACACAGATCTGAAAAAGAAAATGTAGGCGTAGGGCTTCCCTGGTGGCACAGTGGTTGAGGGTCCACCTGCCGATGCAGGGGACACAGGTTCGTGCCCGGGTCCAGGAAGATCCCACATGCCGCGGAGCGGCTGGGCCCGTGAGCCATGGCCGCTGAGCCTGCGCGTCCGGAGCCTGTGCTCTGCAACGGGAGAGGCCACAACAGTGAGAGGCCCGCGTACCGCAAAAATAAATAAATAAATAAATAAAAGAAAAAAAAGAAAAAGAAAATGTAGGCGTAAATGCAGTTTCTTCTTCATCATTGTTTTCCAGTATCTCACCTCTTGTTCTTTACCATTTTACCCTTCTCCTTCCCCTTGTGTGTCAGGGTATCTCTGTCTCCTGTATATCAAGCTTCAGAGGCTTCAGCTTTTAAACCAGTCAGCTGCCTCACCCACAATTCACTGCTCTCACTAACCTGCCAGACCATCGGTTCTGGCTGGCAGGGATCTTGTTCGTAAACATTATTTTATTCCCAGTGCCAAAGCAGGACCTGTCACACAGCAGGTATTTAATAAATGTCAGTGGAAATAATGATCAGTTTACCAACTGAAAAAACCAATTTCAGGTTTCCTTGTATTTCTCTGACTAATTTGAGCTCTGAGTTTCTTGTTAACATTTGACTCCCCTTGACTTTGCTTACACATTTCTGTACTATATTGTCTCTCTGTTTTACTGTGTGTCTTTCTGGAGGATTATAGTATGATAGTTCAGTGTGCCTTTAAACATATAAGACAATTTACATAGTTAAAGAAAAGGAACACTATGCAGACTCTCCCCATCTTTCCTGAGCTACTATCAACTGAACATTTTAAATAAATAAAGCCTGAGAAAGTGTGTTTATACAAGGGACTTAGAATGCAATTATTTGCATTAACAAACTGTTTTATTTGCTTTAAAAATTATTTGATACAGACTTTCTTAAAATAGCTAAGTTCTTCTACTGTAATTAGACTAAAATTTGTGTTCTATGAATAAGTTTTATCCCTAAACATATGTTCATGCAAAAACTGCATCAAGTAAGGCAAACTGATAAGATATACCCTCAAAATGATGCAATTAATCAGTGATTTTTTTTCACCAAATCTCTCAAGCTGAGAATAATTACCTTTCAGTTCAAAAATGAGTGTCCTCACTGATTTAGATAACAGAAGATTAGATAAAACACTATAGGTGAAATTGCTTTGTTGACTTTTTTCAACTATACAAATGGAAGAACATGAGCTTTGAAATAAAATAGACCTGGCTTCAGATTCTGGCTCCTTCACATGCCAGTTGGATGACCTTGGGCAAACCACTAAGCCTCAATTTCCTCATCTGTCAAGTGAGAGTGTTAAAATGGCCTTGCAGCGTTGCACTAAGGATTCAACCAGGTAGAGTGCTGTCCCACAGGAAGCATTACCTAAAGGGTAGCCACTATTAACCCTATCGTAGTATCTATTAGAATATAAACTCCATGAGTACAAGAGATATTATGTTTTAAATACTTAACATACTGCCTGGCATAGAACATGTACTCAGTGACTATTTCTTGAACGGATGTAACTATGACTGGAGGATGACAGCAAGTAAAACTGTTCATTTCCTCCTAAAGACTGTTAGTGTCACTCACTCTAAAGAGTCTTCTAAACCCACAAGTTATTTGGTAAAATCTTTAGTAAAATCTCTGTCCAGTGAGAAAATAGCTGGTATTTTTCAAAAGATCTTTATTAGGAAATGAGGGCAGGAAGGGCGTGGAGGGTGGGAAACCAAATTCTTTTTTGAAAATACTGAAATCAATTCGTCTGTTATTTTAAATAAAGCGTTGGCCACAGAATGGCAAGAATGGCGTAGTTTAACTAGTCCCTTTGTCTCCTGGATGTGTTTGAGGAGGAAGGTAAAGGCATGAAATCCCACCTTCCTACTTAACCCTTGGTGACTTGTAAGTCAATGAATCCTCCAGTAGAAATAAGGGGGATTCATTTCCCGTATTAAAGATTATTTCATCTCATTATATGTGTACAGACGAAAGAATAAAATCTCCAGGAGGTCTTTTCTGAAAGAAACATTCATTTATAAAAATGAGCTGCTTCCCTGACACCTCCCCCACTCCCCAGGATCTCCCACTAAAGAAAGTAAATTAAGCACACGCCCTTATCCCTTCTCCCTGTTGAAGCTTCGCTAAAACAATAAAGGGATATTTTCAAAGACATAAACCCAGAGATAAAGGAAAAGGGAAAGAAGACAACAGCAAGTATATTTGGGAAGGTACAAAACAAACAGTTGAGTAGCAAATTTCTCAGCAGTCCCCCAAAAGCTGAATGCTTAATCAGTAGTGGAGAAAGTAGGGAACAACCTGATTCACATACAGAGTCGCTCCAAATGCTTAGGAGCTGGAAGCCCTGGATACTTGCGGAAATGGATGAAAGTAGGGCTAAAAAGAGGAAGATTTGTTGAAAACTTGTTTAGGAAGAAGTTAGAGCCCTCAGGTCCCCTCCCCTACACTATGTAGCTGGGTACTACCCACCCCTACCAGTAAAGAAGTTAGGGGGTTATTCTGTGGAAACAGTAAAACAGAGTCTCAGGACTGGGGACACTAGGTATAGTCGAGGATAACAGGAAACAGAATTGGAGTCCAAATTTAAATACCTTTTCCGCAAAGTTTCAAAACCAAAAGAGCATTGGATTTCTCAATAAAATATTGGAAGCTAGAGGCAAGAGGAGGATGTCTTCAAAATTCTGAGGAAAAAAAATGATTTCCAACCTATAATTCTATAGCCATTAGAATGAACATGGATGGACCTGGAGATTATCTTACTAAGTGAAGTTAAGTCAGACAAAGACATTATGTATGATATCACTCCTATGTGGAATCTAATTTTTAAAAAAAGATACAAATGAACTTATTTAGAAAACAGAAACAGACTTGCAGATATCGAAAACAAGCTTATGGCTACCAAAGGGGAAACGTGGGGTGAAGGGATAAATCAGGAGGTTGAGATTAACATACACATATATACACTAATATGTATAAAATAGATAACTAATAAGAACCTGCTGTATAAAAAATAAAATTAATAAAATTCAAAAAAGAAAAAAAATATACACACACTACTTATATATAAGATAGATAACCAACAAGGACTTACTGTATAGCACAGGGAACTCTACTCAATATTCTGTGATAACCTGTATGAGAAAAGAATCTGAAAAAGAATGAATATATGTATATGTAGAACTGAATCACTTTGCTGTACACCTGAAACAAACACAACATTGTAAATAACTGTACTCCAATAAAATTAAAATTTAAAAAAAAGGAATTAACCTGTAAGGGTATTTAAAGCCATTTTTAGGCATGCAGCCTTTTTAAAAAATGTATTTCCTATGTATGTTTTTCAGGAAACTACTGGAAGATATGCTACCTCAAATGAGAGACTAAACAGAGTAGGACAATGACTTGGATTCCAGGAAACAAGGGATCTAAAACAAAAGGGAGGCAAAGGAAATCTCAGAATGGTAGTAAAGGGGATATCGCAAGAAGGCAGCAGCTTCAGCAGTCTAGACTGGAGTGGGTCTAGAACGTGCTGAGAGATTTCTTAAAAAAAAAAAGAAATCATCGATAGAATACCCCAAATATTTGAATATATGAAGAGAAAACGTACACCAGGGGAAGTTTAGAGTTGATTTAGACAGAAAAACATAGAAAACAAGGAGAGTTACGAATTCCAAAAAAAAAAAAAAAAAAAAAAACCCGAAGTATTATTCCAGAAAGAAAAAAGTAAACCTGGTAATTTACCTGGCCCATCTGTGGATAACATTTACATAGTCATGAGCATGTAAACACTGTTCTAAGCAAAATGATAACGTATCTGTGTCGAGCTGAGAGAGGAAGTATGCATGGGGTGGGGCTGGGGGGGTGGTGCCGCACTGAGGGCAGGAAAAGATACCAGTTCCTCACCTTGCACAGACGTCAATGGATAGGGCTTAAAACTGAAAGAATGAAAAGAGTTAGATAAATATGTGATTTAGAGATATGGAAGTAAATTCCAAGGGAATCTGCAGAAAACAAAAATTGAAAGCAGTTGCCTCTTTCTTAGCAGTGGAAAATGATAAAGGTGGAGGACTACTATTTTTCATAAGAAGTATTTTGGAATTAAATTTATTCTACATTTTGTGTATGAAGCACTCTGATAAAAGTAAAAATAAAATTAAAACAAACAATAGCCCTGCCCCAAAGACTCGACAATCAAGAGAGAGACGCTGGTAGCTGGAGGATTTTATATGTTTTACACAGAAAACGTTATTCAAAAAGGCTGAGAATTATAAATAGCCCAATTACACTTCATGGTTATTGGGAGTAAAGGGGGGGGGGTGGCAATTGGAAACTTATACTCAGGTGCTGTCATCCTTTTCCTAAATGTACCTTCACTAGCTGAAAATAGGGATTCCGTAACAAAATACAAAAAGTTTATACTTAAATGTGATTTACAGACCCAACCCACCCCCACCCCAAAGGTCTCTTTCACTAGACCCTATTTGGAAATTTGAATGTCTCCTGCAATATTGCTCATAAAACCACACATGCAGTCTGCTCAAATCAATGTGAGCTGGATTATTTTCCAACTTGGAGAATTCACTCCAGTCACAAAATTTTGAAGTGTAGAACTCTATGTTATGGGCAATTTCGTTCAAGGAGGGAGGCTTGGATTTAGTTTATTTGCTCAAGAAACACACATGTTTGTATATATAATCAAGTATTGTGAGTATACAAAATTAAAAGTATATAAAAAGTATGTAAAACATCAAGTATTCTTATAGGTATGTATGTGTATGTGCAAATGTATGTATGTGCATTTATTATGTCAAAGGTATATATATACATTGCATAAGTTATTCCCCAAAACATATTACAAAAATATCATTAGCTGTATTTTTGAAAAGAGAAAATGGAGCTAGGTACATTGAGAGGCAACAGAACACTAAGTTTTTCAGAGCACAGTTCCTGGATCCAAGCATCCTGGATTCAGATCCCAGCTCTACCACTTCGTAGTTGGGCAAATCACTTAACCTTTCTGTGTCTCCATGTCCTCATTTATAAAGTGGAGATAACAATCGTGGCAACCTTATAGGATAGTTTGGAGAATATGATGATCCAATACACATAAAGCACATACAATAGTGGTTGGCACATAGTACATATTATATCACGGATGCTGGCCGTGGTGTTAGCAATACCTCATGATCCACCATCTATAGACCCCCGCACTACTGAACACAAATGCACACAAGTACATGTTCACACGGGTATTTACAAAACCTTTCTTGTCTTTGAATTAAAACACCTACATTCCCATCTCTGACCTTTTCCAGTAGGGAAAAAAAAAAAAAGACTACCAGTAATATCAAAATTTTAAGGTTGACAAAAAAATTCCTTTTTCCCTTCTCCAAATAATGCCTAATTAAAGGCACAAATGTTGCTGTGACTACTATACCAATTCCTTGACACTTTATCTCAATAATTCCATCTCTTTTTATGTTTTGAGCTTACATTAAGTCAGTCAGATCAGCTTCTTTTAAAGTTAATAGTAAAATTAACTTTTGTTCTTATTCATATTTTACAATTTTTATAATGAAATATAATGTCATATAGCCAATGAGTGCTTAACAGTTCATTAAATTGAACTTTCATAAAAACACTAATAAATGAAATAAGTATTACTTATGTAATACTTATGTTAATAATTGATTTAATAAAATTTCAAAGAAAGTAATATTTGTTTTGTACAAAATATTTCAAATAATTTTCACTTTGGGGAAAATAGATTTATTTAAAATTTTTCCTTTCTAACTTCTATCAATCTAATGAAAAGAAGAAAGCAATCTGCCCTAACAAAGCCAATCAATTTATTGAGAATATTAAACTTTATAAGCAGTTGAGAAATATAGGAAAAGATACTATCAATTACTAAGAGCTTTTTAATAGGAACTATGTTCTATTGATATAAAACTTATCCTCATCATATACAGTTTTATGGATAGAGGACTCTGCGATATGTACTCTCTAAAGGAAACAAAAAATCCTATATCCAACCTACGATAAATAGACAAAACAGTTATTCTCCAAAATGTTTTCCTGTATTAATGCCAACTGGAAAAGAATTTTTACATTAAAACAAAACTGTAATGTCTTCCATGAAACACTTATATACATAAGTTTCTCTGTGCAAGCAAAGCAGATAATAAACCACATATCACAGAACCTCCTCAGTGAGAATATATTTCACTGGGTGAGAAGTAAAAAGTATAAACACTGTAAAAGTTATTTTAATCTGCTAGTCTCTTAATTCATAACTAAAACCTCAGATTGTTTTTTTCATAAGTAAAATTCAACATAATTTAAAACCACAAAAGTCAGATTTGCTTATCTTGGAACATTAATACAACCTGAGACTCACCTCTCCACAAATAAAAACTATTTCAAAATATAACATACTTTACTGGACATTTGAATATTTTAAAAACACGGTGCCTTTTGACTCCTACCTACATGCTACATAACCAACTCGTTTAATAAACAAAAAGTTTGATGAAAGGCCTGCATTCACTAAATGATAAATGATAAACTCCAGTCTCTACCCTGTCAAATGCTAAACTCTGCAAGCTTTCAGTGCTAAGTATCTCTATGTCAGTTGTTTATTTTTCCTTTCCCAGTGATTGGAGGTTTAAAAATATTATATTACTTAAAGTTAGTAAATAAGAGAATTCCAGTGCCAAATATTTGTACAAGATAATGGAACGGCTGACATTCTGTTAAGAATCCACTGGGACTAAACTACTAACAGTCCAAGAGCACTTGTGCTTAGAACACACATCCACACAAAGCCTCTGTTTCAGCCAAGTCTCAAAACGATGTCATAGCAGACACAGGCTTGGTACTTTCTGAAGGCCAATTATTCACCATGTTCTGTGTGTCTTTACAAAATTTTCCAAGAAAAGGCAGCATTAAATTTCCTTTCTTTTAAGAATTATAAATGAGATGAGTTCAGTCTAATTTAGAAAAAGCTAGAACTATAAACCAGTTTTTGAAGAAACAAAGTCTTGGCATTCCTGAGCCCATGCAGAAAGGTGAGCTAAAGTAAGAAAGTATCGGTATGCTGTGGTCCTTTGTTCATGCTTACATTTGAATAAATACATAGAAGAATCTTTGTAATAATGTATCTTAATTTATTCCCCTTTCCCATTGTATTTACACTGGTAATTTGTTGAGCTAGTTTCTCTATCAAAGATGTTGGTGAAGTTCAGATTAAGTTTGCTTCACATGCTGTTCAAACTCTGAGACAGAGAAACGTATTATGCCAAAATCGGAGGGACTTAGCCAGGGGCTACGGGTTCTCGGGGTCAGTGATGTATATCGTGACAGGTAACACATTAAGGGTAAGGCAATAAAGCAACTGGACACGCTAGACAGGTCACCATGTATATAGCTTCTGTTGCTTTGTAAGCCAGGTCAGCTAAAGTCTGCATGCTCGGCCCCATTGCAAAAGATTTACGGGGTGTTTCTGGTCTCGGAAGAGGTTGTCTCTATGTATTACTGGGCTATTCCTCAGAATGCAAGACAGGAGTCCCCATCACCAGAACCTCGGCAGGAAAGTACAGAGGAAGTATCCTAAGCAACACAAAGAACACCAGACTCAATTCTGATCCAACTCATGCCTCTCAGACGCAAACGCGGCCAGATACCTCACAAACACAAGAGGAGCATGAGTTCATTACCACCGGCATCTTTAGGACAACATCATTTACAAGACAACAGATTAGGAAATTGGAAATTTTAAAGGATTTTATTAGGTAGAAAGGGAATTCATACTTTAATATCTGCAATAACTTTTGAATCATTCTATAACTATATTTGTGAAAGTATCTTCTAAATCACTTTCTTTGTTTTACCCTTATTTTCAGACAAGATATACATTTTAACTTACCTTTGTACATTCTCCAGAAAAACCTCAAACCTATTTGTTAAAAGAGTATTAAAGGGAAATGTTTCCATTAAATTTTAAAAATCCACGAATACAAATATTTATTATAAGTGAAGAGGTTTATTTTTTTTTTCTTCTTGATAAATCTATTCCAGCAAAAACATTTTCTTCCTGAACCAAAAATATGTATTTTCTTTTCTAAAATAATAAAGTAGAAGAACACAAGCTGATCCACAGTCATGCTTAATGTTCAGGGAAAGGAAACCATATGTGAATAATGATAAAATCACTACATTGTCACCAAAGTTGCCCAAACATCAGTAATTCAGTCTAATTGGTAGAAGGAACTATTTGAATTAAATAGCATGAATTACAGACCAATTTTAAAGAAATGCATGCTTGTTACAACAAATATTTTAGCTATAAGAATATTGAAAAGTAGAGATCCTTAAAGACCTGCTTTTATAAACAGATTAATGATGATTTGAAAGGAGCATATCCATTATCTGTAGGTAAGTGCTTCTAACATGCTTCAAAAGTTTGTTCTCAAACAAGTTAAGCAGTTCTACAACAATCCTCTGCTACTAGTCAATTGTTTATGGAACGTTTTTTTCCCCTGAGTCTGGGAAATTGTGGCAGCATTCCAAAGAACTACTGTTCTAACCATTCCACAAGACGCCTTGGCTGGCTGGTCTCCCTAAGGGCATCCTAGCCCCACACCCAGTTTCCTGGTGCCTACTTTAGCTTACTAACTATAATTTTGCTATTAAACCTGAATTAAACACATCCAGATTAATAAAATTGTGTTTACAATGTACATCTGGGAAAAAAATTCTAAAGCATTAGCTAGACTGCCCCATCTGAAAACCTTTATTCCTTCATCAGTAAAGGCACATTGTTAGAATAAAATACGTCTTCCATTCTCTCTTCCATCATTAAAAAGGGTTCTTTAAATGTGAAGCCCCCTTAGCCCAGAGTGGCAGGACCAGGTAGCTATCTTCTCCCAGGTAAATGAGAAAAAGACCCAGAAGAAAGCAAGAACAGACACTGCTTCCTGGGTTATGTAGCAAAAGAACATATCACATCACTCTGCAGCTCGCAAAACTTCACACTGCAGAGTATGTGCACAAGATATATTCAAGACATCTCCATAATTTGGCCCTAGGTCACACAGCCAAGTCTCAGCCTTGTAAGCCTGGCACATGTCTATCCAGTGACCTACACATGCCCTTTGCCAAGCACTCCATGAGGTTCTGAGTCTTTTCACAACTGCTCCCTCCACTAGCCTTTCAATTCCTCCAAGTCCCTTGCTTCCCCTGCAAAGGCCCTTCTCCCACCTCTGCCCATGATTCACCAGCCACCCAAATTCTGCCCTCCCCCTCAGATCTCAGTTCAAATGATTCCTCATGTCTCTTTATTAAATGCTCTTGGTAGAACAAGGCTATCTATTGTTCCTTACAGTTCTTATAAAGTACTTTAATAACACAAAAGAGAACTTTTAGAATTAAAATATTTTAATTACAAAAGGCAAACTTCTCCAAGTCTTGTTAAAAGTTATCAGTCCGTGTCTTCAACTCGGCTGTGTAAACCCTGCACAGAACCTGAAAATTTATAATATTTTAAATGCTTGTTTCCTAGAAGAGGCACTGAAAAGATTCATATTTTTACTTAACTAGCAACAATTCTTACATTGTCACGTATCATCTAATAACATTTCAACTTTCTTAAAGATGTTTCTAAAATGTCTTCATAGTTGTAACCATACTGCGGAAATTTGTAGTTTCCAAATTTTAAAGTTTTAAAACTAAAGAAAGTTCAGGGATAATCACTTATTTCCGAATAATTCAAATGTAGTGCTTAAGAGGAATACTAAGTGATACAACTACAGTGTTTATATATTTTAAATAAAATTTAAATTAGTGTTTCTGTCATGTGAGCTGAGAAGATTCATCTTAATCTGAGCACATAATTGGAGCCTGTAATAACCCTTTATCTGAATAAAGGGGGAAATGGGGACTTCCCTGTTGGTCCAGTGGCTAAGACTCCATGCTTCCACTGCAGGGGGCACAGGTTCAATTCCTGGTCAGGGAACTAAGATCCCACATGCCATGCAGCGAGGCCAAAAAAAAAAAAAAAAAAAAAAAATCCCTTCTACGAATAAAGGGGGAAATATATGGATCACAATTCTGAAAAAGTAGGTGTTTTTAACTTATGAAATTTCATGAAAAAACCTTTAATTCATAAGCTATTATTTAGTCATCAAGTTCATCAGATATTGCATATTAAGTAAATATTCAACATCATTTTTCTATACAGGTTTTCTGAAAGCTACTTTCCTCATTATAGCTTAAGCAACTTAATTCTCTCGTCTTTTACATGTGTCATTTGCTTGTCTATTGATTTAACTCTGTTTCCTGAGTCATCTAGACACCGATATGATTTTGAATGAATAGCTACTGTTTTACCTTGGCCAAAGGAAGTCAATAGATGTTGGACTCAGATGTGGAAGCAAAAACTCTACACAGTTGCTGAATTAACCTCAAGGTAGCATTTGCTGAACCTGTAACCAGCATCCACAGCAGAATCACCCTTTCAGAGAACGTGCTGCCAGAGAAATATCTGTCACTGAACTCTGAACAGACTAGGGATATTCACCAAATCAATGGGTATAGATTTATATGGCTTATATTTAACCAAAGCTTAAAATATATATATAACAAAGCTTAAAATGCTTACCATGACAGAGTATACATAAATTATACCAAAGTCAGAAATACAAAACCTTGAGATATTCATACTTCAAACCCTAAAGTAAGCAAAAAGTCCAAAGAATACTCAAGATCCTGTCACAAAGACCCACCACTAAGGGCATGAATATCATGACATTTCCTTTCAGAGACATCTGCTTATGTGCTTTTCTGAGGTATAATTAGAGACAGTCAAACCAACATCACTTAAGAAACAGAAAGGTTAATGGAACTCTGTCCTGAGCTTTGTGCACACACAAAACCAAGATGTGCAAGCTGAGCCTCTGGATGCAGAAATGCCTACATCATCTTCAGTTTCCTCTACTTGAAATTTTTGTGAGTTTAACAACTAAATTTTAAAGCTATTGCTCTAAAAGAATTCTAGTTAACATGTCAAAGTAAAACGCATATATTGAAGGGATATGTTTCTATTAGATGAAAAACGCATAAATATTGAATAATACCCCATTTCCTCATGTCAAGTAATACAAACATTATTATCATGTGCAAAAATTCTATCTCAGCAAAGTCTGCTGAATTCAGCTGCCTTCCACTCAGTCCCCAAAGTCTTAGTCTAGACCATTAAAAACGTACTTGATTTCTCTTAAGAGAATCATTTCAAATCTGGTTCAACCACTGGATATTTTAAGAAAGCTTTAAAAGTGCTTCCACACAATCACTAGCTATGAGCAAATTCTCTGGGATAATAAAAGTGAAAAAAAAAAGAAAAAGAAAACCTTCCCTTTTAAATACAAGGTACTGATCTTAAACATGTAAGGCACAGGCAACTTAATTTCTGACCAGTGCCTGACAAGTTGTGGTTTGCTGGCAGCTGAGCATATATTAGCATCACTCTCTGACAAATGACGATCTCCTGACGGTGACATTCAGCTGTTGTCGATATCGTAAACATGTCTGTTCAATCTGTTTACATTCCCCCTGAGCTGGCACTGCTTTCCTAATGCCTCTGTTAATAGCAAGGTAGAATTGCAATAACAAATGAATTTCATTTAGTCTACAGCTAAAAGCCTTGGGAAGTACCCATCTAAAGCTTGAAACCAATTTCCATTTAGCTTCAATTTCTCTTGTAAAGAGAAAAGGAATTTCTGTTACCGAAATTACTTTGAAAGTCATGGCACATTCAAGCTTCTCTTCCTATTCATTTTGGCTTGTTTTCCCAAAATAATTAGAATTTAATTACTTGTAATATCCTCCTATATGTATATAAAAGTTTCTGTTCTGTGACAGTTTCATATTTATTAAGAACAAATCTGGTTAGGGTAGGGTTGCCAAATTCAGCAAATAAAAATACAAGATGCTCATTTAAATCTGAGTTTCAGATAAAAAATAATGTTTTAGATGTATATCCTAAATATCGCATGGGACAAACTTATACCAAACTATTATTTGTCATCTATCTGAAATACAAGTTTAATTGGATGTCCTGTAGTTTATTTAGGAAACTTAAATTAGGGTGTTTTAGCAATCTGCATCTATATTTCAATAAAAGGGTCAACTTCATGACCAAGATTCACCAGAAACGTTTTCCTACAGGTGGTCTCTTAGCCTGCAGTTGTTTATTTGGAGGGGTGAGCATGGGAAGGCAGGTCGGTTATAAAGATCTGTTTTGAGCCTCTCTCACTTTTTCTTGATCAGTCTGATGAATAATGGCTTTTTGACTTTTGCTTAAACAGCACCATAGCCCAGTTACCAGACCTTTTCTTAGTAATCATTCAAGAGCTGTGGCAGCTCTCAGAGATACTGGTGGTCTTTAAAAAAAAAAAAAAAAAAAAAAAGCTTTCTTCTCTAATCTGGTTTACAGGTCTTAAAAGTGAAGCGCAATTTTGAGTACAAGGAAATGGACAAGTTGGATTGAATGCATTGGGCTTATTTAAACATTTGCATCCAAATTAAGGAACCTCCTAATTAAAAAAAAATAGGATAAAAAGCTAAAGGACACAAAGGAAGAAATCATGTGAGTTTCATTGCAAATATTTGCCAAAGACCTAACATCCTGTCATAGCCTGCATTAGTGCTCACCCCTTTAACAGGCCACTGTTGTCAAAACCTATGTAACAGCCAGGCTCCTCCCTTAAAATCTCACCTTCTTCACTGCCTTCCAGACACCATCCTCCCTATCTGATGTGCTGGCCACTTCTACTCACACTGTTTAATTTCCTGTCTATTACCCGATTTCATAAAAAGTTATTAAAGCAATAGGCAAGATGAATGGTTCATATTATCAAGTTGTTTGTAGTCTGGCAGTTTGGGCTGGTTATAAAAAAAAGGGAAATTTATAATAGGAGAAATGCACTGGACTTCAAAAGTTGAGACATGTCTGTTGGAGGCATCAGTAAAGGCCCAATGAGAATGGGCTTGGCAGTCAGAAACACAGAGGTCTGAATCAACGCTTCACCTGCTAGTGCTGAGTGACCTTGGACATATTAGTGAATCTCTCTGAACCTCAGTTGTAATCATCTATCTTAGATGATTGCTGTTGAGTTTAAAATGAAAGATCATAGGGAAAATGTTTTATACAATGTGAGATACCTAATCCTTAAGATATACTAAGTATTAATCATTAAATAATACTAGGATACTTAAGCATTTAAGAAAAGGCAGCAATTACAGAGTAAAATAGTGAAGCTGTTGCAAACATGTTGTTCGAACTAGACTGTGATGATCTGAATACCATATACTCCATTTACTAGCTATGCAAACAGGCAAATCACTGAGCCAACGTGTGTTTCCTTTCCTCATCTATATTATGGGAATAATAATAGTATCTATCTTGAAATTGATTAATTAAGGTAAAGCCCTTCATATAAAAATTTCATTTAAACCTCTACGAGTCTGAAAGCGTTACAGTTTGTAAACACATGAGAAATGTTAACTACTTTGATTATCATCATCATCTTTGTCATTATTACAATTTCAGGAGGTAGCATTTCAGGCAAATTGTAATGGGCTGGTAGTACTGAAACAAAAGCATTAAGAAGAAATTCTCAGCTAAGGGACAGCAGGAATAAGAGCAGGAAAGAACAGTCAGAAAATGAAGTGGGTAAGAAAGCTAAAAATGGCAGATGAAGCTTTGATTGCAGAAGAGCTTGATGCAAGATTGAAGTGTCTGTAAACACTTCATTACCCAACCAGAAGTCTTTTAAGGTTTCAGAACAGAGGAGTAATGTGTACACTGTTGCATTGTATTAACCGGCAGCACTGGTTTGGGGTAAATTAGGAGACAACAGAGGCAGGAAGTTTAGTTACAGGGCTCTGCACTGTTTCAGCAAGAAGTCAGGAGAGGGACCTCCCTGGTGACACAATGAAACTTATGAATTTCATTCATATTGAATGAATCTGCCTGCCAGTGCCGGGGACACGGGTTCAATCCCTGGTCCAGGGAGATCCCACATGTCACAGAGCAACTAAGCCCATGTGTAACAACTACTGAGCCTGCGCTCTGGAGCCCGCGAGCCATAACTGCTGAAGCCCGTGCGCCTAGAGCCCGTGCTCTGCAACAAGAGAAGCCACCACGATGAGAACCTTGCGCACCGCAATGAAGAGTAGCCCCCGCTCACGGCAACTAGAGAAAGCCCACGCGCAGCAACGAAGACTCAACGTAGCCAAAAATTTAAAAATAAGTAAAATAAATTAAGGGAAAAAAAAAAAAGTCAGGAGAGCCTGAACGTGGGCATTCCAAATAAGAAAAGAAGGGACGGGATCCCGAGATTGTAGAACTAAACCTACCGGACTTGACAACTGTTTAGAGAAGGAGGCTATGGAAAGAAAGGCAGAGAAAAAACTGCCTGAGAAGCAGATCAGTTGCAGATCTGTTACGAGCAACAGGTAATTGGGAGCTGAGACCGCAAATCATTCTTCAAGCAAAGGAAAGGCTGTGCTGGGTTTAGACAGAGTGACATCTAGGAACTTGCTAGGAGGAGACAGGCAGCCCGATGGGAATGGGGAACAAACTGCCACAGATAGTCAACGGGAAGGAACAACCAAGAGCTGACGGCAGCCAGGGACACATGGAACAGCGATGCACCAAAAGCTACTTTGTGGAAAAGAGTACATCCACCAAAAGGGGCGGGATGGGATAAAGCAGTATCAATCTATGCCAGTCATCCTCCTGGAGGAGAGGCTGACCCCTTGGGACTGTGCTTGGAGCTCTTCTCTAGCCTCAGTACTCAGAGTAAACCTTGTTAGAGGTCTTGTCAGACAGTAGTGAAATTGTCTATCCACTGTGTATACACTGGTCTGATGGCAAAGGCTAATAGTGCCTATATTCTCCATAAATGTTTGAAGAATGAATGAATGAACAAGTTTCTGGCCCTTAGAACCTCAGTCCTCCATGTCACCTTTGCATCATAAGGTTCTTTCTAACATCACAAACTAGCTCCCATGCACAAGTCTCTATGACTCATCCTGCCCCAAGGAGAGCCCAAATTACCTAGTTATTTGTCAAATTGTTTCACTTGCATTCAAGCAATCTAATGGAATGTGTAAATAGTTTTCAAAATATGTTCCTAAAAGTCTTTGAAGTTCCTGAAATCCTACCCCACCCCACCTCCACAGTCCAGGGACCATCCAGAATCATACCAGCTGGGAGGAGGAAGAACAGCAGCCATGTTTAAATTGGTTTTATACATAGGATATCATTGTAAGGGAGGGGATATGGGAACATATGTATATGTATAACTGATTCACTTTGTTGTAAGCAGAAACTAACACACCGTTGTTAAGCAATTACACTCCAATAAAGATGTAAAAAAAAAGGATTCTGAGATTTTTTTTTGAGTTTCAATACCTATCCATCCTTTAAACTGTAAGTTTCATATAAAGTAAGTCCTTTAGTTTGTTTAAATTATTGTCCAAGTTTCTTGAATTGCAACATAGGTTCCAAACCCTTCCACCTCCTCTCCCCTGAGAGAAGAAAACTAACGACATATCATAAATAAAATACAGTCAAAAGCATTGTATACCAAAGTGAACAGAAGTAAGGCAACGGGCATGTCCCCTTTCTCTGAGGGTGGTTTGTTTTCTGCAGCGTTTTCTGTTTTCCAATCATGGACCTGAAGAGTTATCCTCCACAAAGCCAAGTGATACATTAACACAGGTTGTTCCTGTGAAATGCAAAGCTTTAGTTCAGCTTCACACTAAGAGTCTGTTTTAATGGGCTTGAGACGGGAGCTAGTCAAGCCCTGGCGTGCGGGAGCTGTCTCCTGAGAGCCAATCTGTGCTCATCTCTCCCCAGCTCTGCATTCAGTAACAGCAAGTTGGTAGCCTGAAATCGACCATGCTGGGAGTATTTACATCACAGAAATCTTCAAATTTTACAGATCAGGGCTTTTTCTCTGCTCAGATATCCAGCTTATCAGCACACCATAAAAAAACCTTTTTTTAAGTTCCCTACAAGAAATGAGTGCGCAGATACCATTGAGAACTACTGCAAACAAAGGAATATACTCAATGAATTACTTTTTAGGAATCTGATATGTCTGCAATTACATGTTAGCAGCCTCAACCCCCTGGGGCCATTAACATATAATATTTTATGCACTCAATGAGCTTCAAAAATCTATATATAGGGCTTTCCTGGTGGCGCAGTGGTTGAGAATCTGCCTGCCAATGCAGGGGACACGGGTTCAAGCCCTGGTCTGGGAAGATCCCACATGCCACGGAGCAACTGGGCCTGTGAGCCATAATTACTGAGCCTGCGTGTCTGGAGCCTGTGCTCCGCAACAAGAGAGGCCATGATAGTGAGAGGCCCGTGCACGCAATGAAGAGTGGCCCCCGCTTGCCACAACTAGAGAAAGCCCTCACACAGAAACGAAGACCCAACACAGCCATAAATAAAATAAATTAATTAATTTTAAAAAAATCTATATGTAAACTGTATTTTTAATTGACTCAAGTTTTTAATGTTAAAAGAGGGTTTGCTAATTTTTGAATTAAAGGCATAATCATAGATTTTGGAATCATAGAGTTTGAGTGCTGAAGGGAATTTAAGAAGTAATTTAGTCCAACTGTTCCAGAATTTTTTAAAAAACAAAACACTAAAACTATACAAACTGAGACTCATATCCACTAACCTATGTAGAGGCAGTGCCGGGATTATGATGTCTGTTTGCTACCTCACCACCTGAATTTCCACATGGGTTTAAGAAAAGAGAGAAAGAAACAGAGTTCCATTATGACGTCTCAGTTCTAGTCCCGAGGGGCCTGTTGGAGTGGTAATAAGGTCCGTGACACTAGAAAGAATTCGTACTTTCAAATGAAAATGTCAACACATGGCCTGAGTGAAGTAATTAAATAGTGTACATATTTCCGCACCTCATCTTCTGAGTACAGCAAATACTTGTACTGAAACCGTCTCTCATGGAAAGAACGCTTCCCTTCTCACAGGATGTTGAACAATGACCACAGATTAGGGAACCGCTATCACAGTTCCCTAAGCATGTAATCTTGTGCACTGATGAACCAATAATACATTACTGGTTGGTCTTTTTAACCACAATAAAGAATAGATATAAACACCGTACCCATGCAAGAAGCAAGAGATTTCTTTTTACTGTTCCACAGTATCCTAACATCCCCACGATGATCAGGAAACAGCAAACAGCAATCATGACCGGATGAACCACAGGAAAATAAGTCAAGATGACAGCCTCCTCTACCCTGAAAGAAGAACAATAATGTCATATTGTAAATAAAATATAACCAAAATGCACCCAAGACATAGTACAAGACACAACTGACTTGTGTTAATAATCCTTTAAATAATCACACCTCAAAGCTGATGACTGGATTTCTATTTCAAAATCACTGAACAATCACCAATTTGCTTGCTTGTTTTATTTTTTGTCTTGTTTGGTTTAGTTTTTTATACAAGTGGTAGCCTTCCTACCTCAGCTCATTTAAAATATAAGATAGGGGTCGTCAGTAAAAAGTCGATCTAATATTAGCTCTGAAGCCTTAACCTGAGGAAACCACATGAGACTTTTCACTATTTCTTTTTTTGTTTATACATTTATTTATTTATTTATTTATTTATTTATTTATTTTTGGCTGCATTGGGTCTTTGTTGTTGTGCACGGGCTTTCTCTAGTGGCGAGCAGGGACTACCCTTCATTGTGGTGCACGGGCTTCTCATTTTGGTGGCTTCTCTTGTTGCGGAGCACGGGCTCTAGGCGTGCAGGCATCAGTAGTTGCGGCGCACAGACTTAGTTGCTCTGTGGCATGTGGGATCTTCCTGGACCAGGGCTCGAACCCATGCCCCTGCACTGGCAGGAGGATTCTTAACCACCGCACCACCAGGGAAACCCTTTTCACCATTTCTTAACTGAGAAGACTCTCCCTACTCTTCTTTGGTCTGGGATTCCATATGCAGTGTGCACTTTCCCCCCAACAAATGACTTTTCCCAAATATGTGAAATACTGCTATGGAAGGGAAATTGGTCTGAATTAAAAGGAAGGGAGGAAGATGCTTTCTGCTAAGACTATGAAAAAATTATTAACTAGAGCCATAACAGTACGAGTAATAATTAAGATACCAAAAAATGACCGCTACAAAGTGCTTACTAAGCTCCATTGTGTTAAGGACTTTATAGAAATGTATCTCAGTTAATCCTTAGGAAAATTCAGAGTGGTATATAATACAATCCCCATTCAGAGATGAAGAAACTGAGGCTCAGAGAAGTTAAGTAATTTGCCCCTTGAGATGTTAGTGGGCCAATCCTTGAAACTGGGTAAGAAAATGACATTTGGGGTTTGGTTTTCATTAGCTCAGGAATATGAAGGCAAGAAGAAGTTGGCGATCATTTTCTTAAGGAAAAGTAGCTGTGTCGTCCTTTATACACAAATATGACACGGCTGGCACACCGTCAGAAGGACAGGCGAGTGGTATTACCATGACCAGAAGTGTCCTCTAGAACCAGTGGCACACCTTAATGAGATGCTGGAAAATGCAAGTGTTGCCATGGGCAGGAAAAACTTTCCAAACGATTGTGGATGAGCACTACCATCTAAACAGCCTAGGGCAATGTTACTTAGAAACTAGTGTCTGAGGAAACCCTGATGAAAGAAATCAATCATTAATTATAAAGCCTACCTTGTTTCTGCAGTTAAAGTCAGAACATTATTTAGGTAATCCCTCATCCAAGCGGAAACTGCCAACACGCTGATGGACATTAACTGGGGGGAAAAAAATACAAACTGGTGACGAAGGATTTATGCACCATGCTCTGCAGGGCTCATAATAAAAAATTAAGGATTTTATTTACATAATCATTATGTTTTTTCCTAATTACCATTTACCACCTGTTGAAATTTACTATTACTATAAATATCTGCCATTCTGTTTTGTAATCATGTCATAGCTACTAAATAGAATGTCACTAAACAGTATACAGGTAGCGGAACTATTAGATACAGTAGTTCAGGACAGGAATTGTACAGGACAACTAAATTATTCAATGTACAACATAAGCCTAAAACACATCATATGTAAAAGCAAGGGAGCAATCAAATACTACTGATGTTGTCCAAAAACATCACAGGAGCTAACTTCAAAGGACTTCCATTGGCTAAAGTTAAACAATTTGAGCATGAAAATAATAGTCATAATAATAATAATAAATGCAACAGTTTAAAACATCCAATATGCTAAAATCTATGAATTCACAATAATAGTTCAACAAAACTCATTAACCAGCTTTGGAGGATGTTGGATATTCAACTCATTATTCAGAAAACTGATAAGAATCCAATGTTTATCCAATCTTTCCTATACAAACTAAAGAAAAGAACCAAAGACTTAATGAAAGTTTTTAATGGAAGAATGTCTGCTAATAAGTACAGAAAGCATGACAGAATGTCACTATTTGATCATCTTTTCTGAAATAATGGCTCTCTTGGCAAAGAGCCTCAATGACTGCCAAAATTATCAAGTCAGTGGCTCTCAGTCCTGTCTGTACATCAGAATCAACCAGGACTCTTAAAAAAATTACTGAGCCCAGATCCACCCTGAATCAATTCTTGGAAGTGGGGCCTGGGCATCAAAAGTGGATAAAGGCTCCACAGGTATTCTAATGGGTAGTAAGGGCTGAGAACTACTGCATTAAGTGAAAGGCTGATGGGGACTTTTAGAATGGAGAGATAAGTTTGACATAAAATACCAGATGCTCTGATCAATCTTAGTATTATAAAAAGAGTCAACGGATATAATAATGTCCCCAATATGATGCAATCAGAAGTACTCAGAGACACCTTTGAGGTTAATTTAACCAAAAAGTCAAACCTGAATCTAATCAAGCCTCCAGCTCTATCAGTTTATAGGAAATACAGGGAACAGATTTAAACTTGTTAAATGCCACCATGCAGATGCAATCAACAAAATCAAGAATATAAGAAATTTTACAGAACAAATGATCTGGTTTCTTCAATTTAAAAAGCTCGCAAGTGGAACAAAAAGAAGGAAGGAAAACTGTTATAAATTAAAAGAGATTTAAGAGATTGTCCAAGGCAATGTCAGGATCTTGGTTTGGATCCTGATTTAAATGAACCAACCACAAAGAGCCATTTATGAGAAGACTGGCGATATTGGATATTTGAAAATATTTACAATAGCCAGGTCATGGAAGCAGCCTAAATGCCCATTGACAGATGAATGGATAAAGAAGATGTGGTATATATATACAATGGAATATTACTCAGCCATAAAAAGGAACAAAATGGGTCATTTGTAGAGACGTGGATGGACCTAGAGACTGTCATACAGAGTGAAGTAAGTCAGAAAGAGAAAAACAAATATCGTATATTAATGCATATACGTGGAATCTAGAAAAATGGTACAGATGAACCGGTTTGCAAGGCAGAAATAGAGACACAGATGTTGAGAACAAATATATGGACACCAAGGGGGGAAAGCGGGGGGAAGGGGGTGGTGGAACGAATTGGGAGATTGGGATTGACATATATACACTAATATGTATAAAATAGATAACTAATAAGAACTTGCTGTATAAAAAAATAAATAAAATAAAAAATATTGACATCATAAAATAAATTATTGTTTATTATTTTAGATATGACAATAGTATTACTTTTTTTTAAGAATCCTTACCTTTTACAGATACATGCTGAATGGTTTAATAAACAATCACGATGCATGGGGGTTAAGTGAGAAGTGGAGGCTGTGTTGGTAACTGGGGATTAATTATACTGTGCTTTCTACTTCTGTATGTTTTTAACTGTCCATAATTTAAAAAAAACTTTTTTTTAAACAGCATCTATCTAGAACACATTCAAAATGAGTCTTCCTGGGAGGCTTTTCTAAAAGCTGAAGGTTAACCCTAAGTTCTGAAGGCCTTTCCTATTTTGATGGAAATTTTTCTCAAATGTGCCTTATCTTCTTAAGTGCAGTATAATGAATTTCAGCTTAATTTGATTTTTAATAATTTCTGGCATCTTAATGAACATTGATTACCATTATGTTACAGGTTTTCTGTAAATGCTGACATAATGAACATACAAGATAGGAATGAGTCTTTACTGACTCAAGGAGTGGCTGTAAACATGCTTTCTGGATAAGGGCTCCCAGGTCAGCAGAGCAGGTGAAGCATGGCCACCTGCCTGGAAAAGCAGCTAGTGAATTCACGCATCCTTCATCCAGTTGCAAATACAGTAGATCCCCCACCCCTTATCTGAGGGGGATATTTTCCAAGAACCCCACTGGATGCCTGAAACCTTAGAAAGTACCAAACCCTATATATACTAATGTTTTTTTTCTATAATAATGGGCGGGTAGCATCTACACCTTGGATACAGTGGACAAAGGGATGATTCACATCCTGGGCCTGACAGTGGGAGATTTCATCACGCTTCTCAGAACTGCACACAATATAAAACTTACAAATTGTTGATTTCTGGAATTTTCCATTTTATATTTTTGGAACACTGTTGACCGTGGGTAACTGAAACTACAGAAAGTGAAACCGAGGATAAGGGGAACTACTGTATTTTCTCAGCACCAACCATCTGCCTTGTACTGTCTGTGCTAGAGTCACAGACCCAACAATGCATAAAAGAAGCAAGATCTCAGCCTTTGTGGAGCTTCTTACAGAACACAAGGAATAAATATGTAAACCAGATAATGACAGACTGTAAAAAGTGACAAGAAGCACGGAAAAGTGAAGTAACCTGTTCAAGGTCTTGCAGATTCTAAATGGCAGAGCTGGATTCAAATCCAGGCCTTCATCTTTGAAGCTTCAGGGTTAGTCACTAACTACCTTCCAAGTTTAGAAACGAGCATTATATTCCCCAAACAGTGAGGAGATGCACCTGCATAGCATGCATGGTTCCTTAAAACAAGGGAGGGGTGGGGTTGCAGAGGGAGGTTCTCTGTAGGGGTCAGGCTCAGTCTGAATGTCTGAACTACTTTCTTTGCTGAATGAGGGCTCAGGGCTCAATGGCTTAAAACAGGTTAAGAACCCTGGGATCACAGTTCAGAGAATTAGGCCACTTACTACTATCCTCATTCCTGTTGGGAATGAAGAACAGATTGTAAACCTCATAAAAGTTACCCAGTGGATCAGCCACAGTGTATTAAACATGCTTCTAGCTTCTGTAAACTTGATGCTTTAACATCTGTTCTACATGCTTATGCTGGACACACCTTGGTCTGGACAAACTGATAATATGCCTGAGTCACCTTGCCTTGGCCACCTTCCACCCGCCCTTGCGAGAAGTCCTTCTTCAGGGCCCACAGTTTTCATTTTCAAATACAAACCAACCAATCTGGAGCCCACACTCCCAACCACCCCTTTATTGAGCTCTCTCATTCCAGGCCACTCCACCTACACCTGCCCGGATCACTGCAAGGTCCAGACGCCAGACAACTAGGGACAGAGGCTGCTGAAACTATTCAAACTAGCCAAAACCTACTTATCCTGCCTTGCCAGCTCCTCCTTGAAGAAGCCCCTATGAAAGCACTTGCTCAGTCTCCCTCTCTCCCTGCCTCGCAATGGACCCCACCATGAGGAGAACTGTACTCTATCTCTTGGGATCTGTGAGTGTAACAGACTATCTTTTCAATGGCAGTTGTCTCCTGATCTGTCGATCTAACCAAACCTCAATAATCACAGTACCTATTACAACACACAGGGCTAGCAGGGGACCATGGACTGCTTCATTAAATCTGAGGCTAAGTGGTCTCCCTCTACTTGGCTATATGTGGGTCTTCAAATACCTTATATGTTTCAGAGGAATGGGAAAGTCTACTAATGTGCTATTTTATTTAATTACCTTCATTCTCTTGCAGTTATAAATAATTCTCCCCTCTCTTTGTCATTCTTCGAAATAATAACTGATCTTGATTTCTCCATCCTTTAATTTCTCACAGGCTGTTTAGCCAGTTTTCAATATCATAGCTCTAAGACAGCTATCAATAAATAATCAGTTTCTTCATTTTGCATAACACAGTATCAGTGATTGTCATTATATACACAGTACTTCCATTCATAACAAAAATGTCATTTTTTAAAACAGCATATTCCAAAACATTTCTAGTACTGTAGAACAGTTAAGAGCATGGGTTCTGAAGTTATTCTTTCTTTCAAAAAATATGTATTGATCAGCTGCTCTTTGTCAGGTACTGTGCAATGTGCTAGAGATATATACTGATCGGCAATAACAGGCACCAGCTCAATCCTATGATGAAATTTACTAAGTGACGAGATCACGTGTTAGTCAAGTGTTAGTCAACTCATCAGAGACACAAATGTGTAACTGCAAAGTGTAATAAGTACTAGGAAGGAATAATACAAGTTGCTGTAAGGACTTCTTTTGGGGGACTTCCCTGGTGGTCCAGTGGCTAAGACTCCATGCTCCCAATGCAGGGGGCCCAGGTTTTATCCCTGGTCAGGGAACTAGATCCCTTATGATGCAACTAAAAGATCGCGCATGCCACAACGAAGATCCCACACATGCAATGAAGATCCCGCGTGCTGCAACTAAGACCCAGCTCAGCCAAATAAATAAATAAATAAATAATAATAAATATTTTTAAAAAATCCTTTTGGGGTGACTGACCTATTCCATGGGGTCAAGGGGACTTCTCCAGACAGCTAAGATCTGAAAAATAATTATCAAGTTCATTAGGGAAAGGGAGGTTGAAAAGAACACACCAGTCAGAAAGAACAGCAAAGGTCCCAGGGTGGAAGGCAGCATGATATGTGCAAGGAAGGGAAACTGGCAGGGAGCAAGAATGGAAAGCCAGGCAAGGGCCAGAACACACGGTCTTAGAGATCATTGTAAGGCATATGGTCTTGATCACAATGACCATAAGAAGCCATTGAATCAAAAAGCCTTGGTTTGAATTTGAATTCCCCTCTGCTCCTTTTCATCTATATGACTTCGAGTATGTCATTTAATCTTTCCTAAGCTTCAGTTTCCTCCCATATAAAATGTTATAATAGCAAGTCCAACTTCATAGAGGATTCACAGGATGAAAAAAGAGTAGGATTCTTACACATATTCCCTAGTACTATCTTATACATATTCCCTATTCCTTTTGACCTCAGGCCTTTCTCTTAATCTTTCTCAGTTTAGGAGACAACTCTTAAATCAGTTCATAAATGTAATCTTCGGATATTTGAAGGTCTAAAAATGGACGCGAAAAGCCACTCTGGATAGAACTGTCTATTGGACTTCCATAGCCATTCTTATTTTTGGTCTCTAAAACTGAACTCATTTTCATTCTTCTCAAAACCTGTGTGTCCCTCCCACTGTTTTTCCTGTCTCAGTAAATGGTATAATCAATGCTTCAGTCACATCCACTGGCACCTTGGCAAGCAGCCTGAACCTCTCCCTCTTCCTCAGTCCTACACCTAATTGCTTTCAAGTCCAACAGATTGTTCCTGAAACACACCTGATAAATTCCTCCCCCTTTCCTGCCACTCTGGCTAGTTCAAGCCCTCAGTCTCTTGCCAGGTAATTATAATCACCTTATAATAGAACTCTCCAGCTCACAGATTCCACGTCACATTCACCCTTCAGTTAGCTTTATAAAACACAGATCAAGCTCTTCTGCTTATAAAGCTCTAATAGCTGCCCCTTGTGGCCCCTCCCCATCTCTCACTTCCACTTCTCCCAACTCTCTCTTAGAGAATAAGTTTAAACTCTACAGCAGGACACACAGGCCCTCTTCAGTCACCCTTTGACCTACCTCTTCAAC
Source organism: Mesoplodon densirostris (assembly GCF_025265405.1). NCBI lineage: Eukaryota > Metazoa > Chordata > Mammalia > Artiodactyla > Ziphiidae > Mesoplodon > Mesoplodon densirostris. The sequence continues at coordinate 84,379,455 of NC_082669.1, forward strand.
TTATTTCCTGCCAACTCCTTCCCACACACATTCTGTCCTTGGATGACAAAAGTCCTGCTTGTGCTTCTCTGATATGCACCACACAGACCTCCCAAACCTATGTCTTTGCCCATGCAGTTCCCTCTGCCTGTTATGCAAGCCTGCCCCAGCCTTTCCATATCATGAGCAGAGCAACCTTATCCTTAAAGACCAGCTCAAACATCAGCTAGAATGCAAAGTTTTCCCCCCAGCTCCCTCCTTACCCAGAGTCAACACTCTTGTCTAGACTTCACAGAGCAGTTATCTACCGTCTCCTATTTTTACCCACCCATCTCATTCCACTAGAGGACACAGACCACTGCCTCTAGCCCCATCTCACAGTAGAGTACCAGGCCCAGTAGTAAGACTGATACATATTAGATGAATAATGAGAAAATAATTAAAGAAAGATGATTTCAACTTGCCAGATAAGCTAACTATTGGAGAACTTGAGCAAAATTAGGAGATGCTTTAGGTAGAACTGAGCTTTCTATCACTGGAAGTTTTCCAGTAGAGAGATGCTTGCTGAATTACATGATGAAAAATTTATATATCAGGTCAGAAGCTGGCTTAAGTGTTCTCAAAAGTCCTTTAAACTACAAATGTTGCATTCTATTTAGCCCCGCTGTTTTTTTCACTGTAGTCACCGAAGCATTGTAGCTGTGCACAGAACATCAGTAGAAATAAATAATATCAACACAAAGCTTTATCTCACAGTAAACAAGCAATTCTGAAAATACACTGTTTTTTTTTATGACCCTATTTCCAGCCACATTAAATGGCTGAGAACAGTTCAATTCTCAAAGAGTGATTTTACTTACTGTTGAGAAAATAATAACAGTAACAACAAATACAGTGCATGCTATAGCAAGGAACTAAGTTAAAATGAGACAAGGTCACTTCAATAACTAATCCTAATGTTATTAAATCTAGAAGGACAAATTATGCAACCAATTCAGGACTCCTTACTGATAATGGTATTTTCTACAAACTTTCCAAATTAAAATAATTCTGGGCTTCCCTGGTGGCGCAGTGGTTGAGAGTCCGCCTGCCGATGCAGGGGACACGGGTTCGTGCCCCGGTCCGGGAAGATCCCACATGCCGCGAAGTGGCTGGGCCCGTGAGCCATGGCCGCTGAGCCTGCAAGTCCGGAGCCTGTGCTCCGCAATGGGAGAGGCCACAACAGTGAGAGGACCGCGTAGCGCAAAAAAAAAAAAAAAGCACTAACATTTCTCGGAGGGCTCTCCTTTAATAAACTGGAATGCCTTTCATAGTACTAAGTTGGGGGCGGGGGGAAAGCATCAATTTAAAAAGTAGTATTTTAACATGAGTATATAAATGTTGTGTGAATGCAAATACCCACTTGCCAAGAAACTCTTTAGGGTCTACGGGAGTCAGACACCTAAGGTTCACTACAGAAAACTGGAGAAAAAGAAATAGAACATTGAGTCTTCTGTTTTCTTCATCTAGCTTGCATATATCCCAAAAGTGTGAACCAGATTTCCTGTCTGCTTTTTAGGCTTTCTTTTATAAACTTCTTTTCATATTTTGTCGAGGGTAGCTCCTCTCTCTTGCTACTCTTTGGTAATGGTAAGTGAAAGACAATGGCTCTTATCTGCTGGTGAGAAAAGAGAGTTTAAAACTACAGGTGGGATATTACACTTTTAGAAAATAATAAACAAACATGATGAATGTTAAGTGTTCACCAATTTCAGGAATTTCCAAAAAGAACCATGTGTATCCATTTTTCCAACAGCAGAAAATTATCATCTAAGAATGGCAAACACTCACATCATAAAGCCACAGAAGTTGTCTTTAAAATGGATGAAAGCTTTCATTTATGAAATACTATGGCATTTAAAAAGTAAAAGTGTGATACATTTGAAGTAAAAATAACCCATTTCCTTGCTCTATCGTGGCCAGAATGTGAATCATGGTCTCCAAAGAGCTCTCAGGGCAGTTTACTCACGTGCACTGTGTCTCATGTGCCTTTTCCCATTACAAAGCCATAAAACTCATGACAAACCTCGAAGGTCCAGTATCTGTCTGCCAGCCCCAGTAGAGCTGAACCGGGATCATGCTTCTTTACAAGTGAAAGAGCCACTTCAACAGATGGCAAATCAAGGTGACCGGATCCACAGCAATGGAAGAATGCAGTGCATCTGTGATCTTGAATATTCTGTGGATTGTTTCCTCTTAGACAGGTCTATACCTCCCACTTAAAAAAATTAAATATGCAAGATACACGTTTTTACTGAAAAAAAAATTCACTGTTTGATATTCAACTCCCAGAACAGAAAAACAAAATTGTATAGGTCCTCAGTGTTTTACCAAATAAAATTAATTTTTCTTTCCCTAAAATCTTTGTTGGTAGAGAAGGGGAGAGGGTACCAGTACAGTAGAAATAGATAAGAAAAAGTCTATTTCAGATGCTAGGAGAAGAGTAAAAGCATACGGCTTTTGATCCTGCAGTTAAGGAGGGCAGGTATCTCAATCCCACAAAACTAGAGGCCAGTACAATCGCCCTCTCCATACTCAGGATGAGCTCAGGTTCACGCCACACTGGTTTGTTCTCCTTCTAATTCCAATGAGAACTAAAAGCAAGGACTAAAGCCTTGCTCCTCCAGATGGGGCACTCAGACCAGCAGCAACAGGGTCACAGAGGGGCTTTTGAGAAATGCAGACTCTCAGGCCCAGCCCCAGACACACTGAATCAGAATTTGCATTTTAACGAGATGCCCAAGTGATCTGTATGCACGTGGAGGTTTGAGAAGCACTGCTCTAGGGGACTTGGAATGAGCAGGTGGACAGCTAATCCCTTCCTACTGAAGATGTTTATTTCTCTGCTGCAAATAAATTCAGCACCGTTTCCATTAGTACAACTTCTGCCGCACTTAGAGAAAAAAAAAAATTGGACTTTGAATCCCTGTTCTGCTACTTACGAGCAAGTTAATGAGCTTCACTGAGTAACTTCTCTTTACCACCACCCGCCATTTTCCAGGCGGAAAATGAGAATTAGATGAGAATTATGAGAATTAGATGAAAGAGTAGTGTAAGAATGCCCAGGAATGTGTGAGGCACAAGTAAGGAAATATAGGATCAGCAAACATTGCTTTAACATTGAAAGAATAACACCAATGTCCCCAAAGTTAGCATATACATTTCATACAATTCCAAAAAACTCCTGACGGTTATTTTAATTGTATAAAATAATCTCAAAGAAAAAGAAACCTTAATCAAGACAAGAAAGGCAGGCGCTTTAAAAGAACAGAAGAATAAAAAAAGATTATATAAAATTCTAGAGAAAAATTCTACCGAAAACACATATAAAAATTTGTTTATATAAAGTGATGTTCAAGCTCACTGATAGTGGGGGAGGTAAAGAATAAAGTAACAGTGAAATAACACTTTAACCCTTTTAGATTGGTAAAAATTTTAAAGTTTCATAACACCAATGAGATGGCAGCAACATTAAATGTATATGATGTACATATAATGAGGCATATTGGTGCTTCTATTTCTAGGGGATAGATTCCCAGGACAGGATTACTGGGTCAAAGAAATGGAGGAGCGGTAGCAATAGTAGCAGTATTAATCACAACAATAAGCATTACTACTATTACTACTACAAGGATTCCTTTGACTCATCAATCCATCTCCTGGTAATCTACTTATTACAGTAAACTATTAGTGAGCATCAGTATTGTAGTAGTAGTAACGACTGCGGGTACTACAGCTACCATTGCTACTGCTACGACATAGATAGTGCTTATTAAGTGCCACTGTTCAAGCACTTCACATATATTGACTCTAATCCCCCAACAACTCTAAAAAACTCTAAAAAATAGGAACTACCATTCCTATTTTGCAGACTAGGAAACTGAGACACTAAACGTGCCTGGCAAACATAGTAAAAACGACATAAATGTTAGCTATTTTGTTGTCATCATTACATATCCTCTGACATAGCAATCCCACTCCTGCAACTCTAACCAAATGAGAAAAACAACCTAACAAAAAATGTCATGAATGTCTATATGAATGTACATGAATGGGTATACGTGAACAGGTGTGAGTAAACACATCTTTGGATGAAATAAAGAAAAATACAGAGGGATGCTGAGTAGGCAGGAAACTCGGATTATTTTGTTGGTGGGGAGATGATATTTGGAGAAAAGGAGGGCTGGAGAAAGGGGGAAGCAATTTTAATAAATCAGAACACACAGAAAGTGAGAATGTCGAAGTACAGGATAAGAACAAAGAAATAACATTTTACATTCTTTGGGGACACAAAGAGCCCTGGAGGAGTTTAAGGAATAGGCATTTTTAAGCAAATGTCGTTACTCAGAAGAGTAATATTTTTGTTAAGTGATTTGGGTTCCCCTCCACACACACACATAATACAAATTCCTAAGAAAATTTCCAAAACGTTATTCTATGTTGCACAAAAAAAGTCCTAGTACTTCCAAGGTTCGAACACAGTAATCGTCCATGTAAAGGCACTGTCTAGGGGCAAGAAAGCTGAGTTCTGCTCCCAGCACTGTCACCATTGGGCCATCTGACCTTTGGCTTCCAGTCACTAACCTACACTTAGTTTTCTCATTCCCAAAGTAAGGAAGTTCGACCAGATCATCTTAAATCCCCTTTTAGTTATAAAAATGTGATGATTCTGTAATTAAAAACAATAAAGTAGAAAAGTGAAAAACTAATAAACAGAAGTGACAATTATCACACATTTTAAAGAAACAAAGTTCAAAACTTAATACCTTATAGCTAAGCAGGTAATTTAATGACCTTAATTAAATTAAGCTTATACATTTAAATTAAATGTACATTTAATTTGTACATTTTTAGAATTAAAAACTGCAATAAGATCAGTTCGGTATTTTATATTTCCAAGTGGTGAATATAACAACTCAATGCTTTAAGTTTCATGTTGAGAAAAAAAGTTGCCAGTTTAGATATCTTTCAGATTACTTCCTGAAGTAAGACTTAATTTGTCACCTTAAAATGGAGCCATCCATAACGAGTAGTTCAACCAAAATGTCATTCTCTAGAGACCACATGTCATAACCCTACAAAAAAAAAGCTGGTAAATGCCAGCCAGTCAGCCAAATAAATAAATTACTCATTAAAAATTGTAACAGAGCGTTTTGAATATAAATTATTAATAGAACACAAATTTGGCAAAAAAAAATTAACTGCTTAAGCAGGACAGCTTCCTGAAGCAACATTCAACGTTTAAATTTTTAGTTTCCTCAAAAGTTTTGTAAATAACAATGTGATTATTAATGAAAAGAATGAAAATTTATGCCTGGGTGAAATGCATAAAAAGTCACTAACTCATAGGGCATAAAGATTTCCATGAGCTTGTTAAATTTTATGTATTTTATTTCCTTAAATGGTTATGGGATTTTCCAAAAGCATACACAAAATTCCTTAAAGCTTTGCCAACTTAGAAATAGTTACACGGAAACCACCTTTTCAGACTATATGGAATCTCCCAGAAAAATCTACTTAGTCTTTTGATAGGATATCTGGGCATGAATTCCTACAAAAACATAGTAAGACTTCTGCCCCCACCAGATTTTATAGGATGACGTAAGGAAGCAATTTATGGCTTGCACAGTTATCTGAAATTCCTGAAAACAAGCAGTCCCCTAAGTAGTATGTCAAAATTTTCTTATCTACAAGCACAAGCACGTGCATTTATTTATATCCCCAGATTAACTTCAAGTCTAATTTTACTGCCACTAGTATCCAGCGGTGGATTTCTTTTTTCTAATTACAAATGGAACTTGAGCTAGATCAAAGGCATTTTAAGGTCAAAATTTACTTCTCTGAAAAATAGAGAGTGTGATCCCATGTAATTAATTAATGCTTAGCCATGCCCTTTGGCGCATTACGTGGTGGCTATAGGAAACCGAGTCCAGCCGTCCCCACCTGTTGGTGCAGTGGACTGCTTGACTTACCCAAAAGAGCAGATTGAGCGCGTAGAGCAGGCAGCGCAAACACTTCACAGAATCTTCTCTGGCCATTGTGAGCCCCGGGAGGGAGAAGCCCCATCCTTTCACCACATCCTACCCCCACGGGCAAAACAGCAGCGATCTGCAGAGGGCGGGGGATAACAGGGGACTTCTCACCACCGCGCTTCTCACCCCCAGCCCATCCCTCCTCTGCCAGCCCTCAGCTGGGTGCAGGTCTGGTCCGAAGCCTAGTTCATTCGAGACATCGCTTCATCGAAAATCATTTGTTAAAGTTATAATAGTAACCTAAACTCCCCAAAGTTCCAAACAGGCTTCAGATAACACCTGCTGGGAACAGAAAAGATTGTCTCCCCGGATGAATGAAGGCGCGCAGTAAACTCGGGTTCTCAGGGGACACGCGGCGGTGTCCTGTGAATTCTGATGAGACGCTCTTTAAAACTTCCCTCAGTCCACGCCCCTCCTCGGGGAGAGCTCTGCTCCGAACTGTCCCGAAGGTTGGAAACCACACTCCCGCCCCCCTCCCGACCCCAGAGATGTCACAGACGCCGCCGGCGACACCGAAGGTGAGAGTGTCCCTCTCACTGGGACAGTTCCTGGGCCCCCCACCTCCGCCCCCCCTTCGCCATCCCGCAGCTGGGGTGTGAACGCGGGGCACTGGAGGGGGCGCAGCGCTGAGCTGGGATTCCGCCCGGCGACTAGGGTTTCTCCGGGAGAACACGAGAAATGATGTTTGGGCCCCGGAATGATGGATTAGCCGGGGGCGGCGGGCGGGGAGCGGGGAGGGGCGCACGGGAATTAGGGCCGGTGCAGCTGTGCAGACGCCGGGTTAGTCATTCACGTCCCCCTCCCCCGGCCCCGGCCCCGGCCGCGACCCGGCTCTCCCAGCCGCCCGAGGAGCACAAAGCAGAGCGCGGTCAGCCGCCCCGCCACCCGGGCGCGCGCCCCCGGCAGGGCGCGCGGGGAAGCGCCGGCGCCGGGGAGCCCCGAAGCCAGCACTCTAAGTAGTTTAGCACACAGCGCCGGGGGCAGCCGCCGCCGGCGGGCTGGCGGGACAGCGGGCAGGAAGGACGAGAGACGCGCGGCCACTCACCGTCGGAGCTGGGCTCCGCGCCCCGATCCCGCCGGGGGACAGTCGGGGACTCACTGCGGGGGCTCATCGGGGCAGCGACGCTCCTCCTGGAAAGCCGCAGGGCTGCATTGACTCCAACTGGAGAAGCTTCCTTCTCTTCCTCTCCCCCCGCCGCCGCCGTCGCCGCCTCCTGGGAAAAGGGGGAAAAAAAAAAGTCCTGGGCAGCAGTTGCTGGAAAGTCTCTGCTAAGCCACCTCCCAGCGCCGCTGTCCCTCCCAAGTCCTCGCCAAGTCCGGACGAGGCAGCGGCGGCAGCCAGGGCCAGCTGCACGAACTCTCAGCGCATGCTCGGGCCGCCGGCTGCCCGGGTTGGATCCTAGTGGGTGTTTCTGGTCCCCTCACGCGGCGTGAGCCCCCGAAGGGACGCCTCACCTCTACAAGGGCCAGAGGGAGAAAAAACCTAGGGACTTTGGAGAAGTCCGCGCAGCAAGCCCCTTAAAAATGGTGGTGTCGGAGGAGGGGAGGCTGGGTTATAACCATAGGGAACAGGCTTTTATTATATGAAAATATTTGTGTTTGAGAAGGGGGGTGAAGGAGTGGCCCAACCCGATTCCTGCAATGAGAAACTAGTTTTCACAACCTTTCTAGAACCACCTCCTGCGATTTGTCACTAACATGGTGCCCTGTGCTCCTTCTGATTGCTTTGTTGCCCTCCCTGATTTTTAAAAAAACAGTTCTTTCCCACTTCCATGGTGCACTAATAGCATTTACTTACACCCCAGGGTAGACGTGTGGAGATCTGACGGCCAGAATAGGAATGTTTAAGTCTTTCACAAGTAATGCAAAGTTTCACAAATTTTCTCCCAATAGGATTGTTTGAGTTTTCACTGCGTAATTTATCTTGAATTGTGTATATGGTAATGGGTTTTGAATTTTTTACCAAAAAATTCAGGAAGTATTCATAGTAGGAGACTACACTTCTAAAAGTACCTTCCGTTTTGAAAGTAAGAAACTTCAGACATAAAATATGGTCGACTTTTGATGTTTTATGCCTTGTGATAGTCCACATTTCTGATTACTTCTGTGTGCATTGTGTGGCAAATAAAGCTTCACTAACAAATATGAATTACTTGAAATATAAACAACATCTTTGAGAAAACCTAATAATAGGAGTCCTCCTTAAATTTCCTTGTTGGGAGGGGGGGAATAAAATGGAGTCCTGTGTCCATCACCTCCTGTCTAGAGTCAGTTGCTACAAGACCAGGGTGACGAAGAAACACACACTCTCATGTGGAGAGAAGTAAAATTAAGACCTAAAGAGAACTTGAGTGTCCTGGGTTATGGGAGGAAAAGTCTTGGCAAGCCCGTCACTAAGCTGTGTGTAAGGCAGCAAGCTCCAAAGAGCCCGAAAGCCATCAACTCCAAAATACCAAGAAAAATGTCCACTCATCCATCAAATGACACTACCTCTGGCAACAGAGTATCTTCTGGAGTCCTAGAGAAGAGCAAAGAAACCCACTTTTATCCTCGGTTACTGCTCAAATTAGGGTGTATGCCAGTTACAAGCAGAGGGCTGCTGGAACCACCCACCATCTAAATGCTGTTGGTGCTACACATTCCTCTGAGTGACAGAAAAATCCCCACATTGAGGGCAGTCTATGACTGCCATTAAAACTGACAGAAAGTGCAAATCATTCCCAGGTCTCTGAACAGAGATCCTCTTCTATTTCTAGAAAGCAGTGAAGTACCTTTTAATTCATAAACCTTGAAGGGCCATAGAATAATAACATTTTAGAGGAAGATGCTTTATAAGTACATCTCCCACCACCCCCGCCCGCTTTTAGTAAATGAGGACTATACAGCCAAGAGAAGTTTTAAAAGTTGCTCATTTACCCCTCTAGTTAAATCAGATCCCAAGCTAAAATCCAGAATCATACTCTCTAACTAGTTCAGTGATTCTCAAAATTGCTGTATATTAGAACCACTTAGGGAGTTTTGGACAAATCCTAATGCTCAGGCTATAACCCACACCAATTAAATTGGAATCTCTGCAGATGTGGCCTGGGCATCCAGAATTTTCAAAGTTTGCAGGGTGATTCTAATCTGCAGCAGAGTTTGAAAACCACTGCAACTAACATTTTACAGATGCCTTAAAACGAGCAAAGGAGTTTTCTTCAGGTTTAGTTGGATCAAATCCCTCACCTGTGAATTGATACCTGGGATTATTCCTATGTTAGAAGTTAAGAAGAAAACAGAGCTGCAGTTACTGTTCTAATATTCCTGAAGAATGGTATATCAAAGTCTGTGATCAACATCTCAGCAGGGGAGACCTCACCACATTTGAGGCATTGCAGAACTGGGTAGTTTTAAGGTTAAACCTGGCCATACCTCCCTATAACTGGTACCACTCAATTCTAGTTCTTCTGCCTTTTGGAATCCACAGCATGAGCAATCCTTCTCCCATATGACAGCCCTTCAACTCCTGAGGGCAGCTGCTAGTCCCCTCCTCTCCAAGTCTTCTCTTCTCTAGGATCGTAGAAGCACAGTAAGACTTGACCTCACAGCTGTCATTCTGTCGGCTCTACATTTTTCTCTGTGAGAATAACGTTTTTGTGCACAAAGGTAGGATAGAAAAATCCCCAAATGGGCATGACAGTTTGAACGTAGAATAACACATTAGGAAGGCAGAATGGTCTGGTCATTGCCCGTGAAGTAGGAACCCAGTTCTCTGGCCATGTATACTTCACTCAGTACCTTTGAGTGTGTGGCCACATGCTGAAGATACTAAGAATAAGATGGGTCCCCGTCCTTCAAGAAAAGGCAAAACTCTTCTTTTCCGTTTAGAAAACAATAGCAGCTACTATTTACGAGCAATCTCATGTGTATCATTCCTACAGTCAGGAGCAAAATTCAGCTAGCTAAGCAGTCATGTAACACAAGATCTTCACTCCACAAGGCAACTCATTTGTCTCCATCTTATTGCACTCATTCTGCTCAAGTTGTGCAGAGGGAAGGAGCTGCATAGGTATTTGGTAGGATGACTGAATTTCTATTGCTTCTTGGTATAATACCCTTACAGTACACCTGCAACGGTCCTTCACAATCAACACAGGAAAGAGACCTAATATGTTTTGAGAAATACTATGTGTCTGACATAATAGGTGCTTCTCATAACTGTCTAATTAATTCCTCATAACGACACAGTTGGATACTGAGACTCGGAGAGTTGATTTCTCCAGGGCCATACTGGTAGTAAGAAAAGAAAGTGAGATTCTAAGATCGGTCTGACTCTTTCCACTGTTAATCTGCATTACAATAATATTTCAAATCTTGGTGGGAATTCACTGACAAGCTTCAAGAATAAAAATATTCCAGGCAATTATTATTACTTCTTGAGCATATGAGGCTGAATTTCAAATATGTATACTCAAACTATGACTGGCGAATCTACTTTCACCTTTTACTTCTGAAAGAGTATACTCAGACCTGAGAAAAGCCTTTCAGCACTAAATTACATAGACTTCACTCACTACCAGCTTAAGATTGGCAAATATAAAATGCAGGACGCCCATTTAGATTTGCATTTCAGATCAACAACAAACAATGTTTCAGCATAAGGATGTCCCAAATATTACATGGGAAAAGTATAACGTTGGACAAACACATACTAAAAATTATTCATTGTTTATCTGAAATTCAAACTTAACTGTGCATCCTACATTTTTATTTGCTAATGCTGACAATTCTATGCAAACTAGAAAATTCAACTCAAAGTACTACAACAATAATGATATAAGTAAATATATAATTTCACATAACAGTGTGTTCAAAAATAGCAATCTATCCAGTCAGCAATGACATCGGTTCTTTTTCCAGCATGCTCTTTTGATATACACAGTGTGTCCACTAATGTCCTTGGGCTACATCTTCTCACACTCACAAGATAACTGTGCAAATCCAGGCACTACATACAGTTATCACTTCTTCTAGAGAAGGAAGAAATGCTTCCCACCTATGGCTCTTCCTTATGATCAAGGAACCCTCTCCCAGAAGTTTTGCAGCAGGTTATCTGTTATGACTCATAGGCTAGAACCCTGTCACATACTGATGTATGCATGGATTATTGGCAAGGCTATGGGTCAGCCATGAGTGGTTTAAAGCAATCAAGATGCCTTCCCTGTGCCTGGAGCGACTCTCCTCTGAAGCACACGGCCAAACAGAGGAGGGTAGATAATAGAAAATAATCCAATTTTTGTTTGAACTGTGGGGTAGAGAAAAAAATGGGTGCTGCCGTCTTCTCTCGCATTCACTGCTGAAACAACCCAGCTCTCAGCCAACAATTTCTGTGGCACTACTCAGCAAAGGCCCTTAGTTCCTGAGAGAACCACTGAAGCAGGAACCTCCTGGCAACAGCGAAGAACCCTAAGAAAACCTAGATCACATCATTTCCATTCCATGCCATCAGCTTACATCCTGTACCCACATTGGCCTTTGTACACCATATGATTGAATAGAGAACTGTCCAGGAGCGAGCGTGAGCATTTCAATAAGAAAGCAGGTTTGGGCAGCGGTACCCCACTCTGCCCAGCCCGTCCCATGGGTTCTGCGGGCCGGTGTGAAGAAGTGCCCTTCTGGGGGCTCTTCTGCCCCTCGACAGGGTTTTGAAGTTGGAGTCACAGGGGCCAATAACTCATCACGCCAGCACTTTGGAGGCTGCTGCTCTGCCGGCAACTCTGTGGAGTCCTTCATCTCCCGAACACTCAGAGCTGAGCAGGGAAGGAAACAAGGCTGGACAGAGTGTAGCCCTGGGACTGGGACAGTGGATTTGGGTCAGAAGACATGAACTTGCAACCTACTATTTTCTAGTAGCCTCTTTGAACTCATGCTTAATGATGTATGACTTATAGGGCTATTGTAAGGATCATTTTTTTAAAAAAATACATGATATAAATGGAGAGAGACCTTCAAGATGGTGGAAGAGTAAGACGTGGAGATCACCTTCCTCCCCACAAATACATCAGAAATACATCTACACGTGGAACAACTCCTACAGAACACCTACTGAACGCAGGCAGAAGACCTCAGACCACCCAAAAGGCAAGAAACTCCCCACGTACCTGGGTAGGGCAAAAGAAAAAAGAAAAAAGAATAAACAGAGACAAAAGGATAGGGGTGGGACCTGCACCAGTGGGACGGAGCTGTGAAGGAGGAAAGGTTTCCACACACTAGAAGCCCTTTCGCGGGCGGAGGCTGTGGGTGGCGGAGGGGGGAAGCTTTGGAGCCGCGGAGGAGAGCGCAGCCACAGGGGTGCGGAGGGCAAAGCGGAGAGATTCCCGCACAGAGGACCGGTGCTGACCAGCACTCACCAGCCTGAGAGGCTTGTCTGCTCACCCGCCAGGGCAGGCGGGGGCTGGGAGCTGAGGCTCAGGCTTCGGAGGTCGGATGCCAGCGAGAGGACTGGGGTTGGCTGCGTGAACACAGCTTGCAGGGGGCTAGTGCGCCACGGCTAGCTGGGAGGCAGTCCGGGAAAAGGTCTGGAGCTGCCTAAGAGGCAACAGACCATTGTTTCAGGGTGCGCGGGGAGAGGGGTTTCGGAGAGCCGCCTAAACGAGCTCCAGAGACGGGCGCGAGCCGTGGCTACCAGCGCGGACCCCAGAGATAGGCGTGAGACGCTAAGGCTGCTGCTGTCGCCACCAAGAAGCCTGTGTGCAAGCACAGGTCACTATCCACACCTCCCCTCCCGGGAGCCTGTGCAGCCCGCCACTGCCAGGGTCCCGTGATCCAGGGACAACTTCCCCGGGAGAACCCACGGCGCGCCTGAGGCTGCTGCAACGTCACGCCGGCCTCTGCCGCCGCAGGCTCGCCCCACATCCATACCCCTCCCTCCCCCTGGCCTGAGGGAGCCAGAGCCCCCAAATCAGCTGCTCCTTTAACCCCATCCTGTCTGAGCGAAGAACAGATGCCTTCAGGCGACCTACATGCAGAGCTGAACCCCGGGAGCTGTGCAAACAAAGAAGAGAAAGGGAAATCTCTCCCAGCAACCTCAGGAGAAGCGGATTAAATCTCCTCAATCAACTTGATGTACCCTGCATCTGTGGAATAGCTGAATAGACAACGAATCATCCCAAATTGAGGCGGTGGACTTTGGGAGCAATGATATACATATTCTTTTCCTTTTTCTCTTTTTGTGAGTGTGTATGTGTATGCTACTTTGTGTGATTTTGTCTGTATAGCTTTGCTTTTACCGTTTGTCCTGGGGTTCTGTTTGTCTGTTTTCTTGTTGTTCTTTTGGTTTGGTTTGGTTTGGTTTTTTTTTTAGTATAGTTTTTAGTGCTTGTTCTCATTGGTGGATTTGCTTTTGGTTTCATTGCTCTCTTCTTTCTTCTTATTTTTTCTTTTTTTAATTACTTTTTAATTTTTTATTTTTTTAATTATTTTTTAATTTTTATTTTAATAACTTTATTTTATTTATTTATTTATTTATTTTTCTTATTTTTTCTCCCTTTTCTTCTGAGCTGTGTGGCTGACAGGGTCTTGGTGCTCTGGCCAGGTGTCAGGCTTCTGCCTCTGAGGTAGGAGAGCCGAGTTCAGGACATGGTTCCACCAGAGACCTCCCAGCTCCACGTAAAAGGCAAAAGCTCTCCCAGATATCTCCATCTCAACGCTAAGACCCAGCTCCACTCAACAACCAGCAAGCTACAGTGCTGGACACCCCATGCCAAAAAACTAGCAAGACAGGAACGTAACACCACCCATTAGCCGAGACGCTGCCTAAAATCATAAAAAAGGTCACAGACACCCCCAAACACACCACCGGATGCAGTCCTGCCCATCAGAAAGACAAGATCCAGCCTCATCCACCAGAACACAGGCACCAGTCCCCTCCACCAGGAAACCTACCCAACCCACTGAACCAACCTTAGCCACTGGGGACAGACACCAAAAACAATGGGAACTATGAACCTGCAGCCTGCAAAAAGGAGACCCCAAACACAGTAAGTTAAGCAAAATGAGAAGACAGAGAAACACACAGCAGATGAAGGAGCAAGGTAAAAACCCACCAGACCTAACAAATAAAGAGAAAATAGTCAGTCTACCTGGAAAAACATTCAGAGTAATGATTCTAAAGATGATCCAAAATCTGGGAAATAGAATGGAAAAAATACAAGAAACGTTCAACAAGGACCTGGAAGGACTAAAGAGCAAACAAAAAATGATGAACAACACAATAAATAAAATTAAGAATTCTCCAGAAGGAATCAATAGCAGAATAACTGAGGCAGAAGAATGCATAAGTGATCTGGAAGATAAAATAGTGGAAATAACTACTGCAGAGCAGAATAAAGAAAAAAGAATGAAAAGAATTGAGGATAGTCTCAGAGACCTCTGGGACAACATTAAATGCACCAACGTTCGAATTATAGGGGTCCCAGAAGAAGAAGAGAAAAAGAAAAGGGATGAGAAAATATTTGAAGAGATTATAGTTGAAAATTTCCCTAATATGGGAAAGGAAATAGTTAATCAAGTCCAGGACGCACAGAGAGTCCCATACAGGATAAATCCAAGAAGAAACACACCAAGACACATATTAATCAAACTATCAAAATTAACAACAAAGAAAAAATATTAAAAGCAGCAAGGGAAAAACAAGAAATAACATACAAGGGAATGCCCATAAGGTTACACAGCTGATCTTTCAGGAGAAACTCTGCAAACCAGAAGGGACTGGCAAGACATATTTAAAGTGATGAAAGGGAAAAACCTACAACAAAGATTACTCTACCCAGCAAGGATCTCATTCAGATTTGATGGAGAAATTAAACCCTTTACAGATAAGCAAAACTAAGAGAATTCAGCACCACCAAACCAGCTTTACTACCAATGCTAAAGGAACTTCTCTAAGCAGGAAACACAAGAGAAGGAAAAGACCTACAATAACAAACCCAAAACAATTAAGAAAACGGTAATAGGAACATACATATCGATAATTACCTTAAATTTAAATGGATTAAATGCTCCAACCAACAGACATAGACTGGCCTAAGACATAGACATAGACTGAAAGTGAGGGGATGGAAAAAGATATTCCATGCAAATGGGAATCAAAAGAAAGCTGGAGTAGCAATTCTCATATCACACAAAATAAACTTTAAAATAAAGACTATTACAAGAGACAAAGAAGAACGCTGCATAATGATCAAGGGATCAGTCCAAGAAGAAGATATAACAATTGTAAAATTTATGCATCCAACATAGGAGCACCTCAGTACCTAAGGCAAATGCTAACAGCCATAAAAGGGGAAATTGACAGTAACACAATCATAGTAGAGGACTTTAACACCCCACTTTCACCAATGGACAGATCATCCAAAATGTAAATAAATAAGGAAACACAAGCTTCAAATGGCACATTAAGCAAGATGGACTTAATTGATATTTATAGGACAGTAAATCCAAAAATAACAGAATACACTTTTTTCTCAAGTGCTCAAGGAACATTCTCCAGGATAGATCATATCTTGGGTCACAAAACAAGCCTTGGTAAATTTAAGAAAATTGAAATCATATCAAGTATCTTTTCCAACCACAATGCTATGAGATTAGATATCAATTACAGGACAAAATCTGTAAAAAATACAAACACATGGAGGCTAAACAATACACTACTTAATAACCAAGAGATCACTGAACAAATCAAAGAGGGAATCAAAAAATACCTAGAAACAAATGACAATGGAAACACAACAACCCAAAACCTGTGGGATGCAGCAGAAGCAGTTCTAAGAGGGAAGTTTATAGCAATACAATCCTACCTCAACAAACAAGAAACATCTCAAATAAACAACTTAACCTTACACCTAAAGCAATTAGAGAAAGAAGAAGAAAAAAACCCAAAGTTAGCAGAAGGAAAGAAATCATAAAGATCAGAACAGAAATAAATGAAAAAGAAATGAAGGAAATGATAGCAAAGATCAATAACACTAAAAGCTGTTTCTTTGGGAAGATTAACAAAATTGAGAAACCATTAGCTAGTCTCATCAAGAAAAAAAGGGAGAAGACCCAAATCAATAGAATTAGAAATGAAAAAGGAGAAGTAACAACTGACACTGCAGAAATTCAAAGGATCATGAGAGATTACTACAAGAAATTCTATGCCCATAAAATGGACAACCTGGAAGAAATGGACAAATTCTTAGAAAAGCACAAACTTCCGAGACTGAACCAGGAAGAAATAGAAAATATGAACAGACAAATCACAAGCACTGAAATTGAAACTGTGATTAACAATCTTCCAACAAACAAAAGCCCAGGACCAGATGGCTTCACAGGCAAATTCTATCAAACAGTTTGAGAAGAGCTAACACATATCCTTCTCAAACTCTTCCAAAATATAGCAGAAGGAGGAACACTACCAAACTCATTCTACAAAACCACCATCATCCTGATATCAAAACCAGTCAAAGATGTCACAAAGAAAGAAAACTACAGGCCGATATCACTGATGAACATAGGTGCAAAAATCCTCAATGAAATATTAACAAACAGAATCCAACAGCACATTGAAAGGATCATATACCATGATCAAGTGGGGTTTAACCCAGGAATGCAAAGATTCTTCAATATATGCAAATCCATCAATGTGATACACCATATTAACAAATTGAAGGATAAAAACCATATGATCATCTCAATAGACGCAGAAAAAGTTTTTGACAAACTTCAACACCGATTTATGATTAAAAACCCACCAGAAAGTAGGCATAGAGGGAACTTACCTCAACATAGTAAAGGCCATGTATGACAAACCCACAGCCAATATCATTCTCAATGGTGAAAAACTGAAACCATTTCCACTAAGATCAGGAAGAAGACAAGGTTACCCAGTCTCACCACTATTATTTAACATAGTTTTGGAAGTTTTAGCCTCAGTAATCAGAGAAGAAAAAGAAATAAAAGGAATCCAAATTGGAAAAGAAGAACTAAAGCTGTCACTGGTTTGCAGATGACATGATATTATATAGAGAGAATCCTAAAGACTCTACCAGAAAACTACTAGAGCTAATCAATGAATTTGGTAAAGTAGCAGGATACAAAATTCATGCACAGAAATCTCTTGCATTCGTCTAATGATGAAATATCTAAAAGAGAAATTAAGGAAACACTCCCATTTGCCATTGCAACAAAAAGAATAAAATACCTAGCTATAAACCTACCTAAGGAGACAAAAGACCTGTATGCAGAAAACTATAAGACACTGATAAAAGAAATTAAACATGATACAGATGGAGTGATATATCATGTTCTTGGATTGGAAGAACAACATTGTGAAAATGACTGTAGTACCCAAAGCAATCTACAGATTCAATGCAATCCCTATCAAACTACCAATGGCATTTTTCATAGAACTAGAACAAAAAACTTCACAATTTGTATGGAAACACAAAAGACCCCGAATAGCCAAAGCAATCTTGAGAAAGAAAAATGGAGCTGGAGGAATCAAGCTCTGGGACTTCAGACTATACTACAAAGCTACAGTAATCAAGACAGTTTGGTACTGGCACAAAAACAGAAATATAGATCAATGGAACAGGATAGAAAGCCTAGAGATAAACCCATACACATATGGTCACTTTATCTTTAATAAATGAGGCAAGAATATACAATGGAGAAAAGACATCCTCTTCAGTAAGTGGTGCTGGGAAAACTGGACAGCTACATGAAAAAGAATGAAATTAAAACACTCCCTAACACCATACACAAAAATAAACTCAAAATGGATTAAAGACTTAAATGTAAGGCCAGACACTATAAAACTCTAAGAGGAAAACAGGCAGAACACTCTATGGCATAAGTCACAGCAAGATCCTTTTTGACCCACCTCTTAGAGAAATGGAAATAAAAACAAAAATAAACAAATGGGACCTAATGAAACTTAAAGATTTTGCACAGCAAAGGAAACCATAAACAAGATGAAAAGACAACCCTCAGAATGGGAGAAAATATTTGCAAATGAAGCAACTGACAAAGAATTAATCTACAAAATTTACAAGCAGCTCATGCAGCTCAATATCAGAAAAACAAACAACGCAGTCCAAAAATGGACAGAAGACATAAATAGATATTTCTCCAAAGAAGATATACAGATTGCCAACAAACACATGAAAGAATGCTCAACATCACTAATCATTAGAGAAATGCATATCAAACTACAATGAGGTATCACCTCACACCAGTCAGAATGGCCATCATCAAAAAATCTACAAACAATAAATGCTGGCGAGGATGTGGAGAAAAGGGAACCCTCTTGCACTGTTGGTGGGAATGTAAATTGGTACAATCACTATGGAGAACAGTATGGAGGTTCCTCAGAAAACTAAAAATAGAGTTACCATATGACCCAGCAATCCCACTACTGGTCATACACCCTGAGAAAACCATAATTCAAAAAGAGTCATGTGCCAAAATGTTCATTGCAGCACTATTTACAATAGCCAGGACATGGAAGCAACCTAGGTGTCCATCGACAGATGAATGGATAAAGAAGATGTGGTGCATATATACAGTGGAATATTACTCAGCCATAAAAAGAAACGAAATTGAGTTATTTGTAGTGATGTGGATGGACCTAGAGTCTGTCATGCAGAGTGAAGTAAGTCAGAAAGAGAAAAACAAATACCATATGGTAACACATATATATGGAATCAAAAAAAATAATTATGAAGAACCTAGGGTCAGGACAAGAATAAGACACAGACGTAGAGAATGGACTTGAGGACACGGGGAGGGGGAAGGGTAAGCTGGGATGAAGTGAGAGAGTGGCATGGACTTATATATACTACCAAATGTAAAATAGATAGCTAGTGGGAAGCAGCCACATAGCACAGGGAGATCAGCTCTGTGCTTTGTGACCACCTAGAGGGGTGGGATAGGGAGGGTGGGAGGGAGGGAGATGCAAGAGGGAAGAGATATGGGAACATATGTATATGTATAACTGATTCACTTTGTTATAAAGCAGAAACTAACACACCATTGTAAAGCAATTATATTCCAATGAAGATGTTAAAAAACAATTGTCCAAATTAGCACTCTTGTATAAAGTCCTAGAAGAATTTCCTCTTAACGTTTATCCAAACCCATCCTCTGTACAAAGTTCAGAGATTTGTATTCATTTCACTGGCTAACATTTGTACAAATAATCCAGTCCTATTCGGTAAATATTTATTGAATTGTTACTACAAACTCAGAACTGTGCTAGGAGATAGCAAAAGTTCTAACTTTGACTCTCAAAGAACTTATAACATCATCAGCATACTTTCTCTTCAGAAAGTGAAACTTACAGAACTTAAGAACTCGTTCCCCTTATAAAAAGTCTTAATTGACAGTTCTTTGAAACAAACTATAAAGAAAAGGAAGGAATATAACTTCCATTTACAAACAGCTGCCAAACCCTACTTTTCTTAGAAAGATCCCTCAGGAGTTAACTCCATTATCTGATGACATCAGCTTCTTATCATGTCCCCAATGCAACAGCTAGGAGAAACAAACCAATATTTACCATGAATATTAGACATTTGTCTTCATCTGCTACCTCTTCAATTCACTTGCCATGTTTTAAAACTTTTAGTTTACTCCAACAGGGCATTAATAAAACATTTATTTATTTATGCTAGATACAAATATTTAATTTTTAAAATTATTTGCAGTCAGCTAATCCAAACTCTCGAGTGTCCTCAAGCTACCACATATAAACTATTTTATGTAACAAAAACAACTGTGATTCTGTGATTATAGTTCAGCCTTTACAAAAGTTCTATTGTTGAAATTTAGACTTTCTATTTTTATGTTATTATTGTGTGTATGTGTATTAGCCATAGCCACGGGTGGCAGACTAGAGATGTAGTGAATTTTCATTTCATATTTCATGGTGTGAATGTTGAAGGATTGACTGATGAATAAGAAAAAAAGCTAGCATTCCTGCTTTCTTTCAGTGATGATACTGCTTTTTCTTTTTTCATTCCTAAGAACTAACAACTGCCATTATGTTTTACTATCTTTGTATTGTCACTATTCTTTCTTAGAAAGTAGTCTCAGATGGCTAGTATTCACAGTAATAAAGGAAAAGATATCATGACAGGGACATAAGTCATCCATACGTAACTCATACAGGTAGTTTTAATAACTTACAAGAATTTCTATTATCTTAATATATTTCTTAGCATTATCAGGAATATTCCTCACTGTAACTGACTAGAAAAAAAGACTTGGGATGTAATATGCTTGTTTTAGAAAACGTATACATATTTTCCAAAATGACTAGTAGGAACTGAATTATGTGTTTTCCTTGTGAGTTTTATACTGATGGTGTTTTATGAGCCCCAGTCACCTTAGCATTGGGTCACAGAAAGGAAACTTCTAAGTCTGCCAAGGTGGAAATGAGTTGGTTCTCACTTCAGAGAAAGTGGCTTCAAATGTGGCAGCAACCAGCATGGGCTGCAAGGCTGACCATATGTTAACTTAATTAACTAGGTCCCAAGATCCATTCCTTAGATCAGACATAAAAATGAGAATGTAACAACTGAAAGCTTATGTTACTTAAGCTTACTCTCTGTCTCGACCTTTTCTTTCTTTTACGGTCCCCAACTTGCACATGTACTAAGAACATTATAATCATTTCTCCTCTTCCCTCCCCTCCACAA
Source organism: Mesoplodon densirostris (assembly GCF_025265405.1). NCBI lineage: Eukaryota > Metazoa > Chordata > Mammalia > Artiodactyla > Ziphiidae > Mesoplodon > Mesoplodon densirostris. The sequence goes on from NC_082669.1 coordinate 84,400,225, forward strand.
ACTTCACTCTATTCAGGCCGGTGTCGCCAACTATCCCATGAACTTAATGTATTTGATGTACATCCAAAGTTTCACAAACGTGCCTCATTCAGTTATGGGAGTGGATGGGGATGGCCAGAACCTGAAAATTAGACCAATCAATTAGGGTGTGACTGGAACTTGAGTGAAGAACCATCAAAGGGCAATGTAAATTCAGGCAGCCAAGCGGAACCAAGAATGAGGGGAATGTATTGGCAAGGGCGAGGTGGAAATCTCAGCAGGAAGACAGATGGCAGCATCAGCGAGGCCCAGCAAATGGTAACAGGCAGGTGCCCTGGCAGACAGACAGAACCCAGTGGCACAGGAGTTGGGCAGCAAAATCACGAAAAGTTTCCCAGAACAAGAAGAGGACCTGCCTCCCCCCACACATCAAGGTGATTTAGCTACTCTCTGCCAAGGCCCAGTCGGTGAGGCTGGTCCACAGAGAGGAAAGCAGGTTCCTAGAAAAGCATGATTCAAGAACAAGAACCACAGTCCCAGAGAAATTCCTCTAGTTTCTACTTTTTTTATTTTATTTTATTTTTTATTTTTATTTTTTGTGGTACGCGGGCCTCTCACTGTTGTGGCCTCTCCCGTTGCGGAGCACAGGCACTGGATGCGCAGGCTCAGTGGCCATGGCTCACGGGCCCAGCCGCTCCACGGCATGTGGGATCTTCCCGGACCGGGGCATGAACCTGTGTCCCCTGCATCGGCAGGCGGACTCTCAACCACTGCGTCACCAAGGAAGCCCCTAGTTTCTACTTTTAAGAGTCATAATATTAAGATTACAAAAGCTTCTGGTTTCCAGATTAGGAAGATCTTAAACGCTGGGTTAAGGAGTTGGCCCTTTATTCAGAGGCAATGGCAGCCACTGAAGGGTTTTGACGTGATCAGAAGAATAATATAACCAACAACAGCAGGGGTTTAGAGTCAGACCCGGATTGGAATGCTGGCTTCTCACTCGCTGGTAATGTGATAATGAGCAAATGACCTCACCTCCATAAGTCTCAGTTTCTTTATCTGTATACCTACCTCCTAAATTGGTTATGAGTATTATGTCATATGTGAGGGGCCTAAATTTAGCTGGGGTCACACTGTCCTTTGAGGTTTAAGTAGAATAGGCTGAGCCTCTTTCCCGCAAGCAGTGGGTAAACTTGTTTTCCCCTTGTCATCCCTATGGAGATTCTTGAGATGGGAAAAGAATGGGAAACAGTCCTTCTAAAGTTCTGAATCAGTTTACGGGTCACCTTGTCACCCCATGTATTCTTTTCTCTAAAGGGCGACGACCTTCAGAAAAAGATCCCTTCTCTCTCAAAGTATTGCCAGTACAAGCCTCCATTCGTAGCTGCCTTTGAAGTCTCAAAGAATCTGAGAGGATTTTTGTAGCAGCATCACAAACAACTCAGAAACAAATATTAGAAATCCTGTGGCTATTCTAGTACTACTTATTTCTTCCTGGTTGACTTTTCCTGAAGTTTCCATGTTGACTGACCCCCTCAGTGGTTTATACTCCAATCACAAATTCCTAGTCATTTCCCATGCAGACGACATAGCTATCTTTTTTGTCTTATAGTCTTCTATCAAACTCTGCTCTAGAGGTCTCAGCTTTCAGACAATTCTCTTCCTAACAGAAATTCTGATGCAAGGAATTTAGCAAGAGATTAGCAGATCAGATTAAGATATAGCCTAGAGTATAGACAGTTAGTTTTCGGGAGAACCTGGGATTAAGATAGCTGGGAGGAGGGTGTCCCCCGTGGCGCAGTGGTTGAGAGTCCGCCTGCCAATGCAGGGGACGCGGGTTCGTGCCTCGGCCCGGGAAGATCCCACATGCCGCGGAGCAGCTGGGCCCGTGAGCCATGGCCGCTGAGCCTGCACGTCCGGAGCCTGTGCTCCGCAATGGGAGAGACCACAACAGTTGAGGGGCCCACGTACCGCAAAAAAAAAAAAAAAGAAGATAGCTGGGAGGAGTCATTCTGGGATCAGAACAAATAGCAGACCCTGACCTTGGAAATTTCCTTCCAAGAAGCTACATTTTGATTGGATTAGGTTATTGAGGACTATTTGCCTGGTGGCATTACTGAAAACAGTATAGGCAACAGCAGCCAATTCGTGGAGTTTACCAGCTGTCTGTGGTCAAGGACAGAGTAGAAGAGAGCCTTACCCGTCCCATTGTCACCCCAGGCTGGCGGGGGCACACCCAGAGCTGTGCCATCCTGAGGAGCAACATGAGAGGCTTAACACCATGCTGGGAAGTGGACTTCACTCAAATGATCCAGGCAATCGCTCAACAAATAAAGAAGCAAATAACAATAACAAGCCCCAAAGTGGGAGGGAGTGACCAGAACCTAGAGTTGCACAGTGAATTATCTAAAATACCTAGTTTCCCACAACAACAAAAAAAAATGTTGAGGCCTGAAAAGAAACAGGAAAGTGTGACTCATACACCAGGGAAAAAAAGCAGACAACAGCAACTGCTTGTGACAGCGACCTGATGTGGGTCTAACAGAAAGAGATGTCAAAGTCGCCATTATAAATATGCTCACAGCACAAAAGGAAGTATGACTAGAGAAGTACAGGAAGGAGGGACAGCAGTGTCACGTCATATAGACAACATCAATCAAAAGATATAAATGATAAAAGCCAAATGTTTTCAAGTGTTCTAGACTCAATGATACATTTTAGATTTATACATATAAATACATTTCATATAAACAAAAATATATATATAAAACCACACATTATATCCATGAAATGTGTTGTTGGTCCCATAACATATAGAAATATTATTGTAATGTGTTGTTGGTCCCATAACATATAGAAATATTATTGTAATGTGTTGTTGATTCCATAACATATAGAAATATTATTGTAATATGTTGGCCAATAACAGCAGAGGAGGTGGGTGGGAAGAAAACTATAACAGGCTAAGGAAATGACTATAGGGGATAAAGTAATTATTTTATAAAATAGAAAGGAAAGAAGGAAGGGAGGGAGGAAGAGAGGAAGGGAGGAAGGGATTCCCCTGTCTACTTCATCAAAGATATTGACACCAGCCCCTATCTTCCTTAGCAATTACTTGCTAGGTTCCTGATGCCCTTCTGAGTTCTCATCCCCACTCTGGTGCTGAAACAAGCCTGAAGTCGCAGTGCAGATGGTGTAACAGGAAGACCAAGCCTATCTGCTACCAGAGCTTCTGAGATTCCTTTTGTCCCCCAGCTGTGGCCTGTCCCTATTGTCCCGACACTGCTGGTCCAGTACTAATTATGAGCTCCTGCCTTCTTTCCCTACCTGACATTCCAGTTTTGATTCTTATTTAGCGTCAGAAATCCTTCCCTAAATCCTATCTTCTTGGCTGGGCCCTAATACTATTCTTAATCTCTTTCTCTAGAGGCTAGACCTAGCTCCCTATATTTCATTTGCTTTCTTACTTTTCTGGGACCCATTGGGAATGGACCCTTAAACCACTACAGTGCTCCAACTTGCTCAACTTGGAATTTTCTTGATGTTCTTCGAGATCCCCCCACCCCCATCAGCTCCCCATCACCATCAGCACCCTCCAACACACATACATACACACACTCACACACACACATTGTTTGACCTTCTTGGATACTAAAACCTGCAAGAAGCAAGTCTAGGTCTGCCTTGACCCCTCAGGCATGTACCTCAACCCCTAGAGCTGGGGCACTGTCCCCAGCTCTTTCTGATATTGACCTGTAAAGGTTTGATGGCTTCTGTGTCTTTGTGTTTGGCCTAAAGTTGCGTGAGTTTAACAGTGAATATTTTATTTTTTATTTTTTATTATTTTTTATTTTTGTGGTACGCGGGGCTCTCACTGTTGTGGCCTCTCCCGTTGTGGAGCACAGGCTCCAGATGCACAGGCTCAGCGGCCATGGCTCACGGGCCCAGCCGCTCCGTGGCATGTGGGATCCTACCGGACTGGGGCACGAACCTGTGTCCACTGCATCGTCAGGCAGACTCTCAACCACTGCGCCACCAGGGAAGCCCCTAGTTTCTATTTTTAAGAGTCATAATATTAAGATTACAAAAGCTTCTGGTTTCCAGATTAGGAAGATCTTAAATGCTGGGCTAAGGAGTTGGCCCTTTATTCAGAGGCAATGGCAGCCCAAACAGTGAATATTTTAAAGTCTCTTTTCAGGACTGATCTCACAGCTTATGGAAGTAAGCAGGTTATTAGCTTCACTCCTGAGTGAGTTTGTGACATAACTGTCTCCTTACTGTCAGGCTGGTTTTTGTTGGTTTGTTTGTTATTTTTGCTGGTTGTATCAGGCTTGCAACAAGCTACATAGCTCTCCCCTTGCCTATACCTTGCTCTCTTTCCTGTCAAAAGCAAAGGAAGAAATCTTCTAATCTACTTTGAGCAGAAAATCAGGAGAAGCAAGATGATAGAATGGAGCTCAGAGTCAGAGGAAATATACTCTAATGGGAGTCTAGAAAAATGCATGAGCTTTAGTGTAAGGATTTCGTGTTGTCTGTTTTTGCATAAGGAGTGTACACGTGCATGTGCACATGTATGTGTTTTATCCATCTATGTTCTGTGTAGTTAAGATTCTAAAATCAGTAACTCTGGTCATGTCATGAAAGTATTACTGAAATAACCTTTTGAAAAAAGTCTCTGAGAAAATATTTGAAGGAAAATTTACTTTTTGTGGATTGTGATATTCCAAATCTAATTTTGTTCCGAGCTACTTCAAGCCTATCTGGTGAGTGAAATGACCAGTGAACTGGGAAGCAGAAGACTGAGGTTCTCATCCAGATTTTTTCTGATCCAGGAAACCTAGAGTTGTTTAATGGCTCTCCACCTGGAGAGGTAGAAAGAGTTTTTCATCCCTAACATTCTATTAACTTCTTTCATTTTAATATTATAGTTCCAACTTCAAGCAATTGGACCACATATTTTAAAATTCTGTCCTTTTGAGTTCTGACAAAAATTACTAGCAATAGTAGGTGCTTTAGAGGCAAAATATTCATGACCTAACATCCTTTAATTAAATCAAAACACAAAGTGCTGATATGGAGAATGTCCTTCAATTCTATTGATAACAATAGTTCAGCGTTTTGATATTATTATGACAAATCACATCTCAATTGTTAAAGTTCAAAGTTACAACATTAGTTTACATGTTATCTTTGGTTAAAAAAACAAAAAACAATCTCCTGCTTCTCAGAGGCTTTAAAATGGTCCTCGTGTTACATAAATCAAATATTTATATCTCCTCTAGGTGTATCTAGCATTTTAAGTGTTAAATTTGCTTTCTTTCTATTCTTTTATCTTTCAAGTTTGAAAATGGCTGTGAATTAAAACATACAATTGTATTATGCACCCACATTCATACTTAATCTTATAATTTTTTTGAACATTGGACATTCATAGAAGGCATAATTGTAGTTTATTAATCTGTGCTAATTAATAGTTACTAATTTCCTCTGTTCATTCAGATTCAAGACCATAAATCATGATTCATTTTAACCCATTATTCTTTCATTTACAGGATAAAAATGACAATATTATATGATTTTTATGACTTAATAGTCATCACAAAATAATTAGTACAGCAGTAATCAATTATAGTTCAGTATAAGTACATTTGAGATTCTCAATTGAATAGAATGAGGGAAAGTTCTGATTTTCAAAGATATGTTTTCTGCTAAAACGAATAGTAGTGCCAAATGTTTTAGAATTTTTTGCCATGCAGATAATAAAACTGCAACGATTGGACTAGAAATATCAAACTCATTTCAATAACTGGCTCATTCTTAAGACACACTTCCCACTTTGCGTTCTGCATCCTCTACATGAATACTGAAAAGGAAACACTTAACAAGCCCTGATGAATACAACAATTATAACACAAAAGAAATCATTAATGCATCAGAACAGAAGAGTATGGTTAAAATTAGGCTTTGGCTGTAATTATCCTCCATTTGAGAAATTTTCTTAATGTAAAAATGATAAAACAAATCATGAGTATTCACTTAGTCTAATTAGTTAGCAGCACTAAGGCATATTTAATTTAATCTGTGCCCTTTTTATATACTGTGCTCTAATGATCTTAACTATAGAAGATCTGAATATTTTACCACTTTAAACCTTTTACAATACCCACATCATAAAATCTTTCTTATATACCCTTAGCTCCTATCCCCACAAAACTCCCCCAGGCCAGTTTCCTACATTGTGCTTGGTTATTTGTGCTGAAGCATTAAAAGATGAGGGAAAGGATTAAGGAAGCATTGTGTGACTGGAGTTAGAACAGAAGGGGAATGAGGGAGGGAAGGAAGCAGGAAAGGGGGAGGGACACGAGGAGGGAGGGGGAGAAGAGGAAGAGATATTGAGGGGAGAAGGAAGAGAAGGAGAGGGGAAGGGAGGGTATGGGAAGAGGAGGAAGGGGAGAGAGGCAAGGAGGTTGAAATAAAAAAGAAAGAAAGAAGAATCAGAAAAGGAAGAGTTATTGAGATGGCTGAATTGGAGAGAAGCAGAAACAAAAAGATGGTTTTGCACTCATATTGCTCATCCGTGAGCCAAGCCTATTTTTTAAAATTATCTATCTACTTATCGATCTATGTTCCTGGCAGCAGATTTGTTTTTTTAGTCATCCTTTTTTTCTCTGGGATAAAACACCTGAAGATAGGACTAAATTCTGCCTATAATTCTCCAAAACAGAAAATTCTCCAAGTTCCCTAATAATTTTTTCTGTTCTTCCATAACCAAGGAAACTCCGGGCAGCCCAGTTGGACTGAGAGCCTATCCTGTTTCTCAGGATCATGAGTTCTTGCTGCCCTCTGGAAATGTGGCTCTTAATCAACAGAGGGCTAGTAGGAGGGTAGGAACAAACAATCTGGGTGCTGGAAAGCAACTTAATGTGTGTACTCTCTTTTGGATATCCACTCCATTTAGATAGGCAGGCAGAGTTGACTTGTATCCAAATCAGTTTCTTCCCCTGTTCGCATCAGTGGCAAAAAAAATTTTTTTAATCAATCTTTCCTATTAGTACTTTTAAAAATAATTTATGGTCGGCAGTTTATTTGCTGATTACCTTTTTAAAAACCATGCTTAGAAAAGCTGTGCTAAATGAGTTCTTCCCGAATCTTTACGTATAATGATCCCGAGATAGTTCAAGTGCATGCGTACACTAAAATGTTGTTTCCATATACGAATGAAATCTTGATTTGGATCTATAAAAACCATGTGATAATAATTCAGTTTTGATTAGAGATCTGAGGTAGAAAGTGACTCTCAAAATAAGTAGCTCCAAAATCTTTTCTATCACCAAAATTAATGTGTAGTAAAATAAATACCTGATGAATGATCAAGGAAGCATGCTCAGATTCATTATTGAATCAAAATATTTTTAAAAAATATGCTGCACACCAGTGATTCAAGTTTTCAAGAGGGAGGGAACATTTGGGAACTCATCTAATTTCATCGGAGTTTATATTTATCTGGCAAGCATGGATATGGCTCTACTGGTCATTAAAATATGAAATGCGGCTTCCCTGGTGGCGCAGTGGTTGAGAGTCCGCCTGCTGATGCAGGGGACACGGGTTCGTGCCCCGGTCCGGGAAGATCCCACATGCCGCGGAGCGGCTGGGCCCGTGAGCCATGGCCGCTGAGCCTGTGCGTCCGGAGCCTGTGCTCCGCAACGGGGAGAGGCCACAGCAGTGAGAGGCCCGCGTACCGCAAAAAAAAAAAAAAAAAAAAAAAAAAATATGAAATGCTTCTGAAATAGCTGCTGCTCTGAGCCCTTGGCTCCCCACCCACCTGGCCCACTCTCCCACAATCTTTCACCATCTAGAAAATAAAGCATTAAGGTCGGGGCAGCACTTGCCCTCTAGGAACTATGGAGCAGCCATTCTAGTTTGTTGTCTAGACCATAATGGCATTAAGTATTTTAAGTGCAATCTCTGAATGGAACACATGCTGCAATTTTTCATCAATAGGAGACAATATGTTTGCAGGGGAAGGAGTGATATGATAACCATAGTCTTCTGTTTGTTTGTTTTTAAACTGCAAGCTTTTACACACTTATTTCCTTCAACGAGGGCCAGCCTATCTCACCCTGTCCCTGGATATCATTAGAACTTGTTCTATATACAGGCACCAATACGGTGACTCAACTTCCATTGCCAATGTTGTGTTCCATTTCGGTATGCTGTTGCTGCTGGTGATGTAGGCATGACTGCACTGTCACTGTGCCTCCCTTCTTCTCACGGTTTTTTCCACTACTCCCTTGGTTGAAGTAGAAGAAGGATATGCATGTGGAGGGCTGAGCCAGTCCTCCTCCAGCCAGTGTAACAATTCTTTTAAGAGGTTCGCGATCAGAGTGGCTTGTGACCCCAGTATTTTCCTGTGCAAATTTTCATGTGACTATTTTATTTAGTTTCCTGAGGCAAGCTTCCTTTGGAACTGGGTTGAAGGTAGCACTTCTAACAGAGATCAACTCTTCTCACCAATAATTACACTGACAAGTCTAAAATGGGACAGCTTTGCTCTCCCCTTTTCAAATTGAGTTCCCTGGGATGAGGACCACTGTTGAGAGAAACCCCTCCTTCCTCCAGAGGTGCATCCCAAAGGCCTTGGTTCAGTTCCACCATGTCAGGGCACCATATCGCTTCCAGAAGGTAAATGAAGCCTTCTTGGCGCCATCTAGGTGTGACATGGTGTTCAGGAGATGAAAAGCCGTTTTGATCTCCACCGCATGCACACAATGGGTCAGGCTACAGGAATGTACTTCCTTTCCCTACCTTCCTTACTACCTTTAGCATCTTCTCAATTATTATTCTTAATTGCTCCATCCTAATCAAAAACATATCCAAAATAATTGTTTGAGTTTCTATTTTACATGAAACAGTACTGAGGTGCTGAATAAAATAGCACCATCTTTTCTTTCTCCATGTTGTGAAAAAAAAATTTTTTTTTTTGCTGATGTAAACTTTCCTCATTTCGAATTCATTATTTTGTTTTCTCCCTCTTCTCTGAGGTAAAAGGGCTTTGGGTGAGAAGTGATCAAACATTGATGTGTCACATGAAACTTTCCCTTTTCCACTCAGCACTAATGAAAATATTTGCCTTCTACTTAACTAACAGGTCTTTTCTTTAAAACTTGCTGAACTTGTTTTTTAACGTAGTAACTTCGGTGCAGACCATAACAGGGATGCTTCAGATTTTCAACTCTTTCATTCCTTAGGGAAGAAAGAAAGAAAGAAAGAAAGAAAGGAAAAAGAATCCCCAAGCTTACAGGCTGAATAAGGAGAATGAAAAAAAGATTCTTAGTTCATAAAATAATCATTCAAAACTCTCATTGGCTTATTAAATTATGGCTTTCCATTAAATACCAAACCAAAAAAGCACTTACTGTCACAGACATAATAGATGCAAATTGCCAATATTATTTTATTTTATTTTATAATCATGTGGAAAGCACAAATAGAAATGGTCATCCATCATTAACAGGTATATAGTGCTTTAGAATTTTAACAGTAATATTTACTGATTGGGCTAACTCAAACTGAACATATGTCATACCCAAGACTTTTATACCCTTAAAATATCTCAATTCTACCTGGAAATGCCCTTCTGTAAATCTAGCCATGCAATTTTTAAAAATTGGTAAGACATAAAGGTATACACAGTCAGCATAAGAATATTTTAAACTGTTTCATCTATTCCACAAAATTATTCCACTGAAGCTAAATAAATAGTCATCAAATTACTACCCAGAAGAGTCAGCAGCTGCTTCTATTTAAGGCTTTCATATATGTCTCTACTGTCCCCTCCCTACTCCTCTAAATTAACCCTGGAAGGAGACAGCAGGATTAGTTTCAAGAGTTCTTTCTCCCTGCAGGGCACTGGGAGATGATGGAATGGGGAACAGCTGCATTTCCTGAGCCCACTTTGCCCCTTCTTGTTATTTTCCTTCCTTTTCTTTCCCGCCAGTCTCACCCTACCCTTGTACCATCTCAATTAGTTCTCAAGTTTTAAATTACATTGATATCTTGACGACTCCTATAAGTACATCTCTAGCCCAGAACACTTCTACTGGGAACTCCAGATTCTAGCATCCAACCAGATACAGGTTATGTCAAGTTCATGTGTGCAAAATGGAACTCTTAGCAATGGAACACTACACCACTTCTGAGCAAGTACTAAGTGGGATCACCATTGATTCGAACCATTTTTCAACCAGAAATCTAGATTTTATCCTTGATTTGTTCTTTTATATCTACACTGTATTCACTCTAATGGAAAGTTCTATCAATTCTACTGCAAAGCATACTGCAAATCCATCTCATGTTCTGTCCCCATTGCCACCAACCTAGTCAAAAAAACTGCAGTCTCTCAACTGGACTACTCCCTCAGTCTTTGGCACATTAATATTTGCTCCCTTCAATCCATTCTCCATAAAAATACAGTAGGAATTACTGTCCTATTATGACAGAAAAGGGAAGCAAGTTTCCCGATGGTAAATAAATTTGCCCAAGGCTACATGGCAATAAAGTTTAGAGCTAGAATTTTAAGCCAGGTGAATCATGCCAGAAGCTCAACAATTTATCCCATTCCATATAACTACAAAATGGATCTACCTACTTCAAATTTTAAATTCTTTTTACTAAACTATACTGCTACTCTATATTTAAAGGAAGAGTGACCAGAGGAATACTTTTCATGTCTCTGAAATTAAAATGGGCCGGAAAACTCATACATGAGTATATATATATATATATATATATATATATATATATATATATATATACACACATCTCTGTTATTCAATTTAAAAGGTGCTTTAGACAAAGACTTAATTGAAAAAGAGTGAATTTCAGTAAGACTGTCGATGGAGGAGATCTTTTCCCTTTCATAGAGCTCTCTTTAAAAACTTCAGTCTTGGGCTTCCCTGGTGGCGCAGTGGTTGAGAGTCCGCCTGCTGATGCAGGGGTCACGGATTCGTGCCCCGGTCCGGGAAGATCCCACATGCCGTGGAGCGGCTGGGCCCGTGAGCCATGGCCGCTGAGCCTGCGCATCCGGAGCCCGTGCCCCGCAATGGGAGAGGCCACAACAGTGAGAGGCCCGCGTACCGCAAAAAAAAATAATAATAAATAAAAACCTCAGTCTTTTTGCATCCAAATATTGTCACCATCTTTGACCTCTCTCTCTCTCTCTCTCTCTCTCTCTCTCTCTCTATCTCTCTCAGATCATCCTATTTGATTCTTTTAACATTGTTTAGAGTTGGAGCCTGATATAAAATGCCTCTTTCAGAATTTCAGCAGCCACACCAGTACGTAGAAGACAACCCTTTTTATAGTTTCCACAAGTTTTAAAGTCTGACCTTTTGCCTCAAATAATCATGGGAGGGGTGGTTAAAAAAAAAACAAGCATCTACTGGCTGTATGAAAAAAATGAACACTAGGGCATGTGGCTGGTGAGTGAAGGAGACCTTAAGGAATTAAGTAAGCAACCCAAAATCAATAGGGACAGTTGCTGGGCTTAGGGATTTTTCTCACTCCAATGGGGCATAGGATATGTGATCTCTGGGAGATTGTATGAGGGCAGAGCTTCAATCCCACAAAGTCTGAAGTTCGAGTTTTTGCAGGGTATCATTTACACTCTGCAGATCATCGCCTAACTTTGCACAAGGGTCTTT